>NC_084949.1:23613740-24213740 GCF_949316205.1 Platichthys flesus
TGACCTGAGGCTCCAGCAGGTTAGAGTTTGAGTTATAGTTTGTTTGCAGCTGAAAAGTTTTCTTTCAATTTGTGTCTCCGCTTTTTACATATTGAATTATGTGATTTGTGAGTGTGTGTGACAGGAGGTTTTACTATTACATGTTTAAAGCATGACGTACCGTGGATGTACATGAATCCAGGTTCCCATGGGAAGGCATGTACAGCACACACACACACACAAATACACAAAGACGCACACACGCTCACAGGGAGGTCACCAGTTGCCATACGTGTCATGTCTTGTAAAGCGGAGAGCGTCTTTTAGCCGAAAAAAAATTAATTTCTCACACACCGTGGGCCGGCAGTAGATGAATGTTTTTTAAGATTGAATAACAGCTGTTGATTTATGATGTTCTGGAGACGAACAAAACCTGAGCTGCTGCTTCTTTGCTTCTTTTCTTTGTCCTCCATCATCTTCCTGCTCAGTTCAGCATCCGGTTAAACCATGAAAGACACTTTCACATTCAGAGTTACGATACCAATAATATGTTCTTGCTTTCATGTTCAATCAAAAAACCTTTCAGATGCAGTTATGAGGCTTTTTCAACCATTTCAGTAAAAAGCCCGGCTGTGACGCACCACCAGTTTTCACAGTAGAGACCGAATCGGGTCTTTTACCTGTTTTCAAGTTTGCATCAGTTCAACAGATTCACTTTCCACCGTCAGACGCCGACCGTGACATCGCGTCCGAGCCGGGGCTCCAGGCGCAGACCAGAGGCTCCCATGCATTTGTCACGGCGTGGCGTGGGTTGGTCGGATTTCACGGGGCCTCAGGACCTGAGCGGCTGCATGTGTGTGAAAATCTGTGTGTGTGCTGCAAGAGGTCAGGGCAGACGGTATGAGTTTCAGGGACCAGGAAAGCAGGGGTCAGGGGTCGGCCGCCAAGGGAGGAGAGGAGACAAATCAGCCGCTGGATTAGGCGATGGAGGGAAAACACTGAAGGCAAGCAGCTGGCTGACTTAAACCGAACTGGGTGGAAGGTTGTGGTTTAAGGTAATGACAACCAGTTTAACCTCGAGGACCTCGCTTGACGAGCTGCTGAGTGACTGGAAACGGATGGTGTGAAGGTAAACATGGTTCAAGCCCCCCGAACATTGTTTTCAGTTTGGATGGAGAGCGCCAAAGAAACCAAACATTTAAGGCAAAGACAGAAATGTATACAACAAGATGTCCAGAGCACAGATCAAGTTTCTATTTGTTTGAAAGGAGCAGCCGTAGAAACAAGGGGTCTCATGTAGTTCAATAACAAGCCTGAAAGAGCAGATATACAATATATATCTATTAGACCATGTGGGATTACATGATTTTAATAACACATAAAAGAACTCTGAATGAGGATGGGGGCGGTAGCGTGTCAAGAAATGTAGATGTGCACGGATAAAGGCAGTGAAGAGGAAAACTGCTCCCAAGCAAATTAGGATTTAAACTACGCATGATTGAAAACATTTGAGAAGTTAACGGCCCATGTGGAGAGTAAAAGAGTGAAATCCATCGGCTGTCGGCTTTTTAATTTATCTGTGTTCTTTTATAGATGTATCACATTCCGTCACACCTCGGAGCTCGGAGTTACCAAACCCCCGAGTCGGAATTACAAATCAGAAGGTTGAAGGAACATCACCAACACGACTTTGGAAACTGTTCAATTTGTCCTACTCATAGTACTGTCCAATTACTGTAGACGTTTAACTTTGGGGTTTAGAATGTGTAAAATGCTAATGCTTTCTGTTTTTGATAATGAACTGTTTTTGCTGACGATGGCCATGGTTCTTGACTTCTGACCAATTGTGCAACTGGAACGCTATCATCTTGTGTGACATCATTCCGAGGGCGGAGCTCCGATAAAGCTAAAATACCTAAAAGTATTTCGATATCTGCTGAAGCCACAAAATAAGACAGTTAACCACAGAGGTTCATTCCTTGTCGGTAACCAATCAGGATTCGCATCGTGCACCTTGAGGATTTGGAGAATTAACTCAATGCTTTGTACACTTTGAATAATCTTTATTCAAAAAAATCCCAGTGGACAAAAGCCAAAAATGTCGGGTTGTCACAGGCTGTGTGCGCCGGGTTGTTGCAGTGTGAGTCCTGGGAAAGTGTGCGTGGGTTTTTCCAGATGCATCTCTCGCCTTCGTGTTCATCTGTTTTCTTTTCATTCACTTGTTATTTTGCCTTCACTCCGTGTGTGTGTCTGTATGTGTGTGTGTGTGTGTGTGTGTGTGTGTGTGTGTGTGTTTTAATCCAGACTGATTAAATATCAGTTGGCTCAGACCCAAACAAAACAACACTCGATTTGTCTTCTTCTTCTACATTATTTGTTTTCTGCAGCCGTGTTTGTGTCTATCTCTCTCTCACACAAACACACACACCCACTCAGACACACACACACACAGTCCTGTCGACACCTTCGATGTGAGTGGTCATGTGTGGCCCACAGTGGCCGTGGCTGTGCAGTGTGAGGTATGATCGTGGGAGAGGTGATGGCAGGAAGTGAGAGAAGTGATAAGAGACAAAGGAAACACAGCTCTACCTCCACGTCTCTCTGGTGTGTTACATTCTGCATCACGTCGCCCACACTTCCCAGTGACTATCACTCCTCCACATCTCTCACTCAGTGCTTCCACTTTTATATGTTTCTCACGCGCTTGTTTTATGAGATCTAGGGACGTCATACACACACGCAGACAAAAAGCCTATGAGAGTGAGATGCGAGACCAAACACGCTGTAGATATATGATCTGTGTCATCAACTTTAAATCCAGTGTTTAGGAATCACAGCTGTCGTCATCTCGGACAAACACTCTAAACCTTAAAGCTGCTGTAAACATTACTGTTATGTTGACGACGGATGAAAACACTGTTTATGTTGTGAACACAGAAAAGCTTGATGACGACATTCCCGTTGTTTTACCTTCAAGTTCACTCTCACTGCATTTCCCACTGGGGCATCTAGAAGCTAAACCGGCAGTCAGGTGTTTCACTCAGGAGTTGGTGGTGGTTACGATAAACCAGATGTAAAGATAGACGACAATACAGCTCCGCAGATCATCTCCATCACCCCCTGGTGGCTAGCAGATGTATAGGTCAAATACCCGGCCTCCTCCAAGTTTGTAAATATGACTAAAACGTCAAAGGACAACACATATAATATGATGATGTTGATGATTGACAGCTGAGACTGACTCACACTCATGACACATGATCACAAAAGCACAAGATGGCAGCACCCAAATCCAGGATGTTTGGACTTTGTTCTTGGACATCGGGAGAAAGTTGAGGAGCATCGTCCATCTTTATCCACATTTCATTGGTGGCGACCAAAACAGAGCAAAAAGGAAAGTGACTGTTGACATCCATCCTTCCGGTAGTCTGAAATATGACTTTAAATTAATATTAATGTTGATTTGTATCCGTTCTGAGCTGTGCCTGGGTAACTGCAGTTTGACATTATCATATTCACAAAGAGAAGATGTGTCACCGTCCGGTTCTTGGGTTTTTTCCACTTCCCCCAGGAAAGCTAGCAAGGTTTTAATCCAATCGAGATAATGGCTTATCCAGGCTTCTGCAAACCGGGACATGATCTTTATAAGAGACAGAACACAGACATTCAAGAGACCACCTGTTTGAACACACTGTTCCTAAAAAGACCTAGTTTGAAAACTTTAAAAACTTTATTTAATTAAAACCAATGATTGTGGAATTTTGAAGAGGCTCAAACTGTAATTTCCTCCCTCTAACTTTCTTTATCACTGCAACTCAGATCCTGTCTTTATTATTCAAAGATGTTCATCTCATCGCCTGATAAAGTCACATCTGTCAGTCTCCAACTTCATTTGCCGTCCTCACTTTGCCCCGGTGGCAGACACACACACACACACACACACACAGTGCAGCACACTCTGCAACACACACAATGTACACAGAGACTCATTAAGTGAACGGTTGTAAAATCTTGTGATCAGGGATTCTGCGCTTCAGTTCCCCGGCGGATCATACACAGTGTCCAACTATGTCCAACACACACACACACACACACACACACACACACACACACACACACACACATGCACACACACACACTGGGTGGTATGTGAACTTAAGATATAATTTAATGGACTCACATGGTCCAAGTTAATCTGCTTTGCCTTAGTAGCTGCCAAGTCATCCATGAAGATTTATTTATTTTTTTTGATTAATCATATGATTGTGATTTGTCTGGAAACTTGTGGTGGCCTCAGTGTGTTGTTGTCATCATTATCAGCAGCAACAGCAGCAAAACACAATCTCCTCAAACAAGATAACAACATGTCCGGCTTCACGATTGCACAACTCAATATATCAGGTGAGCTGATATAATTGTCAGACTTAACCAACATTAACAGATAGATGGGGATACACAAACACACACACACACACACACACACACACACACACACACAAACAAACACAGTTTTTAATGAACATATTGAGTGAGCGGTATCATTCCTCTATTCAAAACGGAGGGAAGTATTTTAATGAGAAACACATGACTGTACAATCCCAGTTAAGATGACACAACCTCGTGCCCTAGCCACACACACACACAGCACACACACACACACACACACACACACACTTCCTCACATGCACACTGGAATTGTGAAATGAAAATTTGTTCCCGTCTGTCAATTTATTTTTATAAGAGAAGAAACAGAAGGTCTCGGATTAAAAACAGTCGTTGTTATGTGTGGTTGTAATTGCATTAAACAGGCATGTGATGTGAAACACAAGCAGTGTCCTGGGAACCAGACCGTGACCACACACACACACACACACACACACATACACACACACACACGTGTTTTCATGGGTCAGTGCTGAGGACGTTACATAAACTTGCACTTATTTCCTGGAAACGAAGCTGAACCTTAAACCGAACTACTGTTCATCTAACCCTGAGTTTACACCAATCTGAACCACTGACACAAAATCTGCTTCTTACCGCAACCTTAAACTGATTCTAACCTTAACCTAATCCCAAACTTAACCCAACCCCAAATGTAACCTGACCCCTAACTTTAACCTATCTCCAACTTTGACCTTACTACAACCGTAACCCTAACCTTAACTTTGACCTAACCTCAAATTGAACCTGACACCAACTTTAACCTAAAAACAACCTTGACCAAATCCCGAACTTAACCCAACCCCAAATGTAACCTGACCCCTAACTTTAACCTAACCCAAACTTTGACCAAACGCCAATCTTAACTTGATTGTTCTCCACCACAGATCTGTCTGGTTCTCCTTGCTCGTCCGTGAGTTCAAAACCCCCTTTGTTTTCTGTTAAATGTTAAATTTACACAATCTCACACACACACACACACACAAAGAGAGATTATGTTTCCATAATCGATAACAACAACAGTCTGTTTGGCTCAATAGGCCTTTTTCTGTGCTTAAAAAAATAAAGGAAATCACCAAAAGTATTTATTTTAGTATAAAAGACTCCAAACGCCTTATTCAGCTGCAGCATGCAAGTTGAAAGATATTAACAATACAAAAGGGGGAAAGGAAGAATCCACGTGATACATGAAGGGAAACTAGACGAGATCTCTTTAAGGAGAAGATCAGGGTCTTGTCAGTTTGAAGACATCCAGTGCTCACTTCATGCAAACTCACAAATGTCCAAAGTGCTGGCTTCAGATCCTCCAGCGCTCTGAAGCCTCGGGCAGTTTCTCTTTTGATACATAACCAACCAGAGGGTTTTTGATTGTGCTGCCGGAGCAGTAAGTAGTAAGTAGTAGTTTCACGTACAAATCCGACAGGTTTTATCTGGATGTTACTCTTGGTCTTCATCGGAATCTATGATCGCTGCTGAGCTCCAGCAAACAGGCGACAAAGACACCTTTCAAATCCACTCAAAGACATATTTCCAGTGAGGTATTTCTTTACACACCCACACACACACACACACACACACACACAGACAGACACACACAGACAGACACAGATGAATTGTTTCCTGATCCTCATGTTTTCTTTTTTTTTCTGAGAAGAGAAGGACTTTAATCAATATCACATTGTGGAGCAGAATCCCCTGAAACCAAGACTGACGCCACGATAGCCACAGAGCTTCATTCCGCCCCCCCCCCCCCAATCCAGTCACTCCCAGCCTCCCTCCTCTCCTCCTTCAGATGTGGTCCGGGTAAGAAACAGAAGGACGAAAACATCCTTGTCGTTTGTTCTCCTTTCCACTCGTTATCACATAGCCCTGTTGTGTCTTGTTCTCTTCACAGGGATAACCACATTCACGCAGGAGTTGATCTTCAATTAATCTAACGGAGGGGGGGTGGGGGGGGAACAAGTGACTTTAAAATATCAAGAATGTTGCTTTTTTTTTTTTTCACAAGGCGTTTGCAGAGTGAGAGGAAACCGGGGGAAAAGTCCCGACTCGAGACGTGGAAAACTGTGACCTTGCACTTTGGATCCTGCAACATATTGACGAGATTAAACGAGACGAGAAACCGAGGAGAGAGGGGGAAATAGAAAGAGGGAGATGGTAGGAGTCGAAATACCAAAACAGGCTGATTAAGCTGGGGGGGGGGGGGGGACAGTTTGAAGCTTGTTTCTGTTTCACATATCAAACACAAAGAGAAACGAGTCAGTCTCAGCTGTCAGACTTTTCAATTAAATAGAATTAAACTCAGATGAGAACTATCGCTCAGATGCACGCCCCGTTCAACAACATGAGTTAGAGAGACACTGATTGCTTTCGCTTCTGGGGAGCTGTCATGTAGTCAGTCTTTAGAACCAGTCCACGGTTGTTCCTCTGACTTTTAATCTTAGCGGTAGACGTTTGTATGTTTGTGTGAAATATCCAGCAACGACACGTGATTGTGTTCTATTCTGGATGCATAGTCTGTTGTCATGTTGAACAAATACTAAACTCTTGGAGTTTCCGTCAGTAAACAGTTTACTTTACAAGCATCTGCATGTTAGTCTAATTGTCTTTATGTCACTGCATTAGCATTCACTTCAAACAGCTTTACTGCTGCGAACCATTTGTCTGTCTGCTTTGTTCGTACATAACTTTTCAACCAGAGTTCGTGGTTTTCGAAAGTTTATTTCACATCTGACGTTTTGCTTCACACACCGACTCAGCCGAAGTGTCTTTGTGTTCTGATGAACGGAAAGCAGCACATCTTACCACCAGGGTGAAGAAAAGGTCTGAATGGAAAACACTCACTTTCTGATTTCCATAAAAAACCTACATGCAAGGGCGTTAGAGTGTTTCCATGAATCATACCTGAAACCAACAACTGATGATTCAACTGTGTGAATGTGACTTTCCCTTCATTTTATCAAGATATGAGGATACCTATGAATAAACATTGTCTAGTAACTAAGAAAAGTGTCGAAGATCTTTACTCACATCGGCAGCGGCTGAGTTTCAGTGTTAAGTAGAAGAAAAACTTTCTGGAAACTTTCTTTTCCTCTTTTCATTTCTGCAGATTCCTCAGCTTCATCCTGCCGATCTCCTGCTCGACCATATCCCAAAGAAGTTCAACTGGGTTCAGACCTGCTGCCTGGGGAAGCCTCTGAACTTCCTCAAGAAACCAGTTTGAAAACACCATTAGACCATGGTTAACTGTGGCTGTAAACACACAGCTGTGGTATTCAAATGGTGGTTTATTGCTAATAAGGTCCTGATATGTGCCAGGGAAAACATTTCCAACACCATCACACAACCACCAGCAGCACCAGCAACAAAACAGGTTGGCTCCATAGATTGAATATAAATCTGTCATCTGTATTGCCCCCTGGTGGCTGGCTGCGGTATATTTCATAAACCCTGCATGTTAGCATATGGGACATGGACCAGAACACATCACATATTTTTTTCTCAAAGATGTTTTCTGTCATTGCAGGTATTTCTTGTCACTCTGATGTATGTTCCAGTGTGCACGTGTCTGATATGTTTGGTTCTGCTCAGCACACTTGTACAGAGTTGTTATCTGAGTTTCTGCCGACTCCCACAGGTTCCCCTCCGACCTCTCTCATCACGGAGCTGCTGCTCACTCAAGGTTTTTCTGAGTGAAAACTCCAGAGGCTGAACAGCAGTTTCAGAAACACTCACACCACAGTGATTGCACTTGATGTGAATCTGAGTTTCTGAAGTGTGTCTGCATGATTGTGTACGTCGCACTGCTGCCACATGATTGGCTACGACTGCTGATAGAGAGCGTGAGATTTGAGATCTCTTGAAAAAGCTGGTCAGGAAACAAATTTTTCTTGGTGTGTTATTCTCAACTTATGCTGCTCTATAGTCTTTAACATCTTTGTTAAACTAAATGACTCTTCCATTGGCCTGAATTAAACCATAGTCTAGTTGAGGTATTTGTGTATTTCCTCAAATGTAATACTAGACGGACTTCTGCTTGAGGGATGGACGCAGACATGCAGCACAGACAAACCGCTCATTATTAGAGAGGAGACATTCCTCAGATGGTTGATGGATCTGGCAACCTGGCCGCTTGGCAAGACTGCCTCCTGTGTGTGTGTGTGTGTGTGTGTGCGTGTGTGTGTAGCTGGCAGCACTACACTCACTCCGATGTTACGCTCTTATTCAACATCTGTCCACTTGGACAAGGACCCAACATGTCTCCACACACTGGAACTCAGAGCCTGTTGCTTTCCAGGACGGAGAATCTACTGCTCCAGTCGTTAACTCAAAACATCTCCAATGAGACCCATTATTCTGATACAGGAAAATCCTTGTGCAGATGATAAATTAAAGGAAATAAAGGAAGAAATTACAGGAAAACTGGACACAAAACAACACTGTACAGATGCTTCAAAGAGAGTTTTACTGTCATTTTCTATAGCAACAAACCTGCAGCTATATTATATTTTATGGATAATAATTAAAGTTCTCAGACCACTTTATTTTTCACAAAACAAGTGTGTGTAGGTTTGTTCGGCCTTGGTGGAGATAAAGATAAAAAAGATAAAGATAAAGTAGCTTTATTTTCAATTTCTTAACATGTTCAAGACAATCGAATCGATATCACGTTTCCCACTCTCCCGCTGCGAAACATACAAAGTGCACAGGCACAACAGATAACACAAGACATTTCCTAATACTAAGTAAACATACAGATTTTTTAGTACAGCAGCATAAGGTTTTCTAAAGTGTTAACGTAGTGATTAAAGTGATAAAAGTGCAAAAGTACAAAAGTACAAAAAGTACAAGAGAAAGTTTGTTGCAGAGTCCTGATTGTTTATTGTTTTCACCTGCAAGTAAATTATAAAAGAAGTTTAAAAAGATCAAAACTATTTCTCCAAACTCCAACAAACGTCATTTTCTTTAAAGTATTAATTCAAAGTTGAAGGAAAAAGTCAGAATCTGTATAAAGTTTGTATCCACAACCACGTGGAGATTCCTCCGTTTGACCCCGCCCACAATGAGCGCTCAAACCGGCTATTGGTTGACCGCCGGGAGGTCCCGCCCACTGGAGGAGTTTAAAGAAAAGAAAGTCACCGACTCGGACTCAGAGAGTTTACCCGGAGGAGGAGAGAGGAGAGGCGGCCACGACCTGCGTCTGCACCGGGGTCATGTTATGAGCTGGAGGAACTGCTTCATGGAGCTTTGAACTCTTCTTCACCGTCACAATGCGGACTCACACCGGCTCATCCAACCCGCTCACTGGCCCCTCGGCCCCGGGTCCCCGCGCTGCTGCTGCCGCCGCGGTCACCTGTCTGCTGGCGGCCGGGATGCTCGTCGTCGCGGTCGGGAACGTGAGCAGCGGAGAGCCGGGGGGTCCTCCGGCTGCTGCTGCTGCTGCTGGAGCGGAGAACGGGAGGGCTTTCTCGGCGTATTTCAGGAAACTGACCCGGGATAGGAGAGCGATAAGCGTGCCCCGGAGGAGGAGCGTGACCCCCGGTCCCGTGGAGCCTCTGACCCCCGCTGACCTCTTCATAGCGGTGAAGACAACCGGGAGGTATCACCGGCAGAGACTGGACCTGCTGCTGGACACCTGGATCTCCACACACATGCACCAGGTGGGTCTGCACACCTGAAGCTCCATGCTTCTCTTCCCCCAAGAAAAAGAAAGAGTGTTTGTTTAAATAAGAGAAAACAATCTCAACTTCATATTAAGAAACAAAAAAAAGATATTTTGTTGATGCATGATTAATTCAATGCTACAAACCAAATCAGCTTTAGTCTTGTCATGTTATAATGTGCAGAAATTAGGAAAATCAAAAGGCTCTCAGATCATTTCTTTAGGATGTTGTGTTAATGTGATGTATCAGCATCACACGAAGGGGAAATGTGTCACTAATCATCATTTATTAGACAATTTCCCCTCAGATCTCAGCAGCACACAGTCCGGCCTCATGCAGAGTGTTGTTCTGTGTCCCCGGCTCCTCTGCACAGGGGAAGTAGCATCTTCTAAATGTTGTAAACCCCCCAGTGAGGTGGCCGGGCTCCTCGGGCTCTTTGATCAGCCAGTGAGTCGTAAAGCAAGAGGCGGAGGACTTTGTAATGCGTGAGAAGGAGATCTGAGATCTGAGGGCTGACAGGCCGACCACACTGCTGCTCTCTAATGCGTAGATGCAATGCACGACATGGGGCGTGAGGGGGAAAGACTCCGAGGGATGAATGGACCCTGGATCTCCGGTGGATTGATTTGCTTCCAGACCACAAGTCATTCATAGTTTGGCATCACGGAGCAGACTCGCTCGAAGCTTTGAACTCAGAGGAAGTTGGATTTCAAGAGGTTTGTGGTCTGTGCAAGAGGTGAAAGTGGAGTTGTGTCTTTCCATTTGCTGCAACTTTTCCACATTTCATCTTTGACACCACTGGAGTTATTTAACAAATGTGAGTTTCTTTGCAGATGATGTCATATTTCATACATCAGTCTTATCAAGGTGTCACAAGTCTTCAGAAAAGAGGGTGATGTCTTTAAATATCGATTTTCATTCGGGTTACAACCAAAAGCTCCAAAATATTAATGGTCTTTCAGAGATGAGGAAGAAAACCAGACAATGATCCCATTCCAAAAGCTCAAAACTATGATTTTTGCTTTAAAAAATTACTGTTGCTGGTTCATTTTCAGCCTGAATGCTTCCTCCCCAACTGATCATGTCAGAGATTTCCCATGTCAGGGATTACAACATGCGTCATGGGATGCTGGATGAGTTATTACATGACTGCTGCAGTGGAAAGGGAGACACTGGTGGAGTCACAGATTAATATTGGAGATCAAACGAGATGAAGAGACGGCTTGCTGGTCTGGGAATCCATTCCCGTGGAACATATGGCACTGTGGTGACTGGTGAGCTGTGGTGAACTGCACCCAGTGGCGGGATTCCCACTTCGCCCTCAGAGTCAGAGGCACGAGTCCAAGTCGCATCTCACACAGTGTGTATGTATGTGTGTGTGTGTGTGTGCGTATATGGAAAATCAGCTGGTGTGAGTTTGTGTGACACATTCCTGAATCTGCTCTCACGGTCAGGTGTCTGTAACTCTACCTGTTTCCCAGACACACCTCTATACTGTAAGACTGCTGAGTAATGGGAATACAACAGACACACACACAAACACACACTTTCTCACAGTGCCACCTTCACAGACACTGGTGCCCTGGGAACTCAGCAGATTTCTCATGGGAAGTGGAAATGTGTCTGATCACAAGCGTAAAGACACACACACACACACTTACATCTAAGTACACACAAACACAAACACACACCACTTTCTCCTGCCTCAGTGGTCGTGGTTGTTGTTGCCGCCATTTCCTGTGTTGTAAAGCCTGAATCCTGCCCCCCCCCCCTTCTCAAAACCACATTTTCCCTCCCCCCCACCCCCACCCCCAGCTCAGCACACACCACTATCACAGACACACACAGTCAAACACTCGTACAGACTCAGGAGCCGAGCGTCTCGAGGGGCTTAAGAGGCTCAGCGTGAAAAAAAAAAAGACTGACGAAAACACACAGCTGGCTGGACTCTCTCTCTCTCCCTCTCTCTCTCTCTCTCTCAACCACAGGCAGCGATCTCTCTGTGCTTGCACCAAAGATTTATTGTTGAGTTTGTGTTGCATGGAAAGCGCGGTGAAAAGTGGAATCTGTCTCATGCTGGTCTGTTCGGTCAGTGCAGTTCATACTGGGAAGTCTGGGAGTGTTTGTTGTGTCTGGTTTGCTGGATTTGGAATGGAACAAAGACTTGTGGTGTTTTAAATTGGATGAACTCAGTTGAACATCATTATAGAAGTAGTCCCCTTATGAACCCATCTTGGAATCCACTAGATTGTGGTTTTTATTTGGCTTGGCCCAGGTCTCATCCTTCCACCAAGTTCCCTGTAAATCCATTCATATGATCTTGAGTCATCCTGCTGACAAACAAATGAAGTTTTAACAAGTCCCGAAACTGGTTTATGACTAAATACTTGCATTGACACGACATCTCCATCAGCCTCGGGTTTGGTTTGTTCCAAATCGAGAATATTTTAGGCTAAACATCAGCATGTTGTGTTTTTTATGCCAAAGTTTAGCATTTAGCTCAAAGCACCACTTAGCCTGTGTACATCTGCCAATAGCTGCTAACTGAGGCTTGATATTAAACAGTTAAACCAAAAAACTTTCATATAAATACCTTTTGAAAACAGTTGTATGTAAAATGTACACATCATTTCCCGTTTTTGCATAGTTTGTTTTGTAAAATAGAAGTTTTCAAATCTGCAAACACACAGATTTGTCTACAAAAGGCTCATTTTTCCATCCAACCAGTAAATCTGTTGAGCTCTGCAGGCCATGTGCACCCTGTGTGTGTGTGTGTGTTTACATCCTGTGGAAAGCTACGGGGTCTACATGGCTTCCTGAGTGCGCTGCGACCCTCGACCTCCTCACTCATCACATTAGTACTGTGCACACGCAGCCACAGGCCTGTGACCAGCTGCTGTGCTGCAGATACACCAGCGTGTTACCTTTTTGTCCTGGCCTTCACCCAAAATCATCAGGGCCTGCCGCTGCCGTGTGTCGTGCACCCCCGAGGGAACGGGTGGAGCCTCACCTGAGATCATAAACACAGTCACCCATGAACGATGATGTCGGAGCAGCGGGAGCGTCTGTGTGATGGTGTTTGTGTTTCTCTGCTGCTCTCGTGAAACGTGCCCAGAATAACATGAGCCCTGCGTGTGTTGTTTTTCCACAGACGTACGTGTTCACTGACGGAGAGGACGAGGGGCTGAGGAAGAGAATGGGTCAGTGCACACGCACACACACACACACAGCAGTTCTGCTGAGTATCAGCAACAGTGTTATCTGCAGTGCGAGAGGCAGGAAAGCAGAAACCAGAACGCTGACTGAGCAACATTATGTTTCCATGAGGTGCAGGAAGTCACTTTGGTTTGATCAACAGGGTTTTTCCTCGTCTTACTTATAGAAAAGCTTCACTTTCAATGAAGAATTCTCCTCATTATCAGACACGTTGTACAGAAGAGGATTAGTGTCGTGCAGAGGAAACTCAACGAGGGGGGGGAATTTGTTTTTCTCTGCACGTCGAGAATAAAGTCAAACTTAATCAGAGGAGATAATTCATTTTGCTTTTGAAGAAGTCGACGTCTGTGTGAGCAGCCAGTGTTTCATCTTTTCAGGCTTCAATCATGTTTTTGTGATTTATCTTCAAGTTCAAAGATCTTTTGAAGTAATTTACAGATTTATCTACACATTTGCAAATCCCAATACACACATATAACACATTTACTGATTTCTGACTTCCTTTTCTCAATGCAAAATCAGAGAAATATACTTTTTTATCGACTACCATCATATTGTTTCTATAATTAGTTTATGGATAATATTTGTCAATACATAACTAATGACATTCCTATCGACCCTAGCTTGCACCTTCTGTTTAGTTCAAATTATAACCAACCATTTTCTCAAAGTGCTTTTCTTGTGTTATTCTCACACTCGCTGTGTCATGACTGGTTTTTCTCTTGTTGTTGATCATCAGGTTCTCATCTGATCAACACCAACTGCTCAGCCGCCCACAGTCGTCAGGCCCTCTCCTGTAAAATGGCTCAGGAGTACGACACTTTCATTCACTCTGGGAAGAAGTAAGACACATTCCACACACAGACCCTCATGCTTTATTACTCGAAGAAGGCTTTATTAACTCTGAGCCTTGCGTGTTGCAGGTGGTTCTGTCACGTCGACGACGACAACTACGTGAACGTCGGCTCCCTCCTGAGACTCTTGTCCCAGTTCGGTCACACGGAGGACGTGTACATCGGCCGGCCGAGCCTGGAACGACCCATAGAGGCCACGGAGAAGCTCGGCACCGCTGAGATGGTAATTCGACTTGATTCTCCCTTTAGCCACTAAGGCTGCTTCGTGCTTTACATTCAGAGAGAGCAGGGATCACATTCACAGCCTCTCGTCTTCTTGCATAATGGAAACAAGCTACGTGTCTAGAAAACCTGAGACGTGATTAAAGGAACATCAGCGAGCTCTTGAACCGTCCTTCACCGAGAGCACTCGTGCCAAAGCTAATGCCAAGATACACTTTAATTGATGGTGTGTGTGTGTGTGTGTGTGTGTGTGTTTGCAGAAGCAGGTGCGTTTCTGGTTCGCCACAGGGGGAGCCGGGTTCTGTCTGAGTCGCGGCCTCGCTCTCAAGATGAAACCCTGGGCAAGGTAAATACTTTGCTTTCCAAATCCATAATCACACTTCCTCTTTCTTCCCTCTGTCTCTCTCGGCAAGGATTTACTATAACCTATCAACATCAGTGCTGCAAATAAAGCTGATTATTGTTACCATTTATATTTTTGCAGTGATGGCACTTTCATGTCGACTGCCGAGCACATTCGCCTCCCAGACGACTGCACTGTTGGTTACATCGTGGAAGCGCTGCTCGGCGTGAGCCTCGTCCGCTCAGCGCTGTTCCACTCCCACCTGGAGAACCTGGGACTGGTGTCAGACATACACAACCAGGTACACACACACACACACACACACACACACACACACACACACACACACACACAGACAGACAGCCCTTCCCCGCATTTATAATCTCTGCCTCTACAAACCATTTGTGTCATGCTGCTTGTTGTTCTCTCATCAGGTGACTCTCAGCTACGGCACAGTGGAAAACAACAGAAACACTGTGAATGTGAAAGGAGCTTTTTCAGTCAGTGAAGACCCTACAAGGTAAATTGAGTGTGGGTGTGTGTGCATGTGCGTTCCTGTACTTCTTCTGTGTGAGGACCAGTTTAGGTATAGGAGGACATTTTTGGAAAGTGAGGACATTTTGACTGGTCCTCACTTTTTCCATGGGCTGTTTGAGGGTTAAGATTTGGTTTTAGGTTTACTGATGATTCATTTTAGAGACCCTATTGTGTTTCTATTCAACCACCAGCTGTGTAGTTTTGTTGCAAAGATTTAAAAAGTTGTATTTTATTCGACAAATTAATTTCAGTTTCACAGTGACAGATTTCGGTTTGTCCTCCTGTATGGTCTTCAGTTTTCATTTTTGGCTCGGTCCAATGTTTGATGTTGATGCTCGCAGACCCAGAGGCCTCGTCTCTCTTTGAAAATGAGTCCGTCTGTGACGCTGAGTCAAACACAAAAGGTCGACTTCATTGTGAACAGTAGAACGACCATGAAACATCTCTGAGAGCGAATACGTTCCCGCTGACATTACAGGAAAACTAAACAATACAGAGGATAAAACACAAAACAATCTTATCCGAGGTCTTCCTGACATTAAGCAGACTTTTTTTTTATTTGTCCCCCTTCTCTTCCCTTCTTTCTTCCTCGTGTCATTGTGTATTGAATTGTGATAATTGAGCTGATGGCAGCGTCCCCCCGAGGGTGGAAGGTTGGCTGAGGATAATGAAATATATTTCAGAGCAGTCGTGGATTGTTTCATGAAGAAAAAATACATAAAATAACAAAGAGTTTGTTGTATTGTTTAATGTTTACAGTCGTACGGCTGCTCTGCAAAATGTGTGTCAGGAAAAGCTTTAGATTTAAAGCGTGTACGACACTTCGCCTTTATGTAAGCACTTCTGATTGTGTATGTTTTTACTACTATGACAAGCTTCCTGGCTTTGTTCATTGTGTGCATGTGTGTGAGTGTGTGCGTGCACGTGTGACTGTGTGCACGTCTAATTGTACTCCCCAGTTTTATTTTGAAATCCCCAGTATGCGGCTTCCAGGCATTGTGACCCTCATTTCCCTCTCTCTCTCAGATTCAGGTCTGTCCATTGTCTGTTGTACCCAGACACTCCTTGGTGCCCCGGCCCCTGGCGACTCCCACAGCCGCCGTCCAGAGACGGAGGGATGGACAGACGGGGGGAGAAGAAGTAAAGTCTGGGAACACAAAGATAAAAGAGAAGAGAGGTCCCTGTGCTCCTCTGACTCAGAAGAATCTCATGTCCCGCAGAGTGCTGGAGTAGTTTGACCCGTGGACTTCGACCCTGTGAATTGCGACCTGGTGTTTCCTGACTCTAAAGTGTTTATCGTCTGAACGATGCTCAACTCGGCTCCAGACGTGGATCTGAACCTTCCACCTCCTCTTTCTCTCTAATGGCCACATTCAGCTTCAGTTCTTTTCAGTCTCAGCTCTCATTTGTCACCTTCAGCTGAACTCGACTCAGTTGTGCATTGAGCGTAAAGCGGATGTGATCGTGTGATATTGAGGCCAAAGGCTCGTTCGTGCTCAGCTTTGGATACGCAAACGGACGAGTACAACAGGAAATCGAGAAATGTCAATACTGGAACTTTTTAGGAGACACTTTAAGAGTTGTTAAGAGACGACAGTCATCAGGGGTTATGATAATACTTCGACTGTGCAAATGGACAAACTGCTGCTTTGGCCACTTTCTTAACTTTATCATATCCACAGCCACAATGTTTGATGTTGTCCCAAACTCTCAACTCTGCGCTGCCCTCTCGTGAAGTTCTTTTATCAGGTTTGATCAAAGAAACACGGCCACAACACAATCCGATGGGGCAAACGACACAAGAATCATTTTTTTTATCTTTTTTAAACTACTAAGATGATATTGGATGTGTGATTCTGGAGCCACAGACATCATCCTCTCTGGAGACGAGAGGAAAGATCTTGTACCTTCTGGCCTCAATTTCTTTCTCCACCATGGCTCCTCTCAAAGATCTGTTTAGCCTCACACCCCCGAACATTCCCAGCATCCCCTCTCCACCTCCTCCGCTGTAAGAGATCGTTTTTTTGTCTTGATAAGACGGAGTGATTAGATGCACTGGAGCGATCAAACACACAGAAGAACGGATGAATCTTTCATCACTAGAGCACAATGAGTCAAAGGAAAACTCATTTTGATGATTTTTCTAGGATCCAGACTCCTTTATGTGAAGTTTTATCTCCTCAGTATTATCTCTGTATGAATAATGTTATCACGACTGAGCACTTTGCTGTTTTAAATCTGCTGCTTGCAATTCGTCATTTGATAAAAGGAACATTCCCAGGAACGGTTTGACCTTTTCAGAAATAATGCTCATCTGCTTTCTTGCAAGACAATGAAGGTTAATGGAGATGGATGACGTGTCTCCATCTCATCGCACTGTACATAAGTACAAAGACTTTTAATTAATTTCCCCTTTCAGTGGAAATTAATTCTGCTTCATGTCAAGAAGATATAAGATGTTTATTAGTCAGATTCTTCTTATCTCACAGCAAGGAAGACAATTTGCACACTTTTCAAAAAAAGTCAAACTATTCCTTTAACAACTGTGTATTATTAAGGCCTCTCTTGTGAACTATTCTTCAAAAAAAGATCGATACCACCGTTCTTTATCCATTTGAACAGATGGAGTGTGATAGTTAATGTTGTTGAACTGCTTTTAAAGCTTGCAGCAGTGTGACGGATATTTCCCCTCTGAGTTCCTTCAGAGAAATGACTCATGTTGGGTCGTCGTCTGTATTTCTGTGCAGTGAAAGCAACTGAATGAAGGTGATCAAGTGAAATTCTGTACCCAATGAAATGAATGTATACGTTGAACTATTGCTTGTGAAGCGTACGCGCTCTCTCCAGTATCTGGACTGTCTGTGCACGTCACAACACAAGTTAATAAAAACTGTTGATGCTCAAATACTTGAATGTTTATGTTCTTGTTTTTGTACCTTTTTTAAGACCCTTTCTGATATAGCACTTATGAGGACCCGTTTCCATAATGGGGACTGGGTAAGAATTTGGCGATATGTCATTTCTGAGTTCCTGGTTAAGGTTAGTTGTTACTCATGAGTATGTTATTGATAAAGTTTTGGTTAGGCAATGTCCTAACAAGGGTAGCCATGCAAACTGTGTGTGCGCTGCCTGAACACTGGAGGATTGTAAACTGGGGTCATAAGGGACACAGCTTCGACCTTTCAACTCTGACCTTGTTTATGAGCTGCTGTGTGGGGACCCCCGTCCGTCCCTCCCTCCCCCCCCATTCCCCTCTGAACCCATTACCCCACTAAATTCCACCAACAATCACACCCACCCACACACACACTGAAACAACAGCAGCCCCCTTATCTGATTGAGCCTTACACACGGTCATGCCGAGATAAAGGCACAATCAAAAGATTAGCAGACCGCATGCCACCGTCTGTGTGTGAGTGTGTATCTGTGTGTGTGTGTTTGACATTTATTCTGAGGTCGAACCTTCTGCTGCTCAGTGGACAGTGACACCTGCTGGCTGCATGTTTAAATGCGACAAGTGAAAGCTATAATCAAAGATACTGTGCACTTGGTTCTCTGCAATTGGAGCTTCTTGTTTACTGTGTGTGTCACAGATTAATGCTTTAAATAGAGAGAAAGTAGCTCCACAAACAGCCATTTCAGGGATATTTGATGTTTGTGAATTATGCTGTAACACCTTCCCACAGACGAGGACATTTGAATGGGTTCCTATCCTGCTTTTGTTTTTATAAAACGTAATGTTACACATGTGAAACACCAAGATGAAATGATTGGAACTAGGACAAAATACAACCTGAAGTTGTTACCTTATTATAAAATATATACTTTAGTTTGCTCTTCATATCCATCATCTGCGTTAAAACAAATGGTCTATAACAAGGTTAAAATATCACATCAGGACTCATGATTGATGGATGCATTTACTTACTTTCATCATCATCAATCTTCAGTTCCTTTGACCCTTCTCTTGTTATAATTGAATGCACTTATTGATTGGCATTAGGAAGGAGGCGATGATGGAAGCTGAAACTGTGAGGGAGGAAACTGGGTCACGACAGCTTCACTCCACAGCGTTACAGAGAATGTTTCAGGGATTGTGTGGAGAACTCTCAGAAGAAGAAACACTTAAATTAACAGTTTCTGAGTAAAACCACAATTGATCAAATATCAACCGACCAGTTCAGTGTCTCCGTCTCAAAACATGACCCACAGTCTTCATCAATACGTTAAATTTGCTTTAATTTCATTTTTTTAAACATTTATTCCAGGCTGAATGATATCATTACCACAGTTTTGACATGTACATCATTAATATCTTAGTTAAACCATCAGAAAATAAAAACAGCCATAGAAAACATTGTCCGTCACATCTGGGCAGAGGTGTGTTTGAAGTCCGGTAAACTCCACACATACACACATTCTTTCCCCCCCACCCCCCATCGATTCGAGCTGTACCAGGTTAATCCCACAAATCATCGCACAGGAATTCAAACACAACTGTGATCCAGGTGTGCAGGGAACACTGGAATAGTTTTATTAAAACATTGCAAGACAGAGTCATTCACCATTAATAAGAGAGGAAAAACGCTGCTCTTGCCTTTATTCTCCTACAAAACAGCTAGCTATTGTTTTATCTTTAAACTTTGAGTTTTTTTTTACAAGACAGAGAGAAATAAAAAAACATGTCGTGATATGAAGTGTTGTAAGAGTTTAAAAACATTATGAAAGGCCATTAATCAGTGACTAGTCCCACAGATCTTAACATCGTTTGCATCGATGGTGCAACAAAAAAAAGAAAAACACACTGTAAAATACTAGACCATAGGTAGCATTGTTACCATAACATGGACATTTTCTTTCTAGTAAAATCACACTTGTAAGATTGTCTCGCTAATACGAGAAGTGGTCATTGATTAATCGTAAAATATTAAAATGCTGTACAGGAATGGTGGTTGAGAGGGGGTGGGGCTCCGCTCGCTCGGCTAACTATGGGGGTTTCTCTGAAATGCAGCTACTACCTACTACATCACCCATAATGCAAATGGTCATTGGTGTGATGTCACAGCGGTGGGAGGGTGTGCGGTTACTAAACTGGGCAAAAGCAGGGAAAGATGGGTCTTTGTACGACACTGCAGTGTGTTTAATGTGTATGTGTGTGTCTGCACGGCATGTATATATATATATATGTGTGTGTGTGTGTTACTGTGTGTGTGTGTGTGTATGTGTAGGGGCATGTGCAGTGTCCCTATAGAAATGAAGATAGACTGACCCTCGCTTGCGGCCAGTCACACACACACTGATCAATGTATTTACACAAGGTAACACTGAGATAGAGCAACAGCCAATCACGCTGCAGTGATGTCACACACACACAGGTTCACGACTACAGTTTTTGTTTTCGTACACAGAGTTGCAGAGTCGGAGGAAAAACCACTGGCAGTGTTTTTACTTCTCCCTCTCACGATGTAACCTTGAAGAGAATTTGTGCTTGTGGGTAAAAAAATTAAAAAACAAACAAAATAAAATCTCGCTTCTGGTGGCTGAATATCACAAGTCACCGCTTAACAAAATAAAAGCACAGGAATTAAGAAGCATAGAATACTACAGTTGGTCACAGTATTACAACCCAAATGTCAGATTATGAATGAACATAAAAAAACAAACACCCACTGTCTTTAATTCTGAAACACTTAGGTAACGTTATTAATCAGGGACGTGTTCAGGGTTCAGGGCACAACTTCCTGTCGGTGGTGATGTAAAGTTTTTTTTTTTTCATCTTTGTTGTGTTTTCCTGATCACATCCCTGATTGAAAAAAAACAACAACACTGTAGTAAAACTTTTCCTTCCCTTCCTCAGTGCTGATCGTCCTCTGGCTTATTTAGCACCTGGCAAACGTGTGGTAACAATCATCTGTCCATCGCTTCCTGTTTCAAGTGTCTCTCTTCTTCCCTTTTATTTACAGTCACAGAGGAAACGTTCCAGATAGAGTCTGTTTCATCTGGAGGCAGCAGGAGAAGAGGACAGCATCAGGCGTCCCTCGTATTTATGATATAGTTTTTGGCACAGGTTGAGCCTCCTTCATGTCCTATTTGTCTCTCCCTCCATTTCTTCCAAGAGTTTAGTCCTCCACAGGATTCCTGGCTCATGTTCAAAAGATGCATTAACTGACGTGCACGCAAGGAGAGAGACACACACTTCAGAAGCTCACGATTCAAGTCTTCGTTATTAGACACCAATGTTAAGTTAAAGAGAGAACGTGGATGTGGTGCGAGTTTCTACCTAAACATGGCTTTCTGATTCGCTGGAATCCTATTTATACAATGCGTGTGTGTGTGCGTGTGTGTGTGTGTCTGTGTGTGTGTATAGGAGAGATACAGCGAAACTTTTCCATGATAAACACACAGCACACCACGTTACCAGTAATGATTCATCAGTCTACGTTTCATGGAATCAGGATAAAGCACATGTTTACTATTTACAGCTCTGTACAGTGCGAGTATGTGTTGAAGTGATGTAGCTTTATCCACTAGAGGGCAGTGTACAGATCCTAGTGGAGGAGGAGATATCTGGAGAGGCGGAAGAAGAAACAGAGAGAAAGGAGAAGGAGCCAGAGCTTTTGCTGCAGTGGATTGTGGGTATGGCGGGCTGACCAGCAGTGGTGGACTGAGCAACGTGAGATGTACGTTCACGAAGAAGAAGAGTAGCAGAGATATTGATCTTGTAGGAGGAAGAAGATTGATTGGTTTAGATGTTTTCTAAATACTTGTTGACCTTGTGCGGTCCTTTACTGGGACGTGGGGTTGGTGAGTTCTGACTTGCTGTGTTGATTCTGGTGAACCGGTGATGGAGTGAGATTCAGTGGACTTTGACGAACTGGGGTTCTGTTGGTGCTTGAAGCGCTCGGCTCTGGTTGAGCGCTGCGGCGTTGGGTCTTGTTGGCGGTGAGAACTGGATTCAGGCAGCACTGATGTGGACTGGTATCTAGTGGACTGACGACTGGGGTCGGGCGGCGGGGTGAGGCCGGCTAGTCGGGTCCAGTTGGTCGTTGGGAACGGAGCGTCGGTTCTGGTCTGGTCGGTTGGTGGCCAGGTACTTCGCTCTCATACTAGAGGTGTACTGAAGAGATTGGAAGACGGTGAGGAGAAAAAAAAACAAAATGGGGGAGAGAGAAGATAGAGGGAGAGAGAGAAGGAAAGAGAGAGGATGTGAAAGGAGGTGTCGGGAAAAGCGTGGAGAGACGTGGTGACAGAAACAGGAAAGAGAGACAAACGTGTTGGGAAAGGAAACGACCAGAGGGAGAAATCGAGATAAGAGCAGGAAACAATGAGAAGTGAGAGAGGAAGAGAGGGACAAGGTGGAGGAGGACAAGAAAAGACAAGAGGAGGAAACATTTTGTGGATTATGATCAAGTCGAATTTACACTGAAGAATAAAAAGAAATACTATAGATAATGCTTTTCAAATAACAGACAGACAGATAGATAGATAGATAGATAGATAGATAGATAGATAGATAGATTTTTGATGTAAACACACACAGGTAGAGCCGAAGTACTTTGACCAGTCATTTGGACAGCCAGGGTCGTTTGATTACAACAATCATTCATCGTTTCAGAGCTGATTAATTTTGGATGGTGTTAATGTAAAAATTAGCAGATGTCATTTCTTTTTGGTCAGTGGGTTGTAGTTAGTGCTCTAGTTCTGATGTAGTAGGTTAGCCTGGTATAAGTTAGTGGTCTCTAGTGGGCGGCTGGCTAGTTCCAGCTGGACGTCTCTGGTTTCCAGGTCGCTGCAGGAGAGCGGGAGCGACGGCACCCGGTCGACAGGGCGCTGGTGAATCGCTGCCGCCGCTACAGTTTTTGACAGTGGAGGTGGGAAACATGTGCTCCTGTGGCTGTTCAATGGTGAAGGGTGAGGAGGGGGGGGGGCACAGAAACAGAGGACACACACACCTCGACCAGAGAATGCACACATAATAGACACAGTGTGGGAACAGGGGGGGGAGGGGGGAGGAGGAGCAGGATCTTTTAGAGGTTTGGGCTCGACTTTACTCAGGGGAGGGAGGGGGGGGGGCTGATCTGTCAAGAAGACTTTCAGATTCATTGCAGATCGTGAGGAGGTGGCAGGAGATAAATCCTACGAGCCGTGCAGAAGTTGTAAATAAAGGTAAGATTGGTGGATTACGGTGATTGGTCGGTCCACAGCATTTTACAGCCTCAGTTGATGCACAACATCTTCCACTACAGGCCCAGCGGCACCTTGTCCAGACCAGAATAATCTACGTGTTTAAAGTTAAAAAACAAGGTGCAGTTCGAATGTTTTTCGAAGTGTGTGTTGAGGTTCTCTCAACCCCCGACCAACAATCTGTTGTTTGCGTGATCTGCAAGTCCTCTCACACTTCACTGACGGCCACAGTGAAACCAACCAGACTTTGTACATCAGAAGTAGAGAACAACTTTGTATTGACCCCGACAAATGACACTTATGAAAAGAGTCAAGCTTCTCTTTTGATGCAAGTGCACATCCAACTATCAACAGTCGTCTTTTTGTTTTAAACGCTCCAGATAATCCCAGGCTGCCAAAATGACCTTCATGCAGCGGTCCATGATCCCGCTCTAGTTTGAGCACAGAGGATGCTGTGGTGTAGGGATGGGGGGGGGGGGGACTACCTTCCAATATCCACACTTCGCTACACATCACAAATATTTATCTTCACTCAGCTTCCTTCAGTGTCTTAAAGAATGATCTATTACCCCCTCTGTGGGTTGATTGTTTTGTTTTCCAGCAGCATTGTGGGTATTGGAAGATAGTGGAGGAAGAGTGTGTTCTAGAAAGTGTGCACTTACAGAGGGTGGAGGGGACTCCCTGCCAATCAGGGGGGTGTTCTCACACCGAGGGTTCTGAAAGTTTGCGTTCTGGCTCCTGCATTATAGAATAAGAGGTTACTGCATGTGGTCACCCTGCCACTGGTGCTCAGTTCTTTCTGTTTCTATGATCTGCTCTTCAGAAAAACTTCATGACCCTCTGACTAATAACTCTCTGACTAATGGCCTCGTTCATAATTACAAGACAGAGGCTGAAGCTTGGTCCCAGACGGCCAGAGGGTAAGTCGACAGGGGTTAAACTCCTCGGCCACAGTCCGGCATAGTTAACATTCTTTCTTAATGCACAGGAGAAAAAACATTTAGTCTTCTTGGGACACATGCCAGTTAAGATCCTACTTTTACTTTGTGGGGCATAAAATAGATAAAATAGATGGATATATTCAGCTTCAAATGTCCCTTGTGAGCACAATTTAATATGAAACTGAATAACTGCCACATCCCTGATTGATTGATTGATGTTGGGTGTCATCACACTGTCACATTAACAGTAAGATATTTAGGTAGATGCTTTGAATGTCTGAGATTATATAGTTTGTAAATACAAACTTCTAATAAAGAAATCAGTAACTCAAATAGTCCAGTTCTTTCTAAGCTCTCAGTGTATTCTAATCATTCTAGCTTCATGTAAACAAACACAAGTCAACACACATTCATTACTGTTCGAGCTGTTTTTGCATAGTTATATCTGGACTTAGGGACAAATAAGTGTTTTTGTATTAGTTTGTTCATTAAGAGTTGATTTATAGCTATTTTCCATCGAATAGGATTTCCTAAGATTACATGATTCTGGACCACCATCAGCTACTGACAGCTGAGTCTGACTGAAGCTACATGGAAAAGAATAAAGCCCTCGACAACCCTTCAGTTGTATGCTTTAGATAAGGTCAGTTCTGTTAAACATATATCTGCTTAACACATGAGAACATCATCCTGTGATGGTCTCAAAAGCTTAAAATCTGATCTGAATACAGATCTAAACTGTCAGTTCAAACACAACATTGTGCTTGTATACCACACAGCTGGAACAGAAGCAAGCAGTGGCAGACTATGTAAACTATGTGGATGCTTGTTTCTCTTGTGTGTGATGGTGTCGACTCAGAGCAGGCACTTGCAGTCCTGTGGTAACACGTAGCAAGCAAAGTGAAATGATTAACTTGTGCAAATCTGAATTTACCTCTTTAAAATCAGCGTTTTGCCAACATGGTGGACTGACACAGTTCAGCTGGCAGACACAGCAAGCATCTAATGTTCTAATTGCATCAAAGGGAGATCTAGTGAAGGGTTGTAACGCACTGAGTGTCGGGAACATGAATTGCTGACAGTGTGTGACAAAGGACATGCGAGCCATACAGAACAGAAACACTGGCTATTCTAACTTGTCTTATCTCAGGCAGTGGGCGTTGCTTTGCTGCTACTCTGGGTCACAGGGGGGGCAAGCATCAGCTACCTACTGCAGGCAGTGTATTGATCCTGCTAGCCTCTAGCTAGCGGTGGGTGCTAACTCACATGTATTCAGTGACGGGGGCATTGCTGACAGTGTGGGCCGTAGCGGGCAGGCTAGCTTCGCTACCGTAGCTGGAGCCACAGCTGTAGAGACTGGGCATGTGAACGCGGTACAGGTTATCGTGCACGCCGCCACGTGAGGCGGCCGACTCGTCCTCTCCATCTTCCTCATCCGTCCTTCAATTGGTCGGGGTAAGGGCAGGGCACAAGAGGGCACGATGAACAGGAGGGAGGGGGGGGAAAGGTAGAGGGGAGGGAGATCCGAGAGAGATAACAGAGTGTAAACAAGTGGTTGAAGAGGAGGTTAGGATAGGGGGAGGTGTTCTTGTACAATGAAGGAGTCTCCTGATGTAAAAGACTGGTTAGGACCATGCCTTCAGCCCCAAAGCAACTGAACAAGAAGAGAAGGGACATGGGCAGCATTCATCTACAACACAGGTCCACAACAAGTACACAAGTGTCTCTAATGTCACGACACAGCTCAGAGCAGCGCTGCTTTTATTGCTTTGTTTCATTAAACTGTAAGAGGACAATAGACTCTTCGATATTCTCAAAGTTCTCTCAGGAACATGCAGTCGTTTTCTTCATGCAGTCATTGATAACGCTCCTGGCATTAACTGTCCATTTCAAATGGTCCAGACAGAGTCAAATTTCAAGAATCCATTATTCTATAACTCATGCATCTCTGAGTGCTCCATGGAAGTCAAAGCAACAAAAAAAGAAAAGAAAAAAACGCCAGGAAAAAAAGGAGATAATGTGGCTGGTTTGGGAAAAACCATTTCAGACATAAAATGGTCAAAAATGTAAAACGGCCAGCGATGTAACAGAATGAGGCATCAAGTAAGATATGTGCTGATTTGGAAGTTTGATCTCTGGCTACAGAAATGCACCGGCTTCGACAATCTTCGATCAACCACAGAACTCATGAGCATACGTGGATCTTTACCTCCACCGAGGATTTTAGATTTCCGTCTGTATTTGTCTGTTTGTTAGACGGATTACGCAAAAACTACTCAACCAATTTCTATTACATTTAGTGGAGGGGCGGAGCTAAGGAAGAACTAATTAAATTTGGTGCAGATCCAGGAATTGTTTTGTGGATTTCGCAGAGAATAATAATTCATGCAAATCAAATATAAATCTGTAATGAATTTAAATGTGGTTTCCTGAGGGGAGTGTTGGGCCGTGACGGAGGTATGTGCTCTACTGACATTTCAGTTAGGACTGTAATTTCTATGACAGTTTATTCCAACTGTTCACGTTATAACAAAGTCACATCAGGATGGAAATGATTCAAAGAAGTAACGTGAGCTCTATGAATTATAGTTTAGCAGGGCCCTCCCTGTGTTAACAGAGACACAAAGGCAGAGGAGTCACTACCCTGAGTTGCCACCAGATGGGGGGGTGGTTCACTCTTTCAAAATGGAGTTACACTGCAAAGCCCATCACAAAGACTCAGCAGCTGCAGCACACTCAGACTCAGCTAAAATATATCTTAACTCAGGGAAATGTGGATTATTGTTTGATACCTGCCGTACGGGAGCATTGCTGGTGACTCACTCCCACCAACAAGCAACAAAACAGCACTATTTTGGCACAGCTAGGTTTCATAATTCATCCGTCACGTATGAACATCTAGAGCTCTTTGAGCTGTTTTTAACCGCAGGGTTATTTGGTTATTATTTGGCAGTTTGAAAGGTCCATTTATTTAACTACGGGGGTCAATCGGTTTCCTCAAAATCCAAACATAATTCGCTGAAGCCCAAAAGATTTCCAAATCAGGACAGGGAGAGAGGAGGCAGGGAGGGAACAGAAGGAGGAAGTGGGGGGCATAGAAAGAAAAAAATAGGTAGTGATACACAATCTAACGAAAGAGTGGCGCTCCAAGAAAACGAGGGAGATGTACAAACATAGAAACAGGTGATGAGCTGGTCTGGCGGGGCTAACGGCAAACGATAAAATAAACAAAACTTGCAGACAAGAGTGGATGGATGCAAAAGACAGACAGGCAGGAAGAAGGACGCACTAGCTCAGGAGGCCACACACTTAGAGGACATGCATGGGCACCAAGTAGATTCTTTGTGGGCCATCAGTTGAATTCAGTAAGACAATTAGAACAGGTAACACGTTAGCTGTTAGTGCACAGGTTATGTACAGGGGTGTAAATGTGTGCGAGAGAGAGAGAGAGAGGGAGAGAGACAATGTGTGTGTGTGTTACCTCTTGCCGGGCCAGGTGTGTGGCACGCTGCACACGATGGAGGAGAACATCAGAGCGGTGACGAAGGAGAAGAGAACCAGGTAGATGACACCCTCCACTCCGTCATAACACAGGCCTGTTAATGCCTGAACGTAGTCCTGGAGGAGGGGGGAGGAGTCGCTTGTTATCGAGGATCTGAGGGTTGAGGAGTTCTCTCTTTTTGTAACACAACAAACAGGGTGACTCACCATGTGGAGGCTGCGACAGTCGACCAGAGCCGTCAGCTGGTGAAGACCGACCTCCGTGGAATTCAGCACAGATTGGATTTGCTCGAGACTCCCCTGCACACACACACACAAAAAAAAGACACAAAATGTACAAATGCACGATGCCTTCGTGTTTCTCAGCACGCGTCAGATAAACACGCGTGTGCTGGGACTTTTGTAAATGCCAGTTTCATCACGCTCCCACTAATGTGACGCCACTCATGCGTGGAAATAAAGACCCACAGATCATTGCACACACGCACCTTAGTGTTGGCATAATCACGTGTTGCTGATCTCAGTAGCTCTGCCACATCATCCTGCATCTCCACCAATGCTTTGTGACTCCCTGACAGCCTCTACAAAACACACAGAGACACACACAGACACACAAGTTTATCTTTGGCTCATTATGAAACAATAATGACACCAATATATTCTGTATTCTTAAAACAACAGTTACCTGCTGGAAGGGATTAATTTGGCCAGGGCTGCACCTCAGGTAATACTGCAGGATATCTGGGAATACACAGATAAATACATATCAACTGACAAATAAAACATCACAGTTTTTATATAGCGGTACGCCACACAGGCATAATTGGGTGTGTTCTGATGTGTGCTACAGAGGCAACATCTGTGCTGTACAGCCGGCAGATAGAGCGGAAACAACCGACAGACAATAGCCCTCATTAGGTGAGTGCAGAGAGGGAATTGAAGGAGGGAGAGGAAGAAAGGAAGCAATTGAGAAGCAAAGAGCGATATAAAAGGATGAAGATGGAGGACAAATCAGATAATGAGCTAAAGTGAAAAAGCAAGACTGTGCTCCGATTCTTTTTTTTTGCATTTGGGACGAGCAGGAGGAAGAGCGAGTGGAGGACGAGGAGTGTGCAGGGCTGCAGATGCACTGCAGTCAGCAGAGAGAGAGAGAGAGAGAGAGAGAGAGAGAGAGAGAGGGAGAGAGAGCTTCTAGATTCCAGAGTGTCAATCAAACACAATCCCATTGGACACACTCATACACTCAGACACACAAACACACTTGTTTCTTAAAATAGAAACATCTCCGGGTGAGATGTGAGAGGCTGTGGAGTCTATTTTGTATATATCTGCTTATTTGTCAGCACTGTACATGAGCAGTCCATTGACCAGTGTCACCAGTATCACTTGAATTCCAAGTACTATTCATGGCTTATAGGGTTCAAGATAAAAAGGAAATAAACACACAATCGTTTTTTACGCATTAAATAAGGATCGTTTTACATCTTCAGACAATTCAAATAAAAAATTGAAGGGGTTAAAATTCCAATTTGGCTGCTGCGCAAAACAAAAACAGAGATTTTTTGTTTATTTTTTTGTTTTATATTATGTTATTACTGCAAACCTTGGTTGATGACAGCGTTTTCCTTGGTGACCCTGGTGATGTAGGTATCTGGGGAGGCGCAGAAGTCGCTGGCTGACTGTTGGGGAGGGTAAGCACACATGACACATCAGGCTACAGTAACGTCCTCCTGGAACAACACACTCGCTGGAGCCGTGGGCAGAGAGATTACATCACTGCAGAGAGGCAGCGAGCTCGGCCATGTTGCCATCGTAACACTTACAGCAGCGACAGCCAGTTCCATGCCGAGAGAAGCCCAGCTGATGATCAGAGTCAGAACCCCCAGCAGACACACGCTGAAGGACAACACAAATACGGATTTTTAAGGTCAAGGTTTGGCTTAACAATGTGTCGTCATCACGCAACGTTTTGAGGTACGACGTGAGGTGAACGTACCCGATGAGAGTTCCTCTGGAGTTACGAATCAAGCCGAAGAGCACCAGGAGACAGATGAGTACATCAAACAGCAGCAGGCCCAGGTATCCCATCCACCTGGACATAACAACACATAGACCACAGTGTCTCAACACAATCAGGACATCTCATATCCCAGGGTCACAGTCGGGTCACTAGTTTCATGGCTGTTAAATGTTTTGGACTCCGAATCACAAGATTATAAAGCAAACCTTTTTTCCATTAGTTAAATTCCCTGGGACTTCTACTGTTTCAGCTTTTAAAACCAGGGTTGTTGACAGCTTAAAAGTTGTGTGGTTCTTTTTAATGGTTTAAACATGCACTGTGAAGCCAAGCTGAAAGAATCTCTCAAGGCTGCTGAGATCCTTCGAAACACAAACCATTACTTGTAAGTACTAACCTGTAAAAGTCAAAAGCCTCAGTCTTGCGGGCCAAGTCCTCCAGTGACACATCGGTATTGGACCAGAAGGGAACGTCCACCATCAGCCTCACCAGCTCATCCAGCTGGCCCTGCAGCTTCTGGACGATGGACACGTAGTCTGTCTGGTCCTGGAAGGCCGTCTCCAACTGGACCAGGTTCTCCTCCACGGTCTGGTTTAAGGCTAGGGCGCTGTCAGACACCTGGACTCAGACAAACACCAGAAGAAGATGCCATCAGTCTCTCTGATTAGTTTGTTATTAGGTTGTGAGGATTTTTTTAAAGTGAAACAACACAGTGGACAACTCACCAGTTTCTCCACCCCAGAGACGGTGCGGTTGGCATGGCGGAGGGAGTACGCCAAACGATTGGCTCCATCGCTCGACTCTCCATTCCCGTAGAAGCCCACGGCGATGCCAGCACTGGGAGGCAGAGAACAGGGAGGGTTAGCACAATGACTTATTCAAGCATCCGATGGCCTAAAAAAAAAAATCACCACTATGGGAGAACAATGTTTCAGAAACATGTGATAAACTGACTGCAGCAAAGACAGTTTGGTTTCTAGTGCAGTCCTTATGCTCACCAGCAACAGGCAGCACTGAGCTCATCATATGTTGATTTGGTGTCACCACTGGGCCTCAGGCAAGCATGGGACTCCCAGGGATGATTTTGTTCTCTCCCTCTCTCTCTCCAATGCCCCCCCCCCCTCCCACCACACACACACACACACACAGTCAACACCATAATTGGGTCACCAGACCGAACATAATATGGTCCTTCTGTGGCTCTGCCCCAACATACACACGGCACATGCTACAGTATGTTAGTTAGGTGGCCCCAATTTCCTTTCTTCCTTGTTCTCCTTCACCATGTTCTTCCTTCCCTCCACCGACCCACCGCTGCAGAAACCTTTTTTTTTTTACACTCTTTTGTCTCATCTCACCCTTTATTTCCCTGCATTCCCCTCCCCACTGTGTTTTTATTTTCTCACTCACCCTGTAAAGCTCCCTGTAGCCCCCTCCCTTCCCTTTGTGTACTGTACGTGTGGGTGTGTGTCTGTGTGTGTGTGTGTGTGTCCACTTTGCATTTATGATTTCCGTCCACAGACAAACACCAGACAGTAGTGCAGCGGGACGTTTATGGCCATTGTTAGAGCGATTCAGTCTAGCCCATTAGATCTTGAGTAGCCCTGCTTTGAGTGGCCCCATGTTACACACAATAGCCTGTGTGGGTGTGTGTAAACATACATTGTTTAGTGTGTTTGAGTGCTGTTCGATGGACTATGTGCATACATCTTACATAAGACAACAAAAAGAGAAACAGGCTTAACGAGAGAATAAGTGGGAATATAATCGTGAAGACGCAGCTTTGTACGTTGATCTAAATATACATTTCCAACCTTCCCTGTCTCCCACCAGTTTACTCATCATCATCTTCTCTTCAACCACCTCCTCCCTCTTCCACCACTGTCTCCTCCTCTTCCCTGTATCCCTCCTGTCTCCACGAGTTTTATCTCACTGATTTAATGCTGCTCCAATCCAGGGATTTCATGACTTTGATCACCAACAGCTTAGATTGTGAGGAATAAACAAGGGAGTGCAGAGCAAGGCAAAGGTTTAGAAGTCAATAGATAATGACCAGCTTGAGACTGATCGGACAAATCCTCCCCGCGTACAATATGACATTATTTTGCTTTTGAGAGACGGTGACCTTTTCAGATTGATGTTACCTCTGATAGAGAGCTTCTGCTTCAGTCCATTTTAACTGAAACGGACAAACAACATGAACCTAGATGGTCAAACTAAAACGCACTCAGCTGGAACTCAATCGATGGGATGGGGAAATGTTGTATTCAGTCAAAATTGGGTTCATGATGAGTTCAAATCCAACAGATTCACCCGTATTTGAGGGAGCAGGAGAGAGGATACATGTCAGGTCTAACCATGTTTAAGAAAATCCAATGAAAATCCGTTCAATAGCTTTTTGAGTAATCCTGCTGACAGAGGCAGACAACGATGAAAACATCACCTCCTTGGCAGAGGTGCCGCCAACTGACATTCCTTATGCAATACCAATAGTGCCAACCTGCTCATCCATGTACACATGAGACAGCGTACAGACACTTGATACTGTTAATTAACTGACTATTAGGGTCCTCGGAGAGTGCTAACCTCGATCCAAGGCCAACTCCCAATCTCGACATCCACAATCTTCCTTAAATCGTGCCACCACCATCCCAAAATTTCATGACTGAGGTAATAAACGTATCCAAATCAGTATTTGGTTGATGTATTGGTAGCTTTTAATATGAGTAATGTTACAATCTGTTTTGATTATCAGAAAGAGTTCCTTCTGCTTATCAAATGTTTAGAAAATAGAGAAGAAATGACTCAAACAATCCACTGATTATTCCTTTCAGCACAAAACTAATACAGCAGTAAACAACCCTCAATACAGAGACACAGCTTCTATCCAGACACACTGCACCTGCACCCTAATGGAGGGAGGCCACATGTAGCTGGTGCTGTGCCAAAAATAAAACATGATGTCATATTCAATTGTGGACAAAGAGCATGCACGCAGGCACACACAGAAATATGGGCCTGCGTACTCAGATCCATATCAAATATTCAAAAAGAAATATTATAGCTCATCATGAAATATTAAAACCTACAAAAAACCCTCTTTGGCACAGAGTCACGCGAACACACACACACACAGAGACAGACACACACCAGCAGACACAGCTCCCTCTGACTGTATAATTCATTTCTCGTCTCTGCATCAAATCTGCTTCTGTCTCCATGGCAACCTTTCTAGGCCAGGAAGACGGCCGGAGACAGAGAGAAATAATATGGTAAAAAAAAAAAAGAAAAGGGGAAGCGAGCAAGGGGAAAAGACAGAGGAAGAGAGGAAGTGGGGAAAAGAGGTGAGAGAGTAAGTGAAAGAGGAATGTGTAGTTTGTTTGCGTGTGCAGTTTTGAGTGAAGAGGAGCAGAGTCCACAACAGATCACTGCCTGTGGACAGAATACACTCCACCCGGCTGTGTCAGCGGGGGTCACAGACCTCAAACTGCACACACACACACACACACACACAAACACACAACCTTCAGAGTCGGATAAACACTAACGGTTCAACCACCTGGATCCCAGTTACACCACGTGGGGTTTTCGGGCTGTAACAACATACTGGACGGGATTGGTGCAATCTACACATGGCTGCTGGGGAGAGTGGGAAACTTTTTTTCCATTATCTATACCGCTTGTCCTCTGAGGGTTGCGGGGGTGGGGGGGAGGTCCAGAGCCAATCACAGCTTACATTTAGCCAGAGGCGGGGTTCACCCTGGACAGGCCGCAGGGACAAATGTGCATCTGCAAAATGTCAAACTTTGTAGGAGGAGAGAAATGTTTCGTGTTTGATTGGAAACACAGTTTATGTTTCACAATAAAGGGTTATGGATTTTTAAATATTTAATATATCAGGCTGCCCTTCTGCCTACCTGTCTTTGTTCTCAAGGTTAAACTTCTGCAAAATGAAAATGTGAATCTATGTGTGTTTCCATGAACTAGAGGGTGTGACAAGATATATCAATATAAATCTATTATGTATCATAGAATCATTATGAATCAATCTTTTAATCAGTGGTGACATGGGGGGGGGGGGGCTGACAGTGACAGTGGCTCCTTTCTTTACGCTGTCTGTTTACCTGGGACATATGCAGTTAAACGTAGATCCCTGAACTCTTTGCTGTTTTTGATTTCTCTGGTTTGCTGGCAGAGTGGAAACATGGAATCGTGGTACAGTCAAACGAATGCTTTATATGCGGTAGAGGAAGCAGACGCAGGCACTGTACCGTGACATCAAAGCTGCTTCCATCAGCCTTTATCTCTTTCGCTCTCTTTTTGTGACATGACATCCTTTCAACCTCAGCCAGCTGTTAAAATGTATTGCTTTCATACCGACATTTATTTTGCATTTCTGGCATTTCCTCAATTTGTTTTCATGTGTGCAAATTGAAAATGTCCATAAAACCAGTGGAATGAAACATAACTTTGCATTCAAGGACAGTTAGAGCAGCATGAGTGCACGTTGTGTTAGTCTGGGTAACTTGTGACTCAGACTTAGTGAGATGTACAGCTGTTCACCAACAGGCTGTGGTATGCTGAGCTTTAGCACCTGGCACTAACATGCGTCTTGTGTGATCTGATCCCAAGTTGACGGCACCAAGTAAGGCGTTTACCTCATGGCATTAGGATGCTTCTGGGGGGACCACTTGTCATCTGATCTCAGGTTACATCCACAATGTGTGTAAGTTGTAGAACGAATGACTTCAAGCTCCGAAAACAAAGAGTTTAGCAAATGCTGCTAGCTTTGTTTTTGTTTTTATCTCCAGGGGTTGTGTTTTAGCTACATTCACACTTATATGTTTTCATTTTAAGTGGCATTTTAAATCAAAATACTACTCTACATAAGGTAACCTCTGTCCATACTAACCCACCTTAAAGAACATATCACATAAGCATTCACGAACATTGTTAACAGGTAGAGGATTGACTATTTGCAGTTAGTTGCTTAGAAGCAGAAAATACCAAGAACCAGTGATGGAGAAAATGCAGGGATGTATTTTTTTGACCTATAACATGGTGGAACCAATGATGTGGATGTGGGATTCTGCCTCATCATTTCCAAAAGTCTCCATTTAGGGGCTCATAAACTCCGGAGAGATGTGGATCCATGTTTAAAGTTAAGAACATGAAGTATAATCAAGCTGAGACCTATCAGTTGTGGATGAAGGCTGTGTTTTGACGTGCTGCGACTTTTGGAAATTATGATGCAGACTTATAAGATGCACTGATAAGACCGGGACATTCAGGAAGTGAACGTGGGTGTCCTGCTCTTATCAGGCCTGATTCATCCTTTCCCACGAATCATCACTCACTTTTCACATGACCAATTTTTAAACTGTAAAAGTGTTTTTCCCGTGGGACGTCTCACCTGCAGACAAGTGTGGCGATGATGACGCACCAGGCCGTGCAGCAGCAGTCAGCGCTCGGCTGCTGCGAGTGGGAATGGGAGTGAGAGGAGTCGTCACTCTTGCGTCTCCGGCAGCAGAGCCAGAAGGAGTAGAAAAGGAGAAAGAGGAGGTCCAGGCCCAAACACAGCAAGGCCACAGCACCGAGCAGCAAGACGGACTAAGGAGAAGAGGAAGGAAGAGGAGAACAATTAGTGGCCATAAAAAATAAATGATTTCATACAAATATGTCAACATCGGTGCTGTATCAGGTTGGCTGGTTGTTCGTATCACGCCAGAAGGGAGCGATTTCGGGGGAAATGGGTTAAAGACACAGGAAGCAAATTAACTGATATGAGCAGAAACCAGATACATTCGAGACACCACATGATCTGGTTTTTCCTGTGAAGACAGACGCACCCGGATAAACAAACTGCGCCGCTCACTCCAGCTATTTGAGGATAAAAACCAGTGGCTCTTAAAGGGGCGTTTGATGGATACCATGAAACAGACATTTGCATACCATCAAACGAGCGCACACCTCCACAGAGTGAGCGGGAGCGATGTTGACGGGGAGCCGTGTGCGCAAGAGACCCGCCACACAGATCACATACCCCTTGGAAGGCTTTGAAGTGCAATAGGAGGAAGGGGTGGTGGGAGCAGATAGAAGGAGGAGGGAGGGGGGGTGTAAATTTGGAACAAAAACAGAGATTGGATAGAGAGACAGAAAAGAAAGAAGATGACTGAACGGAGCCAGGGAGGAAATGGATAAAGATGAGGGATGTTACAGAGATTTTCTCAGGAACTGATGAGATCTGTTTTTCTTTTAATCACACAAACTGCGATGTTGGTTTTTCCTTTCCCCTCCGGAGTTGTCTGGAGAAGTCATTGTGCTGCAGGACCAAGCAGAGACAAAGGAGCACTGAATCTCTGCCCGCTCGACCACTTCAGACAAAAGAATCCAGTTCTGCTTGTTCAGAAACAACAACATTGTGATTCTTCTGCGGATTGATCACACGGTCTGAATCCACCGCAGATCCAACGAGATCCTCACACACACCTCCTGGATTCCCAGACTTTCTAAACTCCTGATGTTTCTGCTGACCTCATTCTTTCCTCGCTGCCAGCCAGAAATCTCTTCACCCTGCAGCCATGTATGCACCTCTACTGTATATATGCACATGTATTGTACAAGTATATAAACAATCATATATTGTTTAATATATGTGCAAAAGCTTCAACTGTTGCCAAAGACGGACTCTTGTACAGACAGCACAAAAACATGAGTCCAGTCACGGCATTAACCAGCCCCAAGGCATAAAGAACTGAGCTGGACTGGTCCCAACCTGCATGTCAAGCTCTGTTAAGTAGACATTTATTACAGTTTGATGGGTTAACAAGCCAGAACAGTTGGAATCCCCTGGTTGGGGTTTTAAAGTGTTTCCCTGTGTCCCTGTTTTATCCAGGTTCCTCCCACAGTCCACAGACATGCAGATTAGAGAGAGATTGATTGGAGACGAGAAATTGACCATAGGTGTGAGTGTCTCTGTATGTCGGCCCTGCCATACCCTGGCCTCTCGCCCTGTCAGCTGGGACTGGAGCCAGATCCCCCCCCCACACACACACACACAACCCTCAAAGGACAAGCGGTATAGATACAGTACTGACCATCTTTATTTAGGCGGCTAACATGCTAACGGTGACACCAGGGTCTCACCACAACAGCCAGAGACAAACCATTCACTCCTCAGCGTTTAAACTAGTTTTATTTTCCAACTCAACAAACATAAAAGTATAATGCCTTAAGTTCCAGCAGTTTTCTGCACTAAACTCCTCAACACCATACAAATTTAAATTTTACATCAAGATCTGTAAATTATTTGCTGACATGTGACTACGTGGAAACAGCCTGTCTTGCAATGTTGAGGAGAGTGATTAAAAAGCGATTTGCTCCTGAATCCACATTAAGTTTGATGGGTTCTTCCTCCCCTGGCCCTTGTCCAGGACTTGCTTGTGTAATCCTGCTGCTAAAACAAACAAAACAACAGAGCCGGGTAAAAAGATAATCTGACTGGCAGAGGTAACAATGCCGCCTAATAAGGTCAACATTAAGTGTGTCAGATGAATAACCAGGCCAACAAAGGCTAATGTATCAAAGCTGGAGGGGTTCATTCAATCCAGTAAAGCCAGTGGGTTAGTAAACTAGACCAGTACAGCAGATATGATACAATATGTGATAGGATGTGAACTGCAGTGGTGTAATATGACATCTGAAGGGTGAGAATAGCATTAATTTAAGAACTCGAAAGCACGAGCCTCAGACCAGACTAAAACCATCAATACCATATCTACCAAGGTTTCTACGAGTTTACAACTGGGAGAAATGAATTATTATATTCTGCTTAAAATAATTACAAACTTAATTATGGCCCTGGACCACTACAGCTTGAGACGTATCAGTAATTCTGTGAATTTATGTGTCAGGTCAAGTGATTCTGTTATTTACACATGATTACTTTCTTGTGGGAGAACAGTTGGTATAAGCTCGGGCTGAGCCAGAGGAAATCACTTGATTGCTTTTTCCCCTGACTGCTTTTTCTCCAACAGGTTAAAGAAGACGAGTGGAGGAGTGGAGGAGTGGAGGATGGGAGGAGTGGATCCTGGTGGCAGAGGAGGGGGAGATAAGCCCTGCAGATTCTTCCCCTCAGGCATTATCCTCCTCTATTATTATCTATAAAGCTTAGCGAGACAGGGACGTTATTCTGAGGTAGCGTTGCACTGTGCTCCTCTAATGCATTGTTTGATCTCTGGTGACTTCAGACCATATGGAACAAAATGCATTAGGCTTTGCAGAAAGAGAAAGAAAAGCTCATGGTACTGGATATAAGGATGGATGTTCTCATGGCATCCATTAAAAAGCACGCGACAGGAATGACAATGGGATCAAACACACATAGTGAGATAGAGAGGAATTAGAGGAGTAAAACAAAGTTCAAAAATCAATCACCAAAACATAAATTGGATTTTATTTAAAAACTGATTAAGCCACTCAACTGTGTGGATTCGCTCATTTATTTTTGTGATTCACTTCAATCTGAATACGTAACCTAGGGCTGTAATAAAATCGGTTATTTCCCGAAATAAGAAACAATTACAATTATTTTTAGTTTTAAACCTAATGAAAATGTTTTAGTCAATTAAACGAAAAACCTTTTGTTTTTAATTACTTGTTTAACAAAATGTAAATTTCACAATGTCAAAAAATCCACAAGTGTAGCCTTAAAATTGCTTCTTTTTTTTTTTAATCTGATTTCTAGTGCAAAACCCAGAAGAACTCAGTTTGCAACCATCTAAAACAAAGCATAGCAGTGAAAAGCAGAACTTAATTTATTAAAAAGAAACAGAGTTCCCATGGGGCAAGTTAAATTGACTGAAAGGCCATCAAGCCAATCACAGCCAAGGTCACTCACTGGATAACTGATATGAAACAGCTCACTAACTATTTGTAAAAAGGCCATAATGTAATGAACTGAAACTAATCATAGTACATTTTTCCTACAGCTCCTCATCCTCATGATTACTGTGTTCTGCTTGTTTCTGCTATGAAGAGGAAAATGTTAAATATTTATATTACAGAAAAACAATATACTGTAAATATCCTCTTGCCATTTATCATGGATGAAATTTTTAAACAAGAGAATTTAAGGTTCTTAAAGGTCTGCTGCTTATACTATGGTAGGTAAGTGCTGGTATGTTTACAATGTAAATATCTAACTCTATCATTTGAGCACAGTGGTGAAGATCATTTAGTCTCAGTGTGTTTAGGAGATTGAAATGAGGCCGAGCACAGAGGGCTGCTCATGTTCCACCTCAGATCTCCCACACGCCTCAACCCGCGGCTCTGACCCTGACGATGGCCGCAAGATTAACTGTCAGGCCGACAAACCATCAGAGCAGATTAAGTGTGGATCAATTAGCTACTAATAAGCATGGTGAGCTTTGCTGTGCACATGTGTGTGTGTGTGTCTGTACTTAGATGTAAGTCTGTGTGTGTGTGTGTGTGTTGCGTGCACACACATCTACACTACTAGCTTGCAGGCACAAGGAGGGGCTAAACATTAAACACCCAGGCACAGTGATCTACTTTCCATTTGTCCGTGTTAGTGTGTGTGTGTATGTGCACTTCTGTGACCGTGTGTGTGTGTGTTTGTGTGTGTATGACTGAGCTGACAGGATCAATCACTTCCACTTCACTAAGTTGTCCTTGCACTCTCCCTGCCTGTGTGTTACACTCTGGTTGAGCCTCGCCTACGATCATCTCCACATCTCTCCAGAGGCGCTCGCTGACCCCGGGTTCATTCTGCTCACATTCACCTCACCTGTACCACCGGTGCAACCAGAGTGCAGCCAAAACACCACCGGCAAAATCTGGGTTCAGTCAAAGACCTGATGGTACGTCTTTAAGAGTCTAACCATAAGAAAAGGATTTGAGTGGCTCTTTAATCTGTTTGTCATTGAGTCTCACTGATCTTTTTCAATATGCGATGACATAATGTCTTCCACTGTGAAAAATGTAGTTCACCGTTTAAAAAAAATACCAATTATACTTACTTACTTTCCACAGCTGTGGATATATGCGTGTGTGTGTGTTATTACAGGTCACATGATTCCTCTGTAATGTTCTGCAGCTGTTTAACTGTGGTAGCTGACTGTGCGATTCTACCATAACACAAACAGATGAACGCACACGCACGCAAACACGCACACTAACACACACTCATGGTTCGGCACACATGCTATTTCAATGCCTTGCGGAACCTCAGGATATGAGCTCCTATTTCAGCTCTTCAGGAAAAGAAAGAAGAAAAACGTTTTCTTGCAAAAAAGCCACAGAGTCAGCAGCGTCCCCAATAAAGACATCAGAGACGTCCAACTGTTCCACTGTAGGAACAATGAGTGAGAGAGAGCGAGTGAGTGAGTGAGAGAGTGAGTGAGCGAGTGAGTGAACATCCATCTGACTTTGTTTTAGTTTGAAACCGTATCTAAAAGAAAATGATCTCTGTCCACAAGAGCGTTTTGACTTCACATCAGCTTTAATCGCCAGCAATACTAACACGCCTTAAGATGCTCATCACGTGACCACTCACAGACACTGGGAATGGGCGTACCGGTGTAAACAGGAAGTATTTTGGTTGTTAATTGCAGACAGAGCTTCTCTGTAATTGAGGAGCAGCAGTTGCAAAAAAGTAAAAATGCTAAATTTAAATGTAGCTGTTTTCAGAGATGAACTCTTGAAAATTGGGTGTGGACCTTTTCCAGAGTTTGTTTCTCAGATGTGAGGAACAAAGAAGGAGATTATGTGGAACAAACCGGCGAGGGGCGGAGCCTGAGTGAAGACTGCAGGGGGGGGGGGGCGAGACATTGTGTATAGATTCTGGAAATCACGTTTTTGTTTACAGCACAACAACAATGGCATCCACCATTATGGACAAAAGCTCTCGAAGCCAGTTGATCTTCATCGGTTTCTTTTCTTCTTTAATCTTTTATTTTAATCCTTCTGGTTTTAAGGATGCTGCATTTTAAAGCCGTCATCAAGATGCCGACTCACTGCTGAGTATTTCCAGAGAGATTTTTCTTCTGTATTCTCACATGGACTCACTCGGACGCTTTACTTGGGGGGGCAGGCAGGAAAAGTTCCAGAGAAAATGTCCAGGGCAACGGACACGGCCCCTCTGGATAATTTGAGGAAAGTGTCCGAACTTGAGTCTGTGAGCAGCTTGTGTGAGAAGAAACTTGTGAGCAGCTTCGGAGATGAATACAAATGAACCTGAGCCAAATCACATCAGAAAGAACACAACCACACACACACACACACACACACAGAAGAATCTCTCTCTATTGTGTGAGTGTGTGTGTGTTGTGGCATGGTGACGGACTCTGTGCACTGAAGGACACTGTGTGGGACCTTGTTCGTGTGTGTGTGTGTGTGTGTGTGTGTGTGTGTGTTTCTCAGCTGGATGAGTGGATGCATAAAAGCCTCTGAGACAGATATACTGAGCCAATCTAAAGACGGGCTTCAGTGAAAGAGTGAAAGAGAGAAAGAAAGCTCTCTTTCTTTCTCTCTCAACGGACTACAGCCCTCCCCTTCCCACTCTTTCCCCCCTTCCCTCCCCTCCCTCTCACTCCCTCCCTCCCGTTGCCAACTCAATTCAACCTCCTTCCTCGTCTTCTTCTTCTTCTTCTTCTCACCCTCTACCTCTCCCTCCCCCCGTCTAGCCAGAATTAATGATTTCACCCTGAATAGAAGCCCTATATTCACACACACACACACACACACACACACACACACACAGAGCCCCTTAGGGAGATCTGTGACCTCACCTCGACGTACGACACTGAGCGCTGAAAACGCTCTGACACAGGAGAAGAAGATACAGTTTGGGACACAGTGTAATCACAGGGCATAAACCACAGTAAATATGAATAACGTGCAAACAAACATACAGAATGATCAGCGACATAGAAACTAGCTCCCTCTGCTAAAATATGCCAGGATGTAATTAGCCTAAAAAGGGGGTCCTTAAAATTCCAGTGGTCACACACATTGACACACACACACTTTGACACAAACACACACACACACACACATTGACACACACACACACACACAAAGACCTTCAGTTAAACATTGAATAGCCTGCAGGAAGTGTTTTTTTGGCAATTTAGAAGCACCTCCCGTGGCTCATGGAGCCTTTTCTCTCTCCTCTCGCCTCCAATCAGTCTCTTTTTATCTTTGTCACTCCTCCTCCTCCTCCTCCTCTCCTCTCCCTGTCTCACTCCCTCTCTCCACTTCTCCTCTCCCTTCCTGGTCCATGGCCGCTGATGCCTTCCCACGCTCGGCTCTTGAACTTGAACACCTTCCCTCTATACTCCCTCCCCTCCATACATGTCAGCAAACTATACTGGGGGTTGAGTGCGGTGCGTGAAATGAGCGACCCTAAACAACGTGCCTGGGCTCTACGTTGGCTGCAGAGACTGTGCTTCCTGCTGCAGGGACCTGGAAGTCACCTTGTTTGAGGATTCAAATGAAATGCAGCAAAAACTGGGCCAAAGCCTCTAGGATGGAGCTGCTCTCGAAGGCACAACGCAGACTGTGCTTTATCAAAGACAGACTCAAATTAGTTTTATGCTTTTCAGCTTGTGCCAATGAATGTATTTCCTTTACCATTATTGTTTCAGTTAAGTACAATAATTGCTTATCTAATCAAATGTTATATATGTATAAAAAAATAGTGATTAATTCCCATTACAAGTGTCCAAAGGCCAAAATGATGTCCTCGAATTGACCAAGGGTAGATTTTCCATAGATTTTCAATTAACAATAATATTAAATCAGAATATGCTCCCAGGCAAGAAACTGGAACTGGACAATGTTATACATGTTTCTAGATAATTTCAATTGTTAATCGATCATCGGAAACGCTCATGTCCATTCTTTGACTATCTTAATATCTAACATGTAAGATAAATATTGCATCTACTAACAGTTCTGATCCGCAGATTGGGAATCACCTGACTAATCGATAAATAACAATGATGGAGCAGGTAGAGGGTCAGTGGCTCGACCAAGGACATTCCTCTGCTTTGTGTCTGTCTCTCTCTCTCTCAAACACACACACACACACACACACACACATCATTGATCGATGCAGGGAGGGATCCCACAACTCAGTCGACAGCCTCAGCCACCTCTTGCCCCTCTGCTGTAAATTTGCCGTGTTGGTAAGAGGCAGGAGGCTGGATGATTAAGTGATGCTACACGATGAAGGGGATGATGAATTCGAAGTGGGAGGTAATTATCCCCCCCCCCCGTAACCCTCTTACCTTTTGATACTCGGAGTCCTCGGGCCTGAAGTCACTGCTCACCGTCTGGAACTCGATGTTGAAATGAGGCAGCCTGTGAAGCAGATTCACCCACCACGGTGGAGAGTAGTTCACCACCGCCGCCATCCTGACGCAGCTACCTGCAGGCTGTCACTTCACTGTATTACACAATCCTTCAAGCAGCCACTGTGAAAAAAAAAAGAAGAAGAAGAAGAAGAGATTCACGGACAATGTGAGTTACCAGGGGAAGGAAATGACTTCATGTGCAGCTGGCACGACTGCGGCAGAGAGATGAGAAACGTCTGTTCCACTGAAGCAGGATGAAGGTGCAGCAGCCACAGACACACAACTCACACTGTTTAGCACCACAGCATCAACAACCCCTGCTTCCATTCACGACAACAACAATAATCACCGTAATGATATCTGATGAGTTATGACTAATCAAATCAAAAGAGGGATCGGAAGAAGCGTGACGTTCCACTAGAAAAAAACAAAAACAGTACACCACCACTCCACCCCCCCCCATCTTGTCATTAGTTATTAAACATTACTGTTTTATAAATATCCACTGTCATGTAAATTTTAGATTTACGACTAGCTTTCTATTTTAAGTGAGCAGCGACTGAAACACACGAGGGCATCCCTCCTCCGCTGAGTGCACGACCTTACCTATCATACCTGTGTGTGTGTGTGTGTGTGTGTGTGTGTGTGCGTGTGTTTAAAGGGGCTATAACACTGCAATATGACAAATTACATCATTTCAGTTGCATCTGTTTCTTTTCATGATAAATTGGGAGTGAATGTGATCATGTCGACATTTATTAAGAGGTGGTTTTCCCCTTCACATCCCCTGGTGCATTGTGGGTTGTTGCATGTTATGAGCATGTTTTTTCATTGTGCCCCCCCCCCCCCCCCCCCCCTCTCTCTATGAATGTCATGACAGCAGATACCTCCACTCACCCAGGCATCAAACGCCCATGCTGCAGAGCACAGGCTGGGGGGAGACACGCGCGCTGTGGTCGGTGAAATGGCGGAGGATGTTATAACAAAACAAGAATCTCTATATATATCTAATTACACGACCGCTGTTATCGACTATTAACTGTGAATGCAACTGTACCCGAGAAAACGCAGGTCGAGTCCCCCCCCCCGTGTGGCTCACCCGCTGCCCCTGGTACATCGCTAGCTCTCTAACCCCCGGGATTAGCGGTAGCTTCATCCCGCTTTGTCCGTTAGAAGTGCCGCAGTCTCACCGAGTCGACACGGCAGCCGGACGGAGGACACACCGGGGGAGGAAGGGGGGGGGACACGGACAACAACAGCAGCCTACCTGGTGGTCGCAAGCCGCTGGTTCTCGGTCCGGGCCCCCGGTTGGTTTTACACCTTTTGTCCTCCCAGATCCAAGCGGTGGCGGATTCGAACCCCGCAGATGCTGCATCAACGCGGCCGCGCCGAGTTCGCTGCAAGCCCGGAGTCCGCCGCGGCCACAACCGCATGGAACACGACGGAACGAGGGTCACACGCCGGCTCCGCTCGCATCTCACACCGGGGAACTGTCACCGTGGCGTCACCCGTCAGCGGCAGCAGCGCTCCGGGGGGTTGAGGGGTTAATTGACCCGCAGCTCCTATCCGGACTCTCTCTCTCTTTCTCTCTCTCTTTAAAACACGTTTTTAAAATGTCCTCGTTGTCTGTCTCAGGAGCTGAGGCGGGTCGTTGTCCCCGCGGTGTCCGTCGGTTCGACGCGTCCGGCGCTGCGGTGCGGTGCGGTGCGGTGCGGTGCCTCGGCTGGACGATGTTGTTGTTGGAGCGTGAAGCGAGCACAGTTTAAAAAGCCCCTAGGACGAGGCTCTGCTGCAGATCTGAGTGTGTGTGCGTGTGTGTCTGTGTGTGTGAGTGTGTGTCTGTGTAAGAAAGAGAGAGAGAGAGAGCGAGAGAGAGAGAGCGAGAGGGACCAAATACGTAAAGTACGCCCCCTGATGTTGAGATCGTGGAAGCACATGTTGCAGAAGTGACAATAATCTCATCATAACAATTGTTAGATACATGGACATTTTCACGAAATACAGAAATGACAGAAAGTACAACAAATGAAAAGACAACTACACAAAAGAGACAACGTTCAAGGAAATGCAAAATTATAATCCAAGACAGAAAATATCAGTAAAACATCAAAACACGAAACACAACATGTAACAAAATGCAAAATCAAAAAAATGTTTAACCTATGGTTGTCTTATCTCAATCACACATTATACCCCCCCCCCCCCACCACCACCGCAGGCCAAAAATCCAAAACACAAAAATGTTTGGTTCTTCACATTTCAAAGTGTCACAATCATAGAGAAAGATAAAAGGTGAAATCTTTCAGTGAAACAACTCATAAACAAGACACAAAGATGTGCAAGTACAACTTTTTAAGAAACTTTTACATCTAAAGATCTAAAAGTACCTCAAACTGTATAATACTTGAGCAAAGATACTTAAATATCCAACAAGAACCACATGAGACCACAGAATTTACTGTTGTTTTTAAAAAGCATTTTATTGAATGTGTCAGAAAATGAGGTTACATACACCATGTAGAAACTGCCCCCCCCCCCCCGCTCTCTCTCTGCTGACCTGCTGACATGTTATCAGAGCATTATACAAACTCCCTGTGTATCCTCCACTGTGAGTTTAGTATTGCAGCAGGCTGATCTATAATTTATTCACAGTTTCGCTCAATAGTGCATCAGTTGGCCGATCATCCCCTCGATCATACCTCAGAATCAGGCACAGTTTCATTAGCATGTAAGACAGATTAGTGTGAGGACATTGGTTTGGTGCAAGTGTGACACGTCAACGTGGGATTCGTAAGTTATTGAACGTGTGAGTTACAGGCGATGTGGCTCACCCGGACTGGTGGGTCAGGATCACAGACATGAATCCAGGTCCCACTGAGATTTGAATTTGAATGTTCATGCAGTAGGCACTTTGGCAAAAACAAACAACCACTAAGAATATCTGGCCCAAATGGGAACCTGTGACCTCAAGCACCTCATTGCCAGCGACTTTGTTGAGCACATGACAATAAAGTCTTGGATCTTGAGTCTTGATAAATCACGACATTGACAGATCCAAACTGGAACGGTGTTCAGGAGTGAGTATACCTCCGCCCAGGAAAAGACTGCCCCGTCTCCTGCTCATCTGCAGGTTCAGAATATTTAGGCTCGGAGTAGTGCCAACACACACTTGCTCTCTCTCTCTCTCTCTCACACACACACACACACACACACAGACTTTATAACATTAAGACTTCTCTGCTCCTCAGAGGTCGTGACGGAGACACTATGATATCATCAGAATCGTCCGAGTCGACTGCAGCGGCTCCTCCAGACTCGGCTGTGAAGTGGAGCTCTGTTTGGAGACACAACAGATAAACAGGTTCACTTGTGATTTACAACCTGGGACATCATTTGACTTTAAAAAAAAATACATTCAACCTAATTAGCCTTAAAAAACAGAATACAGAAGTATATGCGATTTAAAATGTGCATATTTCTACTTGAATACTTCCCTCCAGCAAACCTTTAATAACAGCGTTAGAAAATCCAATAAGCTTTAAATATTCATGCAGACACATCAGCCCATACAAAGCAGGAGGTGACCCAAAGACTTTATGTGCTTTCAACAGACACAACACAGTGAAACCTGAACTCCCTCTGACCTGTGGTGGGCGTCGTCCTGGAGGCGTGAATGTTAGAGACGAGCAGTGAGTCCTCTTCATCACCCGGCCTCGCTTCATCGTCATGGCGGGACGCGGCACCTTAACATATCAAAACAACACATGCAGCCATTAGGGCTCAATTCAAACACACACTGAAAATATCTGAGTGGATGACGCACTTGATGATCTATTTTTACATAAAGCTTCTTTCAGATCTGCACTGAAGTCCACATTATCCTTTGGAAGAGCTGTCAGTGAGATTTCAAATGTCAGTGTGAACTGCTCCAGACATTTTCAGGAACATAAGCCCGTGTGAGAATACAGCAGGAACATTTCCAGGAGGTTCACAGCGAGGGAGTGGGCATGTTGATAAACGCTATTAAACACGCAGAGGACAAGAAACTGGACCAATACAAATGTCTCAGGATGACAAAAATGTGCCAGAAGCCACCAAGGAAGATGGAAAAATGGAAAGAAATTGATATTTGAGAGCTTTTAACGATAACAGCCTACACTGGTGTTGATGGGCTGTGAACTGAAACTGAAAACTCCTGTTGTTGTGAATGTGTGGACAAAGGATACTCTCCTGATGTGTTCTTCATTTGTGAAAAGGCAAAGTCCAGTAGATGTCTGGACTCGATTTTCAGAACATATTCCAGAGTTCATATCTGAAAACCGGTTTAAGATAATTGGAACACAAGCGAGGATGCTGAAGTCTCACAGTGAAGCCCAAAGCACATCAAGTGGAGAGTCAGAATGTAAACATGCAGAGAAACTGGTGACAGTGCTGCTCTGCTCTCTGCACTCATCTGCCACGTGAGAGGTTCTGGGGCATTGAAGCCTGGCAGGGTAAATTAAACCAGACTGAAGCCCGGGCATAGCCCTTGAGCAGCGGAGGCTTTAGATTTTGCAGGGGTCATGTGAGGAAGCGACAGAGCAGCTGAGCGCCCTCATCCCTCTTTGACAGGAAGCTGTCAGAGCCCCGGCTGGTGAACAGGACACAGACACCCTGGAATTAGATCAGTGTGCCAGCAAGGGCCGAAACCACTCATAAACACATCAGGGAAGACGTGATGAGCAACGCTGGGGAGGAGAGGAGGAGAGGAGGAGAGGAGGAGAGGAGGAGAGGAGGAGAGGAGGAGAGGAGGAGAGGAGGAGAGGAGGAGAGGAGGAGAGGAGGAGAGGAGGAGAGGAGGAGAGGAGGAGAGGAGGGCCTAGTATGTTGTTCCTGATCGACACTCTGGACTGGTTTGTGGTTTCTATACCTTCAATGTTAAATAAATAGGGAATAGAAACGTTTTTTGTGGGCAAAGCTTTGTAATGTGTATGTTTTTTTTTTATTTGTTCATAATATATAAAATGAATAAGGTCAAGTTTTTGCCAGATATTATTCCCTCCTCTCCTGATAAATCATGTTCACAAAATGTGAGGTCACACTGATCTTGAAATCAATGAGTTCATTCTTTAAACCAAATGAATGAGAGCAAAACAATACCATGCCAAAAAACATGCTTTATGAAATCACTCTGACCTTGGACCACAAAATTGAATCAGCTCATTCAGGAGTGAACATTTCAGCCAAATTTGAAGGGAATATCTCAAGGTGTTCCCACCAGAGAACCTTTGAGGAAGTTCCCTCACAGTATTCCTGAGATGTCTCGCTCACAAGAGAGTAACAGACAGACTGAGAACACGATGCCTCAGGCTTAAGCTTCTGCCAACTCAGAGACATAGAAAGTTCTTCATGTCTGAACCTTACCTGTTCTGCCAGGTATTGATCGAGGTCTTCTCGGGACCAGTGTGGGCAACCTGTTTCCCACTGGAGAAGGCACAGAGAACCCTGAGCTAAAAGATAAAACACACAAACACAACGCTGCATTATTGTTCTGCATGTTTGGATTGATTTACTTTCTTTTTTTCTTGGATGCAAATGAGTCACCTCTCTACTGCGAGAGTACAGCGAGTCAGGTGACCCCTGAACGCAGACTGCAGCACCGTCAAGGCAGCCACATCCATGTCTCCACCCACAGGGGAAGCTGCATCGCTGCGGCTCGCTGCATCCACAGTCTGAAAAAAGACGAGATGAGCGAAAGATAAAGGAGAAGAGAGAAACACAAGAGAGCAGAGAGATCAGTGGGCGAGACAGAGAGGGAAAATCATGTGAGGAGATTTCAGCAGGCTCACAGGGATCAGTTTCTAGAGCCCTCTGCTGGCTAGAAACAATGTTTTCTTTCACTGCTTTACTGCTGTACAGTGAGTGTCTGTGTGTGTGTTTGTGTGTGTGTGTGTGTGTGTGTGTGTGTGTGTGTGTGTGTCTGTGTAACCTTGTCCTGTATTTCTTTCAGCAGGTTCTTGAGCTGTGCCTCTCTGACGAGATGAGCTCTTAATGCAGACTGCAGCATCACAGTGTCCTGCAGACAGAATGTGGAGGGATGGAGACAGAACGAAGATTCAAGACAGTTTCTGGACATTTCTCTCACACATCTATCATTTCTTTTTACATAACCCTAGTGTGTTTCATACCCTATCCCTGTGCTCCCTCAAGTTTGTTAGGATGGTGCTTGCTGCCGTCTCTCTTTCTTCCCCTTTCTTCTCTTCACCTCCACCTCCTTCCATCTCTCTAGCTCGGGCGTCCGTTGCTTCTCCTTCCTCCAGACCCGATCTGCCCTTATCGTCATCATGGTCCACTGTTGTTGTGGCAGAGGGAGAGGAAAGCTTGGCTAAGGCCGACTCCAGAGTTCGGATCCGAACCAACAACTCCTCCAACTCCTGTCTGAGAGACACACACATTTTTTAAATCTATGATACTGGTTTGGACCTAAATATACAGGTTTTTGACAGGGAACCTATAATGGGATAAGATAAAGTTGCATATCAACATCTTGTGGATCTGTTTATTTTTGAGCCTGTATGTAAAACTCTTCTTTATGATCTAATGTATCTATGGCACTGATTATGACATCACTCACACTGCCAGGTCTCCTTCAATCACATCAGTCTATGGCCTGGATGTTATATAATGAACCATCATTTACATAACTCTCAGGTGGATCTGTGTGACAACACCAACTGTGTATCTGGGACATTAATGATGTGACCACAAAGCCTCTAAAGGACTGACGCATCAGCTGTGATCTCTACAACAGGAACAAGAACAATTCTCTATTTAAGCTACTGTTTCAAATGCAAATCATTTGTATATCAATATTTTCAGAAAGGTTTTTATGGAACCAGCAACATAACAGCAGAATATTAAGAATACAAAGATGACGTGCGGAGCCTCCCTGAGGAGGATAGACGTACTGATGCTGCTGTCTCTCTCTGTCACGTTCATGTGTTTGTTCCTCCTTCCATCGCTCTGTTTCTTTCTCCAGTTCTTCTCTTTCTGTCTTCATCTGTGTCAGTTCATCACTGAAATAACACATAAACACAAATACAGTTTACAGTCCAAAGTTAATTCAGTAGCTTTATGCTCATAACAGTGTGTTCAACCTGTTCTTTCACTAGTATGTTCTGTGAATCTGGATTCCTCAGTGTTTTGACTGGAGGTGAATGTTCACTCACTCTTTACTTGTCAGACTCTCATGAAGCTCAAACTTCTCCTTCTCCAATTGGCCGAGGTTTTCTCTCAGATCTGAAAACTCCTCCTCCTCCTCTTCAGTCATCGTTCCCACGGAGACCACTGCCTCTGTTGCCATGGTAAACCCCGGAATATCAGCAGGCGTGGCCTGGACCTCCTGATCCAATCGGATGCTGCTGTTGGCCGGCTGGGTGTGGCCTCTGGTGTCGTGCAGCCTCTGATAGGAGGATAGAGGAGTTTGTTCGTGATGATGCTCGAAACTTTAAAGCGTCAGTCAGAAACAAATGAGGTTGAGTGTTCACATGAGAACAACAGTTTCAAATCACCTTCTCCAGTTCCAGCAACCTGCGCAGCAGCCTCTGCTTACTCCACTCACTGTAACCTGGGAAACACCATCACAAACATTCAACACAACATTGTTCTATTGTTATCTGTAATTGATGCAGGGTTCATCCACATTTTGCCCAATGGATTTCCATGCCTTTTCAATAACTTTAAATCAAATTTCCAATACCAAACATACCTTAAATGACACAAACACCTGCTTATATTTTGAGCGTATTTCTTTAAAAGCATATGAATTATTTAAAACTCAGTGTAAATGAACGACATGAAATAAATATGAATACAACAAATTTCTATGACTTTTCCAAAACTTTGGGGATTTTATTTTTTTCCATAACTTTTCCAGTCCTGGAAAAACACATTTTAAAATTCCATGACTTTTCAAGTTTTTTCATGACTGTAGGAACCCTGTTGATGGGATATTTTTGGTTCTTTCCTCAAATATTAATAAGTAAAAAATAAGTACATGTGTATCAATTCAAAAATAAAAGAGTATATATTCCTCATAATTCTGATGAGATCAAAATCTTAAACCATTAACTCAAGTAATAAATGTTTAAAATATTTGATTATATTCCTCTGAATATGTGAACATTTAAAATAACTCAAAATCTTAAAACTTCCTGTGTGTGAAATGCATTTTTCAAAACTTTATAAATTGACTATAGCTCTTAAGTTATAAATAACTTAAGAGCTATAACACAGTTAAGTTACCACAATGTTATCCTGACTTTACACATTTGGATCATGCATCTCACATTCTCCCACACAGAAGAACAGGGAAGGAAAGAAACCAGCCAAGCAGAGGTGAATTAAGTAAAGAGGTGTCACATTCAGAAGAGGTTGTGTGAGGGTCAAACTAGAAACTGACGAAGGGAATAGATGTAAAGTAAAACTCTTCTTGGTCAGTGTGGTGTCGTGTGTGAGAAACAGACCTTTGACTCCTCCAGCAGGACTGTCAGTGTTGAGCTCCTCCCTGAGAGTCGAGTTCTCCTGTTGGAGCTGCTTCAGGTTCTCGGACAGACGATGAACCGTGGAGGTTAAAGTCTTCTGCTGCCTCTGGGAACATTTACTCTCCGCCCGACTGCTGCAGACGGAGAGAGACAGAGAAAGATGAAGATGTCCTGAGAGACACAATTAATAAATCAGCAGATTACAGTATTTTTTAAACGTGTCACAAATCCTGAGACCAATTCCTTCTTATAAAGAAAGTTATCAAAAATATCAGGTGTGCATTGTATTTGTTGCAGATTTTATAAAGTGCTGAGGTGTAATTTGATATCACTTTTTCTTATTAGATAACCTTGAAGAATTACATTCCCTCAAAAACGTACAATATACAATTTGCAACTGACTCGGATATTTGCGTCCAGCTCACCTCCAGATAATTTCAGGAAAATGTGAGGATTTAAGAGTTCCTGTGTCAGGCTGAGAGTGTTAACACTTTTATAACTTCTTGTGATACACAAAAAGTCCACTCAGAAATAACATTAATGATACTTAAGCATGCTGCTGGTGTCTTTGGTGACGTATACCTTTTCTCTGCAGCTCCTAAAAGCGTCCGGAGTCTCTGGATCTGAAAGACGAGGCCAACATTAAGCACATTAGGTGAGAGATGCATTTCCACAGCTTAGTTTGCACACTGTAACCAAAGTAAATGTAGTGATAACATCAGCTTTCACAGAAACAGAAGCACAAAGCAGTGGCTGAGTCACTCTTTGAACATTAAAATCTATTTTCAATGTGGGTGTCTTTTTTAGCTGGTTGTTTCAGGTGTTCTGCTTTTGAAAATCTATACACGGTAACGTTCAAGAAGATCTTCTTACTTCTATATTCAGATGGGAGAAATAATGAAAAAGTTGAAATGTGTCTAGATGCATTGATGTTACCTCTTCAAAGTAGGTTTCTACCGTGATCTTCAGCTCCTCCAGGTTGGTGGTCCTCAGGTCACTTTGCAGTTTACTGCAGAATAAGATGGAATAAAATAAATTGTGCTGCTTCACACAGCCACCGAATGGACTGATGAAAGGTGGGAAGACATTTTTACCTCAGGGCATTTTCTTTCTCTCTACACTGCTGCTCCAGCTTCAGAATTCTCTGCTTCAGGCCGTTGAGAACCTTACAGACAGAATCACTTTCATGAACCTGTTTAAGTTTAATCCTGTAAGTAATCTCTGGTTCTTTCAGTCTGGACCAACTCACCACACTGCCCTCTCTTTTCTTATCCACCAAACTGCGAGTATACTCAGATCCCTGTGGAGAGAGATCGTTTGTTAATGTATTTATTCATTTTAAAGTCTCTGTCACAAAAATGAGGAGTAGTTTAAATATCATACTTTAGTGGGATCCAGCAGTTCTTCTATCTGCTTCTCTCTTTTAGCGTTATCTTCCTCCAGGCGGCGTAGTTTTGCTTTCATTTGCTGATTGTCAGACTTCTGCGCCTGGAGACTCTGCAGACGTTACAAGGGATTAAAGAAGAAGCAAAAAAGTTAAAGTCAACATTTAGAAAGTGGGATTATGGGTAAGATCCACCATTCAGTTGTGTTTCAGTTCAGTGAGTGGGGTACAGGTTGATGGGATTTTTTGTTTTCTACATGAAAACCATTTATTCACTCAGACATGGAGCCCAGCAGAATCATTCATTGTGTGTGGCTGCAGAGGGCACTGTTGCTTTTAACCCCCTTTCCCTTTTGCAGAGTAACAAAGGTGAGAGTCAGGTACAGAATCTCACACTGGACCTGGCAGGTATTCAGTGACCTGCTTATTGATCGTACCTTCTTGAGGCGGATAATCTCATCGTACATGTCCTCCTTCTCTCTGTGTTCACCTGGGCCGACTGTAAAGCCTGCAGCACATACGGGCAAAAACGAGGAGACGGTTAAACACGGTCTTTACATTTTCACTTTGCAGTGAATGAAAAAGCTGGTGAGGATGAGGCCCCCTCAATTTCTGCTTCTGTCTCCCGCCCCTCAGCTAGCTGCACCTTTACCCTTGCCACTGTCACTCCTACACATTCTCTCACCGACGGATGCGGAGTGGAGATGTTTGTGTTTCCTCGGGCTCAGGGTCTGTTTGAGCAGCTCTGGTGTGACGTCGCACACCGATCTCAGCGTAGGAGACAGATCTGAAAAAGAGCGAGACAGAGGGATTCAATGGTTTAATGGGACTGTGCAGTTTCATTACTGTGTGTAGCAGATCTCCTATATCTCAGATATGGGTGCCACCAGTTTTCACTTGCCACAGTATAGGTGTCTTGCCATGTCCGTCAACTATCAACTATAAATCATGACGTTTAATCCCATTTTACAGCATAAAATAACTCATTAAACCGAACTTAATGAAAAATGAGCACTTGGATTATTCATCAGTTGGTTAAGAAACTACCTAACATGACATAAACCAGCCACCAGGGTGCAGTCAAGATGTTTAGTTTCCCTTTTGGGGAGCTGTCATGTCCTCCATACAATCTTTGATCAGTTATAACCACTTAATAAGAAGATAATATGTTAGGGTCGATGTCCTGAAGGATCAAGCCAAAAGGGATATTTCTTATTAAACCTGCGGAGTTGCTTATCACCAGTCCTGAGCAGGACACCATTTATCAGCTGAACAAACACTCTCTTCTATCAATCTCTCCTCCAGCCATCCCTCCCGAGGACAGACAGGGTTTAAGCTGCCTTTTTTTTTACGGTGCTTACCGTGACCGTTGCTGAGGGACGTGAGAAGAGCCGAGCCACTATCCCCAGCAGCTTCCCCTCTGGTGTCTCCCAGGGACGCCCTGGGTAGTCTCCAGGCTGCCACGGCCGCTCTCCTGGGGTTCACATTCAGGCTGGAGAGGTATGGAGACCCTACACGTATATTAACAATCATGGGGTTTAGAAGAGAAAGTATCTGTTTATAGTATCAGGCTCAACAGGTCTTACTTGGGGAAGGAGGCTTCCTAGAAGATCTTTTCTTGCTTGTTATCTGGAAGAGGAGAAAAACAAGGGATTGAAGCAGAGGGAAAGGTGCAGTAAACTAAATCTCTATGAACGGAGACATCAACAGAGAGACAAAACAAACAGAGACATCGTCAACAATCAGAGTGGATCAGGTTACCTTTTCCAAAATATCAGCCGAGAATGAAAAACCATCCTGGAGAGAGGAGAGAGGAGAGAGGAGAGAGGAGGGAAAGAGGAGAGGGGAGGAAGGAGGAGAGAGGAGAGAGGAGAGAGGAGAGAGGAGAGAGGAGAGAGCAGGAGGGAGAGAGGATGAGGGAGAGAGGAGGGAGGAGAGAGGAGACAGTAGAGAGGAGAGAGGAGGGAGGAGGGAGAGAGGATGAGGGAGAGAGGAGAGAGTAGGAGGGAGAGAGGAGAGAGGAGAGAGGAGAGTCAGGTTTATTATCCTATCAGAGGGAAATGGGATCACAGCAGCGTGTTAAACGATCATGTAAACAATCATAAATACAACATTAAAGTGTCATTAAAACCAGAGCCTTGACTCAGGAGGAGAAAATCATTCTTAAAAGTTAAAAAGAAATAATAAGATGAGATTTATCGTGATAGTTAGCGATTATCAATATATAAAAAAAGCAGGATTTGACTGTTAGTGAGACAACTTCAAGGGCATTAATGTTTAAACTTCAATCTTCAACGTAAGAAGGAAACAGTCAGAGAACAACAAGAGAGCTACCATCAGTTACCATCAATAACCATTAGTTTCCCTCATTTAACATCTGTAATCAGTTACCATCAATTTCCACCATTCGTTATCGCCCGCTTCCATCATTATCCAATAGTTAATATCAGGAATCATTAGTTACCATCAGTTAGTACTAGTTACCATCAGTTACTATTAGTACCCACAAGTTTTCATTAGTTACCAGTACCACCAGTATCCATTAAATAATATCAGTCTCCACCAGTTACCAATATTTAACATCAGTTACCATCAGTATCCATAAGCAACGACCAGTTACCTTTAGGTACCACCAGTTACCATCAGATAATATCAGTCTCCATTAGTAACCATCAGTAAACACCAGTATCCACCAGTCACCACCAGTACCCACCAGTAGCTGAAGACTCACCAGCTCGTCGCAGTCCTCATCAGTCTGGACATCACTCGCCTCCACAGACATTTTACCAGCTTCACTAAACATCGTCACGTTAAGTCTGAAAACTTGTGTTTCTCTGCGTGTGATCCTCTCATCGTCTCTTCCGGAGACACACACTCACACTCACACAGACACACACACTCACACCTCTCGCTAACAGCAGTAGTAGAAACACGGGGCAACAAAAGAGACGCTACAACAGCCACACTTCTCGTCCGCAGCTCTGCACAGTCTCCGCGTAGTGAGGCGGGGACACGGAGGACAGACACCGGTAACCATCGCGTCCAGGACCCGGTGGAACCTCAGTGTTTTCACATCGGCGCTGGAGACGAGTCTGTAGCAACCATGGAGGCGAGCAGCTGCTGAAGAGACGCGGCAAGCTGGCGAGAGAACAGCGAGCGGAACAGGAAACTGACCGACGCTGCTTTCATCGTAAAGCAGTAAACACTCAAAAAGATGGCTAACTCGTATCAAATTGCGTTAAGTTTAATATATGTGTTTTTTATGCATTATTTTTGATGATTATATTTAATAAAATGAGAACATAGATAGTTATATGTCCACGCGTTTTACACTTGAAGTTTTATTTTGAAATGTCTAACCAGTGGCTTCATTTAGCTTGACGGTGTTGTTAACCCGAACCGCAGCCCAGGGGTGAGTCTTAATACTCCTTCCGCCCTCTCTTCAATTCGTTGCTGCTTTTTCCACATCGGTCATTGGTGGAGAGCTACAAGTGGGCGGTGCCTTGACTCTTTTCCGCCAATAGCGTGAGAGGAGGAGACGAGGAACAGGCAAAGTGAAGGAGACACCTGAGACCAATCCTGTGCTTTGTGTTCAGCGCTATTCTGCTTGTTAGTCATAAAACTAAACATGAAAAAGATTACTGCACACAGAAACACACACACACACACACACACACACACACACATATATATATATATATATATACACAATTAAATATGATACAATGTTGCAAATGTCTTTACTTTGGAACTTAAATCTTCCTGCTCCTATTTTCCTTATTTAGTTTTCCATACTTTTTCGCATGAACAAGACATTTGCATAAACATATATTATTGTTTTGGCCCCTGGAAAGATAAGTGGCAGCAGCTGATGAGAGAGGTTCAATGAATACTTGGCAAAAACAATGTGGTTGATGCCCCTAAACTGTCTTTATCAGTAGATATATCAACATATAACTCAGGTCTGATCTGCCTTGCTTGTGGGCATGTGCAGAATATACAGATGATGAGGAAAAACTCTCTGCACATCTCTCCTTCTACATTGTTCCTCACATTATTCTCTCCCCTGCAACGCAGTGACCTCCGCTTACTGGATCGTATTCTGTTTATTCAGGTGGTGGACCCCCTCAGCCGCGACGGCAAGCAGACCAGCATACTTTGGTTCAGGCCAAATAAACTCATTGCAGATCTCATCTCGTGCAGTTGTCAGTTTTCATACAGATGAGATTAAATGGTCCAGTAAAACAGATCAGATCACATATTTAATCTTGGGCCAAAGTGCTAGAGCAGCTGCACAAAAAACTAAAAACAAAGTACACAAAGACATGTCGTGTAAGATCCAGAATAATAATGCAGAATAAAAGTGAGATACACCCCCCCCCCCCCCAACTTAGATCACATAGCATTTAAAATTAAAATAACTTTTTTTATTATGCACACCTTAGTTGTTTTCTCATATATTGTCTCAAAAACTGAAATCAAACAACACATTCACTGTTGATGTTTTTACAGGATCTGAAAAACAGTAACATTGCTGTACAGGAGCAGATGGACTGGATGATAAAACCCCAACAGTCCTTTGGAATTGGATCAGAACAAACGTCAAGAATGATGAAATGAATGAAGCAGGCCTCTTTTTTCTAAGGTTGGACTTAAACTTAATAAATGTTTCTGTTTGTGTTCAGTGGATTATGTTTAGAATGAGGCTGTTTTCATTAGTTCCTGATTCGGTCGGACAACATCTGGAGCAGGGTCCCTGCTGTTGTTCTCTGAATATCCAGATGGGGGCGATGAGGTCTGATCTGAGTTGCATGGTTGCATCCTGCATCAGTCCAGGTTTTTAGAAAGAGTCCATGGTCCAGGCCCAGGCCTCCAGGTTGTCTGTTGAAACCCAGAACAAGCAGAGGTCAAATCCCAGTCCAAGCCCTGGTCCACAGCCCTGACAGTTTCACTTGTGTTCACACTCACTGTTCCCATGTATGTTTGACTCACACAATTCTACATTTCCAGTTTTACATACAAATTACAAGATGTTTCATATCATATCTTGTCTATACAGTGATCCACCAATACAGCTTCATATTTCACACAACCACTGAATTCAGGGTTTAACACAACTGTTCTGATCTGTTACTTACAGAGGGACCGTTCAACACTTACATTTCACTTTAACTTTACAGTTTTACTGACAGCGATAAGAGAAATGTCTTTAAGATATTGTAGAAAATAAAACAAATGAGAAGTTAAAGAGGCAAGAGAATGAACAACAGTTGAATATCCTCCGGACACAGAAATTCAGCAGGTTATCGATTCATAACTTTATCAATTAAACAGAGCACTCAAGCTCAAACCAAAGCAAAAAGTTAGACTTGCTTTGCCGATAGCTGACATAAAAATAAAAACAAACAATTGGAAAACCTCAGTATTCAGGAAGCTCTCACCAGAACGTTACAACAAATAAATAATCCCAACTGTCCCACCTGTAATTTTCATTTGATTTACACAAAACATGCACATCAGCACACAAAGCCTCACACAACCTACAGCATATGAAGGTCAGTTGATTCCTTGAATATTGACACAATGTTGATGCACAAGAAAACTTATGCAAATCAGCCAGCAGTGACCTTTCCCGTCTTTCCAGCTTCAGTGCAGGTTTTCCTCTCAAGAAGAAAACAGGGAGAAGACAGTTTGTGTTTCTTCAAGTTACAACCAACCGTCCTCGTTTTTTTACAGTTAGGCAAATCCAAGGAAGGTGTGGAGGGAATAGAACTCAACAGTTTGTCTGAAACAGATAAAGCTTGTTGGACCAAACACTTAAAACACTAAAAACTCTTATAAAATAATTCAAAAATACTTTATTTGTATCACACTACAATACAAGTAACAAAGTGCTTTACAACAAATAATATGAAACTCACAACCATCTGAATAAAATGACTAATAATAAAGATACAGATAATAAAAGCATTAAACATCACATGATAAAAGATCTTTCATTAAGATGTGTCTTGAGAAGATAAGCCCTCAGGGCAAAGGCTCTATATCATAATTTACACAATTCCTGTAAAGACTGCTGCAGGAGGAGAAACAAAGCAGCTGAAATATGGACGTGAATGGATAAAGTGGCTTCTCACAGGGTTTTCATTGCCCTGCTGGTGTTATGATATTACAGGCGTGAGGAAAAGATAAGCACACACGCCCATTAACGGTCTCTCCAGTATAAATAAAGGTGGACTCCTGCCGGAGCCCGGGGGAGGAGGACGGAAGAGGGCAGAGCAGAGCAGCACAGTGGAAAAGGAAGAGAGGGAGGTCAGCAGGAAACTAGTGAAGCTGAAAACAGAAATCCACACTTTGTGTTTTGGACGGTGTGATTTCCACGGGGTGCGTTCCGAAAAAAACACTTTGTCAAACACAGCAGCACCTCCAGCAGAGTATGATCACTTGGTGTCGTGCACGTGTTGCATCATATTGTGAGGAGGTCGTGTGTGAGAGAGAGAGAGACAACACGGGTCGGGGGGGGGGGGGGACATCATCAACAGACATGACCTCTCACCCTACAGCACACATGACAAGATGTCACCAGGGGCAAGTGAAGGCAGCGGGGGGGGGGGGGGGGGGGGGGGGGCACAGACAAGAGGCTCGCTGTCTGCAGCAGGGAGGGGTGACACAGTCGTATTTCTGTATTTTCCGACTCATCCAGGCGGTTCGAGTTCCTCCACATTAAACTGGGTCTTTGTGGATGAAGCCATTGTCGTCTTGAGACAGAAAAGGACCTTAACTGTTTGTACAAAAGGTTAAAGCAACAACTTTTACTGTGTCCATGCAATTTGTTTTTTTGTGTGTTAAGCTCTTGAAGCCGGGGATCATGGATATTACCCATGATCCCCGGCTTCCTGAGCCAGTTTTCTTATCGAATATTGGAGGTAAACACTGGTTTTTAATGACTTCCAGGTCTTTTTAACTGATCTGTTCAGCATTACTTTTAAACTATGCCTCTCAGCGGAGATCATACCCACTCACTAAAGACACATAAGCTTCTTCTTGACATGAACTCTAAAAAATGTGCAGAAAGCCATGCAGCAGAAGGTTCGATGCATTCACAACAACAGGATAATGTCCAGAGCATCCAGACGAGGCTAGTGTATAGGAAGCAGGACATGACATAGAAATACCGCTGCGGAAATCGTGTATTTTGGTTTACAGCACATCAACACCTGTGTCTGCCGTTGTCAAAGCTCTTGAATCTCATTGTCTTTCCAAGTCGACGTCTTCAGCTGTTTATCAAGACATGTCCTGTGGAGAATCTCCGGAGAATTGGGTCCGGACTTTCTCCCCCAGCTAGCTCACGGTGAGGATCTCCTGCTTTGTTCTCACATCGACTTCTGGACTTCTCTCCGGAGGCTCTCACTTGGAAATTTGCGTTCATACACCTCCTCCAGAGGAACTCCGGAGAATCTCCAGAGCTCAGTCCATGTTTGAAAGCAGCTTTTACGTCTTCTACGTGCAGTGTTGTGCATGAACGAACGCAAAAGAACGCGTTCATTGAACACGTTCACTTTTATGAGAACAATGAACTGAACGCAACTCAATGACAAATAATGAATTTGAACGGTGAACACGTTTATGTTGTAGCGTCCTCGCGTACAGACGACAGGAAACTTCTCTCTTTATGTGTAACTTTATTAAAGTCCAACGAACACATCACACTTCTTGTTCGTAACTCCGACACTCCTATCATCCACCACTGTATTCTTCACTCCCCTTCTTCATTCACCCTTGATATGCCAACTCATCAGCCAATGAGAGCCTGCCATCCAACAAAACCCTACAGCCATTGGCCTAGAATTGTCACGTGCCCCACCCCTACCTGTTTAACGCTTTGGACATTTCAATACTTTCTCCTCAGCAGAGACGCTGTCTAAATCGAATGCTTTCACCATGTCGTTGCTCAGTGCCCATAAAATGTCCGTGATGTAGCCTAACCTAAACCAACTAACTCGACTTCGCACTACATTACCCATCACTCATGGCACACATATGCAGACCAAACAAGCAACATTTTCCAATTGTTTTCTTCTCTGGCCAGTGTCTCGGCTCCGAACCGTAGTTGGGAGCTCAGCTCACTGGTCAGGTAATGTTGGCGCCCTAGGCGAGATTTAAAATTGGCACCCCCCCCACATACACACGCTGTCATGCATCCCCAAGAACTTTTGAACTGTAAACAGATGCACACACAGGCAGACAAATTTGTAAGCTATAAAAAACAATAAAAATATATAATAAAAGAGTCCTGTACTGCATATCATGTCATGTCGACACAAATAAACATTAATGATGTCCACAATCGGGGTGATTCTTACCTCTATATTGTTCTTTCTTCTCCTCCTCTACTTTGCTGTGCTTTCTGAATTGTGCACCTGTTAATTTAATCTTTTTTTGATTCATCTTTGACTCTAACCGCAGTCTATAATGTTCTTACTATGCTGCCAAAATGAGTAGGTTTATATACTTCTCTTTGTATGCATCATGCTGATATGAGGAACTGTTGTGAAGTGAAATGAAACTCCCTTCTTTTTTTCTGTTCATGCTGAAATAAAGTGGATTCACTTGTTCTGACGTTTTCGATCACATCTTTATAAAACACCTCACTAGCTTCACACTACAAACCCTATGGGGGGAGAATGTTTTTTGAGAGAAGATTCCAGATAGTAATTTTCTGTTGGTCGACTTATCAATTCATTTATTAAAAGCTAATTTTCCCCTGCTACTTAGTCTATTGGGTTTTTATATTGTGTTTTATTTACATTGTTTATATTTGTTTATTGTTGTCGTGCACTGATTGCTGGTTGTACATCAAATTGCCCTTGAAGGATATTAAAGATTTTCTTTTATGGAAAACTTTAGTTAATAACAAGCTGCACAAACCAAGCTAGAGCAGCAGAAGAACCTAGCAGCCAGCAGGGGGCATCCTCAGGACATCACAGCAGATTGTGATTCTTTAAGAAGTTCAAAGACAAGGTTGGAAAACGTACTGGGTTATTCTCTAACAATCATCCATTATCTAAAAGGCAAAAATCTAAAAGTAACTTTTAAGTAAGGCTGTCAAATATATGTAGTAAAGAACAATATTTTCTCTGAAGTGTTTATCAAAAGCAGCATAACATGAAATGGACATGCGCACATGATAATTTGGCCATCTTCTTAATGTGTTTAGTTCTTGACGTCAATCAACAGGCTGTGTGGCCTAGTGGTTAGAGCGTCCGTTCTTCAACCAGAAGGACCCGGGTTCGAATCCCACTCCTTCCATCTTCAAGACAGAATTCTATTGATTTCTTAAAATTCATGGGATATCACTTATATGCAGATTATCTTACACTATGTAAATTTAACTTAATAAATGTAAAAAAAGGGAAAAAATTTAATTGAAAAAAAAAAAAAAAAAAAAAACTGCGCGCGCAATTTCTGCGCAATGGGCTTCTGCGCAGTAGGCTTCTGCGCAGCATGTGCGCAATGGGCTTCTGCGCAGCATGTGCGCAATGGGCTTCTGCGCAGCATGTGCGCAGTGGGCTTCTGCGCAGCATGTGCGCAATGGGCTACTGCGCAGATGTGCGCAGTAGACTTCTGCGCAGATATGCGCAATGGGCTTCTGCGCAGCATGTGCGCAATGGACTACTGCGCAGCATGTGCGCAATGGGCTACTGCGCAGATGTGCGCAGTAGACTTCTGCGCAGCATGTGCGCAATGGGCTACTGCGCAGATGTGCGCAGTAGACTTCTGCGCAGATATGCGCAATGGGCTTCTGCGCAGCATGTGCGCAATGGGCTTCTGCGCAGTAGACTTCTGCGCAGCATGTGCGCAGTGGGCTTTTGCGCAGGATGTGCGTGCGCAGTTTTTTTTTTTTTTTAATTTAATTTAATTTAATTTTTAATTTAATTTTTTTATATTTAATTTTATATTTATTTTTTTTATATTTAATTTGTCATCATCAACATCATTTCTCCGCGCTGGTTCAGGGGTTAATTGTGCTGGTATTCACAGGAGATTATATGTGTGTGTGTGTGGCCGCGGAGCCTCCCTGTTCGAACAGCCCAAGTATTTAACATGGGCAGGAAAGGAAGCGGACCGCTTTTCGCAGCGCTTCTACCTCCGGTGCGTCCCCGGGGTTAGAGGATGATGGTGTGACTTAATGTATTGTTTTAAATTGCATGTTTCACGTCATGAGAAATCAGTCTCCTATGTCGCCTGTACCAGGAGCCGGTCACCAGTCACTGGTTATCTTGGCTCGCTGTCTGGCCGGTAACCAGCCGTCCGGACCGCTCCGTGAAGAAGGAGGAGGAGTTGTTTCTTTACTTGGAATGCGGCCACACTCTATTTCTCTGATATACAGCAGGAGCAACACTGGCATCATCTCTAGTTGGTCCGTCACTTCTCGTTATACACACACTTTTAGCTTCTTTACCCACAATACCCTGGTGCACTACGTCACACACTACAAACTTTCCTTAAAGGGGCAGGCCATACCTGCAACACAACAGCTCTTGGTCTCATACACAGATGGCAAGAGAAAGCAGAAAGGGATTTTTACACACTGTCTGATAAAGATTCCGACAGTAAAGGCAAGGAGTAATGATGAATAAGGTTTTCTTTAACAGGTTAAGTCTTTCATTCTCACTTTCCACCTTAAAACTATGACATGAACTGAACTATGAACTAGTTCAGAATTTAAATGGTGAACTATGAACGTGAACTATTCATGTTTACTTGTATGAACTGAAATTTGAACTAGTTCATGAGAGGTGTAAACTTGCACAACACTGTCTACGTGTATGACTCCTCTTTTTGATTCTGATATAATAACATTCTTCCACTTCCTCGTCCGACTTGTTTAAGAAAAGTTATCAACACAGCCACTCGCTCTATGGATTGTCAGGACTATATCCGGAGCAACTGACTCGGCCATTTGCCCTCTCACATATGAAACTATTCTGGAAAATGTCTAGAGTTGTGTTCATGTCTGAAAGCATGGACCGATATATTCTACCTTGGACCAGATAGATGTTCCTTCCCATCTGTGTTTCATAAGCAGCTCCAGCACACGCAGGGCCCTGCAGACAAGCAGTGGTCTGTCAGCTGGTGAATGGCTCTATCCATGTGGAAGTGAGGCTGAGCACAATTAGGGGGACGGAAAGTTTTGGGGGAAATTAGTGACGAATCCTAGTTTGGATCCGTGTGTTTTAGATGAGTGTGGGTATATGATGGGGTTAGCAGGGTAATTTGAGCCAATTGCAGTAATCTCCCTGCAGCTCCTCTGCTGGTATCTTTGGTGTGTGCTGGGAGGCAGTGTGTGTTTTCAGCCAGGGGACACACTCATCATCAGTCAGAACAGCCCTCTGCCCCCCCCCCCCCTCTCTCTCTCTGTCCCTCCCACAGACGCCCCCCTCTTCCATCCACTCTCTCTGTCCTCTTCCTCCAGCGCAGCATCTTCTCCTCTTTCCTCCTCCTCGCACCATCATGTCGGACGGGGACGTGCTGCGGATCCCTCTGGGGCTCGTCAACTGCGGCGGCAAGTACCTGACGGCGGAGACCTTCGGCTTCAAGATCAACGCGTCGGCCGGCAGCCTGAAGAAGAAGCAGACGTGGACCCTGGAGCAGACCGGGGAGGACGGCAGCGCGGTGTTCCTCCTCTCCCACCTGGGCCGCTACCTCGCCACGGACAAAGACGGCAACGTCACCGCAGACAGCGAGACGCGCGGCCGGGACTGCCGCTTCGTGGTGACCACGCACGAGGACGGGCGCTGGTCGCTGCAGTCCGAGCCTCACGGCCGCTTCCTCGGCGGCAGCGAGGACCGCATCTCGTGCTTCGCGCAGACGGCGTCGCCGACGGAGAGATGGAGCGTGCACCTGGCCGTGCACCCGCAGGTCAACCTTTACAGCCTGGCGCGCAAGCGCTTCGCCCACCTGAGCGCTCAGGGGCAGGAGGTGTCCATCAACCGGGACGTGCCCTGGGGGGTGGACTCCCTGGTGACCCTGGTGTACCGGGACCAGCGCTACCACCTGGAGACCTCCGACAACCGCTTCCTGCGCAATGACGGCACCCTGGCCACCAAGACGGACAAGGACACCGGCTACGTGCTGGAGTTCCGCTCCGGGAAAGTGGCGTTCCGCGACTGCAACGGCCGCTACTTGGCCCCCGGGGGCCCAACCGGCACGATGAAGTCCGGGAAGAGCGGCCGCGTCGGGAAGGATGAGCTGTTCGGCCTCGAGCGCAGCCACGCGCAGGTCGTGCTCACTGCAGGCAACGAGAGGAACGTGTCCACGAGGCAAGGTGAGGCCGTGCGCGCGGGCACACACACATACACACACACACACACACACACACACACACATACACACACTAACACAACCAAATGTCTTAAATGAGGCCGAGATGTCCCCATACAAACTACATGTCCTCACAATGATGGTGTTCAATAAACAATATTGGCCCTCATAACTATAGAGAGATACACATACACAAACGCACAGAATCACACGTACACTGTCTCTCACACAGCACATACACATAAGGACAGAAATCATATTTCACCATTTAACCATGCTGATGAAGTCACTGCATAACTGGGCCCACACCACAAGCAGCTGTTGCATGGCTTTTGGTGTGTGTGTGTGTGTGTGTGTGTGTATGTGTGGAATCAGAGGCTTCTTCATTTCCCCCCACACACCATGTGTTTTTCATTACCATGCTCTCACTCGCTCCCTCCCTCCTCTCGGCCCATGCAGCCTGTGCCTTGCCTCACATTTTTTCTTCTCCTGCAGTAATTCTACCCCTGCATTGTGGCTGCTGGTTCAGGGTCAGCTCCCAGTCTGCAGTTATCCATCATTCTTTACCTCAGAATAGACTGGGATAGGACAGGGAACGAGGAGGGATTTGTTGAGGAACAGAACGGAACGGGGACACAATGGAGGAGAGGAAAGGAAGAGAAAGCAGGCCACAGAGAGGGAGGTGTGACTCAGGCAGTCCTGCGGAATGTGGGTCCTTTCGTGCCACATGCAACCTCTTTGTCTTATCGCCGCTCGCTCTCATTCGGTGCTGCCACTGATCATTGGCAGTATTTTGTTCATGCAATCAAAATGCTTTCAATTGTGTGCGCTCCAAGTATTACTCACGTCCTGGGGACCTAACACAGTTACATTAAGGGGACTTGTCCTCCTCATAGGGACATGCTTTTAGGTTTGAGTTAACTTTAGGTTTAGGTTAAGGGATTGAGTCTCCAGAGAAAAGATCAAAAATAGTGTCCTGTGAAGTCATGGAGACACGTGTGTGTATGTGTGTGTGTCTGTGTGTTTGCTTGTGTGTGCATTCCACGAGGGATGGACTGTGGAAGAAAGGGAGATATTCTCTCAGTGTCCGGGGGCAGTGACCCCATGACCTGCTCCTTTATTGAACTTATACCCGTGATGGTAATACACGTGTTACAGGCTGTGAGGAGAGTGTTATACCTTCACAATTTTTCTCTCTTTCCAAAAGACAAACTGTGGTTTTCACGTTTTTCATCCTGCAAAACCAAACAGGACAGAAAGATCCCTCTGGCCATGCACGGGCATTTTCATGGCAAAATTCGATTTTGGTGTCGAACATGGCCAACGCCCATTCTCTATTATAGATTCAATTCACATATTAATATAACAAACATTCATTAATTCAATCATCATTAACAACAATTCATGCTCATGGTCAATTATCCCCTCAGCTCCACAGCAGACTTTTGTGTCTTTTAGCTCTTTTTGGGGTTATATAGTCAACAATACCATCTTTCGTTTCACTGCTCTCATCAACTTATTGTCCTGCATCAGCATCAGCTGCTGTCAGCAAAAATAAATGCTTCATAAACCCACTGTACAGAAGCAACTTCCTGGTCAGGAGAGATTTGGAGATAGAGTCATTACAGGGACAGAATGAACGCTAAAGTTCACTGGATGAGTAAATTATAATCATCATTAAATCAACTTTATTTAATAATATGTCAGTGAAGTGTTTACAGCTTATTAAACTGCTCTTAAGCAGCCATAAAAAAGAGTACTGCTCACATCATTGATACCAGGTGGCTGATTGTAGGCAGCTCAGGTGGTAAAGTGGGTGGTTTACTAACCCGAAGGTCGGTGGTTCGATCCCCGCTCCTCCAGCCCGGAAGGCACACTATCCTTCACACGCCTCACACTCTGTTAGTGGTGTGTGCACATGCAGTATAAAGACGCTGTGTGAATATGAATGTGAATGTGGCTTGTGGTGTAAAGTGCTTTGAGTGGTCGACTCGATATAGTTTTGAAGTCCATTTAACATTTATTACGTGTAATGATTCAGTATTTAAAATGTGTGGCTATGAAAAACAAACCTGTAATTCATTATTTATGTTCCACTAGTTCAAAGACTTTAAAGTCCTTACTTTGTAATTTACAGTCTGTTGAAATGCAATTCAATGAAAGGTCTCAAGTGTGACGCTTCGGGAATTCAGCACAGAAGAAGAAATTCTCCACCGTGTCCTCATTAGACCAGAATGCACTGCAGCGTTCCGGTCAGCGTTTTTGACTAATCAATGCAACACACATATTTTCTCACTCAGACTCAGTATCGACACTTCCCCTGTGTGGGCGCCATCATACAACATATCAGTGTAGACCCACCTTTAACAGCTGGAGACAGAGAGGTCAGAAGCCCTGTCCCTTTAAGAGTCCATCAGAGGGACTTCATGAGTTAAAGGGTTGGAGCCTTTCAGACAAGGACGACGACCTCCGGAGACAAAAGACAGCTGACAGCAGATTGTCCCACTTTTCTAGGCATGGACCTGTCAGCCAATCAGGACGAGGAAGGGGACCAGGAAGTCTTCCAGCTGGAGATGAGCCGTGAGGACAGGAAGTGCGCCTTCAGATCCGCTTCTGGGAAATACTGGACACTGACGGCTGCAGGAGGACTGCAGTGCACCGCCTCCACCAAGTAAACACACACAGACACACACAAACGTGTTGTACAGTGCATCACACACTCTAGTTCACACACAACCATCCCTCTCTGACGCCGTTCATGTTTGTTTCACAGATCAGCCAACAGCTTCTTTGAACTGGAGTGGCGTGATGGTCGCGTGTGTGTGCGTGCGGCTAACGGGAAGTACGTGATCGCCAAGAGGAACGGCCAGCTGTCTGCTACCATCGACAACGCAGGTCAGTGACACTTCTTCTGAGGAAAGAAACTTCGGCCTTTTGGGAAAACGTGAAGTTTAACACGTCTCAGTCTGTCTCCTCAGGTGAAGCCGAACAGTTCCTGATGAAACTGATCAACCGGCCAATCATCGTCCTCCGTGGGGAGCACGGTTTTATCGGGGCCCGTAAAGCCGGAATGGCGATGCTGGACTCCAACCGAGCCTCCTACGATGTTTTCCAGCTGGAGTTCCACAACGGAGCATACTCCCTGAAAGGTGGGTGGAGCTAACGTGGTATTCACATGTCTGCATGAAAACAGCCCAGTTCTTCTGAGTTAACAAAATAATTTTCATTTCAAAGAGCAGATTGCCTCTTTCAAATAACTGCAATACTCTTCTGTACCTCAGTGTTGTCTTGGATCCTTTAAATTGGGCTAAATAGAGGAATCCTACACAATCCTGATCCTACACATTCGGAAATTAACCGAAAGTGTATTGAAACCAACATTTATAACTTCTCACCGACTTAATCTGGCTCATGTTGGTTATTTAGGTAAATAGTTCAACCTGCAACTGAGCAGTGAATCAATATTATCTATAAAAGGGGCTGTAGGTAAGGTTTGGCATTCGCTACATAGCTAATGGTTGCATTATCAACCGTTTAGGTTCAATCCTGAGGGAAGGTTACGAGTCCTGCATCTTTCCTTTACTCACCGAGACTGAATGAAGAGTTGCTTTCATTTCTATCACTTCATTGCTTCTAATTAAATGTTTTGATAGTGTGACACTATACTGTCCTCTCTCATTAAAGATGTAGCTCCGGGTTTTTCCATCACCAACAACCTGCTCCTGGGTTGAAACCAAATTCGGCAGCACAGAAAACATACATACAGCAAATATATTTCAATGAAAATCTTTAAATTCCATCTTAATTTGAATGTGGGATTATGCAGACGTCACGCAGCTCTGTGTGAGTCAGGCTTCTCTAAGTGTGTGTTGTTTGTCAAGACTCCCAGGGGAAGTACTGGTGCGTTGGAGACGACATGGCGGTGGCCTGCAGCAGCTCCACACCTGTCCAGTTCCTGTTTGAGTTCTGTGACCTCAACAAGATGGCCATCCGTGTGCTGGGGGGGAAGTACCTGAAAGGAGACCACGCTGGGGGGCTGAAGGCCAGCGTGGACTCCCTGGACAGCGCCACCCTCTGGGAGTACTGAGAAAGCACAGCCCAGACTTCCACTATCTCACACGACAATGCTTCAAATTGGTCGATACTGTAGGTAGCTGTTTTTTTTGTTTGTTTTGTATGGGTGTAATTGTGAATTGGTCTGGATGAACGTGTGGTTGAAACTGGAGCTGATAAACTGGAAGTCGTTGCCTATTTTTTATTTTTCTCTTTCCTAAACGATTGGTCTCTTCTTACCGGGCTTTTCACCGGAGATTTGGATTGAATATTTCTTGCTGTTCTGACGTGTTTGATAAACGATTCACGGTGCGGTCGCACATTAATTGTCTCAATTCCAGTCAAATAGACACAACAACTGTACCTGATGAATTTCACTATGATAACTGTCATTATTTGTGCCTATCTGTGGTAACTACTGGTGGAGAATGCTACAACTCATATTTCACAATATCTAACCTTCTGGTGTTAAATGTGCTGCTGGCTGTTTTATGCTGCTTCCATCTCCTGCTCTCTTTTAAACTACAATGCATAATGCACATCAGATAGAAGTCACTGGTGACAGTGTTGCTGCTGTATATAATGCTTTCTTTGTCGCTAGATGCTTCAAAAACCTAGTAACCATGAAAAGTGTCTTGAGTCTGTAAGAAGAGAAATGGCAGGTGGATCTAAAATGGTTTCTGCATGTGCACGATCCAGCTTTCCTCCCTCCGCCTTCAAAGCACATGTGTTTAAAAAGCTTCAGGTCAGAGGTTTTCCGTCAGGACCCGATCTACTCAGGTCCTCCTGGTTCCTCATATGACTCCATGCTTTTTACTAATATGTCTGGAGGAAAGAAATGAAATGAGAGGACGAGGAAAAGGATCTTTGAAACATATTTAGCTACGATGGGAGGAACAAAATGAAAAGGAGGTGTTGGATAGGCCCTCGTTACTGCACACTCCTAAAGCACCAAAATACAGTCGCCTGACTCGAGGTCTGCACAATACTGTCGTGTCAGATTGAAAGGAGTTAAAAGCACATGTCTGGTGTGGTTGTCTGCCTTGGACTGGATGCTGCTGCTGGTCTGTAAACACAATGACACTCAGTTGATGTCTCTGGCTGTGATTGTGTCCGTGCCTTCCATTGAGCATTTCAGTCTTTTCTTTTCCATGTTCTTATAAAACCCCAATAAAGTTTTACCTCTTAACAGTGAAACCTTCTCTTTTTTGTCAACATATATATAAATATATATAAATATGGATATTAACTCACTGGATACACATCATTCTGAAATCTTACAGTTTTCTGTGCAGTAACAGCAGCTCCTGTTTCTAGTTGTGTCATGTTTAAAAGCTGTGCGCAACACAAGCACCAGCTCTTTAACCTCTGTGTACTGGAGTGCACACAAACTATTATCTCTAAACTTTACTCAGTGATATCCCAACAACTGAAAGACTAAAAAACTAAAATGGTCCCTTTGAGTAAAGGACAAGGCAAAGTGACTGTGCTGATCCCATGACCTGTAGTAGCTTGGTTGATCCCTTAACGTTTCATCTAGCGCCATCATCAGGTCAAAGTGTTTAATGGTCCAAAAATTGACCTGCAAAGCTTATGACATTTCTATAAGTAAAAGCCAACAAAATTACAATTGTTTAAGGGCTCAAACTTATACTTTATTTTTAGAAATGTACTTTTTATTGAATTATATCAGGGACAATATAAACAATTTAAACGATCTTATAGAACTTAAAGTACTAGTATTTTGTTGTTGGATAAAATGGTGATACTGAATTAAATAGTGCAAAAAAAAAAACAGATGCAATAACTAAATTAAGTAGAGGAGCAATAAGTAAAAATATTATTTAAACATTTAGGAGAAAACACAGACAATGGATGTATAAAAGTATAATTTCTTTATCCCAGTTAACCCCATGAAAAGGCCACAGTCAACAAGGAAGTTGTCCTTATCACTCAGTCAGTGTATCTAAAGTCTGATATACAATCATTCCAATGTGGCAACCATCTTGTGCTGATGATAAAAAAGACAAATCCATTGTGACTATTTCTGCTGCTGTGTGTGGGAGAAGGACGAGAGCGCCTGAACCGCGTCCCCTCGAGACTCCAAGGGAAAGGAAGGCGAGGGAAGAGGGCGGGAACCTACATCCTGCTGCGGAGGAAACTCAACCCTCAGTCACTCTCATGATCAACCTAACATACGTCTTCTGATACCACCACAGACATGAACAGAGCAACTGACATCCTCCACTGTGAGAGCTCTGCACGTTGCCATGGTAACAGGTGATGGCAGGGATGGGGGGGGGTGAGACTTTGGAGATGAAACAGACCAGAGACTGTTTATAAAGAGGAACGACTTGATTTCTCTAGAAAATGAGAAGCCAGAGCGTCTCAACCACCTCCTGGTGGCTGGCTGGAGTATAGGTCATAAACCCCACCTCCTCCATGTTAGTAGTTGGGACATCGACCAAACAAAAAAAAATGGTTTTCTGCTTTTTCTACCAAATTTGGTTTTAATTACTTCGATGCTATACATACGGACTGAAAAGTCCTGATGACAGCTAAGACTGACTCATGATTGGTCGAGCACATGTATTGGATGTCACTACCACGGCTCCACCCCCGATCACTACTGCACAGACTCTAGCTTCATATACGCAATGATGGTGTTTCTATCTGAGATATTGCATGGCTCCATTTGTGGATAGTGGGGGAAAGTGGAGACGTGTGGTCTACTTGATATTCAGTCTAAGCACCAGACACACATGGATCGATATTATAAATAAATATTGTAATATTCAAAGTCAGAATAGCCACATTACTGAAGATGCTACAAAGTGAGAGAAGGAAGGTTTAATAGATAAAAAGCTCAGGATAACACAGACATGTGATCCTCCCTAATAAGATCTAAGCTTCTACTGTGCTCACGCTAATACAATAATACTTCAACTCACATTTTTTTTGTTATCCTGTTTGTGCAACATCATCCGTAAGAGAAAACACAGGATGGACACTTTGCCTGCCAGAAACAAGCTCATATTGCATTTGAGTAGAAAAAGCAAAGAATGAGGTGAAGAATGAGAAGAGAAGTTGTTTACTAACATTTTTTTAGAAAAACAGCAGGGTCTCTTTTGTGTTTATCCATCAGAGAGGAGAGATAAGAATAATGAGTAAGTTAGAGAGGAGATTATTTAAAATCTCCTCTCAGGAGAACGTCCAGTTACAAGGAAAATATAAGAAGGGAACATGATATTAAAAAGCAAGAATAGTAACACAAACTTTAAGAGAAGCAAGAATCCAAAAACAAGAGATTACAATGAGATAAAGATCAGTATGAAGGAAGCAAACTCAAACTGTTGCATGATAAATCATTACTCTGATAAAATGCTGCTCTTGCAGGATATTTGCATCTAAAGAAAGTGCTGTTGCAGCCATGGTGAGTTTATGGCAGTGTCGTGGGTTTTCTTTGGTCTATATATATAATTTGCTCCTGTTTTATTTGCTCCCTGATATTAAAAAGGAAATACTGACCTTCTCAAGGGTAGAGATACGAGACAGAACAAACGCATGAACGCACACAAGGCACGAAAACATTGACAAATTATCACGTTATCTGTTTGTCCACCGATAGTCACGTCCAGCCAGACAGTGTGAGTCAGCAACAAGGAGAGGCAAGAGAGCCCCCCCTGGTTAAGTACTGGAGACTGGAGCAGTCAAAATAAAACAGAACAAGGCCGCAAGTTACTGTCTTTCTGCCAAAAGCTTTGTATTTTGAGAGAGAGTGATTATTTATGTGTATGCACCAAGTGTCAACTCACCGTGACGTCAGCCATCGGTAATCCCCTATCCCCCCCATCCTCCCTTAAATGGGATAGGATTTCCTGTGACGAGCGTGGAACCGACTTATTCATAACTTCAGGTTTCAGAATCAGGCCCAAGGAGTTCAAATGCTGCACTATAGATGAGTGGAATAGACTTAGGAGTCGTTAAAAAACTGTGTTTATCTCCAATACTCAGCAGGACATTTTTTAAATATGAAGAATTCTAAACAGAGTTTAGTGGATTTGTGACAGCGGCCGCTCTTCTGATTCAGGAAGCCGGGGATCATGGGTAATATCCACCTTGTTTTTCAGCGTTTATGGCATTTTGTCCAGCGCCATTTTGCTTTTTTGAACATTAACCATATTTGGAAGAACAGGGGTGGAGCCTCACTGAGAGCTTGAATGCATGCACATCTCACCCGCACCCATTGGACGGTATTTCCTGTCAATCACAAGGTATCCCTGTATCTGTCCATTATTAAACACAGTTTATGAATGTACAGTGTGCACTTGATTTATCATTTTGAGATAAAAGAGTCATTTGAAGGCTGGAAGGACACTGATCCCTTTCGCCCGAGGCCTCCAGGTCCCTTGAAAAGCTCAAGAGTGCTATCAGCCCGTTTGACTTTGCCACAGCACTAAGTTCAGAAACCCCCTGTGGGTGTGGTCCACTCAAATAATGATTAACCCTGTTCAAATTATCCAAACGATTAAATCCACTCATGCATTACATTACATGTCATTTAGCTGACGCTTTTGTCCAAAGCGACTTACATTTTTAGTACACTCAACATTTATGAGGGGCAACTTAGGGGTTCAGTATCTTGCCAAGGACACTTCGCATGCAGATGGGGAAGAGTGGGGTTTGAACCGGCAACCTTCATGTTGGAGAACGCCCGCTCTACCCCCTTGGCCACACCCCCCCCATGATTATAGAAACAATCTGACCAAAACCAAAACTGCACCGATCCTCCAAACACCATTCCAGTGTTTTTAATAACAGGATGTGTGCGACACATGTTCATGCAGGCAACACAATGTGTGTGTGTGTGTTTATGGCAAACAGCATGTGGAGGATGAGAGAGAGCGACCTTCGATGACTCACACCTGGTGTAAATATGAGTGCACATTTCTGGGTAATGGCTGTGTGTGTGTGTGTGTGTGTGTGTGTGTGTGCATGTGTGTGCATGCGTGTGCGTGACTGTGTGTGTGTGTGTGTGTGTGCACGTGTGTATGCATGAATGACCATAGCTTAATGACTAGGAGTTCCTTGGAAGGAACACAATAATAAAACCACGTGGGGATCGTATAAAATATTTTCCACAGTTTAATTTCAGCGGTGGTGAACTGTAACAAAGTGTTTTTATTCAAGTACTATATTTAAGTATAACTATAAGGGTTAGAGTACTTTTTAATCTATTGCAGTCTTTTATCGTGTCGTGAATTCATTTTTCATCTGTTGATTTTAATGTGGCTTTCCATCGCCATGATATCTTTTATGTAGAGCTCTTTTATTTGCATTAGTAAATGAGCAACAATGATAAACTCACCTGGCTGTTCAATAAGTACTAATATAAAACAGCAGCTGTTCTGCTATCTATACTAAGTGTTACTTAATTCAATAATGTTGCTGATAATACTTCTATATCCTTTCAATTTGAATCTAAGTAGCTTCATTCCCTGTTGATTACGGAGTTTTAAATCCTGTGTTGACCCAGTGGCCTGTTGAATATGCACTTACTAATAGTTCATTTGGGGAATATGACTGCTTGTTCCTCTAATTTCCCAGTTTCTATAGAGGCTGAAGTTCCACGGCTCATGTGTGGCTGAGGACAGAGTGACTCCCTCTGTTATATGACTATATGACTATATGACTATATGACTGTTGACATACCAGTGAAAAGGCGTGAGATTCATGCATGTTTCCACGCTGCAGTTACTGAATGTTGTCCACCAGTCCGGGTGTGTGTCTTGAATCATGCTTCCCCCCAATAGGAAAGATAAGGATGTTATTGGTGGAGGGCGTGCGCGTTCCGCCTATAAATACGCACAGGGTCCAGTTCGCCGCCCACAGGCTCTTTATTCTCGGGGGAGTCAGCTGTTCGCTCCGGGACACTCGGACCGGCATGTCTCCGTCAGGACGACCCAACAAGGTGCGGCTGGTGCTCCTCGGAGCAGCGGGGGTCGGCAAGAGCGCGCTCATCCGCCGCTTCCTCCACAACCGCTTCGAGCACGAGTACCTGCGCACGGTGGAGGAGCTGCACGTGCTGGAGTACGACACCGCGGACTCCGCTACGACGAAGCTGGAGATCCTGGACACCAGCGGCAGCTACTCCTTCCCGGCCATGCGGGAGCTCTGCATCCGACACAGCGACGCCTTCGCCCTGGTGTACGCGGTGGACGACCCGGGCTCCTTCCAGGAGGTGCGCCGGCTCCGCGACGAGATCCTGGAGCTGCGGGGCGGCAAGAGCGCGCCCATCACCGTGGTGGGCAACAAGTCCGACCTCACCGAGGCCGAGGGGCGAGCGCTGCTGGCGGCCGACGTCATGTCCACGGTGGAGGGGGAGTGGGACGCGAACTTCGTGGAGGCGTCCGCGCGCACAGGTGGGAACGCGGTGGGGGTGTTCCGCGCGCTGCTTCAGCAGGTGGATGTTCCTCACCGGCTCAGCCCCGCGCTGAACCGGGGTTCACCGCGGGCCGGAGACTCGCTGCCCCGGCCCGCGGTGAAGAGGAGGCCCCCGCTGAGGAAGAGCAACAGCTGCGTCCTGTCATAGAACCGATGAAGGACTCTGCAGCTGGTCTGCTGGTGTCCAGATGTTGCTGCTAGTTATCACCTCCACGTTGGAGTCAAAATGAACTCATGAGACTCTCCGGAGTCTGGACAGTTATGGTCGCGTGCGCACTTGTCGTGCACTTTATGTGTTTTGTGTATATATTTACAGTTATGTCAATAAAAAATGCTTTTGTGATTTCTGTCTGCTGTCTCCAACACTTTCAGTTCAAAGATTAAAAGTCTAATTGCCACCAAGAAGAAATTAAACTAATCTATAGCAATAGCAGCAAAATATACAGGCTACTTATATAAAGTAAATATATGAGACCCCTGCATGTGCAGTATTTGAAATGAAGTCAGCTTTTACCACAGTTATAATGTTTATATTCAGGTCATCCAGTAGCTTATACACTGCATGTATACACCTCACCGACATACATACATAAATCACATATACATAGGGAGAACATATTACAGATATAGGAATGGGTCTGACCCTATCGTACAGAATGCTAGGATTGTTTTCAGTGTCCAGTAGGAAAGTGTTCTTGTGCTGCTGGAGTGGATAGTACAATATATATATATAAACAAACAAAAACAAAAACAGGAAAAAATATATATTTATAAGTATTTGTATATAAGAATATGTAATTGGTAAAGTCTGTGCATGGGGCCGGTAGCCAGTCATGGGATGGACAGTGGGTTGGTATATAATGAGAAGAGATGAGATGAGAAGAGTAGAGAAGGGGAGGGCAGACTGAGGTAGAATCATCCCCCCCGCCCCATCCCCTTCTGCGTGGCGTTATGAAGCTGATATAGATATACATTTTGTCAAGTGGAAGTATGAAGTAACACAACCACTCAAGTCTTTTCATGGTTTGGTGAGAAATGCTTCACAGTTCTGCCACTCACCTATTCATGCAGTATAAGTACTTTATCTATCATACACACATACACTCACTGTCCACACAGCCACCAGAGGAAGTTGGGTTTCAGTAACTTTCTCAAGGACATTGAATAGTGGAGACTAGGATTGAACCGCTGACCTTCTGGTAAGTGGACGACCAGCTCTCTCCTGAGCCCAAAAAAATTACACAAATGAGGTATCTTCTTCCATCAGCAGTCTAATGATTTTTCCCCTGTTCTACTAAACTCTGTTACACCAACCCTGCTCAGTATAGGTCAACAACCTCTTAACCTTAGTCTTTGAATGTATACCTTTTATACCTTCACAAAGATAATGATGTTGAGTCTATTTCCTCATCTCTCCATATAATGGATAGAGAAAAACATTTCCTGTCACTGTCTGTTCCATTAGTTATAGGATTTTGGGTCATTTTACAGAGATTTAGCTTGAATTCACAATTCACATCTCAAACCTGTACCAGCTGGTCAGCCCATAAATTCAGACTTGAGATTATTTCATCATTTGAATCACCTTCTTTTTTTAGTCGTGCATTTCAGTCAGTGTTTCATAAAGATCGCCCCTCCTTGCATAAACCCATGTCGTGCTGCTTTGGATGGTAAACACACTAACACACACACACACACACACACACACACACACACACACACACACTCACACACTGTCAAGAGCAACAAAGCGGATATACAAACCTATTCATGCCCTAGTCTTTTCATTCACAGTCCTCTTCTCAAGCACTTGTTCTCCTCTTATACTCCGCCACTCGTCTCTATGTCACTTAAATAATCTGCTGCTGTAAACGGATGTAACTGGAACACAATAAGAAAGAGGAAGAGGAGGAAGAGGAGGAGGAGGTGTGCTTCAGAAGACCAAAATAAAACAGATAAAAGCCTATTTGTGATAATTGAAATAGGGTTTGACGTGACATGGATGTTACATTCACAAAATTGTGTATTGAACATTGAAAATATAACAAATCATGTTCAATAAAGATGTGAGACCATGTTGACAGTTTGCAAAACCGAGCTTTGTCCAGTGGCATAACAAAACTAAAGCTGAATTACAAACCAAGCAAACCCCCAAAGCACAGTTAATTAGTTTCTATCCAAAAAAATGAATGTTTGTGAAAAGATTTTGTATGACTGAAACACAACTAATCACTAATGATGGCTTCTCAATCTTTTGTCTTCATGTCAAATGTCAAATGTCAAATTCTACTTTTAAGACCTTCATTGGTTGAGGTTTACATTGTTCTTTTCGTTTGTATTAAAGTTATAATCTGCATCATTTTGTTTCCTGTGTGACAAGGAATTAACACATGTAGACCTGTTGTGTTACTCTATCATAGGAGAACAATACGGCTGCAGCAAACAATCAATCATCTTCAAAACAACTATTAAGTCTAGGTATTAAGGACAATATTCAGATTTGTGAAGCTCGGACCAATGAATGTTTTACTGAAGACAATTTGAATAGAGTGGAAGCTTCTGACTCTAAAGATTGCTGTTATAGGTGTTACTTGATTGTTATCATTATGGCTGACGCCTTTTCTGTTGCCTATTTCCTTTTCCAGCTTGTGTACAAAATTGCAATCTACAATTTGAACTGCAGGTGTTTTAAACAGAAATATCCACAATAAATATTTTTTCCTAAGTGCAAATAAAATTGTTCAACCATTAGATATCAGGGAACTGTAAATTATAGTGGTACGAATGGGTCTATTGAACTGTATTAAACTGATGGAACTCCGAGCTCTCTGGATTTATTATTTTTAACTGTAATATATATTGATGTTTATCTGTGGAGCCAAAGACAACTTTCTATATCATGGACAATAAATTCTTACATAAACAAACCTATCTGGCAGAATTTATACCATTTGTAAGGCAACTATTCAGATAATCGTTTCAGTTTATGGTCTGTCATTGATGACCAATGGGCCGGAAGCTCATAAAACTTCATTTACTTCAGTGGTTTAAAACTTTTATTGACTGAAATGTTAAAAGGGATTTGGGAGTAGCTTATTATTTAGTTTTTCTGATTTCCAAAACATTCCCTCACAGTAGAAATAAATATAATACTGATTATAAAATCACACATATATACGTATATCACGTACCGCCATTTATATATCTTACATGCATGCATAAACACATACAAATTTAAAAAGAAAAATCAACAAAGGCAAACATGTCACATTTGCAGTCACGATCCAACAAGAAGGCTTTTACTGAAATAGAAATTGAAAGTAAAACAGTTAAATGGCTCAAACATCAACTTTGATCCTGTTTGTGCTGATTAAAACCCAGTAGAACTACATTTCCCGTCAGGCCCCCGTGACACCACCCGGCGACTGACGCTCGGCCAATCAAACCGCGGAGTTCTCCCATCTAGTTCCCTGATTGGCCAGTTTCGCACTGAACTTCCCACGATGCCTTGCTGCACCGCTTCGGAATTCAAATCTCGCGGACCAATCAGAGGGCGCAGCAACGAGCGAGGCAGCATTTTAAACTTGTCTCGGAGCCTGTTGTCAAAAGACGGGACGAGGAGACGCCGCAGCCACCGAGGGACGAGCCCCGCGACCACTTCCACCTCAAATCTCAGGTTTTTAAACCAATATTCGCCACATGTTCGATGCCGAGGCTGCTGTTTGAGTAACGTCCGCGTTTGCAGTCGGTTGAACGGGGGTTTTGATTTGAATTTAGCGGCGCACGGGAGCTAACTAGCTTCCTGGACCGAGCCAGCAACGATTCGAGCGGTTATCGACATTTAAACCGCTGCAGAGTTTTAATTTAGTTTTTTTTTTTTGCTTTTAAATACGCGGAAGAGAAGTTCAGTCCAAAATGAGCGCAGGTGTAGCGAAGCCGGCGAACCCGTCGGCCCACGTCGACCCTAAATCGGCTCCTCTGAAAGAGATCCCCGATGTGCTGGTGGACCCTCGCACCATGAAGCGGTACACGCGGGGCCGCTTCCTCGGCAAAGGGGGCTTCGCCAAGTGCTACGAAATCACGGACATGGAGACCAAGGAGGTCTTCGCCGGGAAGATCGTGCCCAAGTCCCTGATCCTGAAGCAGCACCAGCGGGAGAAGATGACGTCGGAGATCGCCATTCACAAGAGCCTCGACCACTCGAACATCGTGGGCTTCCAGGGCTTCTTCGAGAACGAGGACTTCGTGTTCGTGGTGCTGGAGATCTGCAGGAGACGGGTGAGTGGTCAGTGGAGGGACGAGGGGACTCGAACTGTCGATGGTGCACACCCGTGCTCCAACCGTTGTCACACGGGTTGTCTTCCGTTGTCCACCCTGTTCCAGGGGAGGCAGCGGAAGTCATGGGGAAAGGCAACGAAAAAATGAATCTGGGATGTTTTTAAATCATGCATGTGCCTTTAAGTTGACTTTTAGAGACAATCCTTTATTATTATCGACCTTTTTAACACTGACCCAATCTTCTGATTTGAATTCATTGTCCAGGCCTTTCACCATAATGCTTTTAAATCAAAGTTTCCCCCATAAATATTCCTTTTTATAGGGATAGTTCCCCCCAAAATGAATATCTACTCACCACTAGGTCCATTGAGCTGTGGGTGAAGTGTCCCCTCAACCCTTCTGGAGTCTCAGGGGTTAATAGTGTGGCAGCCAAATTCAGAACTATGGAAGTAAATGGTGACTACTTTTACAAACAAGCCCTGACATTCAAATTCCACTCAAACTAAGTCATGCACCATGTGTTTTTAAGCCTATATGAGGCTGATCGGCTCCCGAGGCTGATGACAGGTCATTGAGGTTAAAAACCCGGTGTAAAGGACTTACTGTCGAATCAAATTTGAATGTCGGGGCTTACGGACACTTTACCCACCCCTCCATTGGCAAAATGATGAGTGGATATTGAGTGAATCTAACTTTTTGGGTGAACTATCCCTTTAAAATCAATCTTGGAGTGTTTCCTCACACCCCTCGATTGCCTAGTTGATATTCCTGCTAATCCTAATTTCCCTTCCTCACATCAGTCCCTGTTGGAGCTGCACAAGCGCCGGAAGGCCGTGACCGAGCCGGAAGTTCGCTACTACATGACGCAGATGCTCAAAGGCGTCCACTACCTGCACGACAACAGAGTGATCCACAGAGACCTGAAACTGGGCAACATCTTCCTCAACGATGAAATGGAGGTCAAGATAGGTACGTTCTGCTGTTTGGTTTGCCCACGTTGAAACATGGCTGCCATTCTGGGACTAATTAGGGGGTATGGTGACAAAGTGATAAATACCAGAGACAACAACACACACTAACATACCCAGGAACACACCTGAGTTGAGTAATAAACAATAGGACACACCCATCATTCACAATCGACATCTACTACTTCCTGGATGAGTAGTTTCCACAGGCGGCTGGAGAAATGTATTAAACGCACACATGTACGATGTCAAAGGGGGGAAACGACATGAGTGTCTACTGGAAACACAGAAACTAAACCACTGCTTCTGTCCTTCCTCTCCAGGGGACTTCGGCCTGGCCACTAAGATCGAGTTCGATGGCGAGAGGAAGAAGACGTTGTGCGGAACGCCCAACTACATCGCACCAGAAGTGCTTTGTAAGAAGGGCCACAGCTACGAAGTGGACATCTGGTCGCTTGGATGTATATTGTAAGTTTGAAAATAAAATCACCCCCCCCCCCCAGGCGCAAGTGATTCAGTCAATTCAACCCCCCCCCCCCCCTTGTGTGTTTTCTCTCAGGTACACTTTGTTGGTGGGTAAACCCCCATTCGAGACGTCCTGTCTGAAGGAGACCTACAACCGCATCAAGAAGAACAACTACACCATCCCCTGGGTAAGCTGGACTGATGACTGCAGTCTGTTTTCACAGTTCTATCAAATATGTACTGTGTGTTAAACCCGAATCCTCTCTGCAGCACATCAACCCGGCCGCAGCTGCACTCATCAAGCGGATGCTGCACGCCGATCCCGCCCAGAGGCCGAACATCGCCGAGGTGATAGCCGACGAGTTCTTCACGTCCGGCTACGTTCCCACACGCCTGCCCACCACGTGCCTCACTGTCCCCCCCCGCTTCTCCATCGCCCCCTCCACGGCGACTGAGCTCAGCCAGAGACGTCCCCTGACGGCCATTAACAACAAGGGTAATGGTCCCAACAGTACACAGTCGATTGTGAATCCCCAAAGTAGCCCTCAGATTAAATATGTTGTACGAGTAAAGGAGGTTGAATCTCCTGAATAATGTGTTTAACTATTTTTTTCTCTCTTCAGCTGGATCAGAGAAGATGGACCCTAAAGACGAGCCCATGCAAAGGTAAGAGATGTTTGTACAACAGATGAATGATGAGTATTATTCAATCTGGGAACTACTCTTTAAATTAAATTAGTTTTCTCCAAATCTGTGGGAGGTTTGGACAGAAACTTGAACCAAGCTATCCACTTCCTCCTCGTTGGAGAATTGGATTTGTTTGGTTTCTGTCACATTGTCTCTTGGTAGTTGTGTTCGATTCACCACCACACGTATGGACCTGGTGTTTGTGTAGATGATGAACGTTTCTCTTTGTGTGCAGGGAGGCTGAGACGACACCAGAGTCCCACCTGAAGGACCTGCTGGTGCAGCTCAACACCATCATCGCTGCCAAACCCTCCGAGAAGGCCATCATACGCCAAGGTGAGCAGACACTTCACTTTCATGTGCAAACACTCGTTTCCATGTTGCACATCGCATTGGTTTATGTGAATCTGTTATTTTGTGTCAACAAGGATTTGTTCTATTTGTTTGTTTTATAGACGAGGCAGAGGATCCGGCCTGTATCCCCATCTTCTGGATCAGCAAGTGGGTCGACTACTCTGACAAATACGGATTAGGTGAGAATTGGTCTGACTTGACAGGCGTCTGCCACATAGATTCAAAATTCCAACATTTTACTTTTTATTCTTCAAGTTGAGCTGTTTTGGTAATTCACTTTATTTTCAGAGAACAATTCAAGCTTAAAATACAACACAAAGATTAAACCGTATAAATCAGCCATCATAAAAAACATGTGAGGAAAAAAAAGTATATCTAATAAATACAACCGAATAAAGACATGGTTATAAGATGAGATAAAACAAACCAGGCCTGTTCCCCCGTGTCACTAACCCTGATCTAAGATGAACCAGCAGGTTTGCTGAGCTTCTGTGGACAAAAGAATAAAAATCCAACATAATCTAAATGATGTCTGTGTAACCATGAACAATCTTAAAACTACAGACAGAAACATTTTGTCCTTGATCCATAAATCTGTAGATGCAACAGTCCTTTCTGCAAATTCACCACATCCCTGATCTGGATTGTTTGATCTGGATTCACGTGAGCAAGTCTTGTTTGTTGTAAAGAGACAACTTAAATACACACTGCCGGAAAACAAATGTATTATTCTCCTGTATTTGTATTTTAAATACAAATATCACATTTAGTACAAACCTCCGGTACAAATTTAAAAGTCAACATTTTTTAATTAAAAGATAATTGGCTTATAACTCTAGTTTTCAAAACTTGAATATCACTTGCCAGCAGCAACAGATGTTCTGCACCGACGGGCCCTCAGCAGAATTTAACACACTCACTTCAGTTTGCACACTCGTCCTCTTCTAGGCTGAAGCAATAATCTGTTATTTGTATATGTGTGTGTTTCAGGCTACCAGCTCTGTGACAACAGCGTGGGCGTGCTGTTCAACGACTACACTCGTCTGATCATGTACACCGACGGAGACAGTCTGCAGTACATTGACAAGACGGCGACCGAGTCCTACCTCAGCGTGCGCTCCTACCCCACGGCTCTCAACAAGAAGGTCAGGAGCCGACACTGACGATTTCAAAACATTTTTCTCTCAGGTTTTTATTTTCATGACACAATAGAGAAGATTCGGCAAATCACTTCACCGGTTTCATTTATTCACTCTTCTCGTAGATCACTTTGCTGAAATACTTCCGCAACTACATGAGCGAGCACCTGTTGAAGGCCGGAGCCAACATGGCGCGGCGGGAAGGGGACGAGCTGGCGCGGCTGCCGTATCTGTCCCTCTGGTTCCGAACGAAGAGCGCCATCGTCCTGCACCTGTCCAACGGCACCGTTCAGATCAACTTCTTCCAGGTGAGTGACCCTCATCCTCCTCCTCTTCTTCCTCCTCCTATCACTTATAGAAGTTTTAGTATTCCATCCACATTGATTCCCACGACTCATCCGTCTCATATTAGCTGTTGCATGCAGTTCTTGTCCCCCCTCCCTCATCTCATGCTGTTTCCATTGTCCCTCCTCCGCCAGGACCACACCAAGCTGATCCTGTGTCCGCTGATGGGGGCGGTGACGTACATCGACGAGAAGCGGGAGTTCCATACCTTCAAGCTGTCTCTGCTGCAGGAGTTCGGCTGCTGCAAGGAGCTGGCGAGCCGCATCCGCTACGCCAAGCTCATGGTGGAGAAACTGGCGGAGAGCAAACCCCCCATCGCCGCACATTAAAACCCCAGATGTCTTCAATCACCGACCACTTCTCCCAGTCTGGCGGCCGCACGCCGGACGGGACAGACTTAACTCCTCCTGTGTTTTATCCGTGGGTTGCAGTGTAATGATTTTATGTCGTCCTTGACGCCCCCTGACAATTATTCCCCCGGGTGTTTTGTACATGAAGAATTTATTCCAGTCTCTCAGCCACTGATTGTTCTACTTTTTTGTTTCCTTTTCTATTGTTAATAGAAAGTCACCTGATCTCATGATATCTTAACTCTCGATGAAGCTCACTCCTGACAAACACATTCCCACTGATGTAATCTGAGGGAGCCGGATCACTGACCCATCACAGGATCTGACCCATTTTAAGTGAGGCCATTAGGGAAAAGTTCAACGTTCAGGTTCGCCCGCTGTTCAAATTCATGTGTACATTGAAATGGTCGTCCGCCTTCTCCACTCTTCTTCTGGTTCGTTTGCGTTTGTTTGTGTATCTGTGACCCGACTGGACCGGTGTCTTCTGGGACTGAGACTCCGAGTGTGTGTGTGTGTTTGTGTGTGGATGGAAAAAGCTTCTGTGCTTTCGTCTGTTTTATCTGTGTTGTATGTCGAGAAATGGACCATGTCGAGTCTTCATCATGTACATCCTGTAGTTTTACTCCTTTTTTAAAAATATCTATTTTAAATGTATTCTTCTGAATCTGCATACATGTTGTAAAGATGGTTTAATTTTACCCAAGTTTAAATAAAGATGTTTTTTGAACAAGGTAAAATACTGTTCACGTTTACTGTTTTAATCTGCACATGGGATTTTGAAAACGCCGATCAACATTACTAGTTTGAAATACTGAAGTTTTACCCTTATCTTGAAATCAAGTTTGATTTAGTTAATCTGGAAGACTTGAGAAACGTAACTGATGTTTCCCCAAGTGGAAAGTTTAAGTGAACAAATGATGCAGTTTATTCTTGAGCAAACGTCTGGACATTTTGTTTTTAGTGTCTAAGATTATATTGCCTTGCTTTTGCATGTACCCACCATCTCTCACTGAGACTGGTTTACAGCATTGTGGTGTTTGAGTGGAAGATGGCTGCTCGGTGAACCAGGTACAGGGTTAAGATATTCTGCCAGTCCGAGGTAAATGGGTGAAGTGGAAAAGAACGTTGAGTTTAAACTGAAAGTTCTCCAGCGTCACAACTCTGAATCCAGTCGATTAATGTGACAGTTGGTGTCTCCTAGTGGACACAACGACCCATTACAGCCTGTCATAGTATTCAGTTGGACGCACCTTCACCAGTCAGACACCAGGTCTGTAGGGAACTGCCACCGTGTATCACTGATAAATAAAATGGTTCTAGATTATATAAAGTTATATTGAATCCAACATGATTATTTATGATTGACAGTAAAGGAAAAGCATTTCCTAACCATCAACCCAAATAAAATGTAAAATAACTGACAGTTTATAAAACCTAGTGGAGAAAATATATAAATATAGAGTTCACAGAAGTTTAATGTAAATTTTATATAAAAACAACTTTGGGAACATTTTTTTCTTTAAATATAACAAACAGTTTCAGTGACATAAAAAGTGAAACACACACGCACACACACAGTAAAGAGACATCCAGTGTTTCATACTGGTGTTTCAAAAACAATATTTCCAGAGGCTGGAGGAAAACAATCACTGCGTCTTTAGAGCTTCACTAACTGGCCCCTGACTTATGGGCTATATTCAGTTTACAGTACGTGAATCCTCATATCGTAGAACTGTGGCCCAAAGACTTTATAGTAACCGAATTGCTTGAACTTTGTCAAACTGAAATGTCTGTAAATGAAACCACAGACACACTTTGCATTAAACTCAGGACTGAATAGAATGAACACGTGTGTCTCTAAACCGACACCAGGTTAAAACCTATGACAACATTCAAACGGTGACATAAAGACTTCAGCGTTCAATAAAAGTCAATGCACGAGTCTATGTTTTGCTGTAGCAGTGTACAGTGACATCTCCTTTGTGATGGCCGGTCACCAGCGTGTCTGGCCCCCCCCAACGAGCCAGCTGCCAGCCCTCGCTCTCGGGGGCCCACACCATCCTGGAGGCCCCCGGACGCCCGAGCTCCCACACGCACACACAGCCGCTCTGACTCAGGCCCACCACGCTGGAGCGGTTGACATCGGCTTCACACAGTCTGCAGGACACACAGATGGGAGTGTGAGCTTCATGAATGTGTGCGAGTGCACAAACACACCACAGTTCCTCGACTCACCTGCCGGACCAGGCTTTGGGGGGAAACAGTCGAGTAGCCAGCGTTGATTTGCCCGTCAGAGGGTTAACAGCAACCAAGGAGAACAAGGCGTCCTTCTTCCTGTCCTCTTCGGAAAATATTTCATCTTTTGCTTTGGCCTCCATTCCTCCATCCTCCGGGGAGCTGAGCAGCTGATGCTGTAGCAGGACAAACAAAACTCCCTGTGCACAATAAAAACACCATTAACATACAGGAGTGAGACAATCTGAGCAGTGAGGTATTTGCTGTAGTAATCAGACATGCAAAGTGGACACACTCACACAGTGGGAGTATCCCCGGAGACAGGCTGTGTGCGACAAACTGTCTCCGAGGACGATGCTACGCAGCAGCTGGCCGCTCTTCAGATTCCTGAAACAAACAGACCATAGAAAACAACAGTAAACAGCAGCAGAGTGTTTGAGTCACAGCAGGAACGTGATCTCTCGCATTAGTTTATTAGTTACAGGTTTCTATCATCATCTCTTACTGTACATCCGAGTCTTTCTTACCAGACAAAGACACGTCCACCCTCATCTGTGCCAATCAGAGCATCGGAGAGTCCGTCCACTGGAGCGAGGGCCCCCACGCACACACCGGGAGACTCCAGAGGCTGAGAGCTCCACGCGCTGAGAGAGGAATTCAGATACTGAGGTTACACACGTCTGTAAATGGGAACGTTGGTGGTAGAGAATAAACACAACAGATCTGCGTTACCTGTGGTCGTCTGAGACGTTGAACACCCGCAGGGTCGAACCCATCGCTGAGTGGGAGGAGGTAACCACTCTGGACCCGGACACGCCTACAACGACCTGGACAACCCCCTCACACAGCAGCACCTGGGTGAGGCTGGAGCAGGAGAGCACCCTGTACACATGGACACATACACACAGATGAGTTTCATTACTGAAGCTCTGACAACTAAAGCAGCTGATTGATCCCATGAATCGTCCTTCTAAATAATAGCATATTGCTTTTATCTTCATTCTTAATAACAAATTTCAAGAATTCTAGAATTCCAAGTATCCGCCTTCTTATTCACAGTGTCTTGTAGGATTCTCTTTAACTCACCAATTCCCAAGATAAAACCGGTTGCACATTAAGCTTCTATAAATCTACTTTCATCTTGACTCTAGATGAATCTAAGTGAGAGTCCACTGAAGCTTGTGTCTAGAGTCTGATCGACTGGGTTGTATTCACCTCACTTCTCGGATTTCCAGCTGACCCAAAGTCACAAACATCAGGCCAGAGGCCTCGGGGACAGGAACCACATTGATCACCCGCTGTAAACAAACACAACAACAACTGATATGATACAACAAATGATCATTACATTATACCTGGTCTACAGCTTCCCAGCACTCTTCAATTAACATTCACTTCTATTTACTGCTTGTTATTGAAAAAACACACATTTTGTATCGTTGAGTTGGTTGAAAATAAACCTTTTTAGATCCGAATTGTTTGGAGGAAACATTATTTACATCCTTGTTTATTTGTCATTAAATGGTGGTCAGGACTCGACCAAGTGTTTCCTCAGTAAACACTCACGTAGTTGAAGGTCCAGGTGTGTGTTAAGCTCCAGTCAGATGCTGGAGTCTGACTCCACAGACACACCGCCCACTTCCCTGCTGCCGCTACACACAACCCACCCGAGGGTCCCGGCAGACAGCACGTGTCCACCAGACAGCCGCCTGCTGGGGCCTGAAGACACACACACACACAAAATACATGTTTACTTTAATCTAGAGTCGCACAACTGAAGCCAAACCATTCATTCTTAGTTAAGATGAGAGAAACGTTGTACCTTCAGAGTGTGTGTTATCACATGTTGCTCTGAGGTCTCCTCCATTCTCTCTCCCTCCTGCCCGCCTGTGCTTTGTGACTGGAGGCCGGATGCTGTGGCAAAGGTTGCTGGCTCAACGCTGGGATGACAATCTGCTCCCAGTTGTGATGAAGCCCTGTCCTGACTGGAGCGGGAGACTAGAGGCCGGCTGGGAGGGAGGGACGTTATGGACGGACAGGGAGACAGAGCCGGAGGAGAGAGAGTATGGGTTAGTGGGCTGTGAGGAGGAGGTAGGGTGAGAGCCGGGGCAGAGGGAGAGGAGGTCAGGCAGAGGCCGGCGGAAACAGGGCAGGGGGTGAGTCCCAGGGAGGGCAGCGTGGGGCTGGAGAGGAGGGCTGAGGAGGGCAGGTGAGGGGGTGCGAAGGGGCAGCTGGCTGAGGTCAGCGGAGGACTCAACAGCAACTGGGAGTGGACTCTGGGGCGTGGTGAAGACTTCTGACTGGTTCTTATCACTGATCTATCTCTGGGATGGCGGGTGGGGGGTTCGGAGGATTCCTCGGATGTCCGATGCGTCACAGGAGAGTCAGAGTCGTCACATGTCTGTGCAGCAGAGCGGCTGTTTGAAGCCTCCTCAGCTGATTCCTCTGGTGGACACTCAAAGCACAGAGTCTTGATGACTGCTCCGTCTTCTCTTCGGTGGTTTGTGGACGTCCGATCCTCCTCAGAACAAACTTCACCAGAACAATACACGTCTGTTTCTGATGCAGGCTGTTTTATTTTAAGTTCATTTGACGGCTCAACTACACAACCATACACTTTGCTTGCAGGACCGTCTGCACAGTTAATTTGAGGCTGAGGTTTGACACTGTCGTCTATAGATCTGTGTGTGTTGCTCCGGCTGTGAGTATCCACAGTATCCTGAGTTTTACTGTCATCTTCACAGACAGCAGGACTTTCTTGAGCCACCGACACAGTTTCTGTCGAGCTGATGTGAGTCTTTGCACCAAGGTTTTCAGTCTGTTGTTCTCCAGGGGGTTCTGTTTTATCTGGGTTGGATAAATCTTCAGCTAAGGACTCATCTCTAAGCTTGGAATCTGTCTGCGGGTTTAGGACGTCCACACACGCCGGGTTTTCTTCCATTGAAACGGTCGGGGTGAGGCTGAGTGGGAGAGAAAGTGGCACCACTGGGTCACTGGTGTAGCAAGGGTAAGAGCGAGGGAGGCGGCTGCGAGTGTTGTAAGAGGGGGAGGTGAAAAGTTCAACTCCTGATTCCACAGCGACCTGCCGGAGCTTGTGTAGCTTCAGAGACGCAAACTGGTCATCAGGGAGATGAAAGTCTTGGTGCATGTCGAAGGTCATGAGGTTGTTGAACAGTGAACCGGTGGATGGAGACGGGAGAGGAAAGAGGGAAGTCTGGGAGAGTGGAGAGGAAGGTAGGAGGAGAGATCGCCAGCTGGATGCACCTACAGGACAGGAGGTGGAGAAAACAGATATTAAATGATGCAGAAAGATAAATACTTACTTAATGACTGAAAGCAGATTTGATGAGGCCTTTTAATCATCAACCATCCCAATAAGGTAGTAAAACCCACACTGAAATTATCCAGTACCATCTGTGCCTCATGCTAATATTACGCTTTTATTTATGCTTTGTAAAATCACATTAGTTTATTTGTCAAACCAATAGAGGAACACAATGGATGAAATAATTCATTCTCGGGATCATGTCTAGTATAACTTACTGAGACACAACTCCAAGTGACTGTCGCTTTATTCTGATGAGCACAATCATATTTCCACCGCTGTCTTTTAGTTTGAAAATCCAGTTAAATCCACATCTTGTGTACAGACACTATGCTGTGTAAGACATGTGATTCTATGTCCTAATCTGATACCACATCTTTATCAGGGGGTGCCAACAGTTTGTAATTTCGTTGAGGTCAGTGTATCATGAGCTGTGGATACACTGGGATGGCACTTGGTTGTAGATAAATTGGAATAAAGGAGGGTAGAGTTGAAAATCAAGATAACACCGCCCTTTAGCTTGATGTAATAACACATTACAAATACATTTAATTAATATATTCATATTCATATTAGCAAGATAGACCTGAAAACCTTCTTTTAATTTTTCCATCTCCAACGTTCACACACACACACACACAGAGTCACCATATGAGACTTACCTCTACCCTGTGAGGGCGTGTTGTTCATCAGGAACATGGGATAGATCCTGTGCAGGTGTCTGGAAGCAGGACTACACTGAGCTCCGTTAACCCCGGGGGGGGGCTGGGTCCCCGTGTGGCAGGTGGTCACAGGCTGGTCGTTGTCTGACAGAAGATCAGGTTCGTGAGGAGTGAGACAAGGCTTCAGTCCATCAGGGGCACGGAGCGATGGGGGGGAGGAGGAGAGCGGGGTGAGGGTGGGTTGAGGATCCTCGGAGGTTTCCATCTGAACGATGTCTAAACACTTAATAGATCTTGGAGTTTGACTTCTCCCTCTGCCCCGGCCTCTTCTCCTGCCCCCCCTCCTCCTCCCGGCTCCTGGATGAGTAGCGCTGACTGCAGGTGATGAAGATGTATCCACGCCGTTCTGACTTTTACTTGAAATGTCACTGGACCTCTGGCTGTTAGCAGAAAGCTCAGCAGATGTGTCCACAGTAAACACATGTGAAGACTGATGAGGATCTATAGATGCATTTGTCAGAGAGGAGAAATCTTCCTGTGGGTTTAGATCTGAACACTCCTTGGTGTGTGTGTGTCTGTTCGATCCTCTGCCCTGTCCCTGTCCCCGTCCCCGTCCTCGGCGTGGTCTTACCGCTTTCAGCTGCGACAGGAGGACGGCCTTCATGTCAGGTTGACTCTGCGAGGACGACATACGCCTTGTGGTCCGGACATAGTACTCCACTGGGAAAAGTAGTCCTTCCACTAGAGTGCAGGAGTCCAAGACACTCTTTTCTTCTTTTATTTCGATACTGTCATTGTGGATTTTTTCAGTTTCTATTTTCCCAGTTGTAGTTTCTTCCATGTTTTTATGATGGTTAACTACAGAACGTGTTGCTTCTCTACTATTCTCACCACTGTCTCCCTCCTCTCTTTCTCCATTTGATGTTCGATCTCGTCCCTTTTCTTCACTTTGTCCAGCAGAGTTCTGACATTGAAGCAGCAAAGAAGTCGACTCTGATTCTTCTGTCCCATCAGTAGTCGCCTCGTTTTCTTTTTCCCTTTGTTCATCATCTTCTCTTATCTCCTTTCCCTCCGTATCCCCTGTTTCAGTGTGTGCATGTGTTTTCCAGTGTGTTAGCAGCAGAGACGGAGAATCGGATTCTGAAGAAGAAAATAACTGGTCACTTTCATTCACCACCTCGGACTCTTCGGACTTGATTTTCACTGCCTCTACAGAATGGATTTTTTCCTCCCCTGCTATTGTTCTGACCCTCTCCAGCTGGTCACTCTGCTCCTGCACCTCCTCCCTGTCGTCAGTGATCCTGCAAACCTCCGCGCTCCTCCTCTCCCAGAGCAGGCGGCTGCGGCGAGACCTGAGGCGCAGGGCGGGACTGGATCTGTGACCTCTGACTGCATCGTGGCTGGGATCTGGCGTATGTGGGCAATCAGCATCAGAGGGAAGCAGGAACCTGATCACCTGGCTCCTCCGCAAGTTGTCAGAATCTGCTGGACCTGGAAGACATTAAAAAATCTGTGAATGTTTGATTTGCACGTTTATCATAGGCAAAACATTGTCTGCTTCTCGGATAAATGACCATGTAACCTCAAACAAACTACAAGATATTTTCTGTTTTGGGATGGACATGCAATCAATGCATGAAAACTGCAGCATGTACACACACATATATGTACACCATGAATCTGTTCTTTGCAGATGATTGGGACGGACTCACCTTCAGTGTCTCCTGGGCACTGAACTTTCTCTGGGGTTGTTGCATGGGGGGCGTTCAGTGTCCCTGGACTGAGACTTGGTTTGGACGTCTCCACTGGGACCCTCTGGTCCTGGAGGTTCTCCTGTGAGATTCTGCTCCTCACATGTCGCCGCACTCCTTCCAGACGCTCTGCTCTCTGTGAACAGATCCATAAGGCCCATGAGGATGAAGAGTTTCTACAAGTGACTCGTGAAAAAGTAAAAGGTAAAAGAGACTGACCTGTAGTCGCTGGGCTGTTCTGAGATATTCCTTTTTCAACAGGGCCAACTTCCTACGGAGCTGAGAGGAGAAATGTTCAAGTTAACTTTATACAGCGTGAATGATGCAGGAACAATGTTAATATATGTTTATATTTAACCTTTTAAAAGTTTACTTTCTCAACTCAAGGTATATACGCTGTATTTAGGTATTATTGACCTTTCTTCTTATGATAATAATAAATGATTATACTGGAAAATCTTTGAGGCTCGATTACATTTCTTTGTCAGAGGAATCGTTGCCTATCTTTTCATATATATCGGTATCTGAGAAGTTTAACTTCCTAATGACGTTATCGACCCCAGGATAATATTGATCAGGCCATTATGCACATATTGTACATATTTAATATTTGATTTGATATATTTTGTAAATCTTATAAGCCTATATTTCAAATCTTGCACGGAGCTATTGGAAAAACAAACACAATTTCCCCCCCTGGGATCAATAAAGTATTTCTGATTCTGATTCTTTACCAATAACATAATATCATATGCTGAAATGAGCCACTGTGCATAATGAAACTTTCCCTTAATCTCCTTTTAGCGTCATGACTGTTAAACTTTTGACTTTATAAGCACAAGTTTGACTTCAGTTGTTTTGAGTGTTGTGTATCTTCTGCTCCAACAAACAGTGACTGAGTGTTACCTTCTCTTTATCATCACAGTGCAGTGTGGTCCTCAGCTGCTCCTCCACATCACGACTCTCCATCCTGCTCACACAACCCGGATACACACACATACACACACATACACACACAGTTACACACACAGTTACACACACACACACACACACACACACACACACACACACACACACACACACACACACACACACACACACACACACACACACACACACACACACACACACACACACACACACACACACACACACACACACACACGTAGCTAGCATCAGTTAGCGTTATGGATCTATATGAACGATCCCCTGTTGTTATAAGAGGAGTTAGCTCATCTGATCCACAGAGCTAACAGGTCCAACACAACTTTAAAGGACAGGACCAGCTAAGTTAAGGCTGAAGATCGAGAGTGAACAATTACACACACACTTCCGCTGCTTTGTGGAAGTAACACTAAAGTTAATACACACACTGATTTTGTTGTTGTCTAGGGTTGAAGTCGCTCTTACTCTCACGCCGCTGTTTCCTCCATGAGTGTGTTTTCATGTTCGATCATCCCGGCTATTGATTAACCTCTGGTTTCCCGCGACCACGGCGGCAGACCGGAGTAGTGGAGCTCAGAGACATCTATGAGCCGCAGGAAGCAGGTAAATTAAAATCCCTTTAACTCTTTAAAATGTCGTTAAAACATCTTAAATCACTCCCAGGCTGCTCCACCCGTTGAAGACACTCGGTGCAGACACAGTGAAATCTGATAAATGTGTTTTAGAAGGGTCATATTTGAGTATTTTATTGTTTTATGCTTACACCTGTAGCACAAACCAAAACAAGCTAACTTTAGCTAGTCACAATACAGAAGATTAAACAGTGACAGTTATATAATAATTTATAAAGCAAAAACCTTTTTAGACAAAATCTTTCAACAACTCAAATAATAATAAAATACATTTTGTGTTCATCGTTCATTCATTCATTATTTGTATTTATACCGAACATGAAATACAAGAAGTGCAGAAGTGCAATAGATTCTGATCAGCCCTAGAAAAATCCAATATTAATCAGACTATAATGTGGAAACAATGTAAAGTAAGAGTGGAGAGAAAGAAACAGAAAGACAAGACATTTGCTGAAAGCTCTCAGAAGCTCTAACACAACTCCTGGATGGTATAAATTACACATTTTAATGCCAAATAAAGTGTGTTCCAATTCACTGACAGTATTTCAAAAGTATCTCAATAGATGCAGTTACATAGGGTACAATAACACAAATTGAAGCTGAGTTTAGAACAGTTTGAAATGTGAATTTATCTGAGAATGATTTGAATAAAATAATGAAATCAGGGAACAGTATATTATATCATAAGTGCAAATATTTATTTTGGCACTCTGGGTAGGCTAGAATACGTTTTAACACTGTTATGCTATTTTAACTAATTGGACTTAGGTTTGATATCGCTTAAGTTTTACACATACACAAGAACATAGATAGGACTATCCATTACAATACATATTGCACAAAGTGTGTCATTCTTTCTTTGTGACTATTTGACTTCTGCTACATGACTTTGGACAGGTACTCAGTAAGAGCTACACACATTTTTCTTGATCCCCTGACAATCAAGGACGAGGTAGAATGCTGTTTTCATTCTGGTCTACAAACTCATTGTGTTTGTATCATAGACTGTAACTAAATTTTGATGGTGCGTCTCCACTTCCTCTTGTTATACAAATAAGTCAAAGTACTTTACTTATACTTTTTAGTTTGGCCCATGTCCCATCCACTGTCATGGAAGAAGCAGGGTTTATGACCTAGGCTGCAGCTAGCCACTGGGGGCTGATGAAGATTATTTGACCTCACTTTTTGCTGAGCTGTCATGTCGTCCATCTTTATATGCAGTTATATTCACAGCTGTACACAGATATCAAGCTTCTAGTTTGGTGAGATGGTTCTGCTCCTCAGACATCCGCAGGTGAGGTACTTCATTGCCGTCATGCTGACGTGCATGAGAGTGCCCATGTTGAAGAGCATGTGGTAGAAGGCATGGACAGACAGCCCTCCGGTTTCATCAGCGTATTTCAGCGCTACGATGGGGGTGTACATCGGGTTGGTCAGGTTACGGAAACGGGGGCTACTCGCCTCGATCACTTTCTTGGTGCACTGTGGACAAAGAAAGGATTTGCAGTCAGACTTACAGGATTAATCACAGCCGCAGACAAACAGATAAAAGCCCAGTGAGGCTGAGCAGCTTGAGAACTTACTCTGGCGACGTCATCGGGCGTTTGTCCCAGTAACTCAAAGATGTCGATGGACGAAGGAAGGTAGACGTCCTTGAAGTAATGCACCGTGTCAGCATCAGCTCCAGGACACTCACTCTGTTTCACCTCCTGAATCATCTTCGCCTCAAACTCTGTGTGTACGGGACCCGGCTCAATCAAGGACAGTCTGAGGAAAGAGACGTTGGAGTTATTAACTATTTAATCTGGACAGGCTGACGTTTGGTAATGATGCTAACACCAGAATCCACTTTCTGATTGTGTCTTATCAGCCACAACTCCACTACCAGCGATGGATGCAAAACCTTGTTTACACTTCCTGTCAAACCAGCTGAAAATAGAAAATTCTTTGATAAATCCTGTGAAGAGTGCCTTTCTTAAGAAGTCAAAGAACTCAGAAAACAATTGATTGTCCATTTTGCTGATGGACGAAGCATTAGTGGGACTCACGTGACTTTAAACTTCAGGAGCTGCACGGCCAAGCTCTCACAGAATCCCTCCATGGCGAACTTGGAAGCTGCGTACACGTCATTAAACACCACACCTGCAGAGGCAGAATACACGTTTGTATAGACAACATGGAGGAAGAGCTGCTGTGGTACTCCATTAGTCATTCTTCACCTCCGCCCACTCCTCCATCTGTCCATCATCCACTGAAGCAGACACACTCCCTGTACCCTGTAACGCCTTGCCCCACTCCTCCTCCTCTCCCTCCCCTCATCCCGTCCCACCTCTGTTTCTGTTCACCTTGCAGCCCCATCACGCTGCTGACCACGATGATGTGTCCCCCTCTTCTTTTCTTCATGTCGGGCATCACCTCCTTTATCATGCGGATCACTCCGAAGACATTGGTCTCAAACACTTTCTTCATCTCTTCGATGGGGATGCTCTCAATGGGACCCACCAGGCCGATACCTGCATTATTGACTGGGGGTAGGGAGAAGAAGAAGGGCAGGGAATAAAAGAAGATGAAGAGCGGGTGTAATCAGTATCAACAGTCCTTGGTACAGCCTGATGCCTTCACTTGTACTTACTCAGGACATCCACGTGTCGGTCTTTGATCCCATTAATACACTGTTTGACCGACTCGTCGCTGCAGACGTCCAGAACAGCCAGAGAGAGAGTTTTCCCGTACGCATCCCCGGCAGCTTCCAGCAGCTTATCTTTACGTTTCAGATCACGCATCGTGGCGACGACTGCGGGAGGACAAGGGGAGAAACTTACTGAGTAGCTGAAGAGTTTGCCAGGGATAATTTTAAATGCACTTATTATATAATATTGTTTTGACATATGTTGTCTCTTGATCTGTTCCTGTCAGGCCTGTAACAACAGCTGAGCTGACAGACAAATGGAGGATAAAATTATGTATATTAATGAGCTTTGAATAAAGGTTAATGAACTGAAGTCCAACAGTGATTTCTTTTAAGTTTTCTCAAAAAGGTCTTCTTTCTAAAAACCCCAAAACTATTTTGTGTATCCTAAACGAGTATATAATGTAGTGGTCGGTCAGAATTTAACACCTCGTCAGACTAAGATAATATAATAATGTAAATTGTTTTAGGACCCTGAGTTGTTCGTTTTATATTATTTTATTTGTAAATTGATTCCCATTTGGCTTAGCAAAAGTTGTTACATGATGTTTTCACTGCAGTTTGTTTGTCTAATCATAAGGAAGATTATTCAAAATAAAGCGAATTGCAAAAGGAAAAAATAACATAAATATGAATTTAAAAGAAAGTAGAAGATTGATAGAATCTAAACAATAAAAGCTGTTTGCCAATACTCGTGAGTATTGAGTTTCCATGGGCAGCTTCCAAGTGTGAGTTTGTGGATTGATAAAACACTAGCCTTTTCCCTTCAGGCTGCTGCTGCTGCTTTAAATAGACATGTAATTAGAAGTCATGCCCACATATATGAAGTCAATAAAGACAATATCTGCTGTGTCAAATCTGGCTCACGAACCCAGGCTGCATGGGGGCTAATGTACACACATATTGTGTTGTGTTAGTAGATTCAAGCAAGTATCTAGAACTTGAATTAAGAAAACAAACATATTTTTGAGTACAATGTAAACACAAGCGCAAATCTCTTCTGTAATGTTCATAAATGCTGATACCGTTATGTCTGTATAGGGCTAACATCGGGTGATATGTAAGTGTGGCTCAAGTTTAGGTTAAGACGCCTTAATATAGACTGTGTTGAAAATAGTCCTGTTAAAGAAACCAGTTTACATCAGCCTTCCCGTCTTGTCACCCGCCTGCTCCAGGAATAGCCCAGGACTAGGCCACGATAAGCCGAACCAGGGCTGTGCCGTGGCTCTAGCTATTGTCTGGTGTCTTAAGAGGGACAGAAGGTTAAGTTTGGATCAGGGTCATAACTTTGTTTACGTGCTTGAGAAGTTCACTTCAGACCTCAGTGACTCTACAACACCCAGGAATCCAGAAGAGTTTATCGATATCTCGTAAGGGAAATTCAATTTGACAATTTCTGTTATATATGTGCATTATGTGCATAGCTGCCATTTTTACCATGATAATCAACATGCCCTCCACTCGTGTCTGTAGAGATTTGTCAACTGTGTTTTTGCTAATTTAAGCTTCTTAAATGAATAAGATGTTCTTTTGTTAATGTATGCTGTAAAGAATAAAACAGAAGATAAAATCTATTAAATGTAAACAAAGCCATATTTACAGAATGGGGCTCCTGCCATTGCTGTTTTTTATTTTGTGTTGGGAAACATAAACATATGTTGTTACCCTGAATACATATCACATGAATTGGAGTTTTGCCTTTTTATATTAAAGATAAATCTACTTTGAAATGGACTTTAAGTAACAGATGCGAAGTCTCTGCGGTAAATCTTTGCAAATGGTCTTTTGATATAAACTCTATTTGTGAGTGATGAAAGCTGCTTCCTGTCTCCCAGGCATATGTTTCTCATGAAGTTTCTCTCATTAGAAAATCTGTATTCCAGACCTTAGATATTGTTGTATGACACAATCTGAGGCTAATTGTCTGCAGGTGTCTAGAGTTGTGTAACTGTAGTAGTGCCTTGGCAAATTCTGCTAAACTAGAAAATTGCGCATTAGAAGTGATGTCGAAGTTACAGACTTTTAAAAAATCCTTAAAGTTATGAGGCAGTTTGATCGGTTATGATGAATTTAGGATTTATCGTTTCCTGTGAAAATTCCACATGTTAATCAGATGGCCTCACATATTTGTTCTTGCAAGTTTTTGAAGAAAAACAACCGTAAAGCCCAAAAAGTTGAAGTTATCACTCAATTCCTGATGCAAAGCATAATTTGCCCTAAGTACTTGACAGTTGTGTGAGCTTTCCTATGAGGTCAGTCAGTCATTATTGCACCTTGACCCCTCTGAAGAGATAACAGCGACCTCCCTGTAGAAAGAGGAAATGTCTGGAGCTTCCTCTTCAACTGTCAGTCGAGAACGGAGCCTTTCATTTGCTCCAGAGTCTCCATTCAAAATTGAATTCCAGTTCATTTCCTCTGTTCTGTCCTAACTTCTAACGTGTTTCTGATTTTAAATATGTATGCTACTGTAATTCAGTCATAATTTGTAGGAAACAGTGGCTTTAACATGCATAATCGTGCAGATGTAATACTCTTATGCAAGCTACTCCCCAGTTATATATTTATATTCTCTGCGTATCTTTGCAATATACGTGTAACACACACACACACACACACACATTGTACCCACCGTGATAACGCTTCTGTTCGTCCTTTGCCAGCATCACAGCCATCCTCAGGCCGATTCCAGAGGAGCAGCCGGTGATCAGCACCACTTTCTGTCCGGGGCTCGCCATGGCTCCGCTGCCTCTCCGCTCTGCTCTGGCCTCACTGAGCTTCAGGCTGAAGAGCTGCAGCTCTGCAGGATGAGCCACTATAAGAGGTGAGAGTCAGTGTAAGAGGATCAGGGAGGCAGAGACAGAGAGGGTCACATGGACAGGGCGCACAGCCACAGCCCAGAGGAGATTATCTAACAGGTCCTGTGGCTGTCAACTCATCTGCTACATCATTTCTTTGTTTTGTGACCCAAAAATATCATTCAGATATAACTACAGAACCTGATAAACCTGTTTGATTATCTTTTGTTTTTGTCTCAACATTTAACTACAAAGTGTCAAGAACAAATACATTTGAAGCAAAGTCAGCCTATGTAAGCCCCTGAACAGACGTTTGGCGCCACCCAGTGGTCAACAGGATTACTTCTTCAAATGAGTCCCCTTGACGTACTGTACGACTGGGTTTCCTTCCTCTGCTCTTCCAAGCCAACACACATCTGGCTTCATTACACGCATGACGATGCATGAGGATGTATTTTTTTCTTCCTCATATTTGTCCGGGTGAGAGTCGTAAAGTTATAATTATGTTCAGGGAACAGATGAAAGAAACGCTACAGTCTTGACAACACATGATTACAACATCTCTCAGTCTTTCAGTCTTTTACACATGCATGCAAACACACACACACACACACACAAACGCATGTACACACTTGAAAGCAGCAGTGCAGCTGACAGTCATAAGTTACATGAACCTGGAGGTACCACCACTGGAAATATGTCTGGAATCCATTTTCCTCACGTTCTTAAACACAGAGTCAGTACCTAGGGCTGCCTTGATGCAATTAACTCCTAGTTCTACTGTTACTGAAATGTAAACTCCTGCTAATCACTGCACAACACATTTATAAGAATCTTAAAACATATGATCTACATTTTTCCCACCTCAACTAACGTTAGACCGAGTCTCTCCTCGTCTAGAGTCTGGTATCAAACTGAAGAACATTATTCTTTCCTAATACTCATTGTTTAAACTTGCACTTAAATTCACCCCCTCCTTTATATACACATCTCATAGTTTCTGAGTTATCAATAAAAAGATAAAATGAGCCGGAAACTGTCATTTAACTAAGTTTAACTATGGTTCTATTATTTCAGCCTAAATTGCTGATGTAAGTGCATTTTAAGGTTTAAAATCTGCTCTGGTTCTATTGGGATTTGATTAGATTTAGCCCTGAGACTCACCTGATCCTTATATTTTCAGTCTGGGTCATGATTGAGATCTAAATGTCAACACAGACTAATGTAAATGGAAGCTAAAGCTGAAGCAGTTGAGTCTTGAGGCTCATACAGGCATTCAAGTGGATGCATACATGTGTGTGCATGTACTGAGCTCAAGTTCCCTCTGCCTCTTTAGCCATTAACATCTGCCGAAAGGCTTTTTGATGGCTTCTTTTTGACTTTTACACATCAGAGATAAAGACTGTTAAAGCCTTCACACATGAAGCAGAAGGCAGAGAGTGTTTTTTTATTGTGCCTATAGGACCAATATGGTGAGTGTGTGTGCTTGAGGAGACTGTGGGATGGGCAAAGACAGACAGGCACTGGAATTTGGAATCTGCAGCAGCATATTTTTATTAGTCGGGCAGCAACGTTCTCCTGTCCTAGCATGCTTTGTGTGTCTCTCTCTATGTGTGTGTGTGTGTGTGTGTATACTTGTTTTTACCCTTTCCAGGATAAACGCTGAGCTTGTCAGGACCATCTAATCCCATGGGGACCAATCCATTCACCAGACTTGATTTCTGAGGTCCTGGTTAAAGTCAGGTTTAAGATGTTGATTGTGATTAAGTTAAAGTTTAAGTTATGCATGAATTGATTGTGGTTAATGTTGGGGATAAGGTTTTTTCCGCAATTAATGGAAGTCAACGCAAAGTCCTATTAAGAATAGCTGCACAAATATGTGTGTGGCAATTGTACAGATATATTTGTGAGGACCATTTTGAGGCTACACCTTATGGACTGAGGACATTTTGGGAAAGTGGGGACATTTTCTTACTTTCACACCTATTGTGTGTGTGTGTGTGTGTGTGTGTGTATGTGTGAGAGAGAGAGAGAGAGAGAGAGAGAGAGAGAGAGAGAGAGAGAGACAGCGAGAGAGAGAGAGAGGTTAATTAAATTAAGCTCGCCTTCATTGTGTATGTATGATGTTTTGTAATCCTATCAACCTACACACACGCGCACAGGTATATGCGCACATATGTATGCGCGTGACAGTGTGATGGTCCTTACCTGCTCGTACAAGCGTGCGTGCGTGCATATCTGTGTCCGTGCGCGCCAGAGAGAGGCAGTGACATCTCACAGCTCCTTAAATCACTCAGACAATAATGATGCAAACAATGACACGCGCAGTAATTACGCGCCCGCACGGCCCCGCGCGCCTCGGGAGACTCCAGGGAGGGAGGGGTCACCCCTGGGAGGAGGAGAGGGGGAGGCAAGGAGGGAGGAGAGGAGAGAAAGTGAGGAAAGTTTTCTGCGGGTGAAAGAGAAAACACCTTCTGAGACTAAGGGACTTTTTTTCCCTTCCTCCCCGCTTCTCTCCCTCTTCTTCATCCGTCCATCCCGAAGAAGAAGAAGGAGAAGAAGAAGGAAACAGCAGAGACGGACCCTCCACCATCAATTAAATCCACACACGCGCGCGCTTAATTGGCAGCTGGCGGTGCGCACGTGAAGTCGCGCAGGCACACGCGCACACACCGTGAAGTGCAGAGCCGGAGCTCCTCCGGGTGCAGGTGTCCACGAGGGAGTAAGTGACCGCCGCACCTTCACATGCACCGGGATGGATCCATGGAGTCCAGTGCGTGAGACATGGCTGCTGCTGCTGCTGCTTGTCGCGGTGCTTCACACATCAACAGCAGGTAGGAGGATTCATTTTGTACATTCAGAGTTTTACTCCCCATGTTGAGTCGCTGTTACGTGTTAAGTTGAATCAGTCCATGGTTTCTCTTCTTTCTTTCTCTCTCTTACTTGGGTCTCCACCTGCCCTCAGATCCTCACACGCTCATGGAAGCCAAGTTGAAAAGTCCATAACCATTACCATTTTATTTCATTACAGCTAAAATACTCATTGATGGATCATTTGTGTACTTACTCTAAGTTTGTTTGTTGGATTGAAAATGAATTGGTCAAGCACAGATCAATTCCCATAGATCCCATCCCCCTCCTCCCAAAAAGTAGTCATTTCCAGTTAACTCCCAGTAAAGAACTGGCCCCAGTCTATATTTTGAAAAATGATTTTTGTCGTGCCAGGTCATGCAGGCCTGAAGCTTATTGAACTGAACTGATCGTTCCTCGAGCCCACTCGATGCACATTCGCTAGACAGTGAAAAAGGCATAGGCCTATATGTTCAGACTTGTTCTGCCATACCTGCCGCATGGGTCTCTGCTCTCCTACAGCTGCATGCAGGGATATTTGGGGAGCAGAAGTGAGCTGTGCTGGAGTGCGTTCACTTACAGTTTCCCCCTGAAGCTGCACTTGAATCCTATGAGGAGGTTTTATGGGCTTTTAGAGCCGGGTGTCGTTGATTTCCATCAAGATAAAGACGTGTTCATCAGTTTTTTTCAGCAGTAAAGTCTCATTTTTTATAGTTTTGCGATGTACAGTATATCCCACAGTACTTCAATGTGGCTTTACTAACTTAATTCCGCTCCATTACGTTATCACAATGAAGTATCTGGAAGTATCATGATGTTATCTGCTTGCACCAGGTCTGAAGCATGAGGACAGATCAAATGACTTGGCATATTCTTTAGTAATAAATCGATTTTCAAATAGTTTCTTGTGACTTGGTGTTACTCAATGGTTTTTAACGACAAGTTCATATTTGGCATATCATACCGAACACACTGTTGAGCCTCAAAGATAATTTTTCACCTTAGGAACAGCATTGACACTTCAGGGACCATTAAGTAGCTGCTCTAGAGCTTTCAATCATATTTCAAGATCTTCATCAGCAGATGGAGTTTGTTGGTTTTTCATTTTCTCTGGGCACTCAAAGAACTTCTGGTCCATGTTGCAGGGATAGCCAAGTAGGTTAAGTTAGCATGAAGACTGACAATAGAGGGACTAAGCTTGTCTCTGAACAAAGAGAAGAACATCCACCCAGCAGATCCTCTAAAGATCACTATTAACATGTTGTATCTTGTATGTTCCATCAAAAACATGTAAAAAAACGACACTTTCATAGGAGGCCATGCACCACAATACTTCTTGGCCTGTCATATAAATTCCTCAAGTCTTGCCAACATGAGGTTGCTACAGGGAATTAGTGATGACTCACTCTTGGCAAGAAGAGATTAAGTGTCATTACCAAAATGTGGAACTATCCTTTTAAAAATTAAACTTCAAGTTGAAAACATCAGTTGACAGATATATGTTAATTCATCTGCAGAGGTTGATCATTCAATAAGATTGAAAGCTCTTGAACGACTAATAAATGTTCCCCGAGACTCAAGGTCACTTATAAGCTTTAAAGAAAATTCATGAATCACATATAAATCACCTTAACTTTATTTGTTGTAATTTAATGGCCGCAAGTCAACATCCACCTGCTGTAGGCAGAACTACACCGGTGTTTTATTGTGAAAGAGCCAACGAGCAGGTGACTTGGCAGAGACTCTACCACGTTGCCTCCACCTGCTGAAAAGATGCTGAGAAAGACAAACAGTATTTGTGTTATGTCCCAATAATCTCTAAGCAGTTATTAACCAGCTCCCTTTGTAGTGAGGATTAAGAAAAACCTGCCTGGCAGCTATTAGTTACAGTTCATGAGTCATTAGTTTTAAAAATAGTTTCAAAGGTTGTTAATCTCGTCATCTGGTATTATTGCAAAAATAAATCAAGGAAAAACACACACACATTCTGGGACAAACCCCAGTGTCTGTGAAGGTCATTACTGAAGTGACTAATGTGACCTCTGGACCTTGAATGTCATCGGGGGTCAACCTAGGTCAGGGTGTGAACCCTGTAACATCTCACACCTGGTGGTCAGAGAACACATTCTCGTAAATGAGATTTATTTGTAAATAACCCTTCACGTGAAGAGAAAGACAGATCGTGCATCCTGTTCCTCTTCAGCACCTGGACAAACACTTTCACGACACCTGGTATTAAGCTGTCTTCAGTCACACGTCACTCTTCGTTTTTCGGCCTGTCAGCAAGTTGTCAGTAGTTTGGTGGGAAGTATGATCTAAGACCCCGTTCAGACCTGGTGTTAACAACCGTCCTGAGTGCTCCGATCACAAGTGGGCGGTGCTAAATGCTGGTTTGAACGCACCCAGGACACCTTTTAGGACACATTTGAGATTCAATCACTCAGACCACATCCGGAGGTGGCCTGAGACGCATGTGACCACATTCTTTAAGATGTGTAAAGGTAATTATCACCTGGGTAACATTGAATGATACTCAGCTATATCCTAAATCCAGTTTCAAAATCAGCCAATAGTATTTAAACTTTTCTTTGGGTTACCCATATATGAATCTTGAATGAAGACTGAATCTTATTGATTTTCAAACACAGTTACAACGGACACATCTTTCAACTCTGGCTAAAAATTACAACATTACATTTCCACTTCGTCAACAGAATAAAAAACGTACATGTTTGTCTGCATACAGAACAGGGAAGTGAGATCTGATCACAAGTGGCCACAGGAAACACATTCAGGATGCTTCCAGGTGTGAACCAACTTGTGATCGGATCTCTCCGGCTGGATGTGGATACCAGGTCTGAACAGGGCCCGAAACATCTTAGCAATGTGGTGAAGTTACGGTCAACGCCGTCATCTTTTGGCCCGAGGTGTTTCACTCACTCACCCACCTCTACCGTCTGTACATGATATGTGGGCTCAGCTGTCCTTGTAGTTGTCAATGTATAGCAGATAAACCCAAATTTGTTTCGTTTAAAGCAAATCTGCAGTTGTCGAGATGAAATCAGAAGCCCTCACCCCAATGTGATTAAACCAGATGTGTGTATTGTGCAATATGTTAGTGCAGGAAATGGTGTGATAATAAAAACGTTTACCTTAGCACAACTCAAAAAGGCCGGTGTTCAGAAACCATTTCTGCGTGTGTCTGCATTCAATGAAAAAATGTTCGTCTTCTGGCCACACCCCAATCAGTGGTGTCACGGCAGGTGGTTTTGATTTGACCGATGATGGGAAAAACCTGCTGTGACATCACAGACTGGTATCTGGCCAAAGGTGCAACATGGATTCAATCCTCTGCCCAGTAGTAGCTTTCTATCAGGGGATTTAGTGCGTAAATCAAATTTACCAGATATCTGCAGTCATACTAGCAGCTGAGCTCGGGGGGGGGAGGCTGTGTTGCTGTGTCCAGTCCACGTCACGCTTTTTGTTTACTGCTAATTAACCAATATAAGAATCTTAACACACTAAACACGTCCCTCTTTTCTGTCTTTTCTAATGGCTAATGCTCCTTTACTGTCTTTTTCACTCACTACTCCACCGTCAACCTGGGAAGGCTGAAGAATCGGCTTCTGATTGGCTGGCTGCAGTGTATGTCATACATCCTCCATCCTCCATGTTGGCAGATGGGACATATGCCAAACCAAAAAGTCAAAGAACGTATTTCTGTCACTTTAGGTTGTTCTTATCAGACTGATCTAAGTGTTTAATTAGACATTAGATCAGAATCTGGCTCCACATGACGTCAAAGGTGCATCCAGGATATTTGGGCTTAACGGTAGGAAGTGGAGACAGCTCGTCCATCTTTATTTACAGTCTATGATCTCAAATTTCCCCCTGCTATCAAATAGTGTGTTATTAATGTCTGCATGAGTCGTCACATTTGAATCCCGATCAATGAGCATGAGCCGCTCCTGCAAATGAAACGATCCCTTAATGGCTTCCCACACACAAACATGTTAATGAGTGGACCCCACAGTCAGACCCTGGGGTGTCTTTTTGTTGAATCGAACCACTCGACCACCATGAACCACTCAAAAAAATATCCCCAGTCCTTTGCACTGGTAAATCACATCTGCTTCCTTTACGATGATACATATTTGTGAAATATCCATGTCTTTGAGTGAAATACTGTTTTTTATGGGCAAAATAATGTTTTTATGGTGAATGTTTCAGAAGAGTTGGTCCTTTAACTTTTTTCTTTCAACAAGCCACCAGAGCTCAAGCCAAACCACAGGCCCCTTAGGTTCCTGTTAAATCCCACAATGACACAATGAGAGAAGAATCTGAAACTGAGATTCTGTTTTTTAAGGTGAAACCATACATGAAAAATACCAAACGTTGGATACTTTGAATGAATGATAATTTATCAGTCCATGTTCGAGGGGTTGAAGAAATGCATTCTTGTCTAGAAGCACTGAGATGTGTCTGTGTTTTGGAAGGACCACTCAAAGCCAGATGTTAATGTTTGAATTCTTTATAGGTTGCCCTGGTTCACTGGAGTCTGGGAGGATTACGCTTCCGTCTACTCACCTAAACAATGTCTGGAGTCACCTCCTCGAATGATAGCTTTATACTCGTAAGAACGGGAGGTCTGAAGGTGTCACAGACAACAGACATTTATTAAAAAGACATGACCAGCCATCAGTCAAATCAGTATATTTGAGCTTCAATATCCTTCTAATGAATCTTGTTTCAGCTTTGATAGAATTAGAGCAGCAAAAACCAATTATTTTCTATGTAATTATCTGTCACTTGTTTTGATTAAATCATAAACCCTTTGTGTTGATCCAAAATGAAGATTATCCATCACAATTTCCCCCAGTTGACCTCTTCCAAATCTGCGAGAAACCGATAGAAATCAAAACAACGAAATATAATAGAATATTCATCATGCTCAGAGCAGAATCACCTGAAAGTTACCTCAGAATAAGAACTTTATATCTCCATAGTGATGAGGGTCCTCAGCACCTTGCAGCCCCGCCATGTTTCTGAAATCACCTAAAACGGATAAACCAGACTCTGGGTGTGGAGAAAGTTTTTCTCTTTTTCTCCACCGTAGATTCTCCTACATACGAAGAGAGGAGTCAGGTGATGGTGGTGCAATCTCACCACTAAATATCACTAAATTTTTTTACCGTGATTCAGTGAAAGGTTGCATGACATTTGGTGAATATGTTCTCGCCCCCTGTACGATAAACTGGAATAGCTGTGTTTATGTCTTCAATTTTTATCTAGTGCAGCTATCAGGTCAACGGTTTAAATTTGTCCATACTTCCAATACTTCCAATACATCACAGCCTCAGCTGCACTGGGCTCAGTGCTCTTTAGCAAATGTTGGCATGCTAATAGCGTAGCATGCTGTCATGGAGGAGGACCCAGACTTGTTTTGATGAACTAGTTAGAGCCATTTATCAAAGCATTTCTTTCGATATTGTGCCCCGTTCAAATTGAAGACAGATTTGTCCTAGTTTACAGAAAATGCAGCTGACTGGTGTGTAATGTCTGAGTCCAGCCTCTCCAAGTCCCAGTGAGAAGAGGCGTCTCAATGCATTTGGTGCAAAAACAAGACCCACCAGCGAGAACCCAATGATTATAGCCAGGTTTAAACAACAGACAAAACCGAATTGAATTCGGACAAGCTGTTAAATCAGGATGAGTTGACTAATTGTTCGTGAAATATTTCCTAGTCAGTCATCGGTGTTTTGGTTCTTTGGTTTGTTAATGTTGTTTATAACATGTCCTTCGGATCACTAGAAAGCTCAACAAAGCACATACATCTAATCTAGAGGATTATCGTTGACTGCGTTTAAACATATCTTACAGACTCCGGCATAACTACGTCTACATGCTAGAAAATGTTCCCTTGCGTTCAAAAATAGCTGCTCTCTTTGTTCTCCAAAATCAAAGTCTCTGTGTGATGCAACATCCAACAATAATAGAGCACAGAGCCACATAAAGCAACGTGTAGCTGTCGGAGAGAAGGCCCGGTGTCCTGCGACCGACAAATATTGACGCAGGCTTTCATCTGTGTTTCAAGAGGAGAACGCTGTCACAAGTGCCAAAGGTTCCTAGAAGAAGATAAGACGCACATGTCAGTCGGTCTTCAGAGATTCTATTCCTTTATTTGACTGTTCATCTAAGTAATTGCATGTGTGTGTGTGTGTGTGTGTGTGTACTGTATGCACAACAGACAGACGGACAGACAGCAGGAGAGACTGTCCAGTGTGGTTCTTTGATCTGAGCCAGCTGAACTAAGAGGAAAGAAAACACATGGTCCCACCGTCCTATTCCTCCCTCTGTCTCTGCGCTCCTCGTCTCTTCTCCTCTCTGGTTTTCATCTCCTTCTTTTTATCCTTCATCTGGTTTTGTCTCGGGAGGAGAGCCATGTCAGATGTCGGAGAGGGACGCTGCAGAAAGAGAGTGAGGGGATTTGAACCCCTGTGTGGTGTCTGTTTTTTGTTGGTTGTGTAGGAGGCTCGACTAAGCATTTGTTTTTGCAAATGTCATGTTATTGCATTCTTCGCCATTACCAACATAATGATAGACTAATCACAAACACACACGTACAAACACACATAGACAAAAAACAAAAGCCCTTAACCAGTCATGAGTCATACACGTGCACAGAAACACACACACATCTGGTTGCCAGAAAATCCATCGTCTTTCCAATATGGCGCCCACTAAGTTGTCTGTGTGTCCGGGAATAAACTACAGTGCTTCATTAACTAAAAACTGGATCTTGCATGAAAGACGGTGGCCTCCACTTGGACTAGATAGATCTGTTCAGTTTGCCTTGTCCAGCCATTCGTCCATAGTTTAAGCTGCAGACAATATTTAGCAGCTCAGGTTTTGGCCGTATGTTACAGAACAGTGTTTTTGGTGCTCTCCTTTTTTATAATGTGATCTCAGTGATTTGGTTTTAGATGTGGAGGGAGAACTGGAATCTAACATGAGGTAACTGACTCAGCACTAGCATACAGAATATTGGAGGAGGTATAATATATAATCAAGCAACCTAGGAAGTGTTTTACTCTATCTTTCCTTGGCCATCAGTAAGAGCTTAAACCACAACCTTCACTAAGGAGCATTGAGTCTTTGAACTTAAAATGAATAATAATGTGTTAATTATTTACATCAACTTTTAATTTGTTATCTTGATATCATTTTTGGCCTTATCGCACAGCCCCACTTTGTGCAGGCCTCTGTCTTCACTGGACAAATGAACATAAACGTACCTCTATGTACATCTATGTTTATTTGTTGTTTCAAGGGATTTTGTTGTCTTCTGCTGGTGAGAGACATGATCAGTTGGATTGAGATCAGTTGAGTGACTTGCACAGGGCACAGTACCTGGACGGGACATTCCCAGGTTACCTTATCGGTATAATTAGGAAGATTGAATTTTCACACACTCGTAAAACCTGAAAGATTTTAGATTTATCACAGGTTGAATTCATGTGTGCAGGTTTTAATGATCAACCTGGGTAACCAAAGCAATGGCTGAGATTTCAAATCATGGTGACATTGCACCAACAAAAGTCTGGCCGGGTCTGACCATGTTCGAGACTTGATTCCTCCTGCAGTGGTCAACTGTCGATTCCAAAGTGGCTCTTTGGTTCTTTTGTCTTTCTCAGGCTTTCTCCTTCTTTCATGCTTAACTCTAACCCATCAAATGAAGGCTTAATGCCCCCTATAAAGAAAAGTATGACTGGGAAAGAAACACAAACAATCAGTCAAGTGAACAGTCTATTATCTTATTTATTGTAGGTGTACATAGGTGAGATCAAACTAAAGTTGCTGTAACCTGATATTTCTGTTATTCTCACCCATGCCTGGAAGCAAAGTGTGATGGAGGTTCACTGTGGACAACTTGTGTCACAAGTTCACTATTCACCCTCATTTTGTCTCTGAAAACCTTCCTGGTCAATTCCACTGAGTTTCTGTTTTTCTCAGGAAAGTTCAAATCCCCCAAAAACTCTCTGATCCTGTGCGAGTGTCATAGTTGAGTTGTTCATGCAGAGGATTACATGTGACATACTCTACATGTGTGTGCATGTTGATCATGTTGCTCCCAAGATAAGTACAGAGCAGCAGAGTTGATGGAGACCAGAGCTTTCAATGTGAGTGTGTGTGTGTAAATGTGTGTGTGTGTATGAGTGTGTGCAGTCATTATCACAATATTTAGATGTTGTGGTTTTGCTTGAACATACAAAGGCATCTGCAGAATAACGAAACATTACCTGATGTGTTTAAGTGCAGAGGTTCCATGTCTCGTCTTGTCCGGGCTGCCTTCAGGTGTCAGTGCTGCCGATCAGCTCTGGTTCCGTATGAATGAAAACTCTTTTCGTGCACACATCTGTTCCCTAAAGTCCAACTGTCTGCAGAGAGCCACGGAGTTCTACAGCCAGAAAACTATTTCAAATCAATTCCAATTCAATCTCTATCCAAAATGTCAAACCTATTAAAGTAATAAAAAACCTTGATTCTGAAGCCTGATGCTTATTCAGAATTCAGTATTTTATCACCACCTGGTTAGTAAACTTTTGTGAGCTCACATAAAAAACAAAACTTTCACTGTGAACAATCTAGTTGTGTTGCATAGCCATTGTGTTGCATTACTTAACATTGTACATGTGTTTCTAATTTTGATGTCAGTCTGATAACAAAATTGTGTTGTGCAAAAATACATCTTTGATGCTGCAGTGATCAATCGGAGCTCAAGTCACTGAGAACAATTATTAAATATATACTTTTACAAACGTTTCTCAGACCATAAAGCAAAGTATACTGGCATCTATGAGCTAGAGCATGCCAAGATTTAATAACACTGCTGTAGCTGCATCAGTAAATCACATGATGGCAGGTTCATGAAAGACAGAACTACATGCGGAGAGAGTGCCAGCAGCCTGGCAGACGGACACAAGGACAAACTGATGGACAAACAGAAAGAATGGGCAACAAACACATCTGGTGCTCAGATTCAGGCGTGATGCCAACCTCTTGTGTGCATGCACGTGTGTGTGTGTGTGTAACAGCGTTGGTGTGGTGAAAGGTGCGAGGCAGATGGAGGGTTTACGTAAGCCTCAGAAATACGTGTGAAAAGGAGCCACACCAGTAGAGGCTTGCCCTCCTCTCCCCTACCATCTAAGATTTCTGCTATTTTCCCTCTTTACCCCCTTCGCTCCCTTTTTTAGCTTTCAGTACATTGTGTTGCACATTCCTCCCCTATCGTCACACTCAGTTTCATCTTTTACATAATTTTCTGCTTGCAGTGAGATTTGTGTGTGTGTGTGTGTGTGTGTGTGTGTGTGTGTATTAAAGTAAGAGATCACATGTGCGCGTTGCATATGTTCAGCATTTTTGCCCTAAACTGTTGTAGAATTCCAAAAGTCTCTTTTACGTTTTTATTTCCTTGAGTGTGTGTGTGTGTGCACGTGCATGCTCTGTTGCGCCAAAACATGTTAAGGACACACACATCCTTTATTGCTCTCTTGGAATGAGTCTTTGTTGTGTGATGCAATCTGTGTTTCTTGTGTCAGGGATGAAGTCTAAGTTATTATCTTGCGATTACACTGAGCTGCTGCAACGAGTATCACAGAAAGACTCATCAGTCTGTTTACAAGGTCGTCTAATGACAGAACAAATGTCAGCCACATGTTTCAAATGTAGAAACATAAAATAACAAACATTGTGCATTTACAACTGTCGCTCAGGAAGATCCCTTATTTTGACATTCATCAGCTCAGCAATTACACTGTTTGCCTTCAGGTGCTGTGGAGGAAGTGTGTGTGGAAATGTTGGGTGGGTTCTTTAGAGCTTGTTTTCTGAAAATTGGCTGCCTGTTATCCCCTTCAAATGGTTGACATGGGAAGGTTTTGACTCAGAATGGAACAAAAGAAGCTAAAAGAATCTCTAGGAAGTGTTTGATCCATTGTGAAAAGAGATTTGTGCAGCTTTGAGAGAAAACACGTGATGGACAATTCATTTCCAGTGAGGATATGAACCATATCCTGTGGTAAGAAGCTGAGGTGCCTTGAGATACAGAAAACATGGCTGTTAAATAAGGTTTAACGTAAATCCATCAGATTGCTTCATAGGAAGTACAACAAAGATACAAGTGTCTACACAGAGGTCACACAATTAAACAACACAATTCATTTAGACGTTTATATGTGGTTTAAATAATGCTTTATTTTCCCCTCTTATTATATAACATTCGAGCAAACTCTGGTCCTTATTGCAGATTGTTAATACAAAAGTCACTGGGCCTCTGATCCTATCCAAGCCTTTCTATTCTACTGTATATTCCCACACGGACATCTTCCCCGATGTGTAACCCTCAGTCAGTCAAAGAAAAAGTCGTAAATGAAAATCATATAAAAAAAGCTTCGGTTGTAGCCGAGCCAAAAGTGATGAATCCTCCTCGATCCGTCCCTGTTTAACTGTGTGAGTCGTGTTTGAGGTTGGACAGTGAAAATCATCAGTGCCTGATTATTATTATAGAGTTGTGGTTTCCAGTGCTTTGCAGAGGCAGCACTTTGTTTGTGATGCTGCAGCAGAAAATAATGGACGTGTGTGATTTCGACCAGGCCTGTTTTTGTCTTTCATTCACTTTAATCTACTTTAATTCTTTAAAGGGGACACGTTGATGAACAGCCTCAGATCGTCTCATCCTCAAATCCAAGCATCGTCTTTCTTTCTTTCACAGCCGCTCCCATCGATGTCCTGAAGGTCCTGGAGCTGTCGGAGGACATGGAGGGAGTGTCGCTGGAGGCCGGGCTGTGCACCAGCAGGACGGGCCGAGAAGAAACTGACCTCTCCTTTAAAATCGATAAGAAGATCCAACTGAGCGCTCCCACCAAGCAACTCTTCCCTGGTACATTTCAATACAGAGGCTTTGTTTAATTTGAATTTGTGCCATGAGAGCCTGCGTCTAAACATATGTGTGTGTGTGTGTGTTCCTACCAGATTCACCGTTCCCTATGAATTTCTCCGTGATGACGACAGTTAAAGCTGTGAAAGGCTCACAGGTCTTTCTCCTCTCCCTGTACGACTCGCAGGTACGCATCGAACACGTGATGAATCTTTTTCTCTTCTTTATCCACTCTGCATTCTGTCACTCTGAATCTTTTGTCTGTTTCCACAATAAATGAAAAGGGAAACTCCTCCTTTAATCCGATAATTCTGCAACATTATCCATCGTTCTAATTTGCCCTTGAGCCAAAGAAACTGAATCCTTGCCAACCATTACCTCTGCAGGATTCCTACTGGGATCAGCATCGCAGGTTGTCCTCAATGTAGGATTATGATTTTTCTAAATGTGTTCCAAAGTCGAGAAACCTGTTTACACTAACTAAAAAATGACTGGTTCCTCTTCTTATCATAGTTTTATCCCCTCACACCTCGTCTTCCCTCCGTGTCTCCTCCTCTCTCAGGGCACTCAGCAGCTGGGGGTGGAGGTCGGTCGGTCTCCTGTCTTCCTCTATGAGGACCACGAGGGTCAGCCACCTCCTGAACTTTACCCCACCTTCAGGAAGATCAACCTGGCTGATGGCAAGTGGGTAACTGCACACACACACACACACACACACACACACACACACACACACGCACAAACAGGCACCCAAACACCAACTTTTTGTGTTTCTTTTGCGTTAAAGTTTTGAAGTTAGTAACACACGCTACAAAAGTTCCCTTAAAAGGCCTCTGCAAACACTTTTTCTATAAATATAACAAATACATCGAAATGAGCTGGTTCTCCTCTGTTTCCCACCAGGTGGCACAGAGTAGCCTACAGTGTGGAGGGCCAGTCTGTGACCCTCTACCTGGACTGTGTCAAGCTGGACACGCTGGACCTGCTCAGGGGTCACGACCCCCACGTCAGCACCGAGGGAGTCACCGTGTTTGGAACTCGGCTGCTGGACGAAGACGTGTTTGAAGTGAGAATATCACTGTCGTTGTGGGGGTGCTATGTAAATCAACAGCAGGGAACGATTTAAGCCGGTGGAGCTGAAAGCCTTCACTCTGTTGAACATGTTAAAAAAGCAGATCGAATCATTTGCTGTGTTTGGTGAAAACTCTTTTGCCTTCGGGGGAGAAGAAACTTGGCAGATGCAACAAAAAAAAGCCACAATAAGTTCCTTGTGTGTGGTGAGGAAGTGTCTCTGCTTGCTGCTGCTTGTTTGCATTTATCCATCAAATTGTGACGAAATGATCAACACAAAGGATTTCCCTCTACACTGCCCTCCAGTGGGTTTGCAGCTGTACTGCACTTACTACTGCATAGTTTTTATATGTATGTTCAAGTAAAAAAATTATAATTGAGTAGCTCAATTTGCATATACACATTTGACTAATAAATATTACTCTTCTCATATAAATCTAAATGAGCATTGCCCTGTTCAAGCTTAGAAGATCCTGCAGATTTTTCACAATAAGCTTTGGGAAAAATCTTTCCCAAATCTGTGGCTGTGTCAAATCTTTCTAGACTTTCATGAGTTCTGTTTCTGACGTGTCCTCAGCGCAGTCAGGTCATTCTGACAGATTTCAAACGTGATCTCCGACCTCTGTCTTTAGCGCAGTGTCAGGTGGTCCATCTGTTTAACTGAGCAGCGTTTGGCTTGGACTCGTGGGTGTGTGTGTGTGTGTGTGTGTGTGTGTGTGTGTGTGTGTGTGTGTGTGTCTGTCGACTTCATATGCTGCGGCAACTCCAGACTGAACCTCTGGAGCTGATCAGCTGCAAAGCAACAATAAAAAGTCAAGTTATGTCACTTTGATGATCAACTAAATGATCACATGCAGCCAAAGATACAGACATGGGAGACACATGTCATTCGTATAATTAATGACACGCTGCTCATTGAGGATCAGTGATGACATCATTAACTGACGCCTGTGTGGGTTCAGCAGACTCAGCCTTGTTTGTGTTTGTGGTGGTGACGCAGGGGGACATCCAGCAGCTGCTCATCGTGGACGACCCCCGAGCAGCGGAGACGTACTGTCAGGACTACATCCCAGACTGTGACGCAGCTCTGCCCTACGACAGCATTCTGACGGAGGCTGAGGAGGTAAGTCCCCCCACCCAACGGCTGTAGAGAGACTCGAACCACATGTCAGCCTCAAGACGTGAACAGCGAAGGGTCAGAAATCAGATCAGCCACGAGGGAAACAGTCGTCCTGTGGATCATTCTTTAGATAACATACACTTGGAGGCACTTCAGGTGTCGAGGCTGTAAACCCAGAGCTGTCGTTTAAAAAGTGAAGAAGCCCCTGAGGTTTCATTTGTGAGAGGAGAACTATTACAGGTATGTATGAACAGTTCATAGGGCAGAGGAGACAAACGTAGATCAATGATTCATATGTTCACACAAAGTAATCCTCTTAAACTCAACACTAGTTCAGGGTTTTTGCAGGGTCAAGTCTTCAATATGTTAAAATATCATATACATACTTTTAGGCCGGTCTGAATTATGTTCACGTTCATTTAATGCTGCTTCGGTTGCACTTTTAATCTCTTAATCATAATCTTTAAAATAATTTTTTGGTGGATCTTTGAAGATAAATGTTTGCTGGTGTGTGCAGTTTGTAATATGTCTGTTTTCAATGATAAAGATATTAGCACGCTGTGATAAAACGACAAAAACAAACACCAAGTATTTAGAATTGACCTCAGTCCACTCAGCTGTGGGATAGACTCAGGATACTTACTGTTGGGTTCTTCTCTTCTCGGCTACTTCGCCTTATCAAGGTGTAAATAGTTCTGTGACTTTGATATTCCGTCATATCTGTTGGACTTGACATGGATCTTAAAATTCATACCGTCTTAAATCTTAAAACACCTGCAGATTTGATCTACTGTGTTTTATTCTAGTTGATTTGATTTTCCCTTCTAGAAATAAAACATGAACCTGAAAAGCTACGAAGGCCCACTGAGCCCTCACCCTCTCTCTCTCTCGCTCTCTCTCTCTCTCTCTCTCTCTCTCTCTCTCTCTCTCTCTCTCTCCCTCTCTCTGGGGGCGAGCGGTCGTAACGTAAGCGCCAGTCATCTCTTATCATCGCCACTGTGTTCCCTGTGCGCTCGGTGGTCCACGTCTCTCCCTCCTCTGTCTCTTTCTCCGTTTTTTATATTTCCTCTTCTCTTTATACCGTCTGTTTGTCTCTCTCTCTCTCTCTCTCTCTCTCTCTGTTGGCATCCCTCTGTCTTGTACAATTCGCTCCGTGGTTTTGTGATCCGGGCTCCTCTGCCAGGTTCTGTGTGCCAGTGCTTCACACCACTGGCAAGAGTTTCAAATCCTTCCTCTGCCGATGCTGTTTGATTTATCGCCTGGCACACGGCTCACAGCACTGGATTCCTGGTTCCCTGTTTTATGTTGTCCGAGATATTTTGAGCCTGGTGATAGAAAAAGACGCCATCTTGGAACCGACGAAGATGTCATGATGTAATATGCGGGGCTCGAAGAAGCCAAATTCCAAATATTGAGTGGAGGCCAGCTGGAGCCGCTCTTCATATTTCATTTGTTCTTCTAGTAGCAGATCCCTCACTCCGACAGCCGGCAGAAGAAATGGTTCACATCTCAATGCACCTCCCTTCTCTGCCATCACAATACTACCTGACCGTTTCCATCTCAATGCTCTGTGTCCTTTTAAAGAAAACATTACATGTGCTGACGTCATGCATCACCTGTGGCTCGGTGCCTCTGCCATCCTTTGACTCTGGTTTATGGTATTCAGGTGGAGAGAGCGCCGAAGAAACATGTGGTGGAGGCGTTTGAGGAGTTCGACTACAGCGACCTCTATGATGATGGCTCCCTCTCCACGGTGACCGCCGGCCCGAATGTCACAGAGTACGAGGTGAGGGTCAGCAGGACGTGCAGCAGGGTTGTGTTGCTCTCTCTCTCTCTCTCTCTCTCTCTCTCTCTCTCTCTCTCTCTCTCTCTCTCTCTCCTGCATCTTTCTCACCATCTGTTTGTCGGGACAGATCGTGGAGTACGAGGACTACGACAACTCTACAGATTTCTACCAGGTGAACGAGTACGAGGAGGAATACGACGAGGGTTATGGACCGGCTCAGAGAGAGCGGGAGTATTCCCTCAACACGCAGGTCACCATCCAAACTTCCACATAACATTGATTCATCCAGTGGAGCAGGTCAGGTATTCTGTGTGTTGAGAATAGTCTGCATTAACGCTGAGTGTGTGTCTGTCCGTCTCCTTTCATCAGAATTTACCAGAGAAAGGACAGAAAGGAGAACCAGGCATTTTGGGACAGGTGAGAAAGAAATACACAGTTTTATGAAACAACTCACACAACATGACCACGCAAGGGAGGGATGTTAAATCTTCAATGATGAATGATTGTAATATGAGATGAATATTAATAAAATCAACTAAATGATGATGATGTGATATTTGCTGTGGGTGTGTACCAAAGAATCATATTTCTTTAAATTTCTACTATATGATTTATTGACTGACTCTTAGTCCCACAATGCTTCTTTTATTATTTTATGTGCTGACACATTTTACCTTTATCAAATAACTGCAGCTCCTGCGATTTGAATTTTGCACCTTGCCCTGTTGTGATTTTAATATTTAGATTAATTGTTCAGATACACTGTTCAGTTTTGTCCTGATCCAAACCAGGAAGTGAGGAAAATCCAACAATAATTGCTTCTGTAGAGGTCTTGCACAGAAGCTTGTTTCAGGACAGCACTGCACTGGGATGTTGTTCAGATTTAACTGAATAATTGTTCAAAAATGTTGCAGCTAAAGTCCAATAAATCCAGATGAATCCACATACAGATGTAATCGGCTGAGATTGCTAATGTATAAATAATTGGTGTATATATATCAGCTGTTGAGAAACTGCAGCGGAGAAGTATCAAATATAAGTTTGAGTTAAAAAACAATGACATATTCGGTTTCACAGAGTACTGACAAGTACAGGGGGGATGATGTGAAAATACATACACACCATTAAAAAGTAACATATATACAGAACACATATATGAATATACATATTTCCTGTATTGCCTATACCTATTGACCAGTTTATAGCTCAACTGTTAAATATCCCATTCTCAACACCCCCCCCCCCCCCTCGCCCCATTTGTTTGTCTGATATTAATACTGCACATGTATAAGAGTGTTTAATTAAAACCAAATTCTTGTGACATTTCTGCAGGGCACGCAGATCACAGGAGCCTACGGGCCTCCAGGACCTCAGGTTAGTGACACGGCTGAATGGCATCTACCCTGAAACACATTTCACTTTCACCTCCAGTTATGCATGTGGTGTTAGTTTTGCATAAATTTAGCTGAAGGGATTTTTAATATGTAAATGAATAGAAAAGGTTTCCATCTCTCACAGCTGACTGTGTTTTTCGTCTGTTCGTAGGGAGAGCCAGGGTCTTCTGGCATCACAGGACCAGTGGGACCTCGAGGAGACCCCGGGGAGCTGGTAAGGACCCTCCTCTGTTCAACATGTGAGTGACTGACTCCACCACACGTTGGCGTCTCCTTATAACCTCCTGTGTCTCCCCTCAGGGGCCTCCAGGGCGGCCGGGTCTGGATGGAGCTGATGGGATCCCAGGACCCCCAGGCAACATCATGCTCATACCGGTAACTTGAAGATCCTTGTGTGTTGCCCTTGGCCTTGCAGGCTGCAGTCTTAGTGGTGTGGCAGTTATTTGCTCCTGGTAACCTTTTAGCGGCGCCTCGGGGTAAATGGCAACGTGTGAATGATGCAACAGGGAAACGGGGCCGGCTCTAGATTGTTACGTAAATTAACCATTTATTTGTCTTTGTAAACTAGCTCCTGCTCTTTCTTTATCCTCCAGAAACCACAAAAAACATTTACTTTATTTTGTTGTAGAGAATTGTTCTCCAAAATATATTTGATCAACCACATTGATGTGTTAACACAATGCTTTGTTGACTAATGTCCTTACATGGGTGTTGACTTGGTTTGAGATCTGGTGAATGTGACAAACACAGCTTATGATTCAAGTCATTTTCATACTTTACGTCACTTTTGCTTAAAAACAGCTACATTTGTGAAGTTTTTCCGATCGTCTATCTGGACTTTTTATATTATTTCACTCTTACTCAACTTTTTATTAAAGAGTTGAATAGCAGTGCTAGACATTGGCCACTAGGTGGGGTATTGAGTTTGACGTGACTGCATTGTGTTTGTGTGTGTGTGTGTGTGTGTTTGTGTGTGTGTGTGTGCAGTTCCAGTCAGGAGGCGGCCCAAAGACAGGTGCTGTGGTTTCTGCACAGGAGGCGCAGGCCCAGGCCATCCTGCAGCAGACAAAGGTTAAAAAACTAAAACAAATCATATCTTAAACACAACAGCTTTAGTAGAAAACCTGCAGTTTGCATGTCGCTGACTTGACTTCTTCTTCCTCCTCCTCCTCCTCCTCCTCCTCCTCCTCCTCCAGCTGGCGATGAAGGGACCTCCAGGACCACTCGGTCTCAGGGGACGACCCGGACCACTGGTGAGTGAGATCACAGCAAGATGACATTTTAGTGTATATAGTTATGCTGCTTTATTTTCAGAAGAAGTGGCGGTTCAGGTGAAGGGTGAATCAAATATCCTTATTTATTAATTGTAGTGTTTTAAATAACCTGCTAGATTCATATCCTGAGTAGGGACGATACCAAAAATCAGGGAACAAAGGATCCATGATATAAACTCATCAACTTCCTTTTTAGTGGAAATGTGTGCACGTGTGTGAATGGTGTCAGACAGAGGATTCCATAGCCGACTTGTTTAGGACTCAATGTTTTTAAACTTTTTCCCCAGGGTTCCCCCGGTTCCTCTGGGCTGAAGGGGGCCAATGGAGACACGGGGCCACCGGTGAGTGAGCTGCTCATCTCGTTAACACACTCGTATAATAACACTGGAGTTCGTCTTAGAACCAGCCTGACTGTCACCATCTTTCTCTTTCCACCTCTCCACCCCAGGGTCCTTCAGGAATGCCAGGTATCCCGGGTCAGAACGGACGACTTGGGAAAAGGGTGAGACGGTTTACTGGATTTAGTTTTTTCTCGATATATATAAACATCTGGTTCCTCAGAAGAATCCAAGGGGAAAAACTGCATCTTTTCTCCAAAGCTGTAACTGGTGTGTCTTCGTCAGGGTCGCTCAGGTACAGATGGAGGCCGTGGTGCAATCGGAGAATCTGGAGCGAAGGTAAAAAAATAAACTGGCTTCAAACATTGTCCCCTCACTGTCTCCTCTGTCTTTCACAATACGAACCCATCTGTGTATTCTTTCAAATCTCAGGGTGATCGCGGGTTCGACGGCCTGCCTGGTCTGCCGGGAAACAAAGGACATAAAGTAGGTTTAGCCGACTGAATTGAAGAGCAGTGTTGAGCTGATGATTCATGAAACTAACGGCCAACTCCCGGGTGTTTAATCTCTCCAGGGGGACAGAGGTAAACCAGGTCTGTTAGGTCCTCCAGGAGAATCAGGGGAAAAGGTGAGAGCTCGTGGTGCTTGTAGGTTTATGTTTATATTTGAGTCTGTGCCTGTGTGTTCAGGTAGTAACACTTGAGTTCCTCACAGGGCTCTGACGGGCCGGTTGGGCCAAGAGGACAGCCAGGTGATGCTGTGAGTGTTTACACACACAAACACACAAATATTAAAATACATCACACCAAGGATTTCACATATACAGGATCAGTTTCCTTGTGGTAAGTTCTGTTTTTAAAGAGTTTTTTAAAGTCAAGTGAGAGGAAATTACCCCGATGAGGTTGTCAAGAGGCTATCAAGTTGCATTATGGGAGATGGGAGGTCCAGTTTTTTGGGGATTTGATCTATACTAGAGACTCATACCTCTGCACTTGCTGCACCTTTCATTGTGTCATAGACAAATACACTATACCTGTATACAATGCTATCATCAATCCATCTGTCGGAGGCTTTTTCTTCTGCTGCTTCACAAAAATATTATATATAAGTCTTGAGACTCAATAGACGTTATTACAAAAAAACACAGACACACACACACACGCACACACATGTCATCATATTTCATTGTATGTTAACTGTGTTTCAGGGCTCCAGAGGTCTGAATGGCCCCAGAGGTCGTGCTGGTCCCTCCGGCCAACCTGTGAGTGTGAACCTTACACCTTTTTATACATACCTCACTCTGCACATACACACACACACACACACACACACACAGTCACCCCCGTTAAGCATCACACTTGGCAGCAGTAGAAGATACTTGAAATGATCCCACTACTTTACCTTTGTGTTCGTTCATGCAGTGAAACCGAGGCTCTTCTCTCCAATCCGAATCTATTGAGCTGCGGTGTCGGGATCAGATAATTCCATATGACAATGTTTAATCACAACTTTATAGCAGTTGTCGGTTTGTCAAACACGATGTTATGTAATTCTTATCTGCAACTGAGATTGTGACTCAGAGTCTCTCTCTGCCAAACACAACATCGCATTTCCCAACACCTGAAGCGGATTCTTTCGACTGTGCACAATTTACGTTTGCACCGATAGTCAGCACGAGTTCGAACTTGTCGCCATTGGATGACACATCGAGGAGCCGTTTTTTCTTTAAATTACATATTTACCTGCTTCCATATACATGTTGTCGGTTAATTAAGCATCACACATCAAAGAAGGAGGTGCTGATATTTGGTTTCATGTAGTTGTCTAGTAAACTCACGTAACAAGCCTCATGGACATTTCTGTTCAAGGAAGAAGGCAGCGAACCCTCCCTCCTCATGTCTTTAGGAGGACTGGAAAAAAAAGATAAAGCCAGAAAATGAATCCCATATAGGGAGATTGACATGTGCAGTATAGCCTTGGCAGTGTCACAATCTCCCTTTAATTACAATATATCTTCCTCCAGGGTGCTATTATCTCTGTAATGAAAAGCAAGTGCACTCGAGGACACAGGAACAAAAAAAAAGAATAGTGGCTTCCATTAACTGCCTCCCTTTCTTCCCCCCCCCGCAGGGCATTCGAGGAATTGATGGCGTTCAAGGCTCGAAGGGAAACATAGTGAGTAAACTAAAGACAGGAGCCGGTGGAGCCTGATGACAAACTAGGCCCCACAACATAATCATTTCCCTGTTTGTGACAGGGATCCCCGGGAGACACCGGAGCACCGGGACAACAAGGCAACCCTGGAATAGTGGTATGAGCTCAGATCCTAACAACTAATCACATTAATGAATACACAGAGGCACTAATGTTACACCTCCATTACAGGGTTTCCCTGGTCCTCAGGGGTTAGTCGGGTTGCCAGGAGAGAAGGTACGACTCTTTAAGTTTGAAGTACATCTTTAAAAGTTGGAAGTGCAGAAGACGTGATAATTGATTGATCTGTTTTTGTCTGGTATAGGGGCCTCAGGGGAAGAAAGGGATGCAGGGCTTACCTGGAAACGATGGACCCTCAGTACGTATATGTTCTCTTCTCTTAAAGACACAATGCATTCTGTCGCACACCTAATCCCGACTTAAGAATCACAACTACATTCCTGACTGCAGCCTTGGCTTCTTTACAACAGGGTCATCCAGGACGAGAAGGCACCCCAGGTGAAAAAGGCCTGCCGGTAAGTCTGTCGTTTGTCTGTTGTTCTGCTGCTGTTCAGGTTGACAAAGGAGGTGTCAGTCAAATTAATCTGTTTATATTTTCATCTGCAGGGTCCTTCGGGGGTGCAGGGGCCTGTTGGGTATCCTGGACAACGAGGGGTTAAGGTAAAAAATGCTAATCAGAGTTGTAGTGGTTGTTTCTTTAACTTTTATTTGTATGAGTAAGATCATGCATTATTAGGTGACTGAGTGTGGAACTTGGTGCATCTAGTTTGAGTTTATAGGGACTGTTCGGCCTTGACGGAGTTATTTCCTCCACTTAAACTTCAACACCATAACAATGGCATTGAAACATCATTTGAATATGGAAATATTGTAGTTATTGAACAAAGGTACCCTATTTAAAACCTGAATGCATGGAAGTATTACAAGCTATGAGTACCTGCTCCTGATGGAGAAAGCAGTAGCAACATTTTTTTTGTTGTGGTTGTAACCTCATGCTAATGTCATAAACATCCAGTAATATTATATCATGTGTTTTGTGTTGATTCCAGTTCTGTGTCTCTTCCTGTTTAACAGGGAGCAGAAGGAATCCGAGGATTAATTGGAAGCAAAGGAGAGAAGGTAAGCATCTGTGTTTTAACCGTGGAGGTAACACAACATCCTGATGCTGCACAGGGTGACAGCTTTTAGTTTTCTTCCATTGTGATTTTTAAAAAATCTGTTAAACTGGATTGACTGTCAGCCCCGCTGTGTCCTCCTCACCCTCCGCTCTGTCCACAGGGAGAGGACGGTTTCTCCGGGGCCAAGGGGGAGATGGGAGTGAAGGGCGACACTGGAGACAATGGGGTTCCAGGTGGGAGAGGAGAAGATGGACCAGAGGGACCAAAAGGTCAGACGGGTCCTCTGGGAGAGGGCGGCCCATCTGGTATTTCTGGAGAGAAGGTATAAAGCTACGTTAGCATGTTTAATGCTAATAGCAATTTATAAAAATGTTCTCTAGTCATGTTGTACAAGAAAAGTCACACAGTCTTTTTTTTTTTTAAGGGAAAACTGGGAGTTCCAGGGCTGCCAGGGTATCCAGGACGTCAGGGGCCAAAGGTAAAATGAAGGAAATAATAGACAATTGGTTTAATTCATGTTGACAATTAGACATGTGATGGATGAATGGATTTCTCCTCCACAGGGTTCTGATGGTTTCCCTGGTTCAGTGGGAACTGCAGGAGAGAAAGGGAAAAAGGTGAGTGGAGAGTTTATAATCATAATTATGAAGATGTCTGGAAGTAAGACCTCTTTAATTCACATCCTGTCTTCTGTGCTTTTACCCAGGGTCCTGCAGGACAACCAGGAGGTGGAGGCCAGAGGGGTCCAAATGTGAGTGCTGTGTTTTCAAATATGAACCAGTTCAGTAGGTAATGGAGCAAATTTCCTTTTAAATTATTTACCACCAGCTGAGGCAAGCAACATCCCCGAAGTCCTGGTCCCTCTCTGTGTTTTTCTCTAGTCCATTAGCTTTTGTAAATCAAGAGTCATCTCGCAGAACGTCTCTGTAACTGGAACTGTTTTCCTTTCAAGAGTCATTGCACGACTTGCAAAGACAACAATTCCTCCCGTGTATCAAACCCTGCAGTGATCTCATGCACAGAAATGACTTGTTGGATGTTTTTTCCCATGTCGCTGTGTTCATTAAACCAGTAACTGAACCAGTGTCTGACCTTTCGCTGTGCAAAGACATAGAGACTCACTGAGCACTGAACTGGGGACTGGTTAGAACTACACCTTCCGTTTTAGGTTAGTAAAAGTTCAGGCCCATCTTCCATTTGGTCTCACTCCTGTTTCCTCCCTGACAGGGTGCACGAGGTGGCAGAGGAGCAAGAGGGCCGACGGGGAAATCAGGAGAGAAGGTCAGCTGATTCTCCTCCAGTCAATAGCAACACCCCGTGACCCCTTACTGAAGGATGAATACATTTAATACTATTATTTTCCTCCATCTTTTTCTTGTGACTTATCTTTTCAAAGGGCGCCTCAGGTCATGATGGACCCGCAGGATCTAATGGAGAGAGGGTAAGAAAAATGCTTTAATAAAACTCATCAATTGTGTAACTGTTTGATCATCTATTAAATTTGCCTCATTTCTTTCAAGGGACCTCAAGGACCAGTCGGAAGGAACGGAGAGCCAGGACCTAAAGGATCAAGCGTGAGTAACAAAACACTCCAATTCATACTTAATGCGTAATTTGTTACCTTTATCTTGAACTGGAAAGGACTTTAAAGTCTTTATTTTGTAACTGGAAGGACAGTGGTATCTTGTGTTGCAGGCTGCATGTAACCAGGCATTATCTTATCAGAACTGTGAACACACCAGAAAGAAATCCTCAACATATGCTTTGAATTATGTCCAGTGGCCTGTAGGGGACAGCTTCTACATTTCTGTATTTGACAGCTTTAAAGCAACACTATGTGATTTTTACTGAGCAACAGCGCCCCCTGTAGACACACGTGGTGACTAACTATGGGACTCTGTTTCTGGATGATGGAGTGGTTTTCATATTGATACAAAACAAAGCCTAACAATCTCTTACTGTGTTGTGTTGACTAACTTAACTGAAACACAACCAGAAGAGCTGCCAGTGCAACAAATCCATCAGACTCTATTTGAGATTCTTCATATTTTTAAAGTTCAGCATTAAACCTGGACTTTCTGGACCTGTACCATCTTTAACTTTGATTAACTGCCATTGATGTCTCACCTTGACCTTGACGTATTTGTTTGTGTGTGTAGGGTCCAGGTGGGAAGGATGGACTTCCAGGTCACCCAGGTCAAAGAGGAGAAGCAGTGAGTAATTTACTATTTGACTTATGGCCTTCGACTCACTACAACTCTCTCACAGACTCACAAGAACATGTTAACACATATCATCTCTGTGGCTGCAGGGATTCCAAGGGAAGACGGGACCTCCCGGCCCTTCCGGTGTTGTGGGGCCACAGGTGAGCTCAACAATGAGAAAACACTGAGGTTATGTAATGTTTCTCCAACCTCGTGGTTCATGTCTGTAATGGTGTAATTGAGCCAGCAGCTTGTGTGCGTCTTAGGGCAAATCAGGAGAGTCCGGCCCAACTGGGGACCGCGGCCACCCAGGGGCACCAGGGGTCCCTGGAGAACATGGTTTACCGGGGGCTGCTGGGAAGGAAGGTGGAAAGGTGGGTTCATGCAGATGTATCACGCAGATCATAATTTCAAACTAAAGAGACATTATTAGTGTTTAACAATGTGGTTGCATGCCTTTGTATGAATAACTCTACTTCTCTTCCCATAGGGTGACCCAGGTTTGTCCGGGACATCTGGGAAGAGCGGTCCTACGGGCCTGAAAGGATTCAGGGGGAGTCGAGGAGCGGCTGGAATTATGGTAACTCAGAAACACAGACCACACTCCAGAGACATCACCTGATTTCTTATTTCTCTTAATTAAACAAGTGATCTTTTCAGGGGCCTCCCGGTCTGAAAGGAGGATCAGGACCTAACGGACTCCAGGGAGCCCTCGTGAGTTAGAGTATATCTACTGATCCAAACCTTACCATCTCATTACTTCTCTTCATCAATACATGCTCACATGTACTCTCTGTCATTAGGGGGCCTCAGGCGAGAGGGGCCCTCCAGGAGTCGCTGGGGCCATCGGACAGCCGGGTCGGGCCGGAACTATCGGAGGACCAGGACCAATGGGAGAGAAGGGGGAGCCTGTAAATACATCTGACTCTTTTCATGTTTTTTTTATTATTTCTCTCTATTCGATTTTTTATCTCACTCAGTAATACTGTATTTCATCGACATCCTTTTATTCTTGCATCAAATTCCTAAAGCTCTTATAAGGAATGCTAATACTGGGTCTAGTCTCTCTTTGTTCTCAAAAGTACTTTGTACCATGGATTCCATAAGTTGTGGGAGACATTCTTTTAAGTGTCTGCAGATATGACTGCATCACATGGTTTCTGGCCAAGCTCCTGTTCATCAAATCCTTAAGGCTTTTTTATTGATATCAGACCAGGCCGGCCATTGTAGTTCACTGATACAGTTCATTATCCAGGTGGAAGTCGTCTTTAGAGGACGAATGTGGCTATAAAATGATGCACATTGTCGACACAAAAAAGACATTCAAAAGATGAATAACTTGATTTTAGGGGCCCAAATGGTTTCAAGAAAATATTCCCCCACATAAATACATCACCACCTCCAGCCTGATGTGGTTGGGTCCATGGATTCATGCACTTGACACCATATTCAGACCATCTGCGTGCATCAATCTGTTTTTCAATTCTCCAACTGTCCAGTTTTTGGCCTCTGACCACTGCAGCCTCAGACTTTTGTTATTGATTGACAGGAGTGGAACCTCAGTCGTAGAGAGGTTACCTCAGTCCCTATAGCCTTTAACCAGTCTGGCCAGTCACCTCTCGTCAACAAAGCAATTCCATCCTATCCTGCTTACTGGAATGTTTTTTAAATGAACAAATAATCAGGTGTACAGGTGTCCCTAATAAAGTGCTTGGTGGTTTAAGTGACTCGATGGAAACATATAAAAGTTGTTTTGTCTTTGGGTGGATATGTTGTTTTTCCATGTGTTTGTGTTTATAGTTAATATATAACACGTTCAATGTTTGCATCTGTGCCTCAGGGAGATAAGGGACCAATTGGACCAGCAGGTCAGGACGGAGATCAGGGAACTGTAGGAATGCCTGGAGCTACGGGCCCTACTGGACCTCCAGGAGATGACGGAGATAAGGTAAATATGTTTCTCAGTGAGTTTGAGAAGCAAAGTAAAAATTGTGTGCCGTGTGCCGTGTGCATGCATAATGAAGTGTGTGTCTGCTGTGTGTGTGTGTGTCTCAACAGGGGGAGCAAGGAGGCCCTGGGCAGAAAGGCAGCAAAGGAGACAAAGGAGAAGGAGTGAGTTTGCAGTGGGAGTCATACATCTATGTGAATTGTATTTCATTATCAGAGCAGATGTCATTATCGCTGAATATCTCTCTCTCTCTCTCTCTCTCTCTCTCTCTCTCTCTCTCTCTCTCTCTCTCTCTCTCTCTCTCTCTCTCTCTTTCTCCAAAGGGCCCCCAAGGTCCCATTGGCACTCAAGGGCCTATCGGTCAGTCAGGACTCCCGGTGAGTCTGCTGCTCTGCTTGTTTTCTGTGTCTTGAAAATGTAAAAACTAAAATCTGTTAAATTAAACCTCTTTGTCTTCCTGATTCTCCTGGTCTGTATCGTAGGGAATGGATGGACTGCTAGGTCCCCGGGGCCAGCAGGGCATGTACGGTCCGAAAGGAGACGAGGGTCTACGCGGCTTTAAGGGCTCCAGAGGACCGATAGGATTACAGGTAAGAGTTGTTCACAGGTCCGAGTCCAGATCATCCAAGTGAAGAGGCCTCGGAGCTCGACACTAATCCTCTAATCCTGTGTTTTTCAAGGGCATGCCGGGCCTGCCAGGGGAGAAGGGTGAGAGTGGACATGGGGGACTGATGGTGAGATCATTATCCTGCTTCCTCCTTTATTTTCATCACATCTCCATTAATTTACACATTAATGAATAATTGTTTTTTTCTGTGTTCAGGGTCCACCTGGGCAACAAGGCCCATCTGGTCCTCAAGGACCTGTTGGGGGTCAGGTAAGTCTCACAGACATATTATGCATCCTCATTTTGTCAAGCACTAGTTTTGTGTATGGAATATGGAAATAAATATTTAAATGTGTGTGCTGTACAGGGTCCAACCGGGAGACTAGGGATGATAGGACAGCCTGGTGTTGGTGGAGAGAAGGTAAAAACTGATAACACATTGTTTACGCATATTAAAAATGGTTTCCACATTATCTATGTCTGCATGTCTCACTCTCAATGTTTCTCTATATTAGGGGGAGGAGGGGGAGGCCGGTGACCCTGGATCTGTCGGTGTTTCAGGAAAGCTAGTGAGTGTGACAACATTCTCAAACTAGCTTCTTCCAACTTCAATGTTTAAGCTCCTCTTATTGTTCCTGTCTGCCTCACCTTTGTCTCTTTATGCTCCCTCATTACTTTAGGGAGATAAAGGAGACTTTGGGGAGAAGGGAGACTCAGGCCCTCCAGGAGCAGCTGGGACTCCAGGAGCCAGGGGCCCTCAAGGCGATGATGGGCCTAAGGGCAATTCTGTGAGAAGCCATCAATACTCTGCTGTGGAACTAGACAATACAATGCATGAAAGACCACTGTACTACTGTGTGAACCTCCTTAATATTTAAGTTAAAGGACACTTTATTGCACCACATAATATATGACATTTTGACACCTGTTTTATTAGATAAAAAATCTAGGTAAAACATTTAAGAAAAACAGAAAACTGACTTAGTTGCAGACACCGACTACGGAAGATATTTGTTTTAATCTGTCAAGGATTTGACTGCACTTTTAGTAATTAAAATAAAAGTTATTCAATGGAGCTGAAAGATCATATTTCCTTTGTAGATAATTGTTCCTCTTGTATTTCATGGAGATTATCCTGAGGAGTAATCTGACTTAGAAGCATAAAACGAAAGCATCACTGCCTTTCAATCGGTATCTTTCAATTACACAGGTTTCCACACAGTAGCAGCTCTCTCTTTGTACACCAGTACATGATTCAAAACACATTTATATCCTCCACAATACTATTTCTCTCTCTCTCTCTCCCTCAGGGCCCTATAGGCCTCACAGGTGACCTTGGACAACAGGGAGAAGCTGGACCCAATGTAAGTAGCTGCTGAACCTCTTCCTTGCCATTCGTTTTTGTTATCATGTGAAAAATTCTCATTTCACCTTTAAGACTTTAAAATTTTGTGTTCCAGTTTTTTAAAAGCTTTCCTTTGCTCTCCATTGTTTTCTCTCATCAGGGCGTGGATGGTCTGCCTGGCTCTAAAGGAGACACAGGGGATCCTGGGAAATCTGTGAGCTCCTCTCCTCAGCATAACGCACCACACACTGTGACATCCATGATTTCTTTAATTCATGACCATTCGGTATGTTGTCATCAAACAACACCATGACCGGTCATGTAACCCGTTTCTGTAAACATCTCAGGGACCACCAGGAGCAGCAGGGGAACAGGGACCATCTGGACCTCCTGGACGAAGGGTGGGTGTTTTTGTGTTTGTGCGTCGCTGCATGTGTCTGTGAGTATTATTTTGACAGAATAAGGTTAAAATGTTTTAAACATTGTTCTTCAGGGCCACTTGGGGAAACAAGGGAAGGATGGAAAGGCAGGCCTGAAAGGAGTGAAGGTGAGTTAGAAACAACTCCTTGAAAATTTACTTATGTACTTAACAGTTACTAAAAGTCACCCTGTTGTCTGTGTGTTTCAGGGTGCCCCCGGTTTCGAGGGTCCCATTGGTAAAACGGGCCCCGTAGGTGCCCAGGGGCAATCTGGCAAGTCTGGCCCCCAGGGTCTCAGAGGAATTCCCGGCCCTGCAGTAAGTTACATTTAAAAGAAAGCACCGAACTAATCAGAGAAGCAACAAAGATGAAGGTTAAGAAATCGTTTCTGTGTCTGTCTCTCAGGGTGAGCAGGGTTTGAATGGACCACCTGGACAGACCGGACCACCAGGTCCCATGGTAAGATGACACATCCATGATCAATATGTTCAGATTGGAAATGATAATTCCAAACTAAGTACAGACTTATTATTGTTTGCTTTCTTACAGTGATTTAGATAAGAGGATCAATAAAACCCTACAGCAAACATCCAGTTAGCTTAGCTTAACACAAACACTTGGTAGCTTAGCTTAGCACTGGAACTCCCAGACATGAGAGTGGTGTCACTCTCTGAATCGAACTCAGCAGGAATGCAAACGATGTTGAAATGTTCTTTTAAGAGAAAAGACAACGAGGAAGCTGATTGGCAGTTTGAAAAACATGCACAGCTGTCTCTGCTCCCTCAAAATAAGAGTTGTATGAAAGAATCAGAGTAGTAAATGAATGGGTTTTAAATGTTTAAGTTGTGTCTTCCTCTTCTCAGGGTCCATCAGGATTACCAGGACTAAAGGGAGACCCTGGCAAGAAGGGAGAAAAGGTACATTGATACTTCACTCACCTGAATATTTACTCTCGACCTTTTGCTGTGGCTTCGACCTCGATCTGATTTGTGACGCCTGTGCAGGGTCATGGTGGTTTAATAGGTCTGATAGGGCCACCAGGGGACATTGGAGAGAAGGGGGACAGAGGACTGCCAGGAAACCAAGGACTACCAGGACCAAAAGGAGATGAGGTGCTACAAAAAGACCTATTCTCCTCAATCGCACTTTACAGAGTAAAACCACATCTACTGGTTCTGTTCATCTGACAGCTTTGTTTGTTTGTGCTCGTTATCAGGGTCCAGTTGGTCCATCTGGTCCCAACGGACCCCCTGGCCTCACAGGCCTCTCTGTGAGTACATCCGATCATGTGACTGTGAATTAGTACCATTGTCAGCATAGAGTTTACTGAAATATTGTTTATCCCATCTCTGTCTCTATCTTCTCGCTCTCTCACAGGGAGCTGCTGGTCTAAAGGGATCTAAAGGAAACCAGGTAAGTGTAAACTGGTTTATTCAGTGTTTTTACATTATACTTCTACTCAAACTGAACTCATTCTGCTGTGTGTGTGTTTGCATTAGGGTCCAATTGGCCCCAGAGGAGACCTTGGTTCTATTGGACCTCCAGGACCACCGGTAAGTTCTGCTCATAGACATGTAATTCATCCAGGACCAGTACAAACAGCAGATTCCTACATTTATAAATGTCTAACCTCACTTGTTGGTCTGCTTTGATTAACTCTCCTCTCCTCTCCCCTCCTCTCCTTCGCGCTCTTCCCCTCCTCTCCTCTCCTCTCCTCAGGGTCGGCCAGCAACAGTGGCAGGAATGGCGCCTCTTCACGAGGGCGGAAGGAGAAGGAGAACCCAGGCCTCGGTAGATGGCGCTGCATTTGAACAGGCGGAGGAAGAGGAGGGTGTAGATAATGGAGGAGAGGAGGAGTGGATGCAGGGGGACCAGGCGGCGCAGGACAACTGGATAAAGCAGAAGGAGGGTCAAGGCATGGAGGAAGTGTTTGCATCTCTGTCCTCTATGAAGGTGGAGGTGGAGGGTCTGCGTAACCCACTGGGGACGTTCCACAGCCCCGCCCGCACCTGCAAGGAGCTGTGGTTCCTCCACCCTGAGCTCCCTGACGGTACCTTATCAGATTTCCCTGCATGTTGAGACTCTTTTTCACTCCCCACCTCTAACACCTTTGTTTTTTTCCCCAATCTTATACAAATGATAAATCTGCAGGACTTGTCACTCTTTGGCGTTGAACCCTCTGCACTCGTCCCCCCCCCTGTCCCCCCCCCCCTCCCTCTCTCTCTCCTCAGGCGAGTACTGGATCGATCCCAACCAGGGTTGCCATCGAGACTCCTTCAAAGTGTTTTGTAACTTCACCGCACAGGGCGAGACGTGTCTGCACCCGGACAAGAAGTTCCAGTCGGTTAGTTTTCGTGCACCAACACATTATTATGGTTACTTCTTCTATATTTCTGATAATTTGATTAACTTTTCTCACCAAAAATAAGCATTTGCCATTCGTTGAAGGAGTTAGGGATGAAATGAACATGAATGCATATCTAGTAACTGTCTGTGTGTTGATTGAGTGAATTTGAAGCAATTTTTTTTGCCTTCAGGTGAAGTTGGCTGCCTGGAAAGGGGAGAAGCCCGGCAACTGGTACAGTCAATTCAGGAAAGGAAAACAGGTATGGTTTGGTCATGTTGCATCAAGGTTAAAAAGGTTTTCATACTGGGTCTTACATGTGTTTAAATAGGTCTTAATATTTTAGGTGATTCCCTCATGTTTCATTTTAAACCACACAATCAGGTTATCCTCAGAAAAATAAACCTCAAGATCAGAACAACTCAAGTCATAACATTGTCTGTATAGTGTAGTAAAGTTTTCTTGCATTATTCAATTTTCATACTTTATTTGTCCTTGACATTTCATTGATGTTTGGTTCTGCTGTTCTCCTCCAGTTTTCTTACTCTGGGACGGACGGCGTTCCCATCCACATCGTTCAGCTGAACTTCCTGAAGCTGCTGAGCGCCACAGCCACACAGAGCTTCACCTACCACTGCCTCAACTCTGCCGCATGGCTGCACACCGCCACCTACGGCCACGAACACGCACTGCGCTTCAGAGGCAGCGACGGGGAGGAGATGACACATGAGAACACACATTACATCAGTGCACTATATGACGGATGTCAGGTGAGCAACACACGTGAAGCTCTCGTCTCTCGGACACATTCTTGTCTCAACCATGGTGTCATGCCTTCAGGACTATATCTGTGAAGGAACATGCTAAAGAATATCTCAATACATTATGATGCACATGGCCTGACAATGAAAGTAAATACAAAATGATGCCAATGTGAAAAGAAAGGACATACTACAAGTTAAATACAAAATACATTTTAAGTCCTTTTGAAAAAGTTCCTTGAAAGTTTTAAGAGAGACATCCCTTCACTGAACATCATGTGACAACGCTCACCTTGCATGGACTGTTCACGAGAAATGATGTAGACTGCGGGTCTCAGAATGAAGCCAATACTAAGTGCAAGTAAATATCTCGAATGACCAGCAGAGGGCGACCCATTAGTTGCAAAGACAGTTTCTATAGAAGTCTATGAGAAAATGACTCGATTTAAAACTTAGAGTTATTGGAGTTTATGTTTCAATCTGTAGTTTCAAGTCTTCTTCAACACAGCTTAATGTTCAGTTAGTAGCTTATGGTCCCATTGAGAGTCTTGAAGATAAAGCATGGTGTGCACTGGGCTGTGTCAGGCTCCAGTTCATGGTTAAGTCTGGTTTAAAAAAAGTTGGCACCGGACAAAAATAACAAACTTGAGGGTTTAAAAAGGTCGTTAACAAATCAATGCGTTGCACAATGAACGTGGCCTTTAAACTTTGTTTAACCCTACATCGAATGAAGTTTGTATAAATTTTTGTATTAAATGCATGAAATAGTGATGTCACATTATTAATTATTTATCTGTATGAACTCAGAGGATTCAGCACATACTCACCACAGGGAAACGTTTGTGTTTCTCCGTCACAGACACGCTCAGGGCAGGAGAGGACTGTGCTGGAGTTCAAGGCTCCTGTCTCCACCACGCTCCCCCTCATGGACGTGACCGTGTCCGACTTCGGAAACGGGAACCAGAAATTCGGTTTCCAAGTCGGCCAGGTCTGCTTCAACGGTTAGCTGAGCCAGGGGGCGCTCACGGCGCGGCAACGTAATTTAATAGGAAAAAATAGCAATGGACATTTTTTTTTTACATGCAGGGAGAAAACTACTTACAAAGACAAAACATGATGTCATATATTTATAAGTCGATTTACCTACAACAGTGTTCTTCATCTAAACCTTACTTCTCTTATTGACTCAGATTCTTGAGTCTCATATATTCATCACAAACCTTCTCATAGCCGACCCTGTGTTCTCATGAGAAGTGCATCCTGTGCCTCTTCCTGACTCCTCAGTAACCTCAGATTTGAAGTGGTGCTCTCACTCATCCATCCATGTCTGCTCCTGTAATTACCATCCGTGCACTGGATTCCCATCGATACACAATCATACATGATCGTCTTCAGAAACACTAAATTGCCTTTTTTCAGCAATCCTTCACCCGTCATGTCTGTCATCATCAAACCTCAAGTTGTTTTGTGTTATTTTTTTTGTCTGTTGTTGTACTTTTGTTGTCGTAATGATCTGTTGTGATGTATGTTGGAGTGTAAGTCATCACGGTGCTATTATGTAGCTCCCTGCAGAGTACATTTCTTTGTAAAAGGGAACTGGGGCAGTGCATTTTTTTTAATATATATATATATATATTGTGAAGCCATGTTTTTTATATATTTTTTTTCAACATAACAGAGAAAACTGTGGTACGTGATTCCCTCGAGGTCTTTCTGTGCACCGTTGTGTGGAGGAGCGACTGACATATTTTAATAAAAGTACACAATGTACATTTAAATTAATATGATGGGATTTTAGTGTTGTTGAATTCATTCGTTTAGCAAAGAGGAAGCAGATGGGCAGGTCAGCAGCAGAGAAACTCCTCTGAGGTGTGATGTGCACTTTGACGGGTTGTTCCAGATGTTTCTTGGACACATACAGGATAATAATGGTGCCTCATCTTTTTGGTCCAGACTGAAATACCTCCCCAGCGATTGTACAGATTCCTGTGAAGGTTCATACAGAAACTACAGACCTTATTTAAAGATGGACGCCACGTCACCTCTTCCTCAAAATATCCAGACGGGAAGCCAAAATATCTTAAGGTATAATGGTTCCATATTATTATTGTAGGTGAGGAGGAGGGTTTTAAATTCTAAATGTAACAGGAAGTCAGTGTAGTGAAGCTAATACAGGAGACGTGTGGTCTCTGGTCCTGGTTCTCTTCAGGACACATGCTGCAGAATTTAGGACAAGCTGCAGAGTCTTTAACGAATTTCCGCTGGAGCCTGATGATAAGGAATTACAATAATCAAGTCTGGATGGAACAAAGACCTGGACTCGTTCTCCTGCATCTTTTTGAGAAAAGACATGTCTGATGTGTGAGATATGAAACCAGTGGAAGAGGGTGGTCCTAGAAATGTGTTTTAAGAGAGAATCAAAGGACAAAACTTTAATGGATTCTTTTATTGAACAACAAAAATCATGAATGTTGAATAAAATAAACGTATTCCCTATGATCCCCCCCCCCCCAAAAAAAAAAAGTCCCATGTAAAATGAATTGGTCAAGCTTCTCAAGCCTCTGGTCTGAGCTTTTTGCTGCGATGGAGGAATGCACAGATCAGGGTTGAAATTCATCTGAATTTGCATTAAATCAGGTTGTTTAACCAAGATCATGCTGCGAGATCTAGAACTGCTAACGTTAGCCACTTGCCAGCGAGACAGTTCTGTTCCTGTGGACCATAAATCCAGTCACCTGTTTGCGTTGTCAATCGGTTATGGATACAAGAGGACTTCGGAATTTCATTTGATCAAGTCAGGGTTGAGAGAAAACACAAATCCATTAATTCTATCAATTTGGTTTACAATAGCTACATCCTTTGAAAAGAAACGCAGTGTGTGCTGCATTCCATACATCTTTAAAATAGAGCTTTGAATAACGTTTTTACTGCTCAGCCTTTAATTTGTGGTAATTATTTAAATTTTTTTTGATGGACCCCCACAGCCGCGAGTAATCGAGGTGATGCTGCACTGTACATACATCCTACTCTCACTAAAGTTAAAAGTTAGCCTACTGTACACAAATTAACTTGGTATTTAAATGAACATGGCTTCAGTATAACATGTAACCAACATGCTAGGTAATGACAAAGCGAACAACAACAACACAAAGTCATAGGTTTACTTTTCTGACAGACAATGTTCACTACTGCAGAAAGTTACCGGACATGTTCCCCCCCTCTTCAACACTAATCAGTAGCAATACAGTTTCTAAAACATCTCAGACATGATTTCTACATTGATTTAGAAAACAACAGCAACATTAGTTCTTTCAAACACATTCATGTCAGTGTAATTATAGATTTCTGTCTTTACAAAGTGAGAACTAAATATGTGTGATAAAGGAAGGTCAGTGTTTGATCAACAAACATGGAGACAAAAGAAGTTAAAGATTTACACACAGAATCTAAATCACTGCTTTAAATGACTCGAGTCTATTAGAGTTTACAGAACTCAGCTGTGTCTCCATCATTACAATCCCTAACTCCAGCACAGAGAGGCTGAGTGAATGTGGTCTGGACTCTGTGGAGGAGAGTCATGGTGTCAGAGACTCTGTAGAAGGACAGAACACCTGCACTGTGATCCAGGTACACTCCTACTCTGGAGGACACAGGACCTGACACTGGAGTCTCGATCCCGTTGTAATAAAAGTTATAACGGTTTCCTTTACTAAATAACATCCAAGATTTATCATTGCTTCCAAATCCACATTCATGGTAGCCTCCTGCTCTGCTGATATTCTTGTATGTGACTGCTACACCAACTGCTCCTCTTACCCCCACCTCCATCTCCACCTCCCAGTAACAACGTCCAGTCAGACTCTCTCTACTCAGGACCTGACCCCAACCAGTGAATCTGTCTGGTTGATTAGAATAAGACTGTACTTTACCCGTCCATGTTACTTTTCTGTTTCCCTCAGATAATAACAGCTGTCTGTGTGCCGTGTTTGGATCCAGTGTGATTTCCTGTGAATATCTTAAGAAGTCAGCTCTGGTCTCTGGCTCTGGTTGTGGCAGTAAAACATCCACTTGAGACACAATCTGTAAAATCTCTGTCTCTGTCTCACTCAGAATGTCCTGTAGTCGACCTCTGACCTGTGACACAGCTGCTGTCACGTCCTCAAAGTACCTCAGAGGATGGATCCTGATCCTGGAATGTGTAGATCCACTGAGTGGTGACAGTGAGGGGTAGTTGTGTAGGAACTGGTTGTGATCCTCTGTGTATAAGAGCTGCTTCAGTTCATGGTCTTTCCTCTTCAGCTCAGTGATCTCCTGCTCCAGTCTCTCCTGAAGCTCTCTGACTCGACTCACTTCAGTTTCCTGCTGGGATCTGATCTGCTGCTTCACATCAGAGCTTCTTTTCTCCAGCAGACGGATCAGCTCAGTGAAGATCTTCTCACTGTCCTTCACTGCCTTATCAGCAGAGCCATTTACGGCCTCCTCCTCCTGTTGAAGCAGCTTCACGTCTTTCTCTGTGTCGTGGACTCTCTGCTGGATTGTTTGTCTCCTCAGCCCGAGCTCTCTCTCCCTCTCAGTCCTTTCTGCTGCAGCTGACACTGTGTCGTGGTCTTTATGTTCCTCCACAGAGCAGAGATAACAGATACACTGCTGATCAGTGCGGCAGAACATCTTCATCACCTCTTCGTGACGAGAGCAGATGTTCTCCTGGAGCTTCTCAGAGGGCTCCACCAGCTTGTGCTTCGTAAATGCAGCTGACTGAAAATGAGGCTGGAGGTGTTTTTCACATTAAGAGACCAAACAAACCAAACAGGACTTCAGAGCTTTCAGTTTTCTCCCAGTGCAGAAATCACAGGCCACATCTTCAGGTCCAGCATAGCAGTGATCAGCAGGAGCAGCTTGGAGTCCAGTCTTCTTCAGCTCCTCCACTAAATCAGCTAACATGGTGCTTTTCAGCAGGAAAGGCCTCAGTGTGAAGATCTGTCTACACTGAGGACAGCTGTAGCTTCCTCTCTCATCCCCTTTGTCCCAGTGGGTGTTAATACAGCTCAGACAGTAGCTGTGTCCACAGCCAGTAGTCACCGGATCCTTCAGTAGTTCCAGACAGATCGAACAGCAGAATCTTTCTCTGTCCAGTTGATTTTCTTTCTGCGCCATTTCAGCTGCTGCCAGTGACTTTAGAACAGGTTCACTTCCTCTGAACAGAACCAGTTCTCTGCTCCTCCCTCTCTCGTTCACTCCCTGCAGTGACTCATGTCCCACAGTTCACAGCTTGATGTTCACTGGTTCTTACACTGACACACCTGGGAAGCGAGGAGACAGATAAATAGCCTGACTGGGAGGAGCTGGTTACATCGTTTGGTTTTTCAGGATTTACTGCATTTCCCAGCGGCCTGTTCTCACCTGGTGTTAAGAGGAGATTCAGTGAGAGGCAGAGTGTGTTATCCTCATTCACAACATACAGTAACAACTGAAGTCAAATCAAATAAATGCATCGTATAATAATAAATCCTTATTTATAAAGCACATCTCAAAACTAACAAAGAAAAACTCGTAAAAATAACAAATACAAACTCACTCATAGAAGAATGAAAAACTAAAAAAGTAGAATTAAGACTAAATTAAGGTTAAGGTCGTCTTTACTGTCCCAGAGGGGCCATTTGGTTTGTAAACAATAGTCACACACAACCAATACACATCATAACAACACATATTTACACAAAAAGAGCACAAAGAATCCATTAGTCCTTTGTTAAAATACTAAAATATATTAAAATGTGTGTGTGCCAAACACCAGGGCTACAGCTGGTCTCTCTCTCTCTCTCTCTCTCTCTCTCTCTCTCTCGCTCTCTAGCTCTTTCTCGCTCTCTCTCTCTCTCTCTCTCTCTCTCTCTCTCTCTCTCGCTCTGTGAATGTGGTTCGATAAAAGAAGGGTTTAAGTTTTGATTTGAAGAAAGTTACCGACTCAGCCGGCTGCATTTCCTCAGGCAGGTTGTTCCACAGTCTCTGAATCTTATTTCTCAAACTCTGTCTCAGTGTTTATCTCAGAATCTGGATCAAACTGGCTGATGTATTTCAACCTGTTGACTCTGGTTAGAATCCTGGCAGCAGAGTTCTGTTCTGTCTGAGGATGCTCCTCACTTTTCTATAGACACAGATAATTATTCACCTAAATACATCACATGCTTTTATTATGAAATGTTTACATTTCAACCTTTAATTTGTTAAATGTCAGCTGATCTTCCTGAACATCAGGGTTCTCAACTGTTTTCAGTCCGAACATATTTCAACTAATTCATCAGAAAATTATGTTTTCAGAGTTTGTGTCGTTTCAGAAAACGTCCAGGTTCAGTTTGTGTTTCCTCAGTTTGTCCAGTAGATCCAGTCCAGTCTGAGCAGCCAGCAGAGACACCATGTTGTTATACCCGGAGCTCGCCGCTGTGTCGTACGCCGTTTAACCGGCGGCATTCCTCCTCCTCACACTGGCCCTGCAGCTGAGGAGGAGGAGCTACCACAACGTTTAATGCCTGAGCATTTTGTGTATTATAGACTTTATATACGGATTTAACATCCTGTAGAAATGAAAGCAAAATATCTCAAATCCAAACACTGTCATCTTCAGTCAGTGTCAGCTGTCAATCATCAAGTCTCAGCCTGTTTCTTTTATCATCAGATAACTGATGAAACCAAACTGATCAGAAAAACTTGAACAAACAGCAGTGAGAAAAAAAGACGAGCTGAAACGACAGAAACATCTTTAAAAGTATATTTAACGTCTACTTTGACTTTTTAGTTTAGTCCATGTCCCATCTGCTAACATGGAGGAGGAGGAGTTCAGGACATGTACTGAAGCCAGACAAAAGGGGGCGATCAAGGCATCCATCTTTATTTGCAGTGTGTGTGTGTGTGTGTGTACAGGCGTGTGGTGACTGTCAAATCAAATATCATGTAAAATGGTGCTGTGTGTTAAATCTGCTGGTAATTTGTATTCACTGAAGCTTGAGCATACATCATTCATGTGACCCCACCCCACCCCCCGTCCCTCTGCACAGTGACATCTGCAGTGCATCTAACTGAGGACATTTCCCTTGGTGCTGAAACTTTAATGAGTGGAGGCGGATGAACACAGGTCGTCCAGGAGAGTTTAACCACTAATTTCCACTGATTAAATATGGAGGACATGTTCTGAGAGTCGGTTGCATCGTGTTCAGAGATCTGTTTCTGATTCTGATCTTTGACGTCTAACCCAGAGTCCAACATTCAGACATTTTATTCCTTTTCCAGTTTATGTGTTGAGGATAATTTTGATTGTCCACAATAGAAATGTAAATCAACCTTTTTAAATACACTTAAATTAATGGTTTCTTTCTTTACCCTAGAATGGTTCCTTTATATTTAAATACTTTATAATTACATCAGGAGCGGGTCTTCTTTACCGAGTCCGCCAACGTTTTTTTACAGGAGCCCAGACTGGACAAACTAAAAACCTTTTGGTTTTTTTATTGAAGCTACTGAAGCAGGGGGAGGTGAGGGGTGTTCAGCTGCAATGTGAAAACTTCACCACTAGTTGTCACTAAATCCTACAAACTGAACCTTTCATTCTCACTGTAACTTAAGTGTCTTTAACTTATTTCGTTAACAACAAGAAGTAGATGTAACTGATAACTGGTCGCTCAGCATCAACCTTTTATTCACGTATTGCAAGAAGGTGTTGAAACATAACTTTTAAACCCAATTTAAGATTTGTGAAACTTAAATATTTATTTGTTAAAGCAAAACAATACAAATTTCACTGTTTTATTTACTTTGAGATCGTATCAGAACAATCTTGAACAAAATAAAAAAGAAATATCAAGATATCAGATATCGACTAAATTTCAGAATAACTCAAATCTATTGTTTTTTATTTTTATTTTTATATTTATTGTTTGATCTTGATTCTGTCACCCAGTCGTTTTGAGCTGGACCTGGTCCTGTGTGGTCTGGATCGGCCATAAAGCTGTGAAATCAATATTATTTTATTTATATTTTTCCTTTAAACATTTTTAAATTATACCAATCCCCTCTTTATGGTCCAACATCGTTTTATAGAGTCACATACTGAGACCAAACACAACATCGCACTTGTAACGCATCACTCAACACTTCACCCACAAAACCACAAACTAATGGAATATCTGTTGTGGATGTAACATATAAAAATCCTCCTCTTCAGCCCCTCCTCCACTTCACCCCCGTCTTCACCTCCTCCATGACACTAGTCTTCTTCAGCTTCTGTGACTTTCATCATCCTGCAGCCGACACCAGGACTGTGTTCTTCTCCCACAGCCAGAGGGGATTCGCTCACTCCAGCCCGCTGCCCCAGAACCCTGAGGCAAGGCACGGGCAGTCGTACAGTCTTCTGTGTCACCTGGAGTGGTCGGGGGTCTCCTAAGTGAAGGGTCACAGCCGGAGTTTTTTTACTTTTATATCTTTCATGTCAAACCTGGGTCACGACAGGGAAGACCTGGAGGCCGGTGATGGATGGAGCTGGAGTGGGTTGGCTGCTGCTGTTCTTTGTATTCTACTCGTGTAAGGTAAGAAGGCTGTTCCCCCCCCCCCCCCCCCCCCCCATTCACACTCTTTATCTCTGGTGTAACATGGAGTCCAAAAGTGATGCAGCTTTACAACTTCAGAGAGAAAGTGGAGGGAATTGAATTTATAATCTTTTCATGCAGATAAAACATCTGTCTGTTGTGAGGAGATGTTCCTGCTGCAGAGTTCAGCAGCAGACGGGAAGTTTTGAATAATCTCCAACACTTCCCTGTTTGGCTCTTTTTCAGTTTTCTTATCTGAAACACACACACGTGTGTTTGCACAGGGAAATATTTATATCTCCCAAAAAACAGGATATATTTATCATTTGCTTTTCACCTGAGATTCAGGAGTCGTCTCTGCACTGAAATGAAAAACTTATCGGATCCACAGAATAAAAAAGAGGAGATGGATATAACATTTTAAACATCAGTGCATCATCTTAAGAGAAACTTCTAAAACCACGTTATTATAAATCTACTTCTTTTAAAACTTCTATTTTGACTTTCCTTTCATAATCAAATAAATCTCTATATCATCTGAAATTATTTTTGTTCGTTCTCTTCTGGCTCATTGCTTTTTGTTACTTATTTAACTTTTGTGTTGTGATATATTTGTCACTTTGCTTCACTCTTGTTCTTGTAAGAAAACATTGATACGAAAACGTCTTATCTCTCATAAACCAGAGACCAGAGCCCATTAACAGCCTGAAGGTGTTTCCCAGCACTCAGTTTTCATGCTGATTCCATTGTACTCCAACACTGTGTTTCCCCCTAAGTGCTGCCGATTGAAATATTCATGTTAGTTCAGTGTATCCGCTGGGGGGGGGGGGGGTATGTATAATCCATAGGTGTCCTGGGGGCATTTTTATAGAGACAGGAAAACGTGATCATGTAACCGCTGACGGGAACAAAGATGAAACATTTAGCGGTTGGTCGGTTTAATTGTCGACGCTGAATCGCTCCAGGAGGAAAACTACAAGCAGCCATGTTCTGTGTGTAACAGTGAAGAGTTGCTCCTCTTGATGTTGTATCATGAAAAAAAACACACATCAGCTGTTAACACACTACATCTGCTCCGTGGGGGTCTCGAACACGCAGCTCCAGAAAAAACACATTAGCTTTCTTTCATCAGCTTTTCTCCTAACGACTTAATTACGTGATCATTTGTTATATTTTGAACTGATGACATGTTGCAGAATTTCCCATTAGAAGCAAGATGATTGACTCGTTAGAGATTCTCTTTGGACTGAATGAATAATGTTCATCTCAACTGGAGTTAGTGGACTCAACGACTGCACCAGTAACACCAGTAGAATACACACACTACATGGACTTCCACATGCTCTTAGGCAGTTAAATAACAGAGACCATCTTTCAAAAGAATCATCATCAAAAAGATTAACAAATAGGATATTAATTATTTAATAAAGTTACCAGAAACATGTTTCCTCTCTTATCTTCAAGATCTACTGTCATTTCCCATTTGAAGATAAATTATTCAGCTTGAATTTGTGAATATATGTGTCTCTGCATGAGGTGGACACTGTGCCGTCAGCCTTCAAGGGCAAAACACAAAAACTCCAAACGAACAGAAGTCTCCACAGACAGGACAAACCTTGACTGACAGCTCGTCCAGTTTCGTCCCTGTTAGCAGAACCAGACGTCACCTGAGAGGACTGTGGAGCAGAACAGGACTTCAGTCACGTTCCCTCTTTACTTCTTCATCTTTCCCTTGGATCTGTTCCTCCATCTTCAGCGGGAGGAACTGAGATTAGAGGGAAACGTGGACAGTTAAGAGAAGTTAATTGAGGTGTGTCAACACAATACAACACAATTGTTTATCTCAAAATCTCACTGAATACGGCTGCAACAAAGAATTTCTTCATCATTTTAACCTTGAAATGTCAAGGTTAAATATATTAGACAAAAGAAACTACACAATTGAGTCGCTGGAACCAGAAAATTAAGATTAAGATTAAGATTAAGATGCATTTATTCGTCCCAAACACATGCACAGACATGCAAAGGCACACTCATGCAGGTAGGGAAATTTAATCTCTGCTTTTGACCCATCTGGTGCAGGACACACAGAGCAGTGACCAACCATGTACGGCGCTCGGGGAGCAGATGTTGGGGGAGTAAGGTGCCTTGCTCAGGGGCACTAGACAGGGAAGGAAGAATCCTCTTGGATTTTTGGACAGATCAATACAGGTTCGTCTTTTTGTTGTTTCTCCGTGGAGTCGAACCAGAAAAGAACCAGAGACAAACCAGAGACCTACTCTGCCCATAGTCCCAAGTTTCTGCCACTAGAGACTAATTATTTAGAAATGATAAATCAAAACACTTGGCTATTTATGTATTTTTTGGTTCACGTGGTTCCGATTGTATCACCGATGGAAGAGATTCAACCTCTCCTTCATTTTGGGGATTTATTTTTTCATAACCGAGCTACAAATAAAAAGTCTAATGTTTAAAATCACTAAATACTAATAAACTGTATATCAACATACAAACCTGAACAAAGTCAAAATAAATATATAAACACTTTTACAAATTGGTCTTTAAGAGACGTATCAAGAGAGAAGATGCTCGTCGCACAGTATTTCCTCATGATGATGGTTCCCAATAGACCATTGGTCTTCAGACTGGACTGTGGAACTGGGACAATCCTCCATCCACTGGTTCCTCTCTTATGCTCAGTCCCTGTGGAGGTGAAGGCAAACAGATGCTTCCCTGGAAACACAGAGGAAATACAGCATCTTCTCAGAGTCTGGTTCTTCCTCCAAGTTGGGATCAGATCTGGTTTGATGCTGGGGGGGGGCCATCGCCGGCCACATGGTGGCGCTGTTGCATTAGTTTGTCGTGCACCATGAGGCACAAACACACACTCACACTCAGTAAAACACACAGGAGACCAGGGAGAGGTCAATCCAGAGCATCGGGCTGTCGTGTGGGCGTTTCACATTTCATCAATATAAAGAAAACAGGGGGGGGCAATGAGCAGAGAGGAACATAAATGAATAATTTAACTAATGGAGATAAAAATACAAAATAAGATGATTAGAAATGTCAGGAGGAAAAATAGGAACAGCATGAAATGGGATAAATATTGAGTGGGCTTTTTATAACTTCTTATTTCATGTTAATCTGTTTGTTTATTAAAGCAGACACTGATGAAGAGGAGGATGAGCTCATTTGATGATGAAGAGGATGAGAGAATAGGTGAGAGTGAGAGATGGTGTGTATTAGAGAGAGAGAGGAAGGGAGGGAGGGAGCAGCAGAGAGTTAGATGGTAAATGAGAGAGCGACGCTGGCTCAGTCACAGCATCCTTCTGCCAGGAGGAGGAAGGATACAGGAAACACACACACTCACACAGACACACACACAGACACACACTCTGCTCAGTCAGACAGAGCAGGCGTTTCCAGGAGCGTCTCTTGCAGCCGGAGCTGGATGTTGTGGACGTTTGGACCTGGCGTGTCTTCACATGGAGACATCTGGAGCGGCTGGTGCTCCCGGATTCTAACCTGTGGCAGTGTGGGAGAGCGGACGTGCAGCACTGGGACCACCCTGGCTCTGCTGCAGAAACCCTGTGTTCGGAATTCCTCCAGCTGAGAAACTGCTCATCACCTGTAGCATCATGCCGTGCACCTGCTGTGGTTTGACTGGTGTCCACTGTCTGGACTGCGTGTGAGAGACCGGCCGGAGTTCCTGCCTGTTGTGTGTGTGTGCGTGAGTGTGTGCACGTGTGTGTGGATGTGTGCGTGTCAGGATGACCGTTCCCATGTTAAAGATCGGTGCGGTGCTCAGCACGATGGCCATGGTCACTAACTGGATGTCCCAGACTCTGCCGTCGCTGGTGGGACTCAATGGAACCGTCGTGTCGCCCGAGGGGACACATGAGCGCATCGTCAGTGTATGTATCCCGCGTACATGTACACACTTTGCACACAAAGCAAAATGAAGTTATTTTATCTAAACAGAAGTACCAGAAGTTTTGTGTTTCTCTCTGAGATTCTACGTTGTTCTGTTAGTAGTTCACTCCTGTTGAGGGTTAGGAACAAAGGATGATGCACCTCGTCCTGGTTTGAACTGGGATTTGTGAATATAACATTGTGTTGAATAATTGTTTTAAATATTCAGAAATGAGAGAAGATCAAAAGATCATCTTTTGTGTTGTGTGCTTTCTAAATATTCCCTCACATGCTTCTATCAGCTGTTTGCTTGTACATATTACCACCTTATTATCACACCCTATAATTACACATAAGTGTGATCATCCTCTTGAGATGAACGGCTGCTTTTTAATCGCAGCAAAAACACCAACAACACATTTTACATTTTGAGATGTAAGAAAGTGTGAGAATCAAATGATTCCTGGTTCAACACAAACAGGAACGTTTCCCCTTCGTGCTGCAGGAATATGTGTGATCCTCAGAAAATAGAACAAAACAAGGAACAGAAATAGAAAATGAGAAGATGCTCTGAAGCACAGATTCAGAACAGAATGGAGAAGAGAAAAATCTGTGGCTGCAAATGGGAGGAAGAAATTGGCAGCAATTTAATGGCAGAAATAAATAAAAAAAACAAATAATCTCCCCTGTTAATATGAGTCATAAAGAACACATGGACACACACACACACACACACACACAGGGGAGAGGGGGGGGGGGGGGGCATTGCTCTTTCTCTGACTTACTGGGGGGGTATTTCTCCCGGGGTGGACTGACTCACCCATGGGACAGCCAGTAATTTGTCGCCTTGGCAACACACTGGCAACCCCAAGACATGTAGATGCTGGAAAACTCGTTATATATTGTGTACGCATATATGTGTGTTGTTATTGTGTATGTGTGTTTTTCTGTGTGTGTTTGTGTATTCATGTGTCCCCGGGCTTTACATGATTTAGCTTTCTGGCTCAGGAGGCTCCTCACAGCTGCTGTGTGGCAGGACTTTGCAAGTTCAGCAAAGTGCATGCAGCCTCCTGCAAGTACACACCCACACACAACCTACACACACACACAAACACACAGACACACACACACTGGCAGGACATGGCTGAGAACAGATGGAGATGCTGTGTTTCTAGAGGAATCTCCTGATGAGTAATTTAAATCTGGTCTGGGGTTTCCAGACGTCTTGTCTCTGATGCATCCGACACATTATCGATATCTTTTTAATGCTTTTAGCATTTGGTCTAAATCAATTATCCATTGGACTTTAGTAGGCTAGTTTTTTTTTCTGTGTTATTATGGGTATCTGTTTAACTTGATCCTATATTTAAATTATCCAACGCTTTTTGATATACCGGTTTAATTAACCATTTAAAATTATTTATTCAAATTATCGTAACAATCAAATCTTATGGTTTCACCAATTTTTAGCTCATAATTTCAATAATTGTCTCTTTGTTTTTCGGTTCAGGAATTCATATCAACTGTTTGTCACTTACTTTCTAGACCTATCAATAATTAGTCCAACTGTTTGCATTACTTTAAACTCATTATTTGAATAACTTGATACTTTGATGTAACATTTCATAAATTTCATATAATTTCTTCGTCGTCTTTTTATCTAATATCTTTTTATCTATCTAATATCTATTTTAAGCTCATGTTTTCTATTCCTCCCGTTGCGTGTGTATGAAAATATGACTCCTGTAAACTCTCTGCATGATCACCCACTACTCTTCACTCATTCCCAGCCCCCCCACGTAGAGCGCAGGTGCTGCAGCTGTCTCAGTGAGTCGCTGTGTATTTTAAATCAAATTGTTTTTCTAAAGAGCCGAGCTGCTCGACATCATCTTTCCACGGCACCTCTGGCGACCCCCCCCCGGGTATAAAGGATCTGTCTCGTGCACTTTTCAGAGTTTGGGCTGTTTCCCCGCCTGCTGGCTGCTGCCTCCTCTGTTGAATCCGTGCACGTTCAGCGTGTGGGCTCTGCTCTCGCTCCTATTTGCACTGATCCCTAATCAGCCGAGCTGCCTCAGAAGATTCTTATCATTTCTCCCTCGTGTGGAACGGACCCTGAGGTGCGGTTTGTCCTCCTCTGTTTAATTAACAGGAGCAGTCGGCACAACTGATGCTTATATTTTCATCCCATCCACGTTCTGCTCCTTTATACCCCCCCCTCCCTTCCTCCTCGCTCCTTCATCCCTCCTCCATCCCTCCTTCATCCCTTCTTCATCCCCTCCATCAGCTTCATTGTAAACTGGACTTCAAGGTTACCACACCAAACCCAGCTGATTGATTTATGCCATGTTTCCCTCCAGGCATCCACCTCCCCTTCCCACCGCCCCCCCACACACACTCCTCTATATTCTCCCAGTTTCCTCCTCTGTCGTTATTCTCTTTCTCAGGGTTTGTGGGGCAGCTTCTCATCCAGATTACTGTGACAGGCTGGTGTGTGTGTGTCTGTGTGTGTCTGTGTGTGTGTGTGCATCAGATTGAGCTCAGCCTTTTACATTGTTCTAAAATGTTAAGTGGGTCAAACAGGCCTGGTTAAATCTCACCGAAATGAGCCCGTGGTTTTCTGTGTGCTCTAATTTAACGTCCGGTGACTTGGGCCCAAACGTCTAGAGACCAGGGAACAACTGCTGTGACCTCGACAGCTCCACACCAGGACTTGCATAACCCCAGAATGAAAAGAATGAAATGCGTGATTACATAACTGAGGTGGTATTTAAGGTATGTGTGTGTGTGTGTGTGTGTGTGTGTGTGTGTGTGTGTGTGTGTCTCTACTTCAGCCTAGAAAATCACCTTGTCTTTTCGCTCCGCTTTTGTTGAGTAACAAAAAAATAACAATTTATTCTCTTGAACTAAATAATGGACGTAACAATCTTTTTTTCTTTATTCTTGTTTGAGCTGTTTCGGTATCTTGGCATCAACTGAAGGTGTAATTTGTGAAATCCAATGCTTTGAATACCTGGTGTTTACTTTTGAATAACACTGCACTTATGCCATTGAAAATATGGCTTTGAAAACCATGTGTTTGGGTTTATCCTGCATTGAAGCCATTATTTAGGAGTTTATTCACCCAGAGATGGAGCAGCGTTACGGTTGGAGTCCTTAGTCTGCACCTGATTTATTTAAGAATGATAATTGATCATCTTTTAACATTTTTTTTTAATCTCCAATCGCCAATATTGACTCACACTCCACCACATTGACCAGCCAGTGACTCCCTGTTTACAGCGACTGGAGCACACTGTTGGTTTTCAGTGCCTTTCTGCACCTGCTCTATTACCAGAGCTCCCAGTCCGAGGAAGAAGTCTCTTTTGGTAGCTGTGAAATTCAAGTTTGAATATTTTGCCTAGCATTTCTGGCAAGTTGAAGGTATGAAATCAGCTGCATTTTTTACTATGACTGTAAGGTATCATTAGAGTACATCTGACAATTTGCTTGCAGGTCCCTCAGGATGTTTTTCAATCAACAAAAATGCTTTTTTCATGTTGTCATATGTATTTGAAACATGTTTTTAATATGTGAAATGGCAGCGAGAGTCAGAAAAACACTGTGCATCAGTTTGGACTGGGAGACTGTGGTTGACTGGGAGCTGCTGACATTGAGCCAGGGAGACCAGCAGCTTTGGCTGTGGACGCATGATGGTGGAAACTCTCCAGTTCAGCCGGTTGCTTTCCTGGACACGAACATGTGGGAGATGTCACAGCAGATTTTCAGCTGAAAATGAAAAATATCCCATTTACATACTGGATTGTCTCCAGTGCCATCAAATACAATGAAATCTAAATAGCGTGCAATCGCCTTTTATCCAAACATAAGAGGACATTAGAATCACAATAACGAGCCTCGTGGCGAGCTCCTGAATCCCTGCTGGGATTTACCAGCAACATGGAATTAGACAGGAGCATTTATTTATGTTTAAAGGGAAATATGTGTCTGACCAGAAGAACACGCTGAGGTTTTGAGTAAATGTTGTTTTTGTCGGGAAAAAGGCACAAAAGAAAAAATGACTCACTTGTTTCTTTTTGAAAAACGCTTTTACTCAAAAGAAGAGAAACGCAAAATAGAGAAAATAGACGAAAGAAGAGAAACATGTGAATGTGTCGAGTGTTTTAATAATTGAGTTTAATTAGCAACTACATTTCTCAAACATTCCCATCATGCTTTGCAGCCGGAGCAATACGAAAGTGTTATGTCTCGTTATAGTTACACCATGTAGAAATACTTTGTCCTGCACACGTCCCCCCCCCCCCCCCCCCTTATACCACACTGTACTGTATGTGTCATCTGGAGCTATATATGGCAGACATTTGTATGCAGCCTGAAGGGAAGCAGCTCCTGGTCACAGCCCTGGAGCTCGGTGTGGCTGCACATGATAGAATCGCATATGATGAATGTCTGATAGCGGAGTGCATTGTCCTATCTGGGTCACAACGATCGGGAGGAAGGGGACATATTTCAGAATTAGACAGATTCAGTGGAGCCCGACTTCTTTTTGATATTGCACACGAGGCATGAGAGGATTTAGTTTTCTGTTCGGCTGCAAGAAGGGACGATATCTCTTTATCGATGAGTCCGATGGCGGCTGCACGCATGGATTTTCAAATCATAAAAACGTGGGAGACCACAGACATAACGATAGATGCAGCCAATTTTTAATAGGTTGTGAGAACGTCACCTAGTCGATCCAGTCGAGACCCAGGAGCTCTCACACTTCCAGAGAGTTGAGAACTCACAGAAACTTTGACTTGACTTCAGAATAAAAAAACAAACAAGGAGGTGGACTCCTGCAGGTGTCAGCTGGGTGAGAATAACTAAATAAAAGAGCATGTTTGTCCTTTTCTACTGGTCACATGGTGCAGGAGACAGAGGTCTTATTAATGTGGGTAGACATGTTCCAGTTCTAAATGCAAAAATCAAGTTGCTGGGGATTTCAGTCTCAGTCACGTCTCCCCAATTTCAAATCGTAAATATCAAACATGTGGGCTAGATACTTACTATTCAAAGTCAGGGAGGCTCAAATGTCTGTAAACTCTTCACACCACAGAGACATTTCAGTTCAGCCTCATCAGAATCAGAACCCTGCATTTGACGAAAAGGGCTGAATTGGATTTGAAATTTGTCTGATTGTCCAAAAGGGAGACAGATCACAGGTTTCTACATTCCAACCATATTTCATTAAATAAAACTTTAAATAAATGTATTTCAAACGCTGAAGTTGGAGATTTTCTGGCTGTTTCTATTTGATGAATGAATGAATTATCAAGACACGTATTGATAAAACTATTTATGGACTTTCATCATGTTTTTATTACAGCTGCCAGAGTTTCAGTCAAAATCAATGCGTTTGAAAAGGTATATTTCAAATTGAATGGACATCACATTGATTCCCTCAGAGAAGTGAGCTGTTAAGAAACAGAAGAACAACAAACCAATAGATCCCTTTTGAGTTTAAATTGTTTTTACTTTGTTGTCACCTCCCTCTGTTGAACGCTCACATGTTGTTGCTGCAGCCTCTTCATTCCCCCCCCCGGTGTGTGTGTGTGTGTGTCTGCAGGGCTTGTACCCGGGCTCGGAGGAAGGCTGGCAGGTCTACAGCACGGCCTCGGATCCCGACGGCCGGTGTGTGTGCACGGTGGTCGCCCCGGCACGAAACCTCTGCAAGCGAGACCCTCGGAGTCGACAGCTCCGCCTGCTGACCGAACAGGTGTGTGTGTCTGTGTGTGTGTTTTGTGTGTCTGACCTGTGAGTGCGTCCTTGCATGTGTCAGTGCTCGGCATTGGGATGCAGCACATGAGTTGGGGAGGGGGGGGGGGGGGGGGGGAGGCGGCCTACTGGAATGATAATATTCCCTGGACTGTCTCTTTGTTTTGACACCTACAGAAACACACACAAACAGACACACAACCCGGGTTTCACTGACAGCTGTAGCCCTGATACATCAGCCGCCGCGGCCTCCACAGACTCAACGTGCCAGAGGAGTTTACACTCAAAGGCAGCACTGACAGATGGGTGGGACAGACACACTTTGCTGTGTGTCATGCCGATGTGCAGCTCTGTGTGTGTTTGAACGTCTGCATGTGTGTGTTTGTGTGTGTTTGTGTGAGGGTGTGGATGGAGCCACGTAGGCACTTTTCTGACGATATATCCGCGTCCTGAGGGAGGAATAAAAGTGATTTGTGACAGGAGCCCATGAATTATTGAACGCCATCAGTCCCTGCAAACATTTTTTTCCCAGAGCAGGCGCCACTGCAAGGCTCACACACATCAGGATACCCCCCCACCCCCCCCATTCCCGCCAACGTAAAAATGAAACGTGATTCTAACTCGCTGCCGGTGTTAGATAAATCAAGGAGGTAACACGAGAACTCTCAGGAACAATAACTCTCTCCGCTCGCTCCTCCACTCGGCTCCTGTTGGGAGACTTTGTATTTTATGAATCGTAAGTAGCTCAGCGTGTGTGTGGAGGCGACGCCGAGCCCCAGCTGTGAGCGTGAGGGTGTGTCTCCCTCTTTTTTTTACTTTTGTTTGTTTGTTCCGCGCGTCACTTCCTGATATCTGGGTCGTTTTTTTATAATAGAATTTGTTTTCGTGCTTGTTTTTCAGCCCGATATCAAAAGGAGAGGTGAGATACGTGGTAGCGATTCAGGGCGGTTAATGAGAGAAGGCGTGGGAGTGTTTGTTTCTTCAGAACACAACACACTGTCGGGGAGAAGCTCACATTGAAATGGGTCTAATGAGATGCAACTTCAAAGAGGAGCAGCATCTGTGGGTCTTTGCTTCGTGGTTGTTGAGCCAAAGTGTTTAGAATACTTAAGATTCAGTTCACTTTCAAATGTTTCTCTCATTTTTGGATTCTATTAATCATCTCCTCTGACAGGCCTGTCCACTCTCTCTTTTAAGGATTCGCCAACAAAAACATTTAGTAGCCGTGTTTCTTCCCAGAATTACTTTTCCGTTATCTTGGATAATCCGCAAGCTTTTTAAATTGGAACCAATTTCCGCTGCCTGTGGCTTTTTCCTCTTTTCTCATAAAGTTCACATTTTATTTTCATCATGAAATACAAATATTGAGCGTTGTCTGTAATCTGCTCCAGATAGTTGAGCTCCATGGAACGTGAGTTTTAAAAGCTCTCGTGAAGCCTTCAAATTTCCTTTAGCTCCATCATCTGATCGTTTTTGACGGGGGGGGGGGGGTTGTACAATTCTCTACCTAACAGATAAATATAATGTAATATACTTTAACGACCTGCGGATAAGGTCTGGAGAACTGGGACAGTTTGATTTCCCCACATGCAGAAGGCAGCGGGACGTTCCTCAACGCAACACAAAGACAAATTCATACAAAGACACACAACCCTTCACACCGACCGTGGGAGAAACTCCACACAGACACGTAGAGAACATGCAAACTCCACACAGACAGGCCCCTACCAAGCAGGGATTTGAACCAAGAACCCAATGATTATAATGCACTTTAAAACATCAGTTGAACATCATGAAGGTAGCTATCGTTTTTCCTTTCTGAGCATGTTGACGTTAGCATTTAGCACCGCCGTGACAAAGTGCAGCCTCACGGAGCTGCAGACACTTCATCTTGTTGATTTATAAGATCCCTGAAATCTAAGGCCTGAAATTAAATCAACGCTGTCAAGGTGAGACAGAAATCTGACTCATTCAGGTCATGCACCTTCCAAAAGATTTATCAAACACTGTGTAACTTTCGCCCTGCAACAATCAGCCACAAGTGGGAGTTTAATCCGTTTGGCTGTTGAGGGCTTTTGAGTGGTTAAGTGGTTTCTACACACACAGAAAATAAAACCTATGAACTGCTTCACCAGAGCTGCGACTGATGTTCCAGGTGAGACGTTGGAATAGAATAGGCTCCATTCATCTCTATTGTGAGTCAGTGTACAAAAGGATTTTGGGGACAAATCTGAGTTTTAAATCCCAGTGAAATTGCCATTGTGTTGGAATGGAAGCAGAAATCTCACAGAGGGAAATTTTCCTGGTCACATAAAATAAATCTGAAATGCTGATAACCATCTAAAATCACTTGTGTGTGTTCATGTTATGCACAAATCCTTTAAGTATTCAATCATGTCATCACTCAGTCACACTGCTCGACAATCAACAGGTGGGCCTCAGTCAGAAAACAGCCCAAACCAAAGCATTAGCATTTCAGGCAAGGTGGGACGCAACAAGCATTCATAATATCAACTGTGTGTGTGTCTGTGTGTGTGTGTGTGTGTGTGTCAGGTTCAGAATGTGAGTCAGTCCATGGAGGTGGTCGACCTGCGGACGTCCAGAGACCTGCAGTACGTCCGAGACTCCGAACCGCTACTGAGAGGAGTGGATGGACGTTTACACACGTATGTGGCCAACCCCCGGTCTCTGACGACAAAGGGCTTGCAGGTACACACACACACACACTCACACACACACACACACTCAGACGCACACAGAGTAAGACAGTCGCTGTAGGGAACACATAACCTTTGGTGTGAAAACATTGATTTCATGCATGCCAAGCTGAAGCTTCCTGTCTGCTCACAGGCATCTTTCATGGAGGGGACAGAATGTGTCTCTCTCTCTCTGCAGGAGTCTTGTGTAGAAAGTGGCAGCATCTCCACACACAAGCTAAAAATAAACCCAACGTCTGGATGAGTCTGAAATGTATTTCATTGATGTACAGAATCAAAGGGAGTTTATCTCCATCCTGCGTTTGTTGCTTTAGATTTGCAGGAGAGGAATTCAGATTACCTCGCCGCAAGTTCTGAATTCTAAACGTGTCTCACTTCCTAAAATTAGGAGTTCTAATCTCATCAGTCCCGGCGCTTTCTGCCATGACGCCGCTGGCAGCAGGCGTCTGCACCAATGACAGATCAGCAGGGCAGCCAAAGATTATTTGAAGAGTTACAGAGAATTCAGAGGGAGCGGATCTGAGGAGTGAATGATCTTAACGGTTCAATTAGCTGTGAAACTGCTTGTTTAATGGCTGCTACCTGCAGCTGTGGACTAATGATTCTGAACTCAAAGGTTGTGAGACCCACTGAATGCAGCCTTCCCTGTAAACACAGGTCTGGGATTTGGGCAAAGAATTCGGCTGCTTGGATATTGTGGTTTAATGGAACCTGTCATTAGGATCTAAATTTAGCCCAGTGTAACCTGGAGGTTTGTCTTTTGATTTGCAATAGACCAGATCTTCTTATCGGGCAAAAACAGATCCTATTCTGCTCCATCCTCCGTTATGAACCCTTTAAAGACATTTTGGGTCCTTTCTGTTTATGGACTTCTTAGTTTAGAGACATTTACCTTTAGGTTTCCTTGTGTTTGCTTGTTATTTCACTGTGTTCTCCATTTCCTGTTTTACTTTCCTCGTGTCTCTATCCTAACTTCCTGTCTTTGTCCTGTTTCCTGCCCCTGTGATTGTCAGCTTCTTTTCCTCACGTGTTCCACCTGTGTTTCATCGTCCTGCCTCCCGTGTGCTTCACTTTGTCTTGGTCGGTTTCCAGTGTCATCCAGTTCCCAGTGTTTCTCATGTTTATCACTATTTTAGTTTCTTTGAACCTAGTTTCCTGGACCGGGCTTTGCTTCTGTATCGAGTTCTTCTGTGGGGTTATTTTTACCTTATTAAAGGACACCTTAGTCCTTTGGGTCCTGCCTTTCCCCAAACTGTGACGAAAAACATGACAGGATTGCTGCTAATGAGAACAACAACATTTCAAAAGCACCTAATGACCACATTCCCCTCCTTACTTCCTTCACTGAGACACAAGGCAGACAGACTCGCCTGTGGACGTGAGTCGATGCCTCGTTCACCTTCAGGTCGGCTGAGCATTTACCTGACAGCTCACTAAATGTGGATAAAGGTGATAAGTGATGATAAGAACTAGCCAAAATAACGGAACCCATCCTTGAGAGATTTTATTTGACTTTTCAAGTTTCCTCTATGTCCCATCCATCAACGTGGAGGAGACAGGATGCACCCACGCCATTTATTGTCCCTTACAAGTATATAATGCCTGCCCAGCTTCGTTAGGATGTGAATAGATCAATGAGAAGTAGAGTCAATATGAAGACACAGTGTTTTTAATCCACCTGTAAACACCCCCAGAGCTCAGAGATTAATATTTGTTTAATCCCAAGAAAGAAAGTGGAGCGTCACTATAATTCATTGCTGTTGGTGGTTGTTTGTGCCAGACGAGTTCTTGGCAAGGAGCAGCAAACCCCCCCCCCCCCCTTTCAATCTTCACTATTTGTCTCGCAGCAGACTTTCGCTCCAGATCTAATGTGCAGACTCTTCTCGCTCTCTCTGCTAGACGGTTAATAATAACAGTTTATTACTTTAAAATACCAAACAGCAAACATGGGACAGATTGACTTGAAACTCCGACTAGAGGCTCACAGGAGACGCTGCATGAACCTATGAGAGTCTCCATGGGAGGAGGCTAAACACAGACACATGTAACAAGCAACATGCTTACCCCCACACGCACACAGACACACACACACACACACACTCACACAGGGCACAACTTCCCTAAATAAAGAGCATCACTGGTTTTAATTCCATTCAACCTTTCATCTTGTGCCGAGCATCTTCTTCACAACATCATTGGGCTCTGGGGTCTGATTTGAAGTTTTTATACAGTTAGCTATGGTTGTGTGTGTGGGTGTGGGTGTGTGTGTGTGTGTGTGTGTGTGTGTGTGTGTGTGTGTGTGTGTGTGTGTGTGTGTGCGCGTGTGTGTTTGCATCTTGCTCCTTGGGGGTTTTCACAGTCACAAGCTTTTTCCTTTGCACAGAAGTGGCAGAGCTGGTGAATATTTATGTGCAGCTACTGTAGGTTTATCAATAACTAAACAGTGTTTTCATCCCGAGGAAGGAAGGGAGCAAGGCAGACGGAGAGGGGGATGACGGACAGAGAGATTAAGAGGGTTTGATAGATGGACTAATCAAAGGTTTGAGATAGATGAAGGAGAAGAAAAGGGGTGGTGCGGGGGGGGGAGAAGAGAGGAAAAGATGTGTTATTGCATATTGCGATTTCTCCCTGTGGGAGCGAGGGATGAGGGAAATGAGCAAAATGAAGTAAGAGGGAAGGTAAAGGTCAGACGGAGGCTGGGGGGGAGATAAACGAGTGAAACTGGAGGGGGAGAGATTAGACAGGTGAAGATGAAAGAGGGGACATGGCAGGGGAGGGATTAACCAGGTGAAGTGTTTACTCTGAAACAGGCCGTGACATTCTCAGCATTTTGTCAACATCGATTTTTAATCACTTTACATATTTAATGAACCTCCAATTATGTGCAAATAGCGACACCGGCCCGACTCGGTGGGAACCAGGTGGACGACTGTGGACACCCAGCCGAGCTCTCGCTGTCTTTGACGCTTTGCTCTCACGTCGGTGCTGCGGCTCCAGAAACATGTTCTGAAGTGATGTTTGGGGAAAGTGTTTCTGATCTGTGGTGATGGCAGGAGAGGGATTAGACACGCAGTGTGTGTGATGACTGCACAGCCTCCTCCCTGGATGTGTCGTTCTGTTAGCACGTAGGAGGCGGGAGATGCTCCGAGGAGATGAAAACCTTTTTACTGTCTTTGCTTGTGACACTTTTAAAAAATCTCTCTCCTCTCAGCAAATCGTTTTTCGCAGGGATTTGAAAAATTAGTCGAGAATGAAACAGAAAGGGGGAAATATAAAGAAAAGCCTTCATACGCCGAATATCGATCTTCCTTCCTGCTGATTGCAGCGCACGTCCTGCAGTCTCCATCGATGCAGGCTCAATGTCTCCAGTTGGAGAGTTAGAGAAGAAGCTTTCAATCCTCACAATGATCCCAGTCTGCATGTTGTGCTGCTGATCTGAGTGCAGAACAGTCCCAGTCACTCTCTCCTGCAGCCACGTCTCCTCCTGGGGGACGGGGAGCTGTTCCCAGGGCAGATGGGATGTTCAGTCCCTGCAGTGTTTGTCTAACGCGGCTCGTTGCTCCCCTCACTCCTGTCCCTCGAGTCTCGGCCTCCTCAGGGAAATGAGAGGAGGCGAGGAGGGAGACGGCGATAGCTCAGGACACAAAGCATCTCAAATGTTGAATGTGTAGAAAAAATGTAAGTGGGGGAAAGAAGGAGTGATGGTTGCATGTAACTGAGGAGTCCTTGAAAAAGGAAAGTGGGTTTTCACAGGCAAACCAATTACTCTGTTCCTTTTTATTCCGTTTTCAAAGTGAAACTCCAACTCGAGGGGGATTCACACGTGTTCTATTCGTGTCTCCTTCACTGAGCTACAGTCCTTCAGTTCCTCGAGTCCTTTCAACTGTTCACTAACTAAAAGGCCGGTGGGAGAGTGTGTGTTCTCGCCAAGTTAAAACAAGTGTGAAAGTCTTCCGTCATTGTCATTGCACCATAAGGCAACATGGAAAATGGTCCAGTATAGTTTATAGAGAGTAATCCTGCTGACTGACAAACAACCAGCAGCACATGAAAACAAACCTCCACCAAATTTTTCCTAATTACATTGGTCAAGATCAAATTATTATTTCTTTGGAAATCATTGAAAATTTCAATAATTTAACAATTCTTCAATAACATGTCTCAAAACAACGACACCTCTGTTATTTATGTTGTTGACTTGTGTACTAACATCATACAAAATGTACAAATTAATTAAAATGCAGAATAACTAATTAATTTAGTTGCACGTTGCAGCTGAACATCCCTCCTCTCTCCATCCATCCATCCTTTCCAAACATGATAGAGAACCTGTGGTATCCTTCAAAAACATGGCTGCCCCCGTAGAGAGGACCTGCCTCTTATCTGGCTATAAAGGATTTAAATATAAAGATCTCATTCTAGTGTAAACAAAAGTACAATTCGTGCAATTTAGAGGATTAATACACACAAGTGAAAACATCACTGGGATTATTCTACATTCCATTTCACCTCAATCTTTCACACTGGACAACAGATGGGTGGAGGTACTGGTGCCTGCACATCACCTGATTCACCAGCAGCAACGTGCAGAGGTGACCTCAGACCGGAGGCAGCACTCTGCAGAAATGATATTAACTCTCTTTTGTATTTTTGTCCCAGTGTGGATTTTGACGTTGAAAATTGATTTTATTAATCGAATTTGCTGGTGTGAATGAAAAGAAAAGAAAAACCCAGACCCCTGATGACTGCTTCTATTATGGATCCATTTTGTCCTGAGTCCACGATGGAACAGGATTGAAAGAAATAACATTAGCGCGGCACAATTTGCGGTAGCTCCGATGCGTCTCAGACTGAAGCTTATTACAGGACAACAATGGCTGTGACTCACTGAGCCAAGACACGTGAGGAGCAGGTGGAAAATAAGAAAAGAGAAAAGGATGGAAAAATACAGCAAGGAGACAAAGTTGCAATAGATTTCATTTTACGATTCATTTATCATAAAGATCATCTCATTATGCATCCTTTCATTTCTATTTTATGGGTAATGAATAACTTTGGATCTGCTTTTGTGATTTTGTTTCCATTTGTTTTTTAATCTGCAGTATTGCAGTCATGCACAGAAATGAATATTCACATTCACGCTGCAGGGGTGTTGCTCCTCAGGAAAAACATTTTCATAGACTGAACACCTGTGGTTCCTCGCTCTCAGCTCCGGTGGAAGCCTCCTTTGTTCTCGCTCGGCCAATTTCCAGGTCACCAGCAGCAGCGTGGTGGAGCGATGACGGGGAGAAGCACAATTAGGGGAAAGAAAACCTCCCTGAGTCTATTCTGGGGTTGTCTTCTCTGTTATTCAGGCCCAGACCTGGACAGGGAAGTAGTGGGACACAGAGGAACGTCCTCAGCAGACGTATAAACCGCCTCAGTTGGCTCGACTCCGAGTTCCATCGCCCTAAAGAGACAACAGCGTGTGCCCCCATTTCTCCCTCCAACTTATTTCTTCCCCCTGCCTTTCGTGCACCCGCAGGAGTTGAAGGGCCAGATGTCTCAGCTACTGCCCCTGCTGGCCGTGGTGGAGCAGTACCGATTGGACCTGCAGACGCTGGCCACGCTGCGAATGGAGCTCTTCAACCTGTCCATCATCCTGACGGCCATCCAGGAGGAGATCGGAGCGTACGACTACGAGGAGCTTCAGCAGAGGGTCTTACTGCTGGAAACCAGGCTACACAGCTGCATGAACAAACTGGGTACGTACCGAGGGGGAAGTCAAACTCACCGACTAACTGCAGTGTGGTTATACACGGTACCGTAGAGTGTGTATAAAAGTAGATGACAGGTCTCTACTTCCTCGTATTGTACAAGAATGACGACACACATGATTGACCAATGACAAGTGAGTCTCAGCTGTCAGGAACATGAATATCTGTGTGATAAGATCTACTTAGAATGAGTTTAATCCATCTCCCATCTGATAACCTGGTGGAGGGGTGGTTTATACTGCAGCCAGCCACCAGGGAGCGATCAAGAGGACTTGGCTTCACTATAAAGGAGCTCTCATTTCGTCCATCTTTGTTTACAGTCTATGGATTGTTACCATTAGGTTGAGTTTATGGCTCTGAAGGAGCTTCTTTTTTATTATTATATATCTCAGAAAACAACTCTGATTGTATCACCAAGTTTATCTTGAATTGGACTATTCCTAACATGAAAAACATATGCTACCAACGAAAATATTACAATCAGTCAGAGAGGGTCTCACAGAAGATGCTATCAGATTGAATCATGAGAAGTGGAGATACCGAAGATCAGAAGTCCGGGTGTCTCCGCCTCAGCTTTAATGATTATTCCCTCAACTTTATGAAACTGCAAAACTTAAATGCTCCACGCCAAATAATGTAGAGGTAACAAGGTTTTTAACGATATCAAACCGATTTAACCAAGACTTGAGTTACGTTTATGATTAAAGCGATTATCCGTCATTTTGGGAAATTACCCTTATTCTCTTTCTTGCACTGTTAGTATAATATATTGTAGGCTGCAGTTGGACAGGAGCTAAAACCAAGCATTTCAGACAGAGGCTGAAAAGAGCAGCTGCAGCAATTGACAGAACACAGGAGCTTGTGAACCTTGTCAAGTGAAAACTCAAAAATTTCAACCAGAACATAAGAATAATTGGCAGGTTTTCTAAAAGGAGTTTGACAGGATCACACACTAGGAGAGAGGTTGTGTCCTTCAGGTGTAGCTTGGTGAAAAATGAATAGCTGAGACATTGAATAAACAGCAGTGAAGTAAATGAAGTAATTTTTGTTATTGCCTTGATTCTGTTTTTGCAGTGAATTTTGTTCACTATTGAATTCCATTATAACCGCTGTGAATCCACCCTCTATTAAAATTCTCAGGCTGAGTGTTTTTCACCCAAAAGACAGATTCCTGGTTGTGTTTTACTTTAAAGGTCACAGTTGCAATTAGTGGAGTTAAACGCGGTTCAAGGTTTGACAGCTCAGATTCTCTGTCTGTATTTAGAAAGGTTGTTATTAGTGGTACAAGTGGAACGGATATGTTTAGGATAAAGACCTCGTGAAGGAGAAAGGAGACAGTCGACCTTGAAGGACAACATCACTGACACCACGCCAGAAAACAGGACTCCTCAGCTTCCCAGTTTGTGTGTTGTGCACGAGTCAAGTTTGTTTTCATTGGATCCTCGTTTGCAGATTTAATACAATTCATTCATCATCTGTCAACAGGTTGTGGTCGCCTCACTGCAGTTAACGGCCCGATCACCGTGAGAGCCTCGGGCTCCCGCTTCGGCTCCTGGATGACTGACGCCATGATTCCCAGCTCCGACAGCAGGGTGGGTGTACAGTGTGTGTGTGTGTGTGTGTGTGTGCACGACAAGTAAAGCATGTGATGCAAACATGGTCACACGGCAGACACACAAACATCGTATCCTTGGTGTATTCTTTCTGTCTCTTTTCTGTCTTATTTTCAGCTTGACTTATGTATCGGTTTAGACAAAAACTTCTTCTCACACACACACACACACACAGACACACACACACACACACTCCATTCAGGGAGAGCATATTAAGCTAGTTGTCAAGGCGACTGTCTCCCAGTTGCCAGGTGTGATTTATATTGCCATGGTGACCCTTGCCTGTTCCCTATTAGAGCTTCTCCCTGGTGATGAAAAGGAGCAGCAGCATCCCAGATATCGTCTTGTTTGCCGGGAACCAGTTTGATTGGTTATCTGCTACTGGGTTATGAAAGGGGCCGGATCCAGGTCCCAGAGTCTGTTTACGAACCTGTGTTTCTGTCCCTGGGTTTTAATGGTGTTCACGAGATGCTCCTGAGTCTGTGAGGCACCCAGCAATGCAAAGTCCAGCTCCTACAAATCCACAGTTTTCCTCCGACTGGATTTATATCATGAAGAATCCATTGAAAATATGAGAAAATATGTGATTTACTATAGAAACCTTTTTTTTATATATAGCTAAAAGGAACCCTGTGGCATATTCTTGAAAACAAACAGTTATATTTACATTGTGTGCCTCTAACCAAAACGCACCGTGTCCTCGAGGCTCAACAAACATGTCGCATGAGTTTCCTGCAACAGAAAACATTTGCAGAGCTGATTTATTTTAAACCGTTTCAAATTGTATTGTGGTATCAAGTTTTAACGTCATGATATAAATGCAGACATTAACCATTGTTTAAAATGTCATAAAGGTTAACTAGATATATCGTGCTCAAAGACATGACAGAAATATAGGCCATAGCATGTTATGAGGATAAATGTTCAAGTGCGCATGTTTCTGATCAAATTGGTTTTATTAGTCATTTTGATAAATCCTGCTGCTGCTGCTACTTCACCAGGGTACACAATAGTTTTTCTGTGAACTCTCTCATGAAGCAAATAGTGAACGCTGGCAGCACCTACGTGACGGGAGGTGACCTGCACGACCTTTGATATTTCATAAGGTCGTCATTGTAAAGGTAGCTGATATTGAGTGTCAGAAATATCACCGACCAAGTGGAAAATATAATTATAGGTTTTTTATTTTTTATATGTCAAATAAAGTTGGTTAAAGTCACATGAACACACACACACACACACACACACACACACACACACACACACACGCACACGCACACACACACACACGAGTCAAGATGAGAAAAGTCACTCTCATACGTCCCTCAGTATCCATGACTACAGTGGCTGCGTATAGGGTCCCAGTTTGGCATTTATGAATTCTTCAGTAGCTCCCCGGTGAGTGTGAGACGTTACACTTAACACACTCAAACACACACACACACACACACACAAACGCCTGCACACACCTGTCGCTGTGTTTGAGAACAGCTGCCGAGGCGTGGATATCCCCTGATCTGTCAAGATGTCTCTGGTGATGGTGCGAGAGGGAGAGACAGAGAGAGAGAGAGAGAGAGAGAGAGAGAGGGAGGGGGGGGGGATGTTAGACAGAGAAAATGAAGAGAGGACGGTCGGTGCAGAGGTGTGATGCAGGGACAAGAAGACGTTTCAGCCAAAAGAGGGGGCGGAAGAAAAGAGGAAGAGACGACGAGGAGGGAGCGGGTTGATCAAAAGCACAACAGAGGGGAAGCAGGAGGGGATGAGAGAAGCAAGGGAGGAGATGAAAAAGGAAAAACAACCGAAAAAGAGCCGAGCCCAGACAGGGCTGCGGTAGACATTAAAGACGGGCTTTGAATTTTTAATGCCTTACTGGTCACTGTAATCATCCTTCTTCTCCACTCAGACTGGGACGTGATCGCTGCTTACTGGGACTGAGAAATAAGGAACTTAATTCTTCTCTCTGTGTGGAAAGGTCGGCCGGAGATGAGGCTGGAGCAGTTTGAGTTCAGACAAGTCAAGTGGTTTTCTGTGTCGCTCTCTCTCTGCTTGTGCGTTTGATAAACTGAGGAATTGTGTGGTCAGAGGATGTTGCTTTTGTGTTGCAGCAAAAAAACTGTAATTGTGCTCACAGACAAACGAACTAACAAACAAACAGGGGTTACAACAACAGAGGTAATAACATCGATCAAAGTAAAGGCACACAACACAAAGACACAAAAATCACAGTCGTATAAATAGCGTAACAGCAACATGAAGCCGATGCATCTCAATCGCCTCCTGGTGGCGGGCTGCAGTATAGGTCATAAACCTGCCTCCTCCATGTTTGTGAATGGACACGTTCTTATCACACTGATGTATGTTCACGTTAAGTTAAGTTTGGTATTAATTAGTTAATTGATTTATATAAAAACAGGGTGAAACTGACTCGCAATTGATGTCGAGTGTGTATCGGAGAAGCCTCGATGGTGTGGCTCCACGATCACGACTGCACAGACCCTGACTATATACATATACAAATACATATCTACCTTTACATCAGTATATAAAATACATACATAACGATTTGAATCCCTCTTTTTGGATGCAGCCAGAAGAAAAACTCTGCAGCGAGTTCAAGAAACAACTGAGAAGAAAAAAGAAAACTCCCTCGTTACTTTTTTCCCAAAATCAGCATCTGGAGCTTATTTATCTTGAGCTAATGGTGCATACAGATGCGATAAGATCACATCTGCCAGAAAAACAAGGACGTGTGTTGCTTTCAAACAGTGTTTTTAAAGATCGGAGAGCTTCTCATCAGATGAGCTGGCGAAGCAGGAAGAGAGGAGGAGGAGGAGGAGAAATGAAAGAGACGAGCGTTGGTGTCTCTGCAAATCAGCAGAATCAGTGCAATCAGAGGGGCTTTGTCTGAAAGTCTCTAATTCAGTGTGATTACATTTTTATTATATTGCGGCTGGAAATTAACTGTAATTTTTAAAAGAATCTCTGCTGTAGAAATGTTCTTTCCTTTGACACGTGGAAGAAGAGATCTTTTCATCTGCTCACGCTCCTCTGCCCTCTGTGCTTCGTTCTGTTTGCAGAGGGAATAACGAGCATCTTCTTCACCAACAACTCTCTCTCTCTCTCCCCCCCCCCCTTTTTCATCTCTTTCAGCTCCCGTCCCTAATTAATCCTCCACGCTGTCGACACTACATTTTTCTCTCCATCTTCTCCCCCCCTCATCTTGTCTCCTAGCCTCTTTCCATTTGTTTTGTCCAGTGATCTCTGATGGTCCCCCCCCCCCCCTTTTCTCCTGCCCTGTATTTACACCTTTTTCTCATTACTCTCCCATTACCTGGTTGTTGCTTCTCATTTTCCCATGATAAAGGAGATGGGGGAAGGTGGACATGAATCCTCTGGTATATAAAATATGATCTAATGTCACGTCTCTTAACAAGCTACAGCTCACAGGACAAAGACTCGTCTGATGTCATCGTGTTATGGATTATCACAGCAAGAGATAACTGTTGTATTTAGGTTGAAATAAAAAAGCCTCTGTTCTCACATATGTAGTCGTTTGAAGCCCATTTAGCACTGGACCTTCTGAGTAGTGGCTCCGTACAGTGAGTGCTTGTGTGTTCACTATGTGGTGCTCAAAGGCTGAGGAACAAAACGTATCATCCTCAACAGTCGATGAATCAGACGTTGAAGTAGAGCTGTTACTCTGTTATCTCGGAAAATGTGAGAGGTGTCATGTGACGTAACGTGAAGCTGTTGGGTTCCTTTACACAGAAAATGACTTTTCGATCTACTGTGGCCGGATTTCTGGAAGTTTTTACTGTGATTTGTGAAGTTTTTGTGGTTTAATTTGATTCGAAATGTAAAGACGAGAAAAGTGCTTCACAAACTTAGTCCATTTTCTCTCCTGAAGTCTTTTTTTTTTTATAGATTATACTGTCGAATACTTTGAAAATCCTAATTACTAATTCATGAGATAGAATATTGAACACGTCTTGCTGTGTGTTGGTCTGATCGAAGCTGAAAACAGACTCCAGCTCATTCAGAACTCTGTGAACCAGGATCGACTCCGAGCTGCTCCTCCTCTCATACCAGGTTCTGAATGGACAGCAGCTGAGTCTCTGGTTAACAAAGAGATCATCTGAGAGCGTTTTCTTTCTTTTTTAGATTTTATGCGTTTCTTAAATTTGATTAGATATTTTTTTCTTTTTTAAATAACCTTGTATTTTAAATGTCATCCAAATGTCATTTTGACATGTGCTTATCTTTCTTCAAATCTGTTCTCGTCTTATATAATTTATGCAAAGCACTTAAAGCTGCATTTCTTGTATTAAAGTAAATCAAATACAGTTTACTACTATCATTACTATTACTCTTACTATTATTATTATCATATTTCCCAGGCTTCAGAATGTTGTTATGCAGAAACATCATTGGAGAAGCCGCACAGCGACCATCCAAGGATGAGCATCCTCCAAAAGATGATGGATGTGTGCATGTGCTTTTGATTTTGGAAATGTTAACATCTGTATAATCTTCTTGAATCTCAAGTGTCCGTCAGCCTCCGTGTTCAGCCCTGCGGCGTGTCGAGAATCCAAAGCTTAGTCACCGTGGCTGAGCTGTGATTAATCCACCACAGTTCTGTTCAGGGTCATTTTAGAGAAGAGTCACTCAAACATCTCTGGTTCCTGTGTCGCTGATTCGTCTCGATTTGTTTGGCTTGAGGAGTTCAGAGGCCAACAGGGGGGGGGGTTGAGTGGCAGCTGCAAACCAAACACCTTGTTGTTATCAAGCTCCTGCAGGTGACCATTTGGGATCTGTTGGATTTGATTCAGCTTCCCGAATATGGTGATAGGAACAGATGTCTCTGTGTCACCAGGTCTGGTCGATGGACGGTTACTACAAGGGCAGGCGTGTGTTGGAGTACAGGACCATGGGGGATTTCACCAAGGGCCAAAACTTTGTGCAGCATCTGTTGCCGCACCCCTGGGCAGGAACCGGCCACGTGGTCTACAACGGGTCGCTCTACTACAACAAGCACCAGAGCAACATCCTGGTAAGAGACCGGCTGCAACCTGAGCAGAGGGTAGGGGGGGGTTAACAGTTTGATAATGAGATGACACAGGTGAATGATTGGCCTCTTCTTTCCAGGTCCAGTACCACTTCCGCTCCCGCAGCGTGTTGCTCCAGCGCAGCCTGAGCGGAGCCGGGTACAACAACACGTTCCCCTACAGCTGGGGGGGCTCCTCCGACATCGACCTCATGGCCGACGAGACGGGACTGTGGGCCGTGTACACCACCATCCCCAACGCTGGAAACATAATGGTACAGTCCGCCCCCTGACTGTGTGTGTGTGGGTGTGTGTGTGTTTTTTCCTGCACTCCGGTGATAAACTTAACAAAATAAAAGCCAAAGAACATAAATAGGTTTTGTCAGAGTATTTTAAATTTGCAGGTTTCTGCTGTCAGCACATTTGTTTTATCGTCCAGTAGCTGACAAAGAGGTTCTGTATTGAATAACAGTATAATGATAGGCATCGAACATAATGAGCACAATGCTTACTGCAGGCTCCACAACCGTGTTTATGTGTGTGTGTGTGTGTGTGTGTGTATGTGTGTGTGTGTGTTCCTGAGTGTGAGTTTGAAAGAGAGAGAGAGAGAGCAAGAGAGAGAAAGACATAAATCTATGAATATTTACGCACAGGTTTTAACAATAAAAAGTAATTTCATGGTAATTTATTATCGTAATAAAACGCACATAATGTAATAGGAAGTGATTGTGCGTTCGAGTGTCATTAACAACTGCAGGAGAGGACGCTGCAGACAAACCTGCAACAAACAAACATGTTGTAGAGAAACGGGACATTTGTGTTTATTGTGCTGGTTTAATGTGTTGTTTTTTTTAATGCACAAATAAAAAATATGCACAAAAACTAGAGATAAGTTATAGGTAAGTTACAGATTGTGGCTCAACAGCAAAAACACACATCTTGTGACTGACTCTCTGTCTCCAGGTGAGTCGTCTGGACCCCCGCTCGCTGGACGTGCTCCACAGCTGGGACACGGGGTTTCCCAAGCGCAGTGCAGGGGAGGCCTTCATGATCTGCGGCACGCTGTACGTCACCAACTCCCACCTGGCCGGGGCCAAGGTCCACTTCGCCTACCACACCAACTCCTCCACGTACGAGTACACCGACATCCCCTTCCACAACCTGTACTCCCACATCAGCATGATGGACTACAACCCCAGAGAGCGGGCGCTGTACACCTGGAACAACGGACACCAGGTCCTGTACAACGTCACGCTGTTTCACGTGATCCGGAGCGACGGATAGATCCACGTGTTCGGTCAAATATAGAGATATATCGGAGAGGGAGGTTGATGACAGGTCTAACTAACATCACATATACACACACACACACACAAACACACTCACAACGGCCGTTCATATCAAGAGGAAAATGATCTGTGTTTGAATTTGAATGCCCTCTAGGCCACGAACGCTTTTCTGAGCTAATAACGTTACACAATACACGGTTGTCAAACCCACAGTGGAAAGGTCACAGACGTATTTAACACGGCGAAGAGGAAGATGAACTGCCGCTGCTGGAGGACGCTGACGGGGAGGAGGGAGTCCGTCGGTTTGAGCTCATCCGTGTTCTGTTTTGCGTTTCATTCTACTCGTGTCTCAAGATGTGATTTTCTTGGAAGTTGAGGTCAAATTGTCGGTGGGGAAAAAAAATTGAAAGAAAGAAAGAAAAGCTCGGCTCGGGAACTGAATCCAAACCGGAGTCAAACCTCGAGCGTCGACAGAGGCCCTGATGGAGATGTTCTGGGTTTGTGATGTGATTGTGGACGTATTCAGTCTGCATGGTTGTTCATTCAATAAACCTTACTGTCAAACTCGACTGTTGTTTTCTGTGTTCTGCAGGAGGTTGAGTGGTGGAATCAGCTTTTACCTGGTTTTTAATGCAAAGTCTGTCTATATGTTTGCAGCTTTGAAAATGAAAATGAAAATGAGATATTTCCCTTCAGGAGGTAGTGGAAACAAAAAAAAAAACTGAGCTTAAATAGGAGTTGATGTATGTATTGCATGTATTGCATCAGATGCATGTACACAGAAATGTTCTGCTGTTCACATCAAACGCAGGAGAAACCTACATTCTCTTATGTGGTTGAAAGGAATATTTGTTGCCGTACAGTAACTGAACGAAGATCAAGGTTTCATGTCACAGGTTTTAATTTAATCTAAAAAAAACTTTTTTAAATGGACAGACAAACAGCGTTCGTTGGACAGAGAGCGATTATGAAACCCGGAGCAGAAACGTTTTGCCTGAACCTTCTGTGTGATTCCACAAAAAAAATATCACGACTCCACCAGGAGCAGCACGAGAGACGACGGAAGGCTTCATTTGCACCAAACCAGCGTCCAATGTGTCCTCAAGGTCTCCAAACCACACTTTGTCAAGTTTAATGCTTAATATAACATTAGGACAAGAGCTTAATGATGGCACCTTGTGATGTCATCTTGCTCCACATTCTGTTCTCGATTTTGCTTCGTTACAAAACCAACCACTGAAATTCAGAGTTAAAAAAGCTCAGTTCTCTTTCAAATGTTCAGTAAATGGCTCCTGGAAGCGGCTTCTCTGCATCGACTTTTGTCAAACGAACCCAAACACCGGGGGAAACCAGTGACACGCTCTCTATGAAGCCATAGTCAGTGTAAATTGTGAGTTCTCTCATCTGCAGGGATGAGTTGCGTCGGTTTTAATTGATCTCACCGGTGTAATGGAGGATGTGAGCTCGGGGGAGAGTGGCGTTTCCAAGCACAGCAAAGGTTAACCTGCTCATTATTATTTAATTGGCTATTATGAGCTCAGGAGGAAGGGTAGTGTCCTCAGAGATTCGTCCAGCAGTGTTTTCTGAGTCCAACGTAAAATACACCTGCGATACAATTCTGGGTCCAGAGAGGATCCGAACTGACGCAGTGCAAACACATGAGAGAAAGTGTCCAGACGACAAAGAGGAGGCAGGTGTAAGAGACGTCTCACTCGTGATCAGATAAGAGAAAATATAAAAAATTTGTGGATTTTGTTTGTTCCACTGATTTGTGGAAACCTAAAAAATTCTGTTGCAATCAGCGTCAGTAAATAAATGTGGATGACAGCTCCCCGAAAGTGAAGCCAAAAGGATTCAGTCGCCCTCTGGTGGCTGGCTGCAGTATGCGTCATAAAACTTGTTAGTGGAAGAGACATACGGTTTCATTTTCCCAGTAATTTGTTTTTAATCGTTTATTTGTTGCTATAAAACGTTGAAAAATCACGATTGACAGCTGACACTGACTCCTGATTGGCCGGTACAGTGCAAACTCTTCTGCCAACCGATGTTTTTGGCACAAGATGGCTGCCTTTGTATCCACAATATTTCCCCTTGATTTCTGTATAGTGGCAGGAGAGGTGGCGACACGGCGTCCATCTTTATCTACATGTGGTTGCGATGGTTTTCTCCGACCTATTTTGGGGATTTAAGACTCGTAATTAAACAGGTGTTGAAATATAAACGTCTCACTTTAACACAAACCTGGAAACAAACCTCGAACGCCGCAAAACGTCTTCTAACAGACAAGCTAGTGATGCTCGCACCTGAGGGGCAACTCCAATCTCATGTCTCAATAAACTGTGAAGATCATAAAGTTGTTTTTGGGAGTCACAGCTTCTGTCAGGCTGCATCAGTGGCTCCTTCACTCTGTATGAATTTCAAGCGACAGCCTCCAGAGAGAACAGGTGTGAACTCGCTGCACCCGTTTCCCTTCCAACACAGAACAAGGCTCCACGCTGATGATTACCGCTGATGAACGGTTAAATGGCCCAGAACTCGGTCGTTTAACGAACTTTAGATTTCGGCATTCGGGTGCAGTCACATCAGGCCTCTGTTTGAGACGGCTCCGCGCTCAGATACGAAAATATATAAGAGGATGTGACGTTTAAGTACATGTTGATCACAGGGTTTATAGTTCATAGGCTGGTAGAGTTAAAATGTACAAAGCAAGGCAATGATGCACATCACACTGTTCATATTTGCAGGTTCAAACCAAGAACTCTTTCAGTATATTTAGAAACATATTTATATATATTAATTATAGAGGCTTTTAATACTTTCAGCATTGTCTTATACCTTTAGGGAATTCTCTTATCTTCAAAACTCTGTGTCATGACAAGCGTGGAAAATGCATTTTTCTGGACGCATCATGGAAACAGCGTCCAAGTTTCTAAACTGCAGTTAATCGTGAATGACTCACACCAATGTTCCACCATTGAACTTTTGAACTCGTCCATTCAACCGACTTTAAATGATTTGAACATTTTCAGTCTGTCTGTGTGGGACTCATATCTTAAAGAACTTGGCACGTGTGATGTTCAGAGCTCAAGGAAGTGTAGTAGTGTTGGATTTGGTTTGATTTGGACACGTGATGCCTTGGTTATTAATAAACTGAACCAACAGACGACCAGGCGGCTGGGACTCATCAGAAGGGACATTGTGTTTCACAGCAACGACAACTGATTCTGCAGTTTTGGGATCAGCCCACTCGGGCTTCACTGAATCACCACAGGTCACTTTTCCAGTGTCACAAAGGAAACTATACCACCAGCATCAACACAGGCCCGAGACCCAACCCTTGACCAACAGGCAGGTTTAGAACGGACACCGTGAAATGTGATGCTGCCCATTATTTCTGTGTAATTTTCATTTTATTGCATTGTATTGTTGCATCATCGTTTTCTCTCCATCAGGATTACGCTGCAGCTTCTCCATGCAGGCGTCTGCACAGCATCTATCACACGTCCATGTCTGCTGGTGCAGTTTGTGATGTTGGCCTTGCAGACATGTTACATAACAAGATGGCACAATTTTTCCTCTCTCGCTTTTTCTCAAGTGAGCGTATTGCTGGATCCACATTGCAGCGACAGACTGCGAATGACTCCCAGAGCATTTACCTCGATTCGCTTCCATCCCTTTGTGCTTCTCTGCCTTTCATTGCTCCATCTCTCTATCTTCTTTATTTGCCCACCTCCCTGCTGTACTTGGCGAGGCCCCAGTCGCTCTGGCACCGTTCCTGCTGCAAGACTCCCTTCTCTCCATCCATCACCATCATTGGCTCAGATTTTCTGCATCGGGAAAGTGCTTCACCGGAAGACCTGCCGGAATTCCACCCAGGGCTACACACTCACGCACACACACACACACACAAACACACTCAGCCCTGGACAAAATGCTGCTTGGCGTGTAACAGACGCCGGTTATATCATTTTTACCTTTTTATTTATTCACCTCTGTCTTTCCATCTATCCACTGGCTCTTGTCTCCTGGGCAGATATCAGCCTGATGAATAATTGACTAATGTTAGAAGAGACCACCCGAGGGGGACAAAAGGAGGGAGCGAGGGAAACAGAAGAGGGAGAAGTCAAAGTGAGCAACGACACTCGGAGAGAGAGAAGCCGAGGAGTCGGATGCACGGCCACGTCGATGCCGAGCTCAGACAAATGGCTTGTGATTATGTTTAATTAATGATGGGGAGATCGGCTTATTAAACAAGCACACAGGCTGAAAGAGCAGAGTGGGAGGGAGAGAGGGGCAGGTGGCAGGAGGAGGAGGAGGAGGAGGAGGAGGAGGAGGAGGAGGAGGAGGAGGAGGAGGAGGAGGAGGTCAGGGAGTCAGAGCACAGTTTCGCTCATTGAGAGAGAACCAGGGTGTAAACAAGTGGCAGCCGGGGCCAGTCTGCAGTCCTATTTATAGAAGTGAGCACATTGGTGAGGGGAAGCCAACCAATTAGAACCAAGCTGCACAAACTCACTCTGTCACACACACACACACACACACTAACACATTTACAGACGTGTTGTCTTTGTCCCTCATTGTCACCGGGGTCACCTCCTCAGGGACCTTCGTGGGAATCTAACCTGCGCTGCTAATGACGACCCTCGACCCCGATGTTTGATTGGTCAGGAACTTTGCTGCAAAAGTCGATGATAACTCTTATTAGCCTGAGGGGCTCCGAGGCAACTTGTGGATCGGGCTGATGTAAATCAGCGGCTAATTAAGTAATTTTGTGCACAAAGGTTTCGATCTGTTTTAAAAGTTTCCAAACACAAGCGATAGATGGAAGTTGCAGATTCCAGCTGTTTCTTCCAGAGGACCTTATTTGTTTTGTGCTATTTGGTCCATATTCACCATTTACACAGGGTTTCACTTTATGTTCACATCCAGATTACACCTTGCCTAAAGAGAAGCGCATGTTTGCCAAAAAAAGGGTTACATTGGCTATTTCACAAGCGGGCAACTTTAGGCTCACATCCCTTTTTCCTCCGGTGGTTTGATCCCCGACCTCCTCCTGTCTTGAGTCTTTCTTACTCTTCTACTTTTCCCTGTGAGGTTTTCTTAAGCAGTTGGTGCAGATCACAATCATCAATCTCTCTTGAAGAAATCATTTGTCTTCATTAAAATGTCTAGAAGCAACTTCACCTACGTTTTCTATTGTGTTGATTTGTGTAAAAAAAGGCTAGCATGCACAATTCCCAGTCACACCAGTCTGTGATATAAAAACATATAAAATATAATACATCTCTAAAGTACCCTCAAGAATATGCAATAAAAAAGTATAACTAATGTTACTGAAATATTGATTCTAGACCTTGAGGCAACTGGATTTCAGCTCTTTTTTAATATTTGTTATAATATGCCCCACTGACCGATCCTGCCAGAAAGAAAAAAGAATGATGAACCTTCTGGAAATGAATCGAGCCATAAGATCCACGTTTCCTTCAAAGAGCCATTCCTCAGAAGACCTCTCCTACTGGTTCCCATGAGTTTAAACTGGGGACAGACATGCGAATGATGCAATTAAAGCACACGAGTGGAGTGAGAGGGAGCAGAAACATGTCAGCCACAGAGATCAGATCAGTTTTCTTTGTTGTGAGCGTTTAGCTCGGGACGTGGAACGTTTCCCAGCTCGCGGCGCCACAGTATCGATTCCCAGCGTTGCTCCATCCTCGCCCCCTTCCCTCCTGCTCCCTTTCATCCTCTAATGTGATCTCTCTCCTTCCCTCGAAGTCTCTCCTCATTGGGATGCCGTCTCTTCCCCCCCGCATCCATCAGAGCGTCGCCTCCCTCTCCAGCTCCTCTTATCTCATTACTCTCTCTAATTAGCCCCAAACGAGCCCGAAGGAACCAATAACACGCCTTCACTCCCGCATATCAATGAGATTCACACCCACACACACACACACACACACACACACACACACACATCTGTAGAGTTATGTTTAATTTGTGTGCATATACGTGTGTGTTTCTCACGTTCCTGCTTAATATTTGCATTTGTTGAAACGGCCCATGGGTTTGAGCAACCCGGGTTGACTTCAGGCAGATTCATTATGTAATTGATGTGTATGTGTGTGTGTTTGTGTCTGTGTGGGTGTGCGTATGTGTGTGGCCAGCTTGTTACTCAGCTGGACGCAGGAAATGTGGTGTTTGCTTGGGAACACACACACACACACTGTTCACACACACAAACCCACACACAAACAGACCAACAAATGCTTGTGTGGAATTATTATATTAACAAACCTCATCAGCGTAGAAATAAACATTAATATGATGTTTTTCTTAATGTTTCTGAGGTTGTTTTTTATTCAGACGTGATGAAAAGTAAATCTTTTAACACTCAGACGGTTTTAATTGGGTCGAGTGATGTGTTCAAACCCAGTGAGACGCTTTGCTGGTCAGTTGTGTGTGACTGAGTTGGGAAGTAACCCAGGCACAGCTGCAAGTGCAGCAAAACCAACACTCATGCATAAAAGATGAGTCCCTTTCTCTACCTCACACACACACACACACACAAACACACAAACACACACACACACACACAAACACACACACACACACACACACAAACACATTCACATCCCCATCGAAAAAGTGTTTACCTGAGTTTATTTCTCTTGGATTTCATTTACCAGTTTGCTGTGTTCCTACGAACTGGACAAACACGGCTCCTCGGTTCCTCTTGTTATTTTTTAACTAGTGTGGATGTGTGCACCTGGGTTTATTTCTGTATTTTACTCCTCACCTCTTCCTCTTCCTCTCATCCTGGTCTCACCCTCTCCTCTCCTCACCTCTCCTTTCCTCACTCCTCTCTCCTCTCTCCACTCCTCACCTCTCCTCTCTCTCCTTTTCCTCTCATCCTCGAGTCACCCTCTCCTCACCTCCTCTCCTCTCCTCACCTCTCATCTCCGCTCACTCCTCTCTCTCCTCACCTCTCTCTCCTTTTCCTCTCATCCTCGTGTCACCCTCTCCTCTCCTCTCCTCACCTCACCTCCTCTCCTCTCTCTCCTCTCTCTCCTCTTCCTCTTCCTCTTCCTCTCATCCTCGTCTCACGTTCTTCTCTCCTCTCCTTTCCTCACCTCTCCTCTCCGCTCTCTCCTCTCTCTCCTCTCCTCTCCTCTCTTCCTCTCATCCTCTCATCCTCTATCACCCTCTCCTGTCCTCTCCTCACCTCTCCTCTTCTCTCTCTCCTTTTCCTCTCATCCTTGTGTCACCCTCTCCTCTCCTCTCTCCTCACCTCCTCTCCTCTCCTCTTTCTCCTCTCTCTCCTCTCTCTCCTCTTTCTCTCATCCTCTCATCCTCGTCTCACCCTCTCCTCTCCTCTCCTCATCTCCACTCTCTCCTCTCTCTCCTCTTCCTCTCATCCTCGTCTCACCCTCTCCTCTCTCCTCTCTCTCCTCTTCCTCTCATCCTCTCATCCTCATCTCACCCTCTCCTCCCTTCCTCCTCCTCTCCCCTCCTCTCCCCTCCTCTCCTCAGGCCTCAGTCTGTCTGAGGACAGATTCATACCTCTGGGTGTTTTTTCCTCGTCTGCACTCAGCTATGAATCCCTGGCCGTGTGTGAAATGGGTTGTGCCGTCTCTCCCCGAGCTGCAGCTCAGCTTGCTTGGCCGTTGTGTAATGAATTAACGGCGCTGCACGTTCTCCCTGGTGAATCAATAGTATCTGTGGAGTGAAAGGAAACAAAAACTCTCATCGCTGCCCCCATCACACAGCTGTATCTATTTCCGTTCATTATTTGAGCATGTCTTTCTTCTTATCTGCCACCCCCACACCCCCACACCCCCATCCTGTATCCCTCTCATTTCCCCCTTACCCAGGAGCACAAGAGTGCCTTGAAGGGCAGAGGATGAGAACACAAATTAACCACAGGGAGCGGGTGAGTGACAGACACGGAGAGGAGGAGGAAATGGAGGGATAGACCATGTAAAATAGATGGAGGAAAGCGATTGCCTCCGATATCGATCTGGTAATCCTCATTGTGTTCTCCGGTGATCGTAATCTTCCTCCTGCACAAGAGGAGGAGACGCAGGGAAAAGGGCAAGAGAAGAGAAGGGAGCACACGGAGGGAAGGGGAGGTGGGGGGAGAAGGATGAGAGGCGGAGAGAGGAGGTGCATTGCCATCCAGTGGTGCAGAGAAATGCTGCAACCTATCGTTTCATTGATGAAGCCCTTTTTGCTGCATGTGAACTGATCTGTGCTGGTTTGTGTGTTTTAACTCATTCATGAGGACATCAGCTCCTCCCAGCCCCGGCACAGTGGCACAGAGGAGGTGGAGCTGAAAGCAGTGAACATATGGTCCGTGACACACACTCCGACCTTGACTGTGGCTTCTCTGGAGTTGTGTTCATGCATCAGCTGACTGTGTGTTCTCTGCCGGCAGTGTTTGGTTTTGAGTAAAGGTAAAATAGTTTTGAAGCATTCAGATGTTTGTGAGTGCAGCTTGAATTTTGGGGTTTGTGTTCACTGCTCTGACAAAAAGAGAAGTTTCTGGAAATAGAAAAATGAATAATGTATCTGGATCAACCATGATAAACAGAACTGACATCAGAAACAACAAGACAAATGAAAATAGAGTATTTCAAGGACATCAGCCAAACACTGATAAAACATTTCTTTATTCTTTTTGTCAACGATCTGCTCTTGCAGGACAATATCTGCTTGTAGCGTCTAATGCATGATGCTGGTCAGGGGTCAGCCACCTGCCCCCACCAAACTGCATGTGACTCTAATCCCAGCTCTACTGACTCCTTAACTTCCTCAAAACGTCCAGTATTTGTAGTTTGGTGTAAAATCAATGTGAAGCCACTTTGAAAGAAATATCTGAACATTTTGTGAACCTAGTTTTGCATCATATTCTGCATCACAGCCTCTGTGCCAGGCTCAGGGGCTCAAGTGGGCCTTCTCCTAGATTAGCTATGGATTCAAAATTCAATAAACACAAAGGTCCTGGAGGGAAACAAGAGGATTTGTTTGCTTTCACCATGACTGCTGCTGGTTGACCGGAAGGCTGGATTTGAACGGAGGAAGTTAGTAAACGACAAAAGCTACAAAAAAACAAGTGTGATGTTGAAAGACGTTTCCAGAACATGCATGAAGCGTCTGGAGGAAGAGCTTCAGAGTGGAGTGAAAGGAAAACAGCAGAGGATCTATAGAGAAGCAGAGACGGGGTTTAAGAAATGAATCGAATCTCCAAACTCCGAGCATCGCTGCTAGTTATCTTGGCAGCTCAGGAGAACGTGTGGGAGCAGTGCATGAGAGAAGTGTTTAATAAAGTGTCACAGTGTGTTAAGGTTGTACCTGGGATTTTATTAGAAGAGCAATGAGGCAGAAATTAACGTTTTACCAAATGATCTGCATAAAACGATGGACATGAATATCATCTCATCCGATCATGACCATGCACAAACCCTGTTCGTATAGCTCTCTCTCTCTCTCTCTCTCTCTCTCTCTCTCTCTCTCTCTCTCTCTCTCTCTCTCTCTCTTTAACACACTCACTCAATTTTTCTGCCTGCCTTTCCTTTTCTCCTCCCACCTGGCAGCTACATAGTGATGACCTCAGGAGTCATTTATTAACATGGATTATATGTCGACAGGAGCCGAACCTGGCAGAAAAACATTAGTTACACCTCCTTCCCTCTCTCTCTCTCTCTCTCTCTCTCTCTCGCTCCCTCGCTTTCCCTCTGAGCCAATACACCACCAGAGGTCTGACAGAGAGATGTAAGGAAACAGAGAGAGAGAGAGAAGGAGAGAGAGATAAGAATTGAAGAAAGAATCCACTTTTGCATTGACCTTTTCGTGGTTCATCATTCAGGAGCCCGCAGGTTTGATTTCCTCTCCGTGTTCGAGATGAGCCATCGATACCTGTGCTGTTAATGTCAAGCAGCTACTGATTCTGCTCTGACTCCGACTCTGGGATCTGAGGAGACGACAGATACCTCTGTTGTCTCCCCCCCCCCACACACACCTTTATACACTGGTGCTAAAAAAGATATTTTAAATTGGTTCCAGTGGCTCAACAGTCCAGGAACCGATGCTTGTTTCTTAAAATTATAAAGAAAGCCCATTAACGACAGTTGATTATACGAATGGCTTTTTAATTGTTGAGACAAATTGGAGGTTTAATATCATTAATAAGACCAACACTAAATAACAGTTTAAGTCCTTAATATAGCTAAATGGTCCAAACTCATGAATCTTGATGAAAGAAAATCATTAGATATGTTTAGCAGACTGATATTTCTGTGTCTGAAATTGAATAAAGAAAAATCTGGATTCATAAGGAAACTGTTTGGCCTCTGTGGACGTATGTGCACTTATCTTCTTACTTTCACTTTATGTAAATCCAACAAATCTGACTAATGATTTATGTATACAGTAAGAAGACATGTATCAGTCACCAGAACGTTTTTAGAGAATTGGGTAATCCTGTAAACTCACCACTTCCTCCTAAACTTTATGTGTGTGTGTGTTTGTGTCTGTGTGTGTGTCTGTGTGTGCGTGTGTGTCTGTGTGTGTGTGTGTGTGTGTGTGTGTGTGTGTGTGTGTGTGTGTGTGTGTGTTAACTCTGTCCACATGGACTGTTAAAAACAGACTGGTTTCACTTCAACATGTGTTTGACTGAGCGGACAGAGAACAGCTCAGCTCTTATCATAAAGCAGGTGGGAGCTTAACCAAATAAACAACACTAACTTTTGATCTACTTTGAAGTTAGAATATAATTAAATCCTCATGATTTATTGTTAATTAATAATAAGCTTTATCATTAACAATAACATTAAGGTTATTATTTGTCAATACACTAGAAACATGTTTTGTACTTCAATATTTTGTGTAAAATGATCAAACAAAATGTCACATTTCCCTTTTGTATTCATTTAGTGTCTCAAACACACATCCCATATCTTCAAGGTGAATTGGGCTGCATGTATTTCTTTCCAATGTTCTTTTGAACTGACGTTATTAATGTCTGCCTGATGTTCAAAGCACAAGGCCAACACATTGTTACTCATTATTCTTATTATGTGTATTTTGGTATGAATTTGGAATAGAACTAGAAAATGCATTTCCTGCTGAAAATGCAGTGTGATTGACAAGCTGCTGAATAAAGATGAAAATGTCTTTCATGAATTTATAGAAAATAAACTTTGACAAGGACGAATATGAACTGAACTAGTTGAATAGCTTGAGTGAGAAGTTTGAAATTGAAGTCTGTACTTAAAGTAAATGAAGACTGAAATGAAAAGAACAGTTAAACAACAGAATGATAATCCTTAACGTTTGTTATATCCTATCATGACATCACCCATTGATTTGGGAACTGACATTTTGAAGCCGAGAATTTCACATTTGCTCAGCGCCATCTTGGAATTTTGGAGCCATAATGAGCTGGAAGTTACCATATTTGGACAAAGAGGGAGGAGCTGGGTCTGACCTCTGACCTCTCAAGATGCTGACAGGGTTAGCTTCCATCCTGCGAGGTAAGGTACGTAAGGATTAAGTCATCTGAAAAGTGCAAATGTCAGCACTATATATGAGGAGTAATGAATCGTAGCTGAAGTTGATGTAAAATATATTTTTCAACACTGCTGCATGACCTGTGTGACTCGTGATGATTAACAGCTCCTGGACTGTTTCCATCTCCATCATTACAGTTCAACTACACACTGTAAAACATTTTTAAAGGTGAGAGCAGCTTGTGTTCCTCCGGGGTTTGGACTTTACTCACACGCTGCACAGACGACTGCATCGAGTGCTGTGAGGTTTATATGAAATATTACGTTACTACTGTGCTTTTTTCAATTCGAACATTTATACAGTCCGTGGTTTTAACCTTTAATATTCAATAGGTTTGCAAATTGTATCACCAGCAGCATCCTTGACTCATCTGATCCTATCTCTAATTTATGACTCAGGTTTATAAAATATCTTCTTTACCAAATTGTGGTTTGTTATCGCTAATTCTACTTCTGTGGTCTCTCTCTTCTTTATTTATTTCAACTTCACACACCCACACACTAACTTTCAGATGTAAAGACACACACACTATAGCTTGAATCTATAATATCTTCAATTTTTTTTTACATCAATTAAAGACACACGATTCATTTTGAGAAACTTTCAGAAAAACATTTGACTCGGGTGAGACTGTGCACAGATAAGGGATAGGAACAGGAAACAACCGATAGGAAGACATCGTCAGGGGGGTTCAGGAGAAAAGACTGGAGGGACACAAAGTAGACACATGTTCAATTTAAGAGTGGGATAAAGAGACAGAATCAAACAGATGTAATCATTATACCACAGTCTAACAGTCTGGACTCAAGAGCAACCACAGTTCTCAAGGTGCTGTGTACCAGGTTCTGACCTCGACTTGTTATAACGAACAGGAAGTATTTGATCATGTTCCATCTCTCACTTAATATCATGGGGTCATTCTCAGTTTAGATTTGATCATTTGAACTTACATGGAGCTGAAACATCTGGACTCGCTGGGCTCATCGTAGGTGAATGGTTCCAGCAGAGTTCCCTCCTCTGAGTGTCTTTTAGTCCGGGACCGACTAATTGTGAGGGACTAACTTTTTTTCTCTAAGGTGTAAGAGACGAGGGACCTCTTGTGTATCAGATGTCCCTGGTGATGTCTGTGCGCTGTCGGTGGTGGTTGAACCTTCTGTCAAAGCGGTCCGATGGAATCTGTGGAGGAGCAACATGGTCTGATTCTGCATCCAGGAGTTGGATTTTAACTGACATGACTGTGGAGGAGCAAATGGCTCTGTTGCTCCTTTAGGTTTGAACTAAACATATTTTTCCAACTTTCAAAACTGCAGATGTAACAAGGTGTAGAACTCAAGATACATTTTTTTCGTCTACTAATGTTTGAAGGATCATGACTTCGGCTCAGACTACGGGTACAGACCTGAAGTCAGTCGCTTGCTGCCACACTATTTACTTTTTGTAATTGAAATAGAATCGCTGCTCGGTTGTTCATGTCTCTTTCATGTTTTTATCACTACACATCATTGTAAGAGTAATTTAAGAAAGATATATTGTACATAAATAGTTCCAATCCGACGCTAAAACCAAACCGTCGGTTAATTTTAAAACTTTCTTTCTGTTGTCAGATTGAAAACCTATGGGAGATTAAAACTCTCTCTAACAGGAGCCTGTTTTCCTCACCAGTGGTTCTGTGCTCCATCCTATCTCGTGACTCTCAGTCACCGGCTCCGGATACTTCTTGGTGGGAACTTGTCGTGCTAAGTGGAAGGCCTCGATCAACTCCGCTGGAAAAAGAAGGGAGACGTGATGATGAGACAGATGCTGTCCAACGTTCAGGGCCTTTCCGGGATAGAAGAGAATCAATGTGAACTTACAATTCTTTTCCATCGTCTCTTTTGGTTTACTGGCCGTGGGTTTGTCTGACAAGACATGCACTGTGAGAGAGTGGAGAAGAACACGTAACAAAAAGCTTTCATACATCTACATCAGTTTAATAAAACAGCAGATACAAACCACTTTATCCCATGAAACCTAATTTAACAAGAAGATTTTAGTGGAATAGCTTCAAGTATCCGAAAATAAATAGTGCAAATAAGTTCTCTTCAGGTCCAGAATTAAAACTTGGGGAATAAGGGTTGATAGAAAGCTTTCCTTACGTTTCTTGAGTGGGTTGATGGTGAAGTTAGTGTAAAGTGTCTGGTGTCTCTGCTCCTTTCTTATCGTCTCTTGATGAATTGCGTCTTGATGAACCTTATTCTTGGCCTCCTCCTTCTTTTCTGAAATGTTGACAGATAAAAACTCAGAATCTACCAAGCAGATTCGCCCATGGTGGGTGAGCACAAGAGTAAACCTTTATACTGTGTAAAGATATCTACAGTTACATCGTAATGTTATTAAATGTATTGATATTTAATAACATAGAATAATAAAGGTGGCTATTCCCATTGCTATGAAGACACACAGTTAAATATGGAAATATTCAGAGCTGGAATGGATGACATCATCTCTGGAATAAGAGCAGGTCTGAAAATCTTCTAAATGTCAAATTTAGTTCTTCATACATTTTTTAATGATCACTGTAATCTGACTACTTGATCTCTATAACCAAATTAAAAAGCAATTATATATACGATTCTGTCCCAAGTTTTTTTAACTGTATAATTCTGGAAGGAGACTCAAAGCTACACTTTTATAAATTGCTGTAATGGTCACGTGTTTTAACTTTGACCCCAAAAATCTCATATCTCTGTGTCTTGAGTGTTGAGATTCTGACGGTGGTGTCATTTCACCAATCAAACCAACACTTCCATTTAACAAATCATGATCAAAGGACCTTACCATCAGGCATGGCTGATACCTGTAACAGTCACCAGTATCACTTCTACCAGCTCACTTCAAATACCACTACAACTGCTTTAACAGTTCTGTGGAAACAAGAGCTAAAAATCTACTTCTTTGCTTTGTTTTCCCCGGGTGGCCACTAACATCAAGGGGCATTACAGCTGAGCTAAACATTTCTACTTTTATATACAGTCTATGTTTATGGTATACCAATATCAAAGGAATGTGATGATAGCACATTGCCATGATCAAAGGGATTTGATGATTATTAAAAGATATATATATTTTAAATATATAATTTTATAAACATATCATTAAAATATGCAAGCAGAAGTGTCTTAAATGAGGTGAATGTTTTTATGTTTGAATGGTTTAATCGTTTTAATCTGTTACATCGAAGTATGAGGCTGTAGTTAGCGATCAAAATAAACAAATGGGAGAAGAAGAATATGCAAATATGCATGCTCAGCATTCACACTCATATATTTAACTAACAATTGTCCTGCAGTATTCACACAGATAAAGATTTAAAAAACAGCAGTGTTCATGATTACAAACAGGGCACACATCCCTCTGTGTTGACTTTTAGAGACAAACTGCAAACGGATGCTGTTGACCTGTTAACTCATGGATTAAGATTTTAGACTCTACACTTAAATGATTTTAAAGCTGACGCCACGATTAAGCAAGTACATTGATAAAAAGTGCAGTCAAATGGAATAAAAACACAATCAAATGGATGTTTGCTGTGACCTCCAAACAGAACCAGTTCTCCTGGATTCACAGATTTGTAGAATACTTGCCAGGTAAATCTTTTCCGAGTATCATTGATCCCAGACTGGTATCATGTGGTCCAGATCAGGGTTCTGTGGGGCCCTTAAATGTCTGTTATACGTCTGGTTATATATTTGAGCTCATTGTCTAGCTGCCAACAGATGGAGGGTGTCTTTAAATCTGAAGCACCTGAAGCCTTTACAGAGCAGTGTGTACAGCGCATGGCTAATCAACCTAAATATTCTTAATTAAGTTATTTAAATTGGACATTAGTTTACTTCGGGTGCTGTGTGCTCTAAGGGTCTGACGCAGCAGACAGTTTTATATTTGTTATGGAAATTGTGTCATTCCTTTGTGTTGGTGTGTCAAGTTGAATTACTCCTAAAAGAATCAATAGAGGTTAATCTCATCAGATCCTCTCTTTACCTCTGCCAAGGAGATGCGGTTTGTTTGTTATTTAACAGGATGAGACATTTTGTGGAGCGGTGGGATGTGACCCAAAGAAGAACCCATTACATATTGGAATGGATTCAAATAAATAGACAGATATCGACATCAGCCCCTAAAAATCCAGTAGCTAGTATTAGTTGTAGTAATTTTATTCCTTTGTTTTGAAATTACACGTCTAACAAGAAGAAGAAGTTGATTGTTCATTGTGTGGTCTCACTCATCCATGTTATTTAATTTTATTTTGGTATTTTTCTCATATTCAACCTGGACAATAAAAGCTAATCATCACTGAGCACGAAGTTCCTGAGGCAGCTGGGAAGGTCATTTGGATTTGCAGGTGTCGAAATTGGGCCTGATGGTGGCGCTAGAGGATTTTATAGATATCACTATACCCAACAGGGCGTTATTCAATTAGCTCTCAATGTTATTGTATTACTTTGCTTGTTGTCTTTGATTTCAAATATTATTCCACTACTTGATCTGAAGTGCTCGTTTTTATATGTTTGGCTGGATATGGTTTGTTGTCTTTGGTTTTAAATGACATTGTGTAATTCCTGCTGGTTCCCTGTGATGATTTGTTATCTCGTTTTCCGTTGGTGCTCTTTGCCAAGAGCTTTGTCACCTGCTTTGAAAAGGTCTCGTAAATATTTGCTCATTTGTTTATTGGTTTATTCGCACAACTCAACTCAAGGGTGTCCTGGTGTTCCTCAGAGGGACTGCCCTGCTCATTTGCCTGATTGTTATTATCATAACGCTTAGATATTTGTCCAATCAGGATTTACTTCTGGTTTAGAATCCTCTTAGGTGCGCTTTGATATTTATTGTAAAGAGAATAACATCAAAGCTTAAAAAACAAACCGGTGGTAGGCTTTTCCCATCCTCCTTCTCTCCTCCCCTCTCTCCTCCCCCTTCTCTCTCTCTCTCCCTCTCTCTCTCTCTTTCTCTCTGGGACCCAAACTTGTTTCAGGAAAAGCGCCTGAACACATTTTCTCCCCCCCACCCACCCACCCCTCCTCGTCTCTCTCTCTCTCTCTCTGGCTGCTGGGAGACACAGGACAGCCAGGCGTCCGAGCCAAGGGAAGGAGAAGGCGTAGACTTCCTCCAAACATTTCCTCCGCCATCTCTCCGCCTGCGAGACTCAAACAGAAAAGAGAGAGAGAGAGAGAAAGAGAGAGAAGTTTCCTGGGATCTTCTGTGAGCGACAGGACTTTCTCTCCTCTCCTCTCGGTCACCTGGGCGATCCAACGCAGGAGTATTCCTTCCTTCTTTTTTTAATCTTTTTCTGAAATTCCAACTCCCCCTCCTCTGGACGCTTTTTCAGCAGACATGGACTGGGGCACCGATCTGTGGGTAAGTTGACAGCTGACTCAGGATCAGTCCCTGCCGCACACATACCTTCCACCTCCCTCGGGGAACTGCTGTTGTCCTGTTCTCTGGACTCTGGGTTTTCCACACAGGGCCTGGAACAGTCTCGAGACTACAGCAGGAGTGTGTGTAAAAGCCAGAAGCCAGAGGATTTCGCAACCCCTGCTGCTGCTGCTGCTGCTGCTACTGCTGCTACATACCTTATCACAAGCAGAGGGGAAAGAAAGGAGAGAGAGCTTCACTATAATCATCATAATCACCATAATAACTTTATTCATATGGATTTTTTCAGAATCGGAGTTACAAAGGGCTCAACAACAAGGCAGAATTTCAGGAATCTACATTTTAATATAGGCAAGATGAGATAATTTACAATTAAAGACAACTCTTAGAAATAAGCCGGACGATAGAAGTGAAGTGTGAAGAACAGATTCAAAAAGCAGATACTGAGTTTGACTCCCTGATATCTCCAGGGAGAGAGATCCAAGCTTCCTTAGTGACCAGTCCAGATTTAGTTTAGAACTGTTACTGGGCCCAGGATCCCAGTCAGGTAGCAGTCACTGGTCATTCAGGGGCTTTAAAAAACAAGCAGTAAAGTAAATTATGTAACTGGCAGGTAACTGGTGAAGTGCAGCAGGGATCTGGATGATGTAATCACTTCTCTATGTGGCTTGTAGAGTAGCTCACTATTTCCCTTGCATTGCAATAGTTAATAGTTATGACTCTGATTGGCCTGTCTCTCTTATCAGGAGGGTGCACCTCCACCTCCTCTCAGTCCTCCTCCAGGCATGCTTGAACCAGGGCTGTGCATATGTGACAGCACCCCCTACCCACCCCCCAGACAGCATACGGATGTGGGCCACTTCAGTCCATTATGCAGCCCGGGAAAAACATGGATGTGAGCTTAAAGTTGCCCACAACTTTGTTAAGCAAACATGCAGTGCTCTCTGCAAGATGTGATCTGGATGTGAACCCAAAGCAGGCCGTGCGGTAAATGTTGAAAAACTAATTTGTGCTATCTGGGCCACCTTTGGTTGACATGCGGTGTTGCTTTGGCTCAATCGTGGCCCAGATCTGGCCAACAGGAGCAGTGACATCATTCCACACTGCATGGGGGCTGCATGACACTGTGGGTCAGGACCGGCTGTGGCACAGATGACAGGAAGCATTTGTGAAAAGTAAAGAACCTTGTCCCTGCTGCCCGGTCATTGCTAAGCTTTGAATCAGGTCAGCTCACACACCAGTGGACTCTCTGATCCCAGGCTGCAACTTAACAATCAATTGTTTGTTGCATTTATAACATACCAGGGGTTGTAAAAACAATGGCAGTCACAATTATGTTTCAACCCCATGATTTCCTAATTGCTGGTTTATTCTGAATAGGAGTCGCAAACCAAAAGTTATTCTTGTCACAACACAGAAGGAAGTCCTCTCTTCTGAGAAGCTGTGGCCAGAGATTTATTTGGCAACACTGCATCATAAATGATTAATCGATTATCAAAGCAGTTGTGGATTAGTGTGTCTCTGGAGTGACTGATGGTTTCTGCTCTGATCACAGTCAGACCAACGTGGAGGATGACTTATGTTGTGTTACAGTGCAAGTTTGTGTGTTTCACCCCAAACAAAATGTCCCGACTCGGAATGGTTTGTTCCAGCTGGTTTAATAGTTGAGCGATGAGAAGAGCGGAGAGAACCCATTTCCCCTCAGACCCTGCTGTGATTGCGGTCGGAGTCAGACTACATGCCTCTGAGGTTATTCAGCAGTTGAACACAGAGTGGGTGAGGCTGTTTCCTAACACAGTGTCGGTTGATGAGGAGTCGACGCTCGAAGTTGTTCGACTGGTGCTGCTCGTGTGATTCGTTGGGTCTGAGACAGTCGATCCATTTGGGGTTTGACAGGAAATTAGTCGTCCACTGGGGCTGCAGCTTGTAATTTTATCATCAATTAATCATCACAGCTTTTGGCTGATATGAAAGGCTAGAATATAGAGGTCAACATTATGTCTGTAAGATTTCTTTTGACAGTGCAAAATGAAGAAACTCAATTTGAGATATCAGTTGAACAGAAGCAGCAGCCAGTGAGTTTGAGGCTCTGCTCGTACCACTTCACTTCTATTAGCAATTTATCATATAATCAATGAACTGGTGAAATCACTTTTCAAACACTACCTACTTCTATCAACGTAGATGAGGATTAATGGCGGTGTAGAGGTTTATTCGTAGACTTGAAGTTTCTATCTGTGTCAGATCTGCAGCCCTGATGGAAATGTGATGCTGTTGAATGGAAATGATCAATCAACACACTGTTTAACTATAATTTAAACTTTTAATAATGGAGTCCTTGTTTATTTTTGCTGAATGTTCACTGTTTCCCCCTCTTTGCATGTAAATACTGTTCTTTGACACTTTATCACACAAATCAACACATTTTAAAATATCGTCATAATCATGAGCTCTGTTAACTGGTGATGAACCATTTCAATATTTTCCAGACCAAATGATAGAAGGTAGATTATGGCGGCAAGGTGGTGCAGCGGTTGGCCTCACAGCAAGAGGGTTCTGGGTTCGAACCTGATGGTGAACCAGGGCCTTGTGGGTTATCACAGACTTCCTCCCACAGTCCACAGACATGCACCTTAGGTTAAATCTCCATAGGTGTGATTGTTTGTTTGACTCTATTTGATGGCGATGGTGTTGGTTCTGCTCCTCACAGGATGAGTCATGTAGATAACTGATGAATGGATAACATAGATCAGTAGGTTGATATTGAGATTAGTCATTAATTGCAGTCCTTACTTCAACACAGGATTATTCTTGTCACTTGTCGGTGCACAGTGATCTGGACTTTTGGACGTTCAACCTCTCTGTCCAATGCTTTTTGAATCAGAGCCTGAAATAAGTGCATTAAGTTGCTGGTTGTCTTTAGGTTATAGACGAAACAAGCAGTTCCTAGAAATCACCTTGGCCTTCAGGAAACTATTACTGCAAGAACAAAATGTTTTAAATCGGAGGAATCACCTGTCGTCTGCAAAGAGAATCCTTGCACATTTGTACAGAAAATACATTTTGAAAAGCTGAATCGAACAAGATTTTTCCCTTCAAGCAGATTTGAAGTCAGTTATTTATTTGTCCCTGTCAGAGTGCACATCCAGTATCTTCTGTGTCAGCTTGTACCAGCTCCTCCTCAGTGAGGACCTCACGCTCTTCAGGGCTGCACCTCTCCATCAAATGAAAACGTTTTTCAGATGTCTTGTTTATCAGCGCAAGGCTACAATCCATACAGCTGCATTTTATTTAAAAAATTCTGAATTCTCAACGTAAAACAAGTGTTTTGGTTTAGAATCATTTTTATTTCCCGTCCATCCTAAGAAGTGACTCCTGTATACAGGACATGCTGGTGCTGGTGTAAACAGGAAGGTACTAGTGTCTGGACATGGGAATTGTGGCAGACTGCTCAAATAGCAGCTTATGCTCTACACATGAAAACAGTAGAATCAGTGTAAAATGCAGAATAGATGTTGGACACATTTTCACCTGAAATCTACCAAACACACTGTATCTGGTATGTTGGGTGACTCTGTGATCTCCACTCCTGGGTGTTCTGAATAGCTTCAGCTGCACAGCTTGACATTACAGTGACAGTGGTGAGTGGTCAGTGGGGTTTAAAGGGTTAAAAAAATCACTATCAGCTGCTGGCAAACATGACGTAACCCAGCAGCCTTCAAAACAGCCTGAACACACCCAGACCCTGTCAATGATTTCATCGCATCTTACACTGGAAACGCACAATGTGTGAACGAGGCTGTAAAGTGGATCATCTGAGGCAGGGGTGGGGCACTGGTCCCAGCTGAAGTCTGATTTGCCCCAGAAGTGCCCCTGTCCTCTCGTTACTCTTTAAAAAACAAAAGCCTTTGTGGCCCCTGATTTAGAGAAATCCAGGATCCACCCCTGGGTCGGTTGCTGCTCCATTTGAAGGTGGAGCAGGAGATGGAACCAGTGGACCACTGTGGTGTCAGCAGGTGTTGTACCAGTTCAATCAGGAAAATGGGAGATGTCTTGTGTCCAGCATAAGGAGAAGAGATGATTCCAAGGCTTTTATTTATTGTTTATCAAGTAAATTGAACTTTCTGAAGCATTTTTTTTATACATCTGAAAATAATGTTATGTTAATATTAAACTACCTAGAAACAGGAGCTTGTAGTTTCTAATAAACTGATGTCCGAGTGCAGCTGTTCATGTTGCTTGGTATTTTTCTATTAAGATGGATATGAGCTGGAGTCTGACCTCAGCCTGGATCAGGAAACGCTGCTGTGTGTCGTCACAGATGGGGGGGGGGCTGTCCGGCTGGCTGGGTTTGGACAAGCCCCTGGGACCGTCAGTCGCAGGGCGGTGGTTCACACCGAGCAAATGATTATCTCATCCCTGAACCCTCTGTGTGTCACTATCAGTGTTTCCTCCTCTCACACACGCTTTCAGATTTATTCCAGTGTAGCAGCAGAGGTGGGAAACGTGTTCAGAAATATATCTCAAAGGTTCTTCGACGACCTTTCGACCTCTCGAGACATTTTGTTTCCCCCCCAATCGCTCTCATTCCTGGCTCGTGAAGAAATGGGAAAAATGTCCTTTTCACTTATGTCGTTTTTCTCCTGTTTTCTAATCGTGTTCCTTCCTTCCTTCCTCCTCCCCGGCCTTTCTCCCAGCTCTCTCTCTCTCTCGAATCCAGGACATCGCTAACTGTGCTACGGTCTGATCTCCATTTAGCTTCCCCTTCCTCTGAGGACTCAAAATCTATGTCTCTGGCTCCAAAAGACCCTGCAACCGCTACACACACACACACTGAAAGACACACACACAGAACCCCACACACACACTGACTGAGTCCAGTCTTTCTGTGTTATTCACAAGAGACACAACAGCAGAACCACCCTGTTATTCTCATGTATCCGAGCTTTCACATTGCTCAGTTCTGTGGTCACCGTCTTCAGCGACACCGTGTAGATATAAGCCAGTGGCAACAGAGAGGACAAATGTTACCTGTCCAACCGGTTTGTGTGTGTGTAAATTTGTGTGTGTGTGTGTGTGTGTGTGTGTGTGTGGTTTTCAAGGCATGGCAGCCTGTAAAGAGGAATGTTGAAAGGAGAGAAGAGCTGGTGTTCTCTCTTCTTTCTTCTCTACTACACCTTTGTACTTTTTACCTTTGTGAGAAATTCTGAGAAGGGAGGATACTGTGTGGGCGTGTGAATGGGCGTGTGTGTTCGTGTGTGTGTGTGTGTGTGTGTGTGAAGACCATTTCGAGTCTAGACCTTATGGAGTGAGGACATTTTGGGAAACACTTTTTCAAAGAAGCCATTGGAAAAAACTGATTAATTCCTTTGTCAAAAACCTGAATTGGTTTATTAAAAAGACACAACACAACAAATAATGTTTGTGCAATACAACCAGGTTTAAAAAAGACTAGTGACACAGGTGGGGCAGCAGACGTTCCAGCTTATTATCCAGTTTCTCAGGGCTCCAGTAGTCTCTCCCCTGGCTGTGGATTAGCACTGATGTAAGGGGCTGAAGCATAATAACAGGGTTGTGTTAATGTATGTCTGTGTGTGTTGAGTTTTATTGTGGGCCTGTAGTTTTGATTTGTGACAGATCCACACTCCATTGAATGTGTGATGCAAAGGTCGAACAGGCCAGCACACGACTGTTTATTTCTTGCAGTAGAAATATAAAAGAAATACAGAGGCAGTCTGATAACCTCAATGATTTATTTGTTTTGAGACACAATTAACATGAAAACGAATTAAACATATATTTTACCTGCTCAAGAGAAATAAACTTAACACAATGGCTGTAAAAAGACAGACAACTATACATAATCTGTATGGATCTGCATCAAATTGTATACACTCAGAAAGACCAGCCCCCTAAATAGAGCAAATGTTTTTAGAAACAGGATCTGTACCAAAATGCCAGATGTTGCAAAGGAAAATCCTGGATCCGCCCCCAGCATGTGATTGGTTATTCTCAGATACATTCTTTTTGTATAATTCTGCTAACGTACAAAAAAGGTTCAAATTTAAATAAAAAAACATCATGTTAAAGAAAAAGAAAGATGTTCCTCTGACCCATTGGCACCCTAATTGAATGCTTTCTTCCCTGACCCATAATGATTCCTTCCAGCAAGTTCCGTTGTAATTTGTTTTTGAGTAATTCCTGCTAACAACCCCCAATGAAACCAGTTCCACTCTGAAGCCTCTGACCCACAGACACCAGCAGCAGTTTCACTTCTCGCCCCCGGTGTTTGTGCACAAGTATGTAAACGTGTGTTGCTCTGTGTGTTGCTCCTCTCTCAGGACCAGTGTGACATCATCGACAAACACACGCTGTCGGGCCTCGACCTGGTGGATCGCTACATAAAGTTTGTGAAGGAGCGGACGGAGATAGAACAGAGCTACGCCAAGCAGCTCAGGTGTGCCCCGAGGATTCTTTCTCAGTGTTTATTCTCCTCCGCATGACATAGGATTATACGTTGTGTTGTGCATTTACAGTATGTGTGTGTGAGTCATAGTTTTTCCTGTCCAACAGGAATCTAACGAAGAAATATGCCAAACGAGGGAGCAAGGAGGAGCAAGACTGCAAGTGAGAGATGGATCAAATGTCCAGTTTCATTTCTATCATTGTGCGTTTGCAAAGTAACACTTTTGTTGCTGAACCCATTGAAGTGCTGTAAATGCAGCTCATGTGCAATTAAAAATATTTCTATATTCAATGTGCCACTCAAGATGTGAAGAACTATACATTTGTTTGTATTATTGTCGTTGTTGTTGATTCTTGATTAAGAAGAAGAAATAAAATATATAAAAAGGCGGGTGACTAAAAGAATATAGACAACATATAAATTAAGCAAATCAGCTGAATAAATAAATATATATAAATAAATACTAGCTGGTAAATCTTTCCAGAGTGTGGGAGCCCAAACTGTACTCACAGGAATATTTGGATATATTTTAATATACTTCATTTGGAAATAACCCAAGTTCATTACTGATCGTACAATATTAAGGTGGTTTGTTGAATATTCATGTTAATGTCTTCATTAAAAGGTAATTTGTCTAATTGTCCCTCCCTCCCCCCCTCGCCCCCACAGCAGATTCAGCAATCACGCATCTTTCCAGGAGATCCTGAACGAGCTGAACGACTACGCCGGCCAACGGGAGCTCATCGCCGAAAACATGATGACGGGCATCTGCGTCGAGCTCACCAAGTACCTTCAGGACATCAAGTCAGAGCGGAAGACAGTGAGAGAGGGAGCAGGGGGAAGGGGAGAGAGAGCGAGGGGGGGGGGGTGATGTGAGGCACATGTGTCATCATGTGGATCTGCAGCACGTTCACTGAGACCTCTTCCCTCCACAGCACCTGGCGGACGCCAAGAAGGCCCAGCAGAATCTAGAGGGCAGCTTTAAAAACCTAGAAAGTGTGAGTCACCTGTTTCTGCTGCTCACTGACGTCTAAACTGGGTCATGTGCTTCTTACTGAAAGGTTGATTCACTCACAAATCATTTCAAAAGTCACAATATCCTGCTATGAAGGTCACAGGTTGATCATTTCCTGCAGTTTCACGACAAATACTCAAGTGAGAGTGAATTCTCTGATTGGTGATTCATGTGTGTTAATGAGTGTGTGTGTGTGTGACTTCCTGCAGACTAAGAAGCGCTTTGCAAAGGAATGGGCGGAGGCCGACAAAGCTACGCAACAAGCGGACAAGACGGAAAGCGACCTCAATGCCACCAAGCTCGATGTGGAGAAAGTAAACGCACAAATACACACACACAAACACACACACACACACTAACTCTAGAGCTGAGCAGTCATGTTTTCTCTTTTATTTTGATTTGGTATCATCTCCTCCACTGTCTCCCCCTGTTCGCCTCCTCGCCCACATCCGCTCCTGCATTCCTCCCTCTTTGCATTTTGTTTTGCATCTCTTCCCTTCTCCCTCTCCCTGCACTCTCTCATCCTCCTCTCCCTTTTCTCATCCTCCTCTCCGTCTTGTCCCTCGCTCCCCAAGGCCAGGCAGCATGCCCATGCCCGCACGCACACGGCGGAGGAGTGCAGGAACGACTACGCAGCCCAGCTCCAGAAGTACAACAAGGAACAGAACAACTTCTACTACACAGAGATACCACATATCTTCAATGTGAGACACACACACACACAAACACACACACACGTTGACAGTGTTGACAGTATATCGAGACAGAGCTCACCTCCCTGCTAATATGATGCACCACAGACCCAACACAGCCAGTGTGGTCCTTTTAATACAGGGTGTGTTAACACAGACACTGTGGCTGTAATATGAAACTAAGGGAGGTTGTTGTGTGTTGAGCAGAAAATGCAGGACATGGATGAGCGGAGGATCCGGCGGCTGGCGGAGGGATACTGCAAGTTCGCGGACATCGAAAAGAACGTGGTGCCCATCATCTCCAAGTGTCTAGAGGGAATCTCATCAGCGGGACTGAAAATCCAGGAGAAACAGGTCAATGTTAGATGTTTGCAGGATTATATATCGGCCTGTGTGTGTGTGTGCGTGTGTGTGTGTGTGTTGTTTGACCCAAATGGTTAAAACAAGGAGTCGGTGAATTGGTTTCATCAGTCCATCTTCACCCATCTAAGACACCTCTGTTCTTATTGTTTTAAAACTTGCTCCATGTTCTGGTGTTTAAAGGTTGACATTACATGAGAAGGTTGATACCACTCTCATGGGTGTTGGTTCCATTTGAGGGTATCACCTGTTGCCTGTTGTCTCAGCTTCCTGTAAGTCTGTAACAAGCAGCCTGGCTCGGTCCAGATGTAAGAAAACCTGCTTTTAACATCTGTCCTGAGTGATGTGAGTTCAGGTGGAACACGTTCATTCAAGTGTCTGTTTTCATGCCCTATGCAGGACTCCTTACTCTTCATAGAGCAGCACAAGTCTGGCTTTGAGCGACCTGGAGACGTGGAGTTTGAAGACTACACCCAGGGAATCAAACCAGCGACCTCCGACTCCAGCCTCAACCCGCCCAAAGTGCGCACCAAGCTGTGGCCTTTCAGCAAGAAGCACAAGGTGAACGTGCGGCCTCTCCCCTTCCTGTCCCCACTGGGCTGTATTTGTTAACCTGAATATCCTCTCCGTCCGGTTCCTATTTCTTAGAATGTGGCTGAACTCTTATAGGCTCACACATTTTATTATCACATCAAAACCTTCCTCTAATTTCGAAATACAACTTGGCTCTCTAGATACACCCTTCAAATACGGCACAATCCCATTTTGACTTTATTAATTTAAGCATCATTTTATTTATTTATCTATTTATTGATTGATTTCTATGAAATGAAGACCTCTCATGAAATGGACTGTAAACCTCAAAATCCTGTTCTTCTCTGGTAAATGGCTACATCCACTTTTTAAACACAGTCTGTCCCTAAAATAATAATAAATCAAACATTTACTTCCTGTGTCGAGGCAAATGGCAGCGTGGCTCCGCGTGAACTTCAACCTTTGCTGAACTTTTTCAAAATGTCATGTTCATTGTGACATCATCATAACATTCTGGACTGATTGGTCTGCCGTCCCACTCGTTTGTGTCTTAAAAGCGCTTAAAGTCCCGCCCCTTACACAGCGGCTTCCTGATCAGCTGTAAAACGCTGCTGAAGCTGAACCTGCTGGTAGGACTGGAATGTTACGGCACTTCAGCCGCAGTGCTAATGTGCATTGAAGCTTTTTATGGCACACTAAAGGAAAGAGGGAAACGTGCCTAACATCGAGCACTGAGATAAACTTCCTGTTTTCATTTCAAAATAAAGTTACATGAACATACAAGGCAAGGTGTCACGTTACAGCAGACGGTGGATGAACCTGTATCTCTTCAGGTTTTAGGGACTTGAAAAAAATGACTCGAGTCAAATGTTGAGATCCAACTTTCGAAGAACAAAAAAAATACAACCGCACAGTCGTCCAATCGTCAACAGACAAACTCGCACGGAGAACAGGACACAGCTGTTTTCTTATCTTCCTCCCAATGTCCACTGTAGGAGTGTAAGGTCTCCTAACAATGCTTTAAAACACACACACACACACACACCCACTCATAAAACTCAACACACATTCCAGTCATGTCTTACCCCACCGCCCTGTTGCCCTCAGGGGCCAGTTCTAATTCCAGTCTCCTGCACAGACTTGCCCTAAAACACCTTTTTTCTCTCTGTAGCTCTTCATCCTCTTTATTACAAACTTCTCCTTGACTCGCTCCTTCTTCTTCTTCTTCTCTTCCTCTCAATACCAGTATCAATTTCTCCCTCCTCTTCCTCCTCCTCCACCTCCCCTGTTCCTCCACCTTGTCCTTCTTTCTTCTCCCCCCCCCCGCGCTCTCCCCCTGTTTAGTTCGCCCCTCCGTCTTTCTCTCCCCCGTCCCCTCTCCCGCCCGGCTGCCACCCTCTTTCCCTCCCCCTCTCCAAGCTGCAGCGCTCCCCCCTCTCTCTCTGCGTGAGGGAGTTTAGTCGCTCTGTCAAACCCAGGATTTCCACGTTAAAGATATTACGCAGACCTCGCTTGGTGAGTGACTCTGACTTTGAGCTGCCCCCCCCGCCCCCCCCTCATTGTTGTGTCCACATCCGTCTCATTGATGTCATTTGTGCTTTTTGTACCTGTTCACATACTTGCCTTTGGGTTTGTGTGTTTGTTGCACACCTGTCTCACACTGACTTGTCTATTTGTCTCTGTCTAGATATCTCATGCTGAAAAGCACATGGTAACACTTGATATTGTCACGTTAACTTTAAAGGTGTCGAGGTGAATGAGAGGATTCTGGTGCTGGATTGATTCATTTTCAAGGGGAAATACTGTATTTCAGGGGGAATGATATTTAAGGAGTAACTGCGCTCTAGATCTTTGCTGCACTGACCTCTGCAGGTGGAAAGGTGTCAAGGCCCCGAAGCTCTCCAACGTAGCTTGTTGACGCACAGTTATTTAAATAGCATAGACTGTCAGTAAGTGAGCTAATAACTTGATCTATAGACTGTGTACAAAGATGGACGACAAGGCAGGGCCACAGAAGTGAAGCCAAAACACCTTGATGGCCCCCTGGTGGCTGGCTAAAGTATAGGTCTTAAACCATTGCCTCCTCCATGTCAGCAGAAGGTACCGAATACAAATATATTGGCAATGTTTATGCAATGATTGACCTCAACACTGAAGCCCCACTCAATGATCACTACCGCATAGACGCAGGTAGCACCCGTATTTTGGCTTCAGTTTTGAATAGTGGCAGGAAGTCAAGACCCGTCGTCCATCTTTGTTTACAGCCTGTGTCTTGATCCATGTACATCTGAGGACACAGCTGGAGCCTCTAGCCTGTTTGTGCCTCTCATGTCCATGTGCAACCATCACATCTGAATCATGGCCCAAAACATCCAATTCCCCCCCCAAAAAAATAGTATCTGAAAAACCCAGAACTCAAGCACATACCAGTGTTCTGACGTTACTTACATGGTCCCTCAAGATTCTTCTAAACATCTGGATGGTGTTTTCCAAGTTGAGAATGCATTTCCTAATCCAGGTGGAAATGACATGAGTGTCCTTGTTCATTTTGTAAAATACAAGACTACAATAATGGACAAAAACATAAATATATAAGATGTTAATGTAAATGAGACTGTTTCTCAGTAAGATCATGATCAGTCGTTCTGGGTTTATCCAAGATAGACAATTCATATTTTTTTAGCTACGTGGCTAACAGAAGTTAACACTGTTAGTTCAAAACAACACAGTCATTGAATCCGGTCTCACAGCTTGGAGTTGATCGACATCATTTGCAAACCAAAGTTTGCAGATTATGTCGATCAACTCTAACTTTTCAGTGAATATATCCTGAGGTCCCATTTTCCTCACCACTAGGGGGCAGTGCAAGCAGTGTTTATTATCCGGGTGCAGTTACTCCTTAATCAACAAAATCAATTGCATTTTTCTGATGGTAATTGGTATTTTCTGTTTCATTCAGTACATCAATGTATTACCTTTCTCGCCAGAACAAAAAACAAAGAATCAATCCTTGGTTCTGTTATACCATATTGATAAATCCCTTAGTTCTCTCTGTTTAACATAAATGCAAGCAAATACTGTCTAATATATTTAATGTGACTGTCAACTTAACACATAAATACACATCTACCTTTGCAAATAGTTTATCTTTGTCCTCATTACACTACAGTATAAGCAGTGTGTAAATTAAACTTTACATTTAGAACAACACAGAAGTATTTCATTACACTGGTTGATGTCCAAACAATCACACACATAGACCACTTCTTTCTAATGAAGTAACATTATTATTAATGTCTGAACTCTGTAATCCTTAATTGTCCTAATTAATATTTATTTTATTTTATTGATATCTAGTGTTTTTAGGTGATTAAAGGTCAGGGTTAGAGAAACTAATAATAATCAAGCTTTGTTTCTCTTTATTGTTTCTATTTCTATGATTTGTACATACAGTACATTACAGTATGCACCAGTTGAAAACAGAGCAGAAGCTCACTGGTATTTTCCTTTGGGTAAATGAATTGGTATGTTAAAGAGTTCATGCTTCTCCCGCTATCTGTGACATTTGTGTGATTTCTGCTTTTTCTTCACTGCTTGCAAATCAAAGTTTGTTTATTTTTGTCATGAAATATTTATGTGGCTTCTGCTTTTTGGGATCTTTGATTGAGAAACTCTTTCACAGTGTTAAACTGAATGTCAAATTAGCAGAGGGAGCTGAGGAGCGACATCTGGTGGTGAGCGTTGTTTGCTGTTCACTCAAGTGCGTGTGCGTTTTGTTTCGTGCAGCCGACGGCTTCAGAGGATTTCTCTCACCTTCCTCCGGAGCAGAGGAAAAAGAGGCTGCAAGCGAAGATCGATGATTTCTCCAGAGAGCTGCAGAAGGCGCAGGACGAAAGGTGACGACCTCATCAGCAGCAAATATCACTGTTGTCTCTGAAAAACACTTCTGAAGCTTATGAATTTGTCTTTACATCACATTAGGGTGTTTTGGACTAAAATTGACTCCATGTTGCATTGATCTACAAAACACAGGGATTCAGTGAACAGTTTGTTTTGGGGCTTTTCATAAATCTAAAACTCTCACCTGTGCACAATCAATCAGTTGCTTCAGAGTCAAATCAGTATCTGATTCTGGGTAAAAAAACAAAAACAGTTGTGCCACATTTTTCACAGACATTTCTCACCACTAGAAACATGTTCTATTGACATTATTGTGAAATCTTGATAGTGAAACCAGGCAACCACCAGATTAGAGCCCAACCCATGTGGATCTTTTGGGGGATGATGTCTGATACTGATATTAGTGAGTAAAAAAGTCCTGGTACTGAAAAATACATAATATAAATATATACACATATAAATATGTATTTACATAAAATATCTTCTACGATGCTCTTATCAAACCGTAGGACAAATACATTTAATTGTGGCTTGATGTATCACAGTTTAAACATAGACTAAATGATAAATGTAAACAAGGGGTATGTACATTTTTATTTATACTGTAAAAGAAGTTTCATATCTGCAAACACAAAGGATTTCTCTGAGATGTATGTGATAGCCAATCAATGAAAACAGTCCGGTTCTGAATCTGATGCATTTTTAACTTAGTATTAAATTTGAACAGTCACCTCTGTCCTAGTTGTTCTGAGGCTCTTTCAGACAGTGATGTCTCCCAGAGTTGACGGACATTAGATCTACGAGGCGTCCACATACTTTAAATTACTTACATACTTTCAATCTGAGTAAACTTAAAGCTCCTTCGTGCTTCTAACTTGGTGGCAGCAGTATGAGGAAGGATCTTTCCTCCTCTTATCCTGTTTGAACATGACAGTTCCCCTGAGCCGCGATCACAAAGTTTCACTCTTTGATGTGGAGAAACTGGACTGACCTGTACTCAGCCACGATCTCAACCCCACTGGGCCCGGCCTCTAACACCAGTACATGTATAATTCAGAGAGTCTGCCGACCCCTCCCATCCTTATCGGCAATGCTGCCCTGGAATGGGGCTTCCTTAATCAGTGCTCGCATTTCAAAAACAATAACACGTCGTCCTCCCTGCTTGACCTCAGTGAGGCGCTGGACAAGATGAAGGGCGTGTACGAGAAGAATCCACAGATGGGAGACCCGTCCAGTCTGGAGCCTCAGATCACAGAGACCACACAGAACCTGGGACGCCTGAAGGGGGAGCTCGCCAAATATGAGGTACTCACTCTCTCACGAACAATCGAATGAACAAACTCACGATCTTCAAGTATTTGTGCTTTAATCTCTTTATCTCTTGGTCGTCACAGTCGTGGCTGTCGGAGGCCGTGGGAGGAGAAGACTCCTCCAACACTATCAACAATAATATTCGACACAGGTAAGACCTGGATTTAAAGGAGCAGTTTAACACTTTGCAAAGTACATTCATTCACTTTCTTGCCCTCAGCAAAATGAGAAGATCAGTATCACTGTCTGGAACAAGGGAAGTTTCTGTTTCGTCTGTCAGCAGGATTATTACAGAACTTTGAAGTGAAACCAGATAAACGTCTGGAACCAGGATCTCACCTCACTCTTGTTCATGGTGACCCCTAGTGTCTGTATGACAAGTTTCAGAAGGTTTTACTGTAGAATTGTTGAGAAGATTAAATGCAAATTATATATATATTTTACATTATTGCACTCATAACTCTATTAATTAATTAATATTATTATTTTAATAATATCACCTGACCCTTGCTCAAAAATGATTCTCAAGGAAAATGTTGAAAAACGTCACGTCTCACTAATACTAAAGAAAGTGAAAATAAAAATCCTGCATCTAAAAAAAAATCCTTTTCTAAATAACAAACAAACAAATGCAGACAAAAACATAATGAGCATATTCTGTGCATTTATAATGTGAGTTTAAATGTGTCTCTCCAGCGTTGGAGCAGCTGACCAGCCCCACAACATCTACACAGAGTTTGACGATGAGTTCGACGACATGGAAGCTCCCATCGGCCAGTGCGCCGCTCTCTACACCTTTCAAGGTACATCTACTTTATTTATATTTGTGTACATATACATATGTTTGTTTTTTTATATCTTTGTTTATACATCTTTTGCTTGTGTTTGTGTGCAGGCAACAGCGAGGGCACCATTTCCATCACGGAGGGAGAAATGTTGAGTGTAATGGAGGACGATAAGGGAGACGGGTGGATGAGGGTCCTCAGAGCCAGTGGAGAGGAGGGATATATACCGTCGTCCTATGTCAAAGTCAATCCTTAACACACACACACACTACACAAACTCACACACACACACAGTACACATTTAAAGCTTGTGATGGAGGCGTGAATGCAATGTCGATCCAGATAATTGGAGCAGTTCTCCTCGTCCTTTGTCTCTTGGCCTGTGACGTGAACAGTGAGATGATTATAGAGCTCGATGTCACGGCCGGTCGCCACTTCCTGTGTCTGCTTGCATCAGAGGCCGTCTCTCCGGACTCAGACCGCCAGTCCTGTCAGCTCGTTTATAGATTTTTTTTAAAACCAAACTTCTGAATGTATTCCTGAACTTTATTTTGTCACCTTGCTAAAGTGACGACTCGTGCAACGTGTTCAGCTTCACGCTCACTCCTCCTTCACGCTGCTGTTTCTAACCCCCTGCCGAACTTTTCCTGTTCCCATCTCCAGTCTTCTCCTCAAACCTCTTTCCTGCAGCGATAATGTGACTTTTTTTTTTTTTTATTATCATAGTGATGTTTGATGACTTTGAACTGGATGAAAACCACTACCCTCTACAGAGTGCACTAAGTATAATATCTCACAGTAAAAGGATAGATTATTTTACATATCTGTCTTCAAACAATATTCGGCCGCCCGTATGCAATAGAAACAGTTTTCGCTTGCTGAGACCATTTCCCTTGATTGTACTGGTCTGCAAATTTCAATGAGATTTTCATTGAGAAATGCATTCTTTGTGTAACTGTCACACAAAGAGGGCGGTCCCAAGTCAAACGTGACAAATTAAAGCAACACTCTGTAGCTTGTACTGAGCAACAGCGCCCTCTGCAGCTGAACTTGGTGACTACTTCTGTTGGGGTTTGCGTTATTAATGGTTTGTCAAGTCTCACTCGCTGAACTGACACACAACTGAATGGTGAATATTACCCATGATCCCCTGCTTCCTGAAAACGGAAGCGCTGCCACTTACAAAACCATTCTTAAAGTTTCCTGGCTGTATATCAGAGAAAACTCTTGTATTTAATAACTTAAATAACATTTTAACTGATCTACAGTTCAGCTAAACTCTTTAACTCTCAGTCAGTTCCACACTTGTCACAGGAGATCGAACCCCCCTCACCAAAGTTGAAAGAACAGACGTTCAGGGTGAAGAGGAAACATTCTCCACACTCATTTTAGTTTTAAATATTTTAAGGTAAATGCATAGTGTTGCTTTAACTTCAAGTAATTGTCAGAATATATTTTTACTGGTCTCTTACGTTCAAAGCGCATTAAGAAGGGACTCCTCATTGGCCAATATGTAAAAGAGGATCATTGCAGAAAGCAGAAACTGTTTCAGTGCGTATGTGGACATGAGATTGTTGTTAGACGTGAAACTATCTTTTTAACTGGACATGATATATCCCAGCTCTTCTTCTACATTTGCAAGAAAAACCTTCTTTGCAAGTGTTTTTGTGAAATTTAAAAAAGCACAAAATGATCAAATTCAAATACAGAATTTATCATTTTTATAATTCCTGTGAACTGTCTGTATTTGAGGGCGCGGCCTCACTGCTGCTCCAGAGATCATCACATAGCACTGATCTTAAGACATCTGATCATAGGTGCAACTCAAACAGAAGATAGAAGGCAATTATTCAGTTTACGCTTTCCAGTGTTGCACAAAGCGAGGCTGGGATCTTGTTGGAGGGAGTGGCTCTCTGACAATCTGTTTAGATTTTCCATGTTTAAAACCACCTGTTTTTATATTGTGAGCCTTCAGACCTCCAGCATCGCACTCCTCCTCCTCCCAAGTCCTCAGATACCACTTAATTTAAACACACATATTAAAAGAACCAGTGAGAACAGGATGGATTTCAAAAGGGATGAAATGGGAGTTTTGAGATTTAGCTCCTGAGCTCCACAGCCAAGGGTGACGAATTGTAAAGAAATATTTAAATGTTGTCGGACTTGAAATGGTTTTAACGACGTGTGAAATGCTTCTTTGTGGCTGATCTATAATCTATAAATGTGCAAATGTTATTAATTTTTTAAAGTTTAATAGCCGTACACAAGAAGTCTCCCACTCCACTGAAAAGGATTCCAGAGTCAAGACGTACAAGAGATTCCTCAGACTCGTCTTTCTGCACAGTGAAGGTCAAACACACTCGAGAGAGAGGCAACAAGACGTGACATGATTTTGTGACTGGAGACTTCAGGTTTAAGACAAACAGTTTACACTTCTCTTTCTGTGCCATCCTGTCCTGCACTAGTAAAAGTTTTCTCCACATTTTAAGGGGTTTTATTTTACAATCCATTTTTAAACTGAAAATATATGTATTACCTTGTATCATTTGAGTCATAAATTGGGATTTAAGAAAAGAAAAGAGCCTGAATTCTTGTGTGTTTCTGTTTCTCGTCATTTATGGGAAATGAAATGTGTAAAAATTGAAATATGACTAAAAGTAAACATTCATTTATTGCGTCATATGTGAAAAAGACTATTTCCAGTGTGGCTCCACAGAGCCGCAGTTCCTGAACTCAGTTTAATAATGTCCGTGCTGTGTCCATTGGATACTCAAGGATCCGAATGCACATTTGGAAAAGTAAACAGATATTTTTGGGGTAAACAATGTCAGATTTCCTGCAAAAGGAAAATGGATCAAGCAAAGTCCTTTTCACAGTAAAGTCAGTCCAGGCAGTCATTACTTTTTTTACAAAATTTGTCGCTCACATCTCAGCCAGTGAAGGAAAAAATAACTTCTCCCTTTACAGAGACCTTCCCACAAAACTCAACTAAAGCCTCTTTTTGTCTTTGGATGCTGATGTCCCCTTTCACCCAGTGAAGCAGGCGCCTGCGGGGTCAGATCAAAGTGTCAGTTCCAAGGGGGTGATCTCCACGGGCTCCAGTTTATCCGAGAGAACACAGAGGATTTTGTCAAACTTCTCATAGCGCTCCTCTCTGCTGGCGGACGCACCCGACAGACCCCAGAGCAGGCGCAGGGCGAACTCCGTCCGGAAAACCTCCAGCAGCTCGGGGACCGGCTCCCAGCCTCCTGGAGGAGCAGTGTGACAGACATGTGATGAGAGCAGGCACCACACAGGATGGACCTCTCCACTTCCTGTCCGAGCGGGTTTATCTTACCTAACAAACTCTGCCTCTATCTACATGTGAATGGATTTAGGGTTTATGTTAATGAAATAAAACTAAAATAACTAAATTAGTTAATTAATCAATAGCTTGTTCACTATATCTTAAATCTGAAGTTTCAAAGACATATTCATGTAACTTTTTTTGAATTTGTGAGTCCAGCTTCCTCTGTTAACTCCTGAAGATCATAAATATGTCATTATCAGAAGTCATTTTTCAATTTCAGATTGTTGTGCTGATTTTGGAAAGCAGGACTTTACACTCTGCTGTAGTGAACTTCATCTTTCTACTCTTTCGTCATTTTTCTCTAACTGAACCTCACTCTCAAAGGGAGTAGAAGAACATTTTGTTGTTGACAAGTGACTTCCTGTTGTGAGCAGGTGATATTTTCAATTTACGACCAGTTGGCACAGTTTGGGTAAACGCTCGTTGAGACAAGTCTCACGAAACAGACTTGGGATGTGATATAGTGTTATGATGTTCCTGTCTGTAAAAAGAGAGGACATTGTCGTTGGTGCATGTGTGTACCTGTGAGCAGAGCATGTGCATGCTCCTGATAGTCTTTAGCATGTAGTGCAGCGCTGCGAGCTGATTGGAGAACATCGAAGAGAAGCTCACAGCCCCTGTCGCTGTTCTCCACCGGGTCCTCGCCCTCCATCGTCATGAGCAGAGGAACGAGGTGTGGCACGGCGATCGGGCCCTGAACTACAGAGTCTACAGAAGAACATATGAGTCAATGCACGACATCATCTAGTTTAGAAATGGGGTCACAGCATAAATTTGTTGGTAAAACCTTAACACAAAGCCAAAGTCATGTGATGTGTGTCTCTGTCTCAAACACCACAACTCACCGTCTCCCTCGTTCAGCGAGTTCATGAAGGGCTTGAGTTTCTTCTCAAATAAGATGGCGCTCTCTGTGTGGTTCCTCCGCAGCCCTCGCCACGTCATCTCCAGGCGCTCTATCTGCACATGTGCACACAGAGACATGTGTTAAAAGAAACTTCAATCAGTTTCCACATGATTTGACATAAAAGAACGTTTCTCTGTCATCATTCCCCACCTGAGGCATCTCCAGAGCCTTCATCACGGCCGAGAAGGAGTAAAGGTTGTGGGTGTGGTCTTTCAGAGCCTGAGCCAATGAGATTAATTTATGTAACACAGTTGCCCTTTGGCTCACGGTTCCCGTGCAGCCCAGGATGTCCACTGCGACTCCCAGTGCGATAAGATGATGTCTAAAAGAACAGGAAAGATGGAGAACATGAGGATTTGGCTCGACTATGTTGTCAAACAGCTAATGATGTTTAAGTAATGTGAGATAAAACCTGAGCTAATTTCCAAAATACTGATATGAAGACAGGGGACGGATCCAGGATTTAGTTTTCAGTATTTTTGCTGATTTCTCAGGGAAAGATAAATCAAGTTTTAGGGGGAAAATCTGGGATATTTAAGACTTGACTTTGTTTCTATGATAAAGTACAATTTCTTATAGATCTGAATAAAATCTGAATCTTGTGAATTTAAATATGGTTGTGCGTTGAGTAATGCACAAGGTATTTTACTTGTGTACTGTTGTGAACTCTAGACTTTGGTCTTCTTTGTGTTACCTGTCTCTTTGTGTCACCTGCTCCTTTCCCGCATTTGTTTTGATGAGCTGAAAACTATTTTTAACCCTAGAGGACGATAAAATTGGATTTTATTCTTTCCTATCGTCCACAAATAAAGAGTTCCCTTCCCGTGACACTGATTCTGGAAAAGTGTTTCACATTCAAATTGACTTTCTAATGATTTCTGCACCAGAAAGTTTTCATACATTGTTTTGAAGTTACACTGATAATCAGAGATGAATAACCTTAAAACCTGTGGGATGAATAAAGCATGATATCTTAATTGCTTGACACAGTAGTGAGATTTTTTTTGTAAATTTGAGTGAAACAACCCTTTATTTACAGCATTTATTAATCCATCACTGTATTTTAAGTTTATAAAGGGTGTCAGCTGCACAAACCTTTCTAACAGGTCCTGTCGTAGCTGGTGTCCATGTGGTAGAGTTACCAGCTCCAGCCCGGATTCAACTCCCATGAGCCTCTTCTGCTCCTCCGTCACCCCAACGATCCGCGCTACCTGCATTATCACCACAATGAACGAGGAGTGGTCAGTCGGGTTTTACAGCTAGTTTGCTGCAGGATTATCAAAACTACTCCAAGTATCTGTTTATGGAGTTTGCTGAAATCACAAAAGTATAAATCAGGGCAAATAAAAGTTTTTAGACTTTAAATTTGGGAGGAAATACTTTTAAACCTTTAAGCTTGAGAAGTCTGTTTGTTAAATAAACTCCAACATGGCTGGGGCACAACAAATACAAAATAAGGAGTGTATCGATTCTCAATATGTAATCCATTGTGTGTCTGTGTGTGTGTTTGTGTCTTGGTGAAATTGAAAAGCTGTATTGTACCTGGCAGTCGACGCTGAGTATGTGCAGAGCGGTGGTGTTGGCGTCCGAGCGGTTGAAGAGTTCTTTGAGCGTCAGCAGGACGCTCGGCTCCAGAGGTCGGTTGTTCTCCGGTAGAAGCAGCGACTCGAACTTATCCAACTGGAAACTGGACTCCGACTCAATCTGTGACAGTGTTAATGACGTGACAGCATAAGTACACAACTGTCCCTAATAGTCATTACTCAACATCTTATTTTACCTTGTGACATTTATATTTGTATTTTTGCATTGGTGATTTCATTTCCCTATTAGGTTTAATAAATCAGTCTATCTATCTCTTCTTAGAACAGATCAGAAAATACAACACAACACAAAAGTAAATTTAAAAAATCAATAATACAAACATGTGGTCGTTCAAAATGCCAGTCCTCCCCTCCCTCTGCTGCCTTCCTCAGCTTCTCTCCGTCAAACAGTGGCTGGGAGGATTTCTCGTTCTTCTGGGCCTCCAGGAAGCCGAAGGAAGTCTCTGTGAGGCGGGCGCGGCTCTGCCACTTCTCCTCCTCACGTAATCTGTCCACGTGGCCCTTACTCTGGGACAGTGGCACCTTGATACAACAGCAAGGGGACGAACTCTCAGTGGAGGATTTACACTTTCCCGAATAGAAAATAAAGAAAGAAAAGGGTTTTCATACCTGGATGACCAGCTCAGTGTATAAAGCGGAATAGTCTTCGTCCGAGTCTGAGGGTGGAGGAGGCACGGCGTTGGCAAAGAAAGTGGAGAATCTTTGAGGCTTGGGAGGAGCTCTGGGGTGCAGCTGTCCGTCTGAGCCCCGTAAAGTGACACCACCACCTGCAGCCACAGAGAGGGGGACTATGAGTGTGAGTGGTGAAGCTTATTTAGAATAAGGATGCACGTGTGCTGGTGTACGCATCGTACCTGGATGGGAGGGGCGTGTCTTTCGAGGTCGGGGGCTCAGCAGGGGTTCGCTGCCGGTGCGAAACACAGGAGAGATGGGGGCGGGGTCGTTGTCCTCTGACGGAGTGGTCTGTGGAACACCTGAAGAAGAGTTACAGCGACCAGGTTACAAATAAACCACAGAGGTGTAAAGCTCCCGGCCCCTGTCGGCTCTAAAGGACACGTATACTGCTCCTATTCAGGTTCACCATTTAAATTTGGTTTATTACTTGAAAAGGGTTGAATCCTCTAATGTTGAGAAAACACAAACTGTCCACTGCTGCAGCTCCTCTTTTCAGCCTCTGTCTGAAACTCTCGGTCTGAGCTCCTGTCTCTTTAAGGCCCCCCTCCTGATAAAGCCCAGTCTGCTCTGATTGGGCAGCTGTCCTACTCTGTTGTGATTGGCCAACTGCTTCCACTGGGTGTAGGAAGGGTTGTCCTCAGCTATTGCTTTACTTAGCTTTCTTAGGGGGCGTGTCAGACTGGCTGCCAGTCATTTCAACTTTCCCTAAACAGCTCGACCAACACTGGATTATTGAGGCTGATACTAACATCACTGACTCAGAGTTTAATATGTTAATAATCTATCGGCCAATATTTAAAAAAAATTTGATTTTCACCAGTTCGCAGGTTGCTGTCGGACTGGGCCGACTGGAGAAAAGGCTTCCGTCCCACATTCTCTAGGTTTGCAGGCTGACTTCCTGTCCTGCAACACAAAATAAAGTTCATGAGCCATGAATTCATATAAATGTATTTGTTTGAAGACGTGTGATTCATCGTTATGCGTGTGTACGTGCACTGCACTCCTCCCACCTTAGCAGAGGGTTGATGAGATGCAGCGTGTCGGCATGCGTGGAGCTGAAACTGCGTCTTTTGTTGGGTTCACTGTTCTTGTCCCGCCCGGCACCTCTGCTGCTGCTTTGGCCGCTGATGCTTTGGTTGTCCGCGTTCTGCTCATTGATGACACGCAAAGGAAGTGTCCGCGTGATTGGCTGAAAGATCACCGCGCCTGAGGCCTGGGAGATGGGCCGCCGGCCGCCCACATAGAACCGGATCAGAGCGGGAACATTGTCAAAGCGATCCTCCTCGAACTGGAACAGCTCCCGAGCGTGGCCCTGTCACACCGATGGAGGCACACACACACACAAACACACAGACACACACTGAATATCAAGCAGGGACTTTAAGGAAAAATCCATCTTCAGCCCTCAGAGCAAGGTTACTGTTACAGGCTGTAGCTTAAAACCACAGTTAGTTAAGAAAAAGGAACAAAAAGTCCATAAATATTTCTCAAACCACTCGACCCAATTGATCCAATTCTCCACTACTGGTCTCCCAGCTCAGTATTTTCCAATTGTATGAGTCTGCTTTTGGAACAAACTTAAAATATGGATCAACGGCAGAGACGTGTATTACATTTCAGGAGGGATTCAAAGAGTTGTTTTTTTTTACTTCACATTCATAATTAACGACATTCTTCCCAACCAGGTCAGAGCACAGGAATAGAAACAGACCCGACTAAAACCTGGGTTACAGGAGCTGATGAAAAACTGTTCTGAAGGGAAGTAAAAGTAAATCTAACAAAATAGTTTCTGATGTTGGGTCGTATTTAGCTTATGTGTGACATGGTCCATTCATCTTTATATTCAGCCTATGGGACACATAGAAACACACCTGTTTGGGGCGAAGAACCACTCGTATGATCTTAAAGTGCATCGGCCCGTTCTTCCAAAGGCAGCTCAGAACATAGTCTCCGGGGGAAGAGCTTGAGTCCCGGACCAGGAAGTCTCCGTCCCTCCCAAACAGAGACTCTGCAGCCTGGAAACGAGGGAGCAGGATAACAGGGTGAGCTGTGTATAACTTAGCCCCAGTGTAAACTCCATCTATTACTCGAATTTGTGTGTATAGAATGTTTTAATTAAGTGTAAATGCAGGGAGAAAAGCATGTGGTCCATTGAGCACCTCTCGGGTCAGTTGTCCGTGGAACCACGCATGGCTCCTCAGGTCGTCTGTGCTGAGCTTCAACTCCTCCTCCAGCTCCTTCTTCAACGAGTCCATCTCTCTCCGACCACCGAAAACCTGCAGAACCCACACACAAAAACACAAACACAAACACAAAAACACACACAAACACCCACACACACACACCATACACACACACACACAGAGCAGCCAAGCAGAGACCATAGTTACACTGCATGTTTTCTGTGCTCACATTTTCTACTAGCTTGGCTATTAAGGGTATCAAATATGCATGAAAAAGAGGCTCCACAGAGCAGGTGAAAGTGGGACAGGTTGTTGGTTAGCCTCTCACCTTCAGCTGGCTGAGGTATGCACTGACACTCTTCCGCTTGCTGGAAAACAAGAGAGAACTAAATTAATCCCAGGGGAGCTGCAGATGATGGTGTCATGTTTTTCCCCTGTACGTGAGCGGGACAAGGACAGAGGACCACTGCCAAGGTCTGCGTCTGTCGTTAACACCACACAACTGACTTTTAATAGCCGGCCTCATTTTTCCTTCTTCCTTCCTTCCTCCCTGAGCCTCCAGCTTCCTGCCTCTGTAAACACGAGGCGAACACACGCACAGCTCAGAACTAAGAGATGTGACGGCTGCTCCTTTGCCTTCCTTTGACCCTCAATATTACTGTTGACATCAATGGAAACTAAATACACACATTTTGTGCTTGTACATTAGTGTATTAGGTAATAATTGGACTTATTCCCTCCAGTGGATCAGATCTTCAATAAGTTGTCTTCTCATTAAGGTTAGAATATTCAGGTTGGGTTGAGACTGTTTTAGAAAGGAGGTGATTCCATGTTATTGTTGTTTTGGAGGCTGCAGTTTGTGTTGCTGTTACATTAAACTCCTGCTATACGAGAGACCAACAAACAAATAGAAATCACACAGGAATATCTGAATTGACATTTGTGTTTGCAGATATATGCCGATACAAGCGCTTTTATTTGACTGAATAAAAAATACAGAAAAGATGTGTTTATACATAAAGATGCTTAGATACATGTACATTTCTACATGGAAATGTGTTATCGATAAATATAATGTTATCGATAATAGAATAAGTATTATACCTCGTTCTTGAAACGTTACTGGGAAATTATAATATAACAGACTTTCATACAAGTCTAACAACAGTGGAACCAGTCTAATAAATGCAAACCACCTGTTTTTAACTGTAGAATGTAAAGTTCCACTCGGTTGTTAAAACTATGAAACTCACAGAAAAGAGATCGTGACCTTAGTGTGCTCATTAGTCCGGAAGCTGCAGCCGTGCTCACTGACCCAGGACCTGCAGAGACCGGGTCCACTTCTCACACTTTGATTATTGGGTTTTACAACCAAGATTAACACAAGTCTTACTTTTCTTTAAAAAGTTTTCTGGGTTATTTGATAAATAATTGGGTCTTTAAAATTGTGAAAAATGCCCACTAGTCTCCTACAGCCCAAGGCTGTATCCAAACTATTGTGTCTGGCGAGCGGGACAGAACCTATACATGAGAAGCTCACAGGCTCATAACGAGAAAAATCACTTCCTTATCATTTATCTGAATAGTACAAATTAAGTTTCTATTAATTGACTATTAATTCAAATAAAATACAGTACATCCACTGATTATTTCAAGTGTTTTTCCTTTCCTAACTCGTCACGTAACCCAACACTAAGTATCTAGAAAACCAGCCTATTAAAAACTGTACTGCATTATATTTACACATGCCTCCAATTGTTTGTCCAACTCATTGATATACACTCCGTTTGCAGTTTATTAGGAACAACTACACAATCCTTATTCTGCAGTACGGCAATAAACCCAGCAAACAGGCTAGAATGTCCAGTTTGGTGCTTGTATTATTTTGTCCACTCCATTTATCAAAAAGAAAAAACCAACACCTCTCGCTCTGTTGCAGTGTTTAAGTGCAGAACAAGCAACATCCTTCAAAATGATCACTCAGCCGAATCAACACCTTTATACGATTGAATTAAATAATAAAATCAATCAACTGGCACTCAGTGGAGCACTTAGCTCCACCACGGCTAAGCAGTCTTACACATGATTGCTCTGAGGGTAGAGATATAAAAGGAAAAGGAGAGGCATGAATAATTCATTTGTCATATAACACAGTTAAAGATAGAAAAAAAATCTGAGCTTTACGCCTCAATCTGCATCTACACTAAAACTGAATGGGTTCTCCTCAGACTCAGGCCCTATCCCTCCACCATGTCGGGTGGCAATTCGGAAATCAAGCCGTTTTTGCATAATCCTACGAAAAAACAAGTTCACAAACCAAGAACGGCCCTCAGTGGAACACACACAACTCCACCAAGACCCAACAGTCCCCTAAAGGTCAGTCGAGCTGAGCCTTACTACCTGGGAAATCACCATCGCAATGTCAAATAAAAAATGATTTGAAGAAATGTCTTAATTCGCACAGATATTTGAAGGACGTCTCATTCTTCCAAATTTCGTGGATACATGTAAACTAGTTTTTTGCGCAATCTTGCAGAAAAGTTGATTGACAGTTGACTGTATTACTTTTGGCAACATAATAAACTCTAATAAGGTAATGAGTGGGTTTTCACTTTTCGATGAACTATCCCTTTAAAGTTAAGAAGGAGATCCTGATAAAAAAAACGGAGATGGTGTCTGTGTACAGGACTCAGGGGCACCAGCACAGACACCCAGGACCACAGACAGACCACAGACAGACAGGTGGGGTTAGCTCCGAGCTAAGAGGAGCTACCTCCTGTGTGAGGGGCGTTGGCCCCGCACAGCTCCACCGGAGGAATCACCTGTGCTGCAGAGACACTGTTGTGAAATATCACCTGAAAACACAACTTACAAACTAGTTCAACATTTAAACACTCGAGCTAAAGGCTAAAGTTTCCTGACACGAGCGGCAAAAGTCCGCGAAGTTGTCGAGAAGTGACACTTTGAGGATTTGTTCAGATTTGCTTGAGAGGCAGAAGAAGTTGTTACAAAGTGTCGTGACAAGATCTCGCGTTGATTGAGGAGCGTGTGTGGGTTCGAACCCGGCTCGGTCCTACCTGTGTGTGTGTCCGCCTCAGCGCCGAGCCGCGTCCGACATGTTTCACGTTTTGTGGTCCAAAAACTACAACTATAACAACAACAACAACAACAACCGACGGAGCTTCTCCTCTCCGGTGCTCTCTCTCTCTCCTCCCTGTAAACCCTCCTCCTCCTCCTCTTCTGCGATCAGACGAGCTCCAACAAGCCCCGTGTTCACCTCCTCCTCCTCCTCCGCCTCCCCCTGCTCCACCCGCCCCGGGTTCCGCAGCTGAAACACCCCGCTATCTGACTCACATTCCTCGGATGCCGACACATCACCTGGCCGCAGGACGAGCGGCTGCACGGAGGTATGCGGTGGTAAATCACTGTCTGCAAACTCCAGCTGTTTCTATTACCTACACATATTTGTATGAAATATGTGTTTATGTTGTATTATGTATCAGGTAAATGTAAAAATTACTTTCATTAACATCAGTAAAAGTTTGGGTTCAAACAATGAATCACTGAGAAAGAAAGGAAGTGGTTTTATATCCTAAAGTTATTTGTCATTAATTATAGATGTAAAAAGATTCCAGGATTCAGATCTTAATCTGGATCTGCAGCCAGAAATGAAAATGTTCTTCCCAGAAACATGTGGTTTCGATTAGTTCTCCACAGTCCATCATTACATCTGACAATTATTTCCTATAATAAGTTATTGATTTGTTTATATTGTATTATGTAAAAGGTCTTTCCACAGTATATTTAGATTAGTGTCTGGCCTCCAGTCTAAAACACACATATATGTTAAGTTTACTATCAGAAAATACAAATATTCAGATTAAGATTATGAAATAGGAGAAGATGCAATATTAAATAAGCAAGAGTAAGTAATAACTAATATGCAATACTAAGATGTAAGGATAGTAATACTTAAGTGTAAGGAATATAAATGTATGAATGGCAAATCTAATATATACAATACAAATATGTGCAGTGTGAGAATATGTAGAGTGAATGGACAGAATGAATATTGCACAGTTAAGAGAGTTAAACCTGGAGTTGCTGCTGGAGGAAGGAACAAGCCTCTCCTCCAGACACTCAGGATGAATCATTCACATCTGATTCCAGTAAATGATCTAATTCTTAACTCATAAAACATGTGTAAATAAAAAAGGAAGTGGTTTTATAGCTTCATTAACATATTTGTCATAAAGTATAGTTGATAAAAGATTTCCAGGATCCACACCTTAATCTGTATCTGCACCAGAACTGAACAGGTTCCCCCCGAGGCCCAGGCACCTTCCCTCCACCACGTCCGCCGGAAATTCAGTTTCGTAGTTTTTGCACAATCATACTAACAAACAAACCAAGAATAGCACACAGGGGGGTGCATCCCTTCCCAGGGGGGGACAGGGGTGGAAACATAACCTCCCTACAGGGAATTATCAAAAGGGTTGTCTGCCTTTCTTTATGTTATATTAAACTAATATCTGATAAAACAAGACATTTGAGGACTTGTGCTTTAACAAAAGTATGATGGGAAACATTTTAATGGAAAAAGTAATCAAAAAGATAAGGAAAGTTAATTCTTAACGCCATAAACAATGGTAGTGAAAGTGGAAGTTCTCCCTGTATTTGAAATTCTCTGTTTACATGATCGGACCATGCAGGTGGGTCTGGTTTTATTTGCTCAGATTGTGAAACAGTCACCTTTGAAACTTCTGCGGCCGACCTGAAAACGATAGCAGTGAATGGTCGATTGCTTGTGCTCCCTAAAACACTGAGAAGTTACAGCTGTGATACTTTTTATTCAGACTTTTTCTCAGTTCCTGTCAAAGCTGTTCACAGTGATGTCTGCGGTTCATTCAGAGTAACTGGAACAAGGTTGTTTGAAATACAAGTTTCTGTAAATGTTTGCAGGACCTGAAACCAAACACCCAGTCACTCTCACTTTATTCAGCGGGGGGGAAATCTTACAGGTGTGTATCTCAAACCAAAACTCAAATCGACACAAAGCCAAAACCATTGTGGTCTCCCCGGAGTGAAGTGTGGCCAAAACTTCTTGAGGTGTGCTGTTTATATTGTTAGTCACCAGAAAGCTGTTGTGTTCCTCAGTGGTGGAAGTACAAAGTAAGATCATGATGTTTCATTTTAATAAAAGTTGTTCTCTCATTAGGTCTCAGCCTGTTCACAGTTCAAACCACTGCTACATCAGCTCATATAGTCTGACAGATTTTACAAGGCCCTGGTTAATTATTAGCCAAACATGAATGGACTCTCTGGAGAAATTGGATCTTTCTCTCTCTCTTTCTCTCACACACACATGGCTGCTATCTAACACTTTCACAGACACACACTCAACACACACACAGGGGGTCAGCTTACCTGCTCTTGCTGTCCCTCTCACCGATCTGAGCGTTGTCCTCATTCAGCGGGCGGAGCTGCGAGCAGGAGGCGGACAGGCGGTGTTTCTTGTCGGCACGTTGGAGGCGGGGTAGAACACTCTGACGGAATAGATCCTTCCCCGGCTTCACCTGCGGGACAAGGCAGAGGACAATATAGTTCGGCTCCCAGAGCTGAAGCATGCATTGTCCAAAAAGGGAAAGGGAAATTGTCCTCTGAGGGGATCAGGTGTCCCCCTCCGAGGTCTCACCAGGTCCATGGACGATCCCAGGGAGTACTTTCTGCTCACCCTGCGCTCCCGGACCTGCACAGCTGAGGGGACAGTTGTAAAGACATAGCTCAACATTAAGGACATATGTGTACATGCTTTACTAAAGATGAGACAAACAAGGTACAACATGTTCACCTGTGAGCTTTTTAGGTTCAGGTGGACTTTATTACTTTAGGAAAGAGCCTCGTTTTCTAATAAGGAGTAGCCGAACCAATCACAAAGCAAACACCCCAAGTAAATAATAATGATAGCAATGACTACGCATGAATTATCTCAAGCATGAGCTGTATATAAAGATGGACGACATGACAGCTACAGAAAGTGAAGCCAAAACAGCTAAATTATCCCCTGGTGGCTGGCGGCAGTACTGTCAAAAACCTGATCCCCTCCATGTTGATGGATGGGATGAAAAATAGGTTATGACTATTAGGGACACGTCAAAAGATGCTATATTATCTTTTGGCTTTGTTCAACCTAGACAGAAAAATATTTTTGTTGAACAACTTGAATGAGCTTTGATCCAAAATGAGCATCTGCTGTAGATACAAACACAGAATGAAGTCGACAATCATCCACTAGTATGCCACAGTATGTAATGATTGAGAGATGTGATTAAAATACATATCATAATATTTCCTAAACCACATGAGTCTGTATCATCCGGATGGAAAGATGACATTCAACATATATCTAACATTATTGTGAAAAAGTCTTGCCTTTTTCGAGAAGGAACATATTAAGTATTCCTAAAGTAAGATGGCAAAATAAATATTACTTCTGGATTTCTACCAATATTTATGTTACACCATACCCAGCCCTGAATATAAATAAACTATATATTATGGGATTGCAAATAAATTCACTTCTCGTCCTCCAAGGAGTTAAAGTTTCTCCTGCTCTCTGTGTTGTGCTGATTTATGCCCACACATAACATTTGCTGTGAGGTAATTTGAATAAACATAAACAGACCTAGAATCACGAAATGTGCAGTAAAAGCACAAAACTGAAATATTGAACGGATGAAAACTATGGTCCCTCCTCCAGACAGCCCCCCCACCCCCACTAAGATGAAGTAAACAAAGCATGACCTGCTTTAGGGCTCCTTTTCTGCTGATATTGTATTTGGCTTCTACATATTTCTGAGGAATTTTTCAATTGCATGAACACAGACAATAAGTGAGCTTTCTGTAGCTCAGGGGCCTGGATGTTGGATTTGACTGCTTGGTAATCCAGCCTCGCAAGTAACACAGAATAATATGATCGATACGACAAACTGTTCACAGAAATAAAGTGTGTTGTTGTGGCCTTAGTGTGCATGCATGTGTGGCTGGTGTGTGTGTGTCACCAGAGCACGGGTCCAGTCTCTGCCTGTGTCTTAGAAGCTGGTTGATGATGGTTTCCCGGTGTGTTGCATCCTCGACCCCGGCTTCCCTCAGCTCCACGTCAGTTACATTCAACAAACCCTGCAGAGAAACAGGGGGAGCAAAGGATTCAGAGGCATGGAGGGTTGTGAGGATAGAAGCGCAGGACAAATGAAGGAGATATCGACTATAACTACACACAAGCACAAGAAGATTTTAAATATTCACGTACCTCGAGACCATAATATTCACTTTCTAGCGTCTTGGTGTACTGGGGCAGGCCGATCTGTCTCAGCCACCAGGCGATGGAGCGATTATTCATGTCTGAACAGCAAAGGGAGAAGAATCGCAGATCACAGATCACATACCAGCACAGAATTCAAACTCTCACACACAGACACACACATGCTTGTACATGTTTTTTAGTGCACAAAGTTTCTGAGAAAAGTACAATTGAAAGAGAAGTCGCATTCAAGGAATCCGACTGTTTGCTCTGCAGCAGCAGCAGAATGTAACACCTACCTGTGTAGAGGCTCCACCGAGGCACTCTGGGACTTTGGCTTCTCTCTTTCTCCTTGTTATATTCCTATCTTCTTAACAACTCTCTGTTCTTTCTCTCTCCCTGTTGGCATTCTTGCTTTGCAGCCGCTCAGCTCTGACTTGCAGCCTCTGTCATTAACTCTGTCTCTTGGTCTTTGTGGCAGTGGAAGCCCGCTCCCCCTCAAACCTGCTGGGTCACTCACAAGGCCAATCAGATACTCCAGTGGGCTCCCAGTCCCCTGCAGAGGACGGCAAATCACAGCGCGGGAATTAGCATGAGGTCTCGGGAGGCGGAGAGCGCAGGTTGAGGCACGACATGAGGGAGGGATGGACCTCAGAAAAACAAGGAGGGGGGGAGATGGGAACATGTAGGACTGTTAGGCAGCTGTCAACATGTCAAGTCAGAGACAGGCATGCATGCACTGTGGTGTGTGAGTTTCAAACTGTCTGTATGTACAGGTGGTGTGTGTCAGGAAAAACACTCTCTGCTGGGATGATGGTGATGTGGGTTAGACTGACACCTGGTGTTTAAACAGAAAGTGAAAACAGGTCTGCCAGTTTGACGCAGAACAGTAAACAGACCAAACACTCAGCATGTGTTTAGAGGAAGTTTGCAATTACGGGGCTGGAATAAAATAATAATAATTAACTTTATTTATAAAGCACTTTTAAAAAAACGGAGTTTACAAAGTGATGACAGCAAAACAAGAAAAGTAAATATGAGCTAAATAATCAGCAGGATGCAATGGGATAAGGTAGTGGGTGGTCGGGAACAAGCCGGTGTTTAAATTAGATGAATAAAAATCAAGATGTTGAACACATAAAAGCAATATGAAACAAATAAAATAAAAGGTGAAAAGAAAATTATAAATACACAGTAAAAAGTAGAAACGGCCTTTTAATGAATACAAATTGGAAGAAATATAATAATATATAATATGCATTTACATAATATAAATTGGTTGATAACATTTTCTTTGCTCTGTAATATTGCTATTGGTAAATCTATACATAATTTGAATATAACCTTATGTCCTGCATTTGCTGTAAATAGTCTCTTCTATGAGTTTAGAACATTTGTAAACCCATAAAAGTGGATAAAACATATTTGCAAAAAAAAAAAAAAAAATACACATGCAGACTAATCACCTCAAATAAGAACTAATTGTGGTTTGGGGTTGTTTAAACAATGTTGTGGTCGACTTTCACACGTTAATTTGTGCTCTGTAGACTCACAAACGCACAAACTCACAAACTCACACTCACTGCTAATCTGTCTTATCTCGTGTATACAATTTCCCACCATCTCACATTCAGAGCACACTGGGTTATATCACTTTGTGGCACTGATGGCAACACCAACGTTGTGTGTGTGTGTGTGTGTGCGTGTGTGTGTGTGTGAATGTGAGGGTGCGTCAGAGGAAAAAGGAAGTTGCGGGCCGAAGTTAAAAGCCGTCAACACAGTGCAGCTCTGCAGAACACCCACCACGGAAGAAAGAAGGCAGAGAGCGAGAGCTGAAAATGAGACAATGAGAGGAAGACAGGGAAGTGAACGTCGAGAACGAAGACCTAGAACTGCCAGGAGAACATTCTGAAGGTGAGACCTCACTGTAATATCATCCGCCATTGATTCGTAATCGGAAACTCACAGTTTTATGTTTACAGAAGGGGCTTTTTCATTTCTTGTTTTACCGGGTTGCAAGAAGGCCGCGATGTTTCACTGAAGGAACGAGGAGTGGGGCCACTCAGTGTTCCTGTAGGCCAAATGGTTTTAGGATGGTTTGATCATTTCTATGTGCAGGTTTGAGTTTACAAAGAAGAAGAGGAGGCGTTATACTGAGCCAAAGTTCGATTCAGAGTTTCTTCACTTGTGTGAAAGCTGTTTCCTCATGCGTGATCTGAGATAGGGACATTATCTCATTTCTATTCAGCGTAAACTCTAAAGAAGGCTCTCGGCTTAGAGCTGAACGATTGTGAGGAGAAAGCTAACTCACACTCTGACTGATTCACTGCTGTGTGTTGTGTTGTTTAGAGCCAAAAAGCGATCAGTGGTTCCTGAATTCTGTGTTTGTGAGGACTTTGTTTAACAGCCTCTTGCCTCCTGTTCCTGTCAGTGTGTCGCTCGGAGAAGGAAGATGGAGTTGTGGCGGCAGTGTGCGATGTGGCTGATCGACTGCCGAGTCCTCCCTGAGAACCACCGGGTCACGTGGGAGGGTGCACAGGTAGATCAGCTGTGTCACACATGTACACACATCTGCATGTGAACCTACATCCTGCCCTGGTTCCTGAATATGATTTGATTTAATGCGTGTGTGTGTGTGTGCGTGTGTGTGTTTGTGTGTGTGCATGTGCGTGTGCGTGTGTGTGTCTGTGTGTGTGTGTCTGTGTGTGTTTGTGTGTGTGTGCGTGTGCGTGCGTGCGTGTGCGTGTGTCAGGTGTGCGACCTGGCTCAGGCTCTGAGAGATGGTGTGCTGCTCTGCCAGTTGCTTAACAACCTGCTGCCACAAGCCGTCAATCTGAGGGAGATCAACCTGCGCCCACAGATGTCCCAGGTAACACTCAATCAAACACACACACACACACACGCACACACACACACACACACACACACACACACGCACACAAATCTTTTCCTGCTCCATTTCCATAGGATATTTCCATAGCAGTAAGATAGGAAAATACTGTCTGTATCCCGGATCATTTGTCGAGAGGAGGGGAAAAGGAAACCACTGCATCTTATCAAGTAAATCTTATAATCGTTTAATAATATTCTCCAATAAAATTTAGGATAATGATAATAATTGGCTTATGCAAAGTGATTCTGTCAGGTTTGTAGTGGAGCCCAACTGATTGATGAGTTGGCTGAAGCCTCAGTTACATTTCTTTCTATGATAACGACTGAAATCTTTACTTTCTAATGTTAGCATTGGCGTCGGCCCCCAAATCGCCCAGGTCCGGCCCGGCTCTGTTTTGTGGGAGTTGTGACACTAGTTGGGAACAGGACAGAGTAAGCACTACAATCATGATCAAGAAAAGTGATTCCATGGACATGAGCGGAAATCTCCCTCATATCACTTTTTGTGGTGCACAAAAAGTGATATGAGGGAGATTTTCACATTGATATATAGTTTTGTACCAGATTTATTTTGTATTCAATTAAGATAAATAGTTCATAGATTCTCAGATTCTCATTGATGTGCAGCATCAGAGGTGTTTCTGATGCTGGTGTCGGTATCTGAACATCTCTCAATAGTTTGAGAAGCTCAAACGCTTGCCCGCCAAAGAAGAGATGTGAAGATCAGTATCTTCTGCGGTGGAAATATGAAGCCGCTGCCAGCAGATGCTCATCTCGTGTTAGATTTAGGCCCCCGGGTAGCTTCACCACATTTCATCAAAGTAAATTCTCAAAAAAGAAAAGTGTAGAGAAAATAATACAACACTAGGACGGGTCGTGTCTGAGTTGACAGAGAGAGAATGGAGAGGTCAGCAAAATAGGAGGGAAAGACCGGATTATATAAATAAAGTATAAAAAAAAAAGGGAAGAGACCAGGTGTCACGTGGTCCGAACTTCTCAAGGGAAGTCCTTGAATCGAGCGCCTGGACTCACCGTGATGTCTCAAACGTGTGAGAGCAGGAGCTTGAATGCTTGGACATTCGCAATGGGAAACTCCACTCTGACGTGCACACACACACCCACACACACACACACACACACACACACACACACACACACACACTCTTAGAGGATCGCCCCTGTCATCTTGCAATAGGGTTTACTACACTCTGAGTTACTGTTAGTTGCAGACGGACCTATGCGTGCTAACAGGCTCCTGGCAGAGTGATGTAATGTGTGCCGCAGTATCGGTCAACATTTCCCCTTTTTCTTAAATTAAGAGTTCCTCATTTCCCACTGCTGAGCAGAGAGAGAGTGTGAATGTCTGTCGCATGTGTGGTTCCTAACAGCTTCTAAATGATTCTGCCTTTTGTTTGAGCTTCATGTAGGATCAGCTGTTTCTGTGTATTAATGTTCTTGTGGTCTGCTATTGGCATCTAGAAGAAAGTTTTTTTTATTGCAGCTGTTTGTGGTTGTGGTCATGTGAGACCTAAAGTTGTTTTTCTAAGGAATGGACAAACCGAAATGATATTTAATAATACTTCCATCTCACTGCCTTTCACTTTCTGTAGAAGTCTACTGGGTCTGTTTGAAAGCCTGAAATCTATGTGATTTGTCATCAGTGGCTGCCACAGTGTGTGTGGCAGCCACTGTTGTTTGTTGTTTTTAAGGATTTTAAGCTGTATCTTGCTAAAGATGTGTATTTTAATCATGTTGCCTGCATTTCATTAGTTTTATCAGCTGTTTAAAAAACTTTGACATATTTATAAATGATAGCCATTAGAGCCTGACCGGTTTTATGGGACGATATCAGGAGGTAAACATTTCCATAAACCGTAAACTTTAAATAAATTAAAAAACTATGAGTTCAAAGAAAGACATATGTAGACAAATATAGACGACTTGACTTAACTTAAACATTACATAGAAACATAAATGCATATCATTTCTAAATTGTTATGTAAATCAATTTTTCATATAAACAAACATTAGCCCAGATACCAGATGTGTCTGTAATAGTTATGTCAATTAACGTCTAATATTGTTGTTTTTTTTCAGATTTGTCTGTTGAAAATTGTTTAATTATTAGTATTGTAGTCAATTTAATGAGCTGCGCATCAACTAAGCTAATTAACTGTCAAAGGGTTAGTTAGGACTTGTTTCCACTTTCCAGGGTGACCAATATCGACTGTAAATCTCTCTCTATGTGAAATTGTATTTTTGATACTATACTTATTATTAAATTCATTGACTCTTCAAATAATAGTTTGTCTGTGTTTAGTTTCTGTGTCTCAAGAATATCCTGACGTTCCTGGGAGCCTGTCAGCAGAGGTTTCATCTGAAGAAGAGTGAACTGTTTGAGGCCTTCGACCTGTTTGATGTCCGAGACTTTGCCAAGGTATCTGTCTGTCTGTCTGTCTGTCTGTCTGTCTGTCTGTCTGTCTGTCTGTCTGTCTGTCTGTCTGTCTGTCTGTCTGTCTGTCTGTCTGTCTGTCTGTCTGTCTGTCTGTCTGTCTGTCTGTCTGTCTGTCTGTCTGTCTGTCTGTCTGTCTGTCTGTCTGTCTGTCTGTCTGTCTGTCTGTCTGTCTGTCTGTCTGTCTACCTATCTATCTATCCATCTATCCATCTATCCAGCTATCTATCTCTCGCTCTCTCTCTCTCTCTCTCTCTCTCTCTCTCTCTCTCTCTCTCTCTCTCTCTCGCTCTCTCTCTTTCTGTCTGTCTCTCTGTCTCTCTGTCTGCCTCTATCTATCTATCTATCTATCTACAGGGGCGGACTGGGGGAAAAAAGTGGCCCGGGAGTTTCTGTCAGACCGGCCCACTCAATACACGGCGGTGCGCATGCGTATAACTGGGTGCCGCGTTGCGTGTATGTATGCAAATCCAAATTCTCTACACTTCGGCTGTGTAAGAACCAATTTAGAGGTGTTTATTAATAAGGTGGAGATCTTTTCTTACTTTGGACTTCCGAAGTCTGTAAAACACATATTAAAAGACACTTAAAAAAAAATCGAAAAATAGTCACCATGAGTGTGAAGACCGATTGCGAGTAGCAGTATAAAAGCAGTCAGTGCGAATAGATAGGTATAGCTCTTGGAGAAAATTACGCTTGTGCCGCTGTTTCAACCATTGTAGGGCTGATGCGATGATGGGCGTGGGCCGGTACATCATAGTGATGGGCCGTTGGATTTATATTTTCGGCCATCGGCCCACCGGGGATGTCCCCGGTATTCCCGATGGCCAGTCCGCCCCTGTCTATCTATCTATATATCTATCTATCTATCTATCTATCTATCTATCTATCTATCTATCTATCTATCTATCTATCTATCTATCTATCTATCTATCTATCTATCTATCTATCTATCTATCTATCTATCTATCTATCTATCTATCCATCCATCTATCATATATCTATCTATCTATCTATCTATCTATCCATATATCTATCTATCTATCTATCTATCTATCTATCTATCTATCTATCTTTCTTTCTCTGTCTCTTTGACTTGACTGAGCATCTCTTCACCTGATGCAGTCTGCCCTCAGTCTAAACGTGGTGCACTCTTATATCAGTCTTTACGGTAGCAGTCAGAGGCGCTGCAGCTTGCAGACGCCTACACCACGCTGACAGGAAGTCACAGGGTGATTTTCTAATTGAAGTGGCGCTGCGAACACGTTCAATCTCATTTTCACAACTTTCTTTCACTTTCGGTGCCATGTCACCACAGCAGCACCTCGGTGTGAAATGTGCCCTCAGTTGATTCGCATGCACCGGCAAAGAGGAAGCAGAGGTGGAACCCTCGACCTTGTACCCTGACTGCGAGGTCTCTGCATTACAAAAAAAAGTGTAGTTCAAAGTGTGTTACAGTAAAGTTCCTGTAACTGAACCTCTCGTTTCACTTTACTGCTTCCAGTCAGTCAACCTGTCAGTCAGTCACAATAAACCCTGTTATCGGATTTGCAACGGTGGTGAACAATATACAGGGCTTTATTTACTTAAGTTAAAATATTAATAACGCACTGAAAGCCTTGTGTTGCAAGTAATAAATGTCATTGTTAGATAGACACAAGGTTTTGTGTTGTAGTTGGTCATGGTTGTTGCTGACTACATGTTTGTTGATTTCGTTGAATGATTTCTAATCTATGGCTCAGGTTCTTCCAAAGAGGGTCACATAATAGACATAAGGGGCCGCCTGATAATAAAACTGAGAAGAATTTAAGCATGTCCATCAAAGTGTCTTTTGAATGTCGGACTGTAAATCAGTCTTTGTGTCCCTCTCACCGTCTCCTACAGACTTTCACTTCTCGTTACATCTGTCCTTCTTTCTTTCTCTGTCTTGGCTCGAAATAGAAAATGAATCGTTCAGCAGATCTGAGTGAGAAGTTAAAGTCTCTACTTGGAATTTATATCACGACGAGTATCATGAGAGACCGACCTGATATTTATTTGAGGACTGTGGGAGGAAACCTTTGAAGGGGGGAGGTGATGTCAAACGGCAAAAAAACACAGAACTGAATTTGTTTTGCTTTCTTGGAAACACCATTGTTAGGAAATAAAATAAACTTTATCAATTCAAATGTTAAAATAGTGACACTAAGTACTTCTTCAATCTCTCATGAAACTGTTTTTGTGGAATCACTCATCATGATACTGCAGTTCTCATTTTGAGCTGTCAAACCGAGTCAGAGTGAAACCAGGTCAGGGGGGAGATTTATTCTGCGCTTGTGTCTTAGGTGTGAAGCGGCTTTTATCTAATGTGTCTGTCTGTGTCTCACGCTGTCGTGGATTTCATTAATAATCCTAATGTTTCTGTGTCACAGGTCATAGACACTCTGTCCATCCTGTCTCACTCCTCCATTGCGATTCAAAGAAGGCTCCAGTAAGTAGTTTCCTTCCGCTGTTGGGATTAATGCAGTTTCTGGGCAACACGTCCTCTTCATTTATCTACCTTCTTCTATGAACACATATATTAAATCATTACAATTGGGTTTTATTATTATAATAGCAATATATAAACCACAGACTGTATCAAAGATGGACGACTCAGGCACACTTTCCTTCCTTCAGGCCTTTTCCTTTGGAAGGATGTTCCACCGATGATGAGATCTACAGCGGCTTGTCGGACAAGATAGAGTGAGTTAAAAAAATACATTTTATTTTTAGGATAAACAAAAAGAGGTTTGCTTTTTTGGTTTGCAGTATATACCAAATTCAAGAGACAGATTTCCAAATTAAAGTTGTAATAATGTGTGTGTGTGTGTGTGTGTGTCCCAGTGACACAGTGGACGAAGACGACGACTTGTACGACTGTGTCGAGGATGAAGAGAACGAGGGGGACGAGATCTACGAGGATTTGATGAGGACGGAAGAACCGCCTGAAACTGTGAGTTGTTAACGTTGAGTTACAAACCTCGAAATGATAAACAACACAAGAGTGTCTTTCCTTTCAAATATGTACGGTTCAATTTAACGAGAATGGAACCTAAGCACTAAAAAGCATATTCGTGACACAACCAGATGAAAGAGAAGATTTAGCTGCAGCATACAAGTTTTAAAAAATTCAAATTGTCTCTGCAAATAGATAAACCTCCATAATTCACCTCGTATTATGTGTTTGCGTTTGTTAGCAGCAGAAACCCACGGTGGACAAACGAGAGTGCTGCCTGCAGGAGATCAGACAGACGGAGGAGAAATACTCGGACACACTGGAGTCGATATTACAGGTGAGTACTCGCCTTCGACCTGAGATGCACTCCATGGACCAGCATGCAAACATGGCCATTAAAGACACGACTAACAAACACGCCTTCTCCTCTGAGCAGCACTTTATGAAACCTCTGGAGAAGTTTCTCCAGGATCAAGACATCGAAAGCATCTTTATCAACATAGAGGTACAGAAGGAGATTATCCAGATGCCAGGTCATGTGTGTGTGCAGGTTTAAATCCATGTATTGGCTTTGTTGACGTGTTTTGTGTGTGTGTGTGTGTGTGTGTGTGTGTGTGTGTGTGAAGGATTTGGCTGACACTCATCGTAAATTGTTGGAAGAGGTCCGGAGCTCCATCCTAAATAATGGAGCCAAGAATCTTTACATGGTGTTTCTGAGCTACAAGGAGAGGTACACAACACACATGTGCACTTTTTGTATTTTTTTTATTATAATGCTATATGTAGATTTTGTGTTTTATATGTTTATATATTCTTAACCCCCTCAGGCTCTTACTGTATGGTCACTACTGCAGTCAGGTGGAAACAGCGACGAAGCACCTCGAAAGTCTATCGAACGCAAGGGAAGACATCAAGATGAAACTAGAGGTGACACACGCACACACAAACACACACACACAGACACTCTGATTCAAATGCAGAAGAATGGGGCAAACAGGATATTATATGTGTGTCATCATGTCTCGTCAATATAAGCTTTAGATTGTTTCACTCACCCTGTTATTTGCAGACTTATCTGGGAGATTTTAGATGGACATATTAATATTTAAGACTTGTTTTTCAGTACTGTATTTGGCCACTAGGGGAAACAAGCATGAGGGCTGAATCGGCAGCTTCATCATGACACTGGTTTGCTGCAGATGTTCACGTTCTTCTTCTCTTTTTCCCTCAGGAATGTTCAAAGAGAGCAAACAGTGGACGATTCTCCCTCCGAGATTTGCTCATGGTCCCGATACAGAGGGTCCTCAAATACCACCTGCTGTTACAGGTGAGTGTGTGTGAGTGTGTGTGTGTGAGCGTGTGTGTCTTCAATATTTATTTGACATCACGACTGATTCACGATTAGTCGAGTGCATGTCTCAGTGAAACCTTGTTACCACGGCTCAACCCCTCTGATCACCACTGAGCAGACTCTGGTGCCGAATGCTCAAGATGGCAAAGTTTGTATCCAGGATGATTTGGCCTCATTTCTTGATAGTGGGAGGAAGTGGAGACCTGTCATCCATCTTGATTTACAGTCCATGGATTAACCTGTAATTTGATGTGGTGTATCTGTGTCTGCAGGAGCTGGTGAAACACACCACAGACCCAAATGACAAGGACAACCTGCGCACAGCTCTTGATGCCATGAGAGTAAGTGTGTATTTTTGTGTTTTACTTCAATTACTGATTTCAATTCATGATATATAAACTAACGTCTGTTTGTTTATGTGTGTGTGTGTGTGTGTGTGTGTTTGTGTGTGTGTGTGTGTTCCCAGGACTTGGCGCAGAGTGTCAACGAGGTGAAGCGAGACAACGAGATCATCAGGCAGATCACCACCTTCCAGTTGTCCATAGAAAACCTGGTGGGGTCACAGTTTCCAATTTTAATATTTTTTACCTTCAGCTGTTATTTGTTTTTTTTATTCATCCACCTCTCCTCTTGTGTCCAGTCTCAGTCTCTCGCTCTCTACGGTCGCCCCAAGATTGATGGAGAGCTGAAGATCAGCAGCACGGAGAAAAAGTCCAAACACGACCGGTGTGTGTTGTTTATGTGTCTGTGAGTATTTTCCCATGGGTGGATACCCTGGATCTGACCTTTTGTTGTGTCTGTGTGTACTCTGCTGTCTGTCAGGCATGCGTTCCTCTTCGATAGAGCCATGTTCGTGTGTAAGAAGAAGAGCGGGGAGTCGTTTGAGTTGAAGGAGGTCATCGAACTTCAGCACTTCCAGATACGAGATGAAACCACTGGAGAGAAGGACAATAAAAAGGTTTTCTCCTCGTCTCGCTTCACTCTGTAACACTAAAGATACCAGATAGTACACTTATAATACTTTTTGTGTGTGTGTGTGTGTGTGTGTGTGTGAGAGCAGTGGTCCTACTTGTTCCTCCTGCTGGACTGTTTCGGGAGGTGTGGCTACGATTTATTTTTCAAAACCAGAGAAGTGAAGAAGAAATGGCTGGAGCAGTTTCAAATGGCTATGTGAGACCACACACACGTACATGCACATATAGTCTAACATGCTTTTCGTTTTGTGGACCACACTTTCTCACAAGCTCTGACAAAGCCACTGCTCATGACCTGTTCAGCATCAAACTGCAGACAAAACAAATGAGCTGGTGAACATTGAGCAGCTCAGATGTTTCTCTCAGGAGGCAATGGACCTTTTTGACAGAGCTAGAAATCAGTTGATATTTGATTTAGCATGTTACCTGGTGAGAAGAAACACGACTCCTGATTTATAGTGTTGATCCATTTCTGCTGGATGTGTAAAATATCAAGAGTGTGCTATCACATCCACATAACCAACTGAAAAAGTGACGATAAGCTGTGTTCACTTGCTTCGCTCCCAACTGGCCGAATAAATCTCTTATTAAAAAAACTAATAGGCTTCAATACCTAGAAAAGAGTTTAGGTATGGACCTCCAGTCCCCTTGTGAAACCACATTAAACCTGCTAGAGCCAGATATTCATTTGGATCTGCAGCAACTTGCACACACTCATCAAATATCAGTCCCCTTAATATTCCTATCAAGATCCCGGAATTACTCTCTGATGATAAATCTGTTCTAATGTCCCAAAACATCCAATCTCACAATATCACAGAACGACTCCTGGATCCTCCTCTTTTTCTGGATATGCACCAAAAGTTTTTCAGTAGCTCAGGAAATCCATAGTGGGAGTTTTTGCGTTAATAAACGGAGGTGAAAACATAACCTCCATGGCGGATGTAATAATATACTTAGAAGAAACATTAGAAGATTTGCTTCCTCGGCTTTGGTCAAATCAGTCGTTCTTCATGGTTGCAGGTCAAACATGTGTCCAGAGAACGCCACGGCCAACAACCACGACTTCCAGATGCACTGCTTCGAGGACACCACCTCCTGCAAGGCCTGCTCGATGCTGCTGAGGTACCGTTCGCTCCGAGAAACGATAAAAAGCAACAAACACTTGCCAGCTGAGGCTCAATCTCTCCGTTTGTCGTCTGCAGGGGAATTTTCTTCCAGGGTTATCGCTGCACTCGCTGTAAAATGGCTGCACATAAAGAGTGTTTAGGCCGAGTACCTCCCTGTGGGCGAAGCTCAGGTCTGTCTACATGCACGTGGATGTGTTTATGATCAGAATCATGATTCAAAGTAGTTATAACATCTCACATTGATTTTCCTCTTGTTATTACAGATCATTCTGGGACCAAGAAGGTAAAACATTAACCTTTGGCTTTATATTTGAAGCAGTTATAAACAACTGCCTCTACTTTAAAGGAGATATTATAACCCCTAATAGCTAGGTTCATAACTTTTAATTTAGGTTATTACTTGAAAATGTTTACTTGCTCTAATGTTCAGAAAACAAATAACTTTACTTCGACTGTCCTTTGCTGCAGCTCCTCTTTTCAGCCTCTGACTGAAACGCTTGGTTTTAGCTCCTGTCACTTTAAGGCCCCCCCCCCCACTCATGGTAAAGCCTCTGATCGATCAGCTGGTGATTGGTCGACCACTTCCAGCCATGTTGTAAATTTGGTTATTGGGGGTGGGGGGGGGGGGGGGGGTGTACGAGTGAAGAGGTTTCATGAGCAGATTTTAGACTTTAGATAAAAACCTTTATAACTCAGTGGAGGAAAGACAAATTGAAAAAGCATCATATGTCTCCTTTAAAATGTGTCTCCTGCAAATACATAAAACCTGAGATCTGATTCTGGTTCTTTCGTCTTCTTGTTCCTCCAGAATAAAACACAGAAGTCCTCGGGAAACTCCGGTGTTGGTAAAGAACTCGCCACTGTAAATGTGTACACTGCACATTTTGTACTTCTCCTTCTGAAACGTCTCCTCTTTCTCCTCGTTGCTCCTCAGGATTTCCCAAGATGGAGGTGTGTCAGGAGTACTACGGGCTGCCTCCGCCTCCCGTGGGCTTCGGCCAGCAGCTGCACCTGTCCAAAGGGGACATCATTGAGCTGTCCCGCGCCGAGGTTGACCTGCAGTGGTGGGAGGTAAAGTTAGAGAAACACACACTGAAGCAAACACACTTGATTCTGTCGTGTTTTCAAGCCTTTTTCTCTGCTTCTGTCTTTTGTCTTCCTTTCTCCTGCGTCTCATTTTCTATTTTCCGTTCCCTCACTTATGCACAATCCGTTTCTTCAAGCTGCTTCAATGTGATTCTTTTTATGTGAAAGGTTTGGACATGGAGGATAAATCAAACCCTAATGGCTGAATTCCTTTGAGCTTGGAATTTTTTCCTTGGTTGCTGTGTATTTTTACTACTTTCCAAGCAGTAAATCCTACAATAAATAAATAACTTGACAAATAAATGAAACTGTGTGTGTGTCACTCAGGGAAGAAACCTGACTCTCGGAACAATGGGATGGTTCCCCTGTCGGAAGGTTCAGCCCTACGTCCCTGTGAGTACCATCCACCGGCCGACACAGGCCCACAGCAACAAGTTACAAACAAAAGAATCACATCTTCTGCTTAGTCCTGTGTTCCCTGTCGGCTTGTAGCAGCCATCCACCACTTGCTGCTGCTGACACAGACAGCAGCAGTCGTAGGAAGTGACGAACAGTTACCACCGTGACCACATACATGAGTTTTGCAAAGTGTCGCGTCTAACCCTCTGCATGGTCTCTCTCTCTTTCCCAGAGGTCGACTCCTGACTTGTCTGGTTTCAACTGGTGAGTATCAACAGGAACTTGTTTAAATCACTAAGCCACCCTTAAACCCCAGTGGTTGTTTTTTCCTTCCTGTATTGCAGTGCAGTGCAGCGCTGACAGAGGAAGAGCCCAGCGTTGACCCAGTAACTGTCGTTTAGAGCCGTAAAAAAATAAATAAAACAGAAGCAGACACTGAAAGGCGCTGGTGCTTTTAAAATAAGCTCTCGAACCTCTTATTGTCCATGTGTCAGAGACCCTGTAGTTATCAGTCCCTACAAGTGCTGTGTACTAGTAAACAGGTATTTACTTTAAAGTCACTGTGTAGGATTTGAAAATGTCAGACTTTAGCAGCATCTGGTGGTCATAGCAGGTACAAACATTGTGGCAGCTGTCACATAGGAGTTTTCCAGCTAGACAAAATATTGAGCATTTTATAAGCATTACACAAACATTAAATACACACTATAAAGCAGATTAAACAGGTTGTTATTGTATCTGTCAACAGCTGTAACTGCCCCTGAGGCTGACACATAAACAAGGAATGTATGAGAATGTAGTAAAACTCGGATGTAATAAAATAAAACACGCTGTGACCTCATTGGAGATTACAATTAATGACTCTACATTAGTAAAAACGTCTTGTACATACATTCAAATACAGTATAGTATAATTGTAAGTGTTGTGTAGGGCTTATAATTGTTAACAGAACCATATAATATGAAGTGATGCCACAACTTTAAAACAAACAAGTGACACTTCCTGGATATTGTGAGTTGCCACATTCGGGTTAACCGTACAATTAGTTATATTTCTTTAATTATTCCTCATTATTTAAATTCAAATTTTACACGAGCACAATAATACTGTTCGTATTGTGACTGTGATTGTCCAGGTTTGCTGGGAACATGGACAGAAGCGGGGCCAAGAACCTGCTGATGCCCCGCTCTGACGGAACCTTCCTGGTGCGGCAGAAAGATGGAGGAGAGTTCGCCATCAGCATCAAGTGAGTCTCCATTAGTTCATCAGTAACAAGCAGTGTTTCACTTTAGGTTTTCATCTAAAAACCCAGAACTGGACAAAAATATATAATATTAATTTTTATTGAAAGCTTCAGTTTATAGTTTTAAGGTGAATCAATTTAAGTTTAATCACTTACAATAATAAACTTCAGTTGCTGCCCTATCTACACATAAAACCTTTAACTCCTCAGAAAAACTAACCCTGATATTTATAGATGCATGTCTATTTAAAATAAAGATAAATTACTGGAGAGCTTTGAGCTCAGGTTTAACTTCTTTCCCGGGGACATTTGAGTTGATTGTGTGTAGTTCATGTTCTATTCAGCCGTTCTCAGGCAACACCTGTTGAATGCAGAAGTGGAAACATCTGCTTTTCCTCCTTTGAGAGCAGCATCGCTCAACTGTCACAGTGAAAACCAAGGACGCATCATGTCTGACTTCTGTGTGAACCTTCCCTTTACTCCCTCTCTCTCCCGCTCTCTCTCTCCCAGGTTCAACATGGACATCAGACACATTAAGGTCACGTCCGCTGAGGGCCTGTACCGCATCAATGACAAGAAAGCATTCAAGGGTTTGATTGTGAGTTTGAACACCATCACGCAGTCAGAAACCTCACAAGACTGTTACACACACACACACACAAACACTAGAGTTACAATCAACTTCTCCTCCTCCTCCTCCCGTGCTATAGGAGCTGATTCAGTATTACCAGAAGAACTCCCTGAAGGAGTACTTTAAGGATGTGGACACCACTCTGCAGACGCCCCACAAACAACCGGAGGAGAGCAACTCATCCGACACCACACCGAACACCACACCGGGTACAGTGCGTCTCTGTCACTCCATGTTAAAGGAATGTGTCGGTGTATTCAGTGTCTAACATTGGTAAAATGTAAAGAAAGATGTTCAAGAGGTCAAAGTTATTGCTATTTGTCCAAGGATACCAAGAATCTTTGCAAAACACCTTATGATGAAGCTAAAGTAAAAAAAAGGACATTTTTCCAAGATGTCAAACTATTTATTGAAGCTTATCCCTGGTGTCACATGGGCTGTGTGTCACAGGAGGCAGCTTGAAAAGTTTCGGCGTGGTGAGGGCCAGGTACGACTTCTCGGCCAGGGACCGCTCGGAGCTGTCGCTGCGGGAGGGGGACACCATCAAGATCCTGTCCAAGAAAGGTCACAGCGGTTGGTGGAAAGGAGAAGTGTACGGCCGGGTGAGGAATCGGCAAAACATCTACACATTAAACACAGAGATGGTTCTTATTTCATTTTGTCTAACCTGTAATTCTCCCGCTCTTCCAGGTGGGGCTCTTCCCATCCAATTACGTGGACGAGGACTACTCGGAGTACTGCTGAAGTGGATCCAGAGCTGGGAGGAGCCACAGCCACACAGAGTCGACGTGATAACTGGTTTCCATCGATTGCATTAACCCGTGTGTGTGTTTGTGTGAGAGGGAGAGAGATGCTGTTACTTGTGATCTTGTGATGTGAATAAAACTTTTTTTCAGTTGATCAAATGATAGCTGGTTTATGTTTGTAAGACTTTTTTTCTGGTTTAGAGCTCTGAGCAAATTCTAAAGAGAGAACCTAGGAAACGCACCCCTACAGTAATTAAAATGATCTAAAGTCTATGAATAAATACAACCAGAACAAACAGTACTGGAAGAATATTTACAACTTTTACTTGTGCATCAATACCTCAGTAAAAATACTATATTAGAAGTTCAAAAACAAGTGAAAAGAAAATTACCATAAATAAAAAGCTTCAACAGTATTACATCATTTATAGGATTACTGCAATATTATCTCAATCAATGTTTAAAGTTATGTTCTCTCCCATTACGTTCGTTTGAAAACAGATTTCCAGAAGAAAGAACCCATTCAATTTTGCAAGAGATAGATTTTGACATTATTTGATTTCCTTGGAAAGAAATCATGGATTCTTGGAGAAAAACTAAAGTTGGATATTGATGTCTAAGTGACAATTTTGTAAACCTCTCTTTTATTTCTGAATTTAAAAAGGAGACTGTTGGACTAAGATGTCATTTTTTAGGTGCAAGACAAATCTCACTTATTAGTCTAATAATCTTTGTATTCAGTAGGAATATGTAAACCAAAAGGTAAAACGAGTGTAGTTATCCTTCACGTACAAGCACAACATTTATTTCAGTCACTCCACATGAGGAAACAAATGATGCACAACAATGATCAGCACACTGCTCTGTGGGTAGGTAAATATCAGCTTTACTTCCAAAATATCAAAACAAAATTATTTCCAAAACATCCAACATACAAATTTATCAGCAAAAATTAAAAGCTAAAACTCGTCAATTCAATGTGTATTTTTCTGCAATGTAGATTCTCTTCTGTTGTTCTGATCATGATGGTTTCCTGCAACAGAATCCATCTAGTCATGTCTGTGTGCCTGTATCTTTGTGTCTGTGTGGTGTGTGTAGCATTGTCGTGCGGTCTTCGGTCTACTGGTAGTACAGCTCCAGGTTCATCCCATCATGAATTTCATCTGCAGAGGTTGGTTAAGTAAAATGGCTCAGTGCAGAACAATTGTTGATCAAATACATTCGATCAGAATTGGTAAACAAAATATTTACAGAAAACAGGTTGCTGCGTGTCGATGGTGCCAAAAAATACAAAGTGTTAAAATAAAATGTATTTTTAAGTGTTGAATCCAGGTAGGGATAGTTGATACAGGTGCAAATAGACTCCTTTCTTTTTCCATTTCTTCAATTAGACAGAATTGTCAGATTGACCCTGGCATACAGTAGATAAGTGTTCCGAGACATTCTAGTAATATGCAAGATTTTTGCCACCACTTCACACAGGGTCTCCTTAGTTTACACAATGAATTGACTGCTGGGGCTTAAAATGATCAGATGCCTCTGAAGAAATACAAAAACTGTTGGAGTGTAAATCCTGAGGTACACACACAGATAGAACTGCAGGAATTATTGTTGAAAGGATACAGTCGCCCAGAGACACGTGATCCTTGAATATGGTATACCTGTGGGAGCAGAAGAGAAATATTGAGCTTCAAATAGGAAACAACCACAGATACATGTTTTGGGATCAGTTGAGGCAGAATCTGAGACGAGAGCTCACCATTTCTTCAAAACAATCTTGTCGTGCCGTGTTCCTGTCTGGGCAGCAATGAGCTTCTTCAGATCTCCGATGGTATCTTCAGAGCTGAGACATGGCGGTTAAGGAAGGAGCTGGAGAACTTCAGAGCCCTGTTCCTTACATGTGGTTGAGCTAACCCCCGGGTTAACAGGATGTAAGCTGAAATCCTCCCGTTACATCTTGTCTAGCAACTGGAGAGTTGATCTTTTTCTATCTTTTGATAAATTCATCAAGATAACTGTGCATCTTATTTTTTAAACAGGAGGACAGCATGGACAGATAACAGCAAGATTCTGCTCATTTACCAAATCTACAACACAACTCATAATTGGAGGCGTTCTGTTTTCTGCCCAGCGTTACATGTGCACAGTTTCAGTGAAGGATACTTGCACTTGACCCGGACTTTCTTGCCCAGACGATCGTTGCAGACCACCTCGATCATCTTCGGTTCCTGTCAGACAAACAAAATGAGAGCGAAAAATGCAAAAATAAATGAATGAATGAGTCGATTTAAAACTAAACCCTCACACCATAAAGAGAAGAGTATAAATTAAACTAAACCCTCCCACTAAAGCGATAATTTCCCTCTTTTATTGCGTCTTCCAGGGAGCTTATGTTTGTAGGTTTGTTTTAAAAGCACGATTACACAAAAAAAAAAAAAAACTCAAATCTTTGAAACTTTTAAATGCTTCTTTTTGTTTGGACTAAGTTTTACAACATGTCATTATGTCTTTTATTTTCTTCATATAAAAGGCACCTTGCTGTTGATATATCCAAATTAACCAACCTTGTCTAATAAATTATAAGATTAAGTTTATATTCAACTCTGTCATTATCATTACAGTTGTTATTATAATTCAGTGTGTTACACAAACGTGTGTCTGTCATTAACCCTCGTTGATTTGAATGTGATGGACCAAACCACAGAGAGAACCTGTTAGCATAAAGCAACGTGGTTCAACGTTAAGACATGCTACATGCTACACACTGTGGGTAGGTTGTGTTGAACTGTTGTGGTTTAAGCTAAGTGTTGCTAACACACTGACAACTGAGCAAACACACAGCACTTGATATAGTTAGAAGTTACAGAGAACGTGGAAGAAGCATTTGCTTTAAAACCAGGTTGTTTTGTTTAGCTAGCATTAGCTATTACCGTCGTATTGATGCATAGATACACGCAGACAAGTAAAGTAAACGTATAACACCTAGCATTAGCTTTTATCTATAGTTTAAGTCTATTTAACGTTTTATTCTTACCTTAAAACGCACAGAAAATCAAATATCCCGTCCTCAGTGGTGTTTTTTGCAACGCTCGGTGCCTTTTACCGTAAAGGAGTTGCAGTTTGCGTAGTAGCATCTCAACCAATTAAACTAGCGCCGTCATGATTGACAGCTCCCATCAGCCTATGAACTGAGAGGAACTCCCAAAGAGGGCGGGCCCGCTTTCTGAAAACAACTCCGTACCGTAAAGCCGCTCCGGAGTGTCGTAACTTGCCTAGCTGCAGCCCCGGCCTGTCTCACGGCAGCCACATTGAAATCAAACTTCACAAACGTCGCTTCGGGGAAGAATCGATATTAATAGTTAATTATTAATAATGGCAGACGAGGAGAAGCTACCGTCCGGATGGGAGAAACGAATGAGCCGCAGTTCAGGTAATGAAACGCGACGCGGATAAGCTAGCCCGCCGGATCAAATGGTAATCCGTAGTAAAGTTAGCATGGAAGCTAACAGCTCCAGCGTCGAGGCTTCAGTGATGAGAGGAGGCGGAGGAGAAGTTTAGGTTTAACGGTGGAGAGGCTGGAAATTGAGATGTCTGCCTCTGTGTTGTGTGTCTGTCTGTGTTTCTGTGTTGTGTGTGTTTGGTTGTGACGGGGTGTGTTGATGATGGTGATCCATTCAACCTGCAGGGCCCCGCATGACGTCACTCCGCTCCCAGTGCCTCACCTGCGCACTGGGAGCTTCATGTTTACATCTGCATCCACATCTGGGAGCACAGGTTCACGGGGGGTGCAGGTTTTTTATTCTATTCTATAAAAACAGAGCTTTTACACTCTTAAGCTCTTCCCTCTGTTAATATGTTTATTTAGGTAGTTTTATGCTTGTTGAGGGTTAAGAACAGAGGATGTGATTTATTAATATTGGCTATACAAATTTATTGATTGATTGATACACTCGGATATTAGTTCCCTAAATGTGCAACTCATCATGTATCAGGATTCATGAGTTATTCCCTGGGAAGTGGTGAAAATGTTGAGGTTCAGGTGATTGTGCAATCTTGCAGACAAACAAACAAACAGACAGGGGTGGAAATGGGGATATTGTTATCATTAACACTGATCTAATATGAGATAATATTTTGGTTATTTCACACAACAGGGAGCAGAAAAACATCTGACACACCCACTCTACTCTACACGCCCTCTTTTTGAATAACAGACACACAGAGTTGGTGCGATTTGTTGAAAAGGTGCTGAAGAGCTGCATCTTTCCCTTGGGAGATGATTTCTACCGGGACAGAGTTAGAGAGGCTGAATTTAAACTCTAGAGAATAAACTCTCCAGAATGTTGAAGTGACAAAATCAGCTCAACTTTTTACATGAACAAGAAGCTAGTCTGTGACTTTCCGTAGATAATTTTTATTAAAAGTTTCACGATGCCAGCGATTGTTATTGTGGCTGTAACAACTGGAATCCAACTGAATTCCTGCCATTTTCCTTATCAACGCTACACGGTGAATGTCAGTGTGTTTTCAGCATTGGTCCACTTTCTGAATGTGTCTGAATAAAAGCTTTAATTCCTCTCTCTCTCCCGCCACCTCCAGGTAAAGTTTACTACTTCAACCACATCACTAATGCCAGTCAGTGGGAGCGTCCAGTAGGAGATGGCAGAGGAGAACCAGATAAGGTTATTATGAATATATTTTTGTAATTTCTTTATTATAATAATCACCAAAATGCAGCTGTAATTATTCCCTGGGAAAATGGAGAAAATTAAAAAAAAAAGATTATCTTGTTAAAGAAGGTGATGAGAAATTCATGGATCTGCCTTTTTGACCAGATCTTCACCAAAATTGTAGAGTATATTTCTTCCAATCTTACCACCATGACATTTCTATGAAAACGTATATGAACTCAGTAGCCCCATCTCTGATCATTATTATTGATTCTTGGATGATTTGACACTGATTGGTTTCTGTTTCTTCTTGTTTGTTTTCTCCTGTCATGCAGGTCCGCTGCTCCCACCTCCTGGTGAAGCACAATCAGTCGCGTCGTCCGTCCTCCTGGCGGGAACAAACTATCACACGATCTAAAGACGAGGCCCTGGATCTCATTCAGAGTAAGGGAGGCAGGGGAGAGGTGTGGATCCATGTGGTGGATTTCTGTATTTAATCTGTTTGTTGTTTCTCTCTTCTGTGCAGAGTACATAGAACAGATCAAGTCTGGAGATGAGAAGTTTGAGTATCTGGCCTCACAGTTCAGTGACTGCAGCTCAGCTAAGAACGGTGGAGATCTCGGACTGTTCGGCAAAGGTATACACACACAAACACCATGCTTTAAAGTGTATATGTATATATTATATATACATAGTACTGTATATATTTATTTGTGACAAGAAAAGGTGTGTTAGTGCTTTAACATCAGTATCTGTTTGTGTTTCAGGTCAGATGCAGAAACCATTTGAAGACGCTTCCTTCGCTCTCAAAGTGGGAGACATGAGCGGTCCTGTTTTCACTGAGTCCGGGACCCACATCATCCTTCGCACTGGCTGAACACAGGAAGCCACATACTATACTATCTGCTTACACACACATACACAAATGCACACACCCACAGTCTAACCCAACCAGTGCTGTGACTGGATTTAATAACACACAAACAGCCAATATTACAAAAGCCTCTGGGCTGACTCCAATTATTCTAAGATGGGTCGTTTTTGTTCCACCATCACACATGTTTGAGTTATAAGACGACACTGCACATCAAGGTGTGTTGCAGATTGTTCCTGTAAGACCTCAAGCTTTCGTTATAAACCACAGTAATGCTATTAATAAAAAAGACAGGAGTGACTGCCCCATGGAGACATTCTCACCTGACGAGTGAAGTTTGAGAAAGTGTCAGTAAAAGCTTGTGTGTTTCTGTATGTGCATGTTTTGAAAAGGACCATTCTGTTTTATTTTACGTTCTGCAGTGTGTGTGCCAAAGCGATTCCTCTATCTGTGTTATGTTTCACAAAATAGATACTTTCTGGCCATTGCAGAACTCTGAGTCAGAGAAAGAAGTTTAGAAAGTTCTCAGAGAAAGAAGTTTAGAAAGTTCTCTAAATTTAGCTTTGATTTAAAAAAACGAAACGTGTCCTTGGCAGAGAGTCAGAAACATAGAATTATTTCATTTCCTAATCTGCTTCAAAAAGTGCACGATTCCCCCCCGAAGATATGCAAAGATGGCACCGCTGAAAACTTCCAGGTTTTATCAAGCAGCTCCGCAGCTTTTAAAAGCATTGAGGTCCAGATGCATTGTCACGCTGTCGTTTCATTGGAGCTCTTCTTCCATCAATAAAGGAAATTCTTTTCTATAAATCCTGCTCAGGTCGACTCTTTTTTGTAGCTCCTCTGTTAAACCTAACCACGAATCTGTGTGTGCATGTGTGAAGTGGTTGGATGAAATGAAATGATGGAGGTGCAGAATGGCCTCTAATTAAAGGAGTACAATAATTGTTGCAATACTATAAATCCTTTAGTCCCAAATCCTAAATAATTGACCAAAAAAAAAGTTTGTCCATTAACTTAATTTTCAGAAAATATCTGCATAGGTAAAGTCATGTTCACCCTCTTACTTCAGTTCTCTTTTAAAACAAGACTCAGTAGGGACTGATTTTTGAGCAATTTGGTTCAGATCTTAATAACATTTAAGATTCATAGGTTAGAGTCATCAGAAGACTGACTGCCATTCTAGTTATATAGGTATAATTGTTGTATAGATATTCAGGTCAGCAGCAAAGTGGTGGACCAACCAACAGACACTGCCATCCCCCATTAGAACGGCTAATATATCAACAGCAGGAAAAAGTGAAGTGAAACCTGTTCAACAGTGATCATCGCATGAAACCAACATTTTGTGATTTTGTTAAAGCGACTGATATACATTGCATGGTGGTTCTTACATTCAGACATTCAAACAATTAGTTGTCCTGGAAGTCGGCTATATGGTGTTGTGGGGGTCGGGGTGTCCAACGACAGATGTCTCCCCCTGAACAGTTTGATCCGGCCATGTCACTTGGTGCAGTGTCATAGTGACTAATGAACCGCCCCCGCCCTCATGTCTCCGTCCCTCCTGTGGGGGTTTTCCTGTCACGCGTAAACGCTGTGCGTAAAGACGCATCTCCCGCAGCGCGCACCGGATTCCTCCCTTTGAATCCTGGGAGGTTCGGACAGTTTCAAACGACCTGGAGCCTGGAGGCCGTGTAGAGGCCGAGGAAAGCTGTCTCCTCTGCCGCCTCCTGCCCCCCCACACCCTGCGGGACGCGCTCCTCACACACGTGCGTCTCATTACGCAGCGCTGACAGCGCCGAGGCTTCCGCTCCGAGGAGACGATGGAGGAGGAAAGTTCCTGACGCCTCTCCGCTTCAGTTGGGTCAGAAGTGCAGATCCGTCTGTCGCCGCTCGCCCGTGGGCTCGTCCTCAGCGTATCACGTCGGAAAAGTCTGAAAATCTCTGCATGGAGTTAGGATCAAACTGGTGTCCGACTCTGAAATGTCTCAGGATTGGAAATGCTGCTCCACGCCTGCCTGTTGCTTTTTATTATCACAACAGGTAACGACATCTGCCTGTCACTGCTCCTCACAGCCGACACACACTGTTGTTTAAAGAACTTACTCTCTTACTTTTACTGGATTTAATGTTTGTGTGAAACAGCTCTTTTAGTATTTGGTACTTTAAAGTCCCCACAGTGCTGCTTTGTGGGTTTTTTTGTGTAGAAAGTCAAGTTATGTGTTCAACTGAGTGTCTTAAATCAGATAATAAAAGACAAAAGAAAGAGGAGAAATATTTAAAACCCTTTAAAGTCTAATTTCTGTTTCTTATTTGTATCTTTACAGATCACTGACTAATGTCCAGTCCATTGCTAAAAACATGTTAAAACTGTATATATTATTTTTATTGCAATTAATATTTGTGTATTTCCTTAAGCTTATATTGCCTGAGATTTACATTATCCTGTCTAAAATAATCCTCAAATTAATTAATCTCAGGATGAACTGTCCACATCTTGTGTTCCATAACTCTTTAAATAATTGAACTGGGTGAAATATACTTTTTTCTCTCTTCTCAGATAAATCATTGGCCCAGTCGCCCCAGCGCTGTGGTGGAGATGTCAGCCTGGACCAGGGGCCCGTTGGCCGCCTTAGTCTCACTGTACCTGGACTTCTTAGTGTCACCCAAGAGCTCAACTCCATGAACCACCTTTCACTTTGCACTTGGATGATACACATTCCTCCGGGTAGGACTATACATTTGAAGCTAGTAGGGTTGGAAGGAGACTCGAGCGTTTTGGTTCGATGTGTCAGGAACGAGAAAGCTCTCGATCGGGTCCTGGAGAGCACGGGGACGGCTCTGCTCTCGGGCTGTGACGGACACCAAGCCGCCCTCACTTGGACGGGAGCAGGAACCTCCTCCAATGTAATTCAGCTATCCTATTATGGTGAGAAACTGTTTACGCAATAACCCAGTTTGCCTTATTGAGTCAGTGTGGCCCCACTTGTCTGCCCCTTGCACCCCCCCTGATCACGAGACTTTGATCTAATTGTCGTAATAACATTTTGAAGAGACTTGTTTTGGAGCTACTGGCCTTTGCTGGGGAAAAAAGAGGAATGTTGTGGTTCCTCCTGTGGAAATGTATTGTTCAAAATGTGCTGCGAGCTGTAAATCTGTCAGTCGGAAAGTTCTTATCACGCTCGCTGTGGTGTGAGAGAGAGAGAGAGAGAGAGAGAGAGAGAGAGAGAGAGAGAGAGAGAGAGAGAGAGAGAGAGAGAGAGAGAGAGAGAGAGAGAGAGAGAGAGAGAGAGAGAGAGAGAGAGAGAGAGAGAGAGAGAGAGAGAGATGTTGTTGTGGTTTCCAGTCTGCCTCTCCTCACTCTGTCCCCCTCTCTGTTTTTTTTCTTCTGTTTGTTCCTGGTCATCCAGTCCAGGAAGATGAGAGGAATTCCTCGGAGGACCACACCAGCCCACTTCCAGACGGAGACCTCCTACACTGGTCCCCGACAGGAACCAGCTTTTCAAGTCGTGTTAGTGAAAAGGCGGTAAGAGGGACGGAGGGCGTCAGAGGTCACCGCCAAGACGTTGTGGAGTGGAGTCCTGGGCCTCGGCCTGTGTCTGGTCCCTCCTCCCGGGACAGGGGGCTGCTGCACCCGACCTCACCCCTGCAGGGACTCAGTGGTGTGGCTGGGACGGGAACTCTCCCTCTTCCTGAGGAAAGGCCAAACAATGGAGCGGATACATCTGGAGCCGCTCACCGCTCCGATGGGCCCGTATCTGCAACACACCCCTATTTTCTCCACACAGACGCATCCAACACAGAAACAAACCCCAGCAACGAGCCTGTTAAAACTCCGACCGATTCAACAGCCAGGGGCTCCAACACCTCCCCTGGCACAGGCACATACAAATACACAACCAGCCTCACACCTAAACACACAGGTCAACATAAAACCACACATCCTCACACCTCTCGATCCAGCGTCAACCATTTCTCGTCTCTCACTTCTTCTTTCCCTGAGCTGCGTTCACTGACCACCTGGGAGAGTGCCACTGTCCCTGTTCCACGTGGTGCAGCAGTCAGTGGGACAGCTGGAGAGGTTCGGTCCAATTCCTGGAGAAGCCAGAGAAGCACAGACGGACTTGACTCGGATCGGACGTCCGCCATCACCTCGGACCCTTTAGAATCGCCCACCGAACCCCCGCAGGATGACGCAAGCAGTGCACACACTTATATCGAACCCACGGGATCGTCCACATCCTCGCGGGCGCACGCTGAGACTCATCAGTCATCTGCCGCCCACATCACGGAGTCGGACGCTGCCGTCGGCTCTGGGGCGACGGGGTCATTCCAGCCAAACACAAGTCGAAGGGACTCGTTTGAATCCGCCACGTCTGATGTGTCCAGTGGAGCTGCTGCATTTGAGGCATCTGACAAAGTGGACAGCACGGTGAAGCTTCACAACTCTTCCACACAGAGTGAAACCAACTCTCCACAAAGCACAGAAGGCCTCACACACTCTCCTCACACCCCCCCCGCGTTCACACAGACACACACAGGAACAGAAAGCACACGGACAAATGTCACCGACGCAAACACAGTTCCCATCTTTACCGAGGGCGAGACAGAGAGTGAAAACTCAGCCGCCACCGAAACCACCGCTGAGACGTTTACACTGCGTCCCACTGACACACTCCCACGAGAACACTCCCCCACGGATTCACCTGTTCCTCCTTTGCAGACCAGCACGTTCCCACATCAACCTGCACCTTCGTACACACACACCACGATCTCTGGAAGTTCTCAAGCCACTCGCACGCCCACGTCTCTCACCTCTGTCCCTACGCCCACCGTGCACGCTGATGACGAAACCGAGCCTACATCCTCGACAACCACCCTCCCACCCTCACACCCTAACCCTTTGCTGTCCTCCACTCACATCCCTGCCAGGCACACACAGCCCCACGGCTCCATCACCACTGCACCTTCGACTCTGTCCTCGCCCACCACTGCAAATTCAGATCACAGCGAAGTAGAATTAGAAGCAGAGGATGAGTCCACGCAGCCGTTTCCCAGCAGCACAACCACACACACTCCCACAGCTGGAACACCGTGGCGACCTCCAGTGGAGTGGACCCTGTATCCCAGTCAGGAGACCACCACCACCACGTCTGCCTTGACCTCCGCCCCCACCTGGAGCTCCTCAACCAGTCCGACGCCCAGGTTCTACATCGTTCCCGACCGGCCTGCAACTGTGAAAGGTAATGTTTTCTTTGTGTTCTTCACAAAGTCCAGGGCTGTTGTAACGGATTTATTTGCTGGTTCCGTACAGGGGAGTCAATCGAGCTGTTGCTTCAGATGATTGTAGAAGAGTCCAGATCTGCTGCCCCCGCTGGTTTGGAGGAGGACACCTCTGCCTGGGTGAGGGGCTGTGTAGACCCACACACACACACACACACACACACACTGGCAAGCAGAATCCTGCTAATAAACAGCTTTATGTAGTGTGACTAAAGTTCCTACTCCCTGTTTCTTTCAGATGGAGCCATATCTGCAGAAAGCTCCAGGGTTCAGCCGGCTGCTGGGAGTCTGGAGCAGGTGAGGTGCTGCAGAGCCCCAGTGTGGCCCTCTCACGTGTTGCTATTGACTTCAAGTTACGGAATTCAGCATAAAATTCTCTGAAAAATACTTGTGGTAAAGGGTTGTCGATCCACCTCTTTGACCCAGGTGGAAATATGTGAGTTCTGTGACAGGTTCATGGTGCCAGAAGGACGAATCAGAAGCTGTTTTCAGACACTGTCTCCTGAAAAATGTCTGGAAAGTTGAGCCCCGACATTTTTCACACTGTGCATATGAGGAACGTCGTAGATTGTCCGAGTCAGACACGTTGTCCGGAACAGTCGGGCGAGGGGACCAGGCAGGAGGCAGGACATGATGTATAAAGATTCCAGCATCAGCCCCTGTCATGCTCGATTCTTGTTGTCTTTACAAGTGGACATCTTCATTGGTATCTTCTACATATTCATCCTTAGATATTTGTGTTTGTCCACAATGACAAACGTGTCTCCACAATGTCTTAAAGCAGCTCTTGCAGGTCAAACTTCTCGATCTCAAACTCTGTGAATGAATGAGTGATGAATTGAATTGGCACAAAATGTGGTTGGCTGCTGCCAGAAGGTGAATGTACCGCTCTGCTGTGGTTCCAGTGGTCACGCGGTGCAGAGTTTGGTGGAGTTTCAAACCAGCCGAGCTCTGCAGTGGCTCGGGGCGACGGGCCCCACGTCGCTGCTGGAGCGGACGGGCCTCGCTCAGGCTGCTCGTGAGGGGAGGTGGTTCAGAACCTCCAGGATCACCAACGTCACGCTGGGAGGTGAGACTCTGCTGAGGCTCCTGCTGACTTCTATTAGAGCTCCTTGTGGGGCAACCTGGCTACTGAGTCCACCCCGAGATGTTTGCTTCATGCAATTCTCCACCTCTCTTCCCTCATTTCCTGTCATTTCTCTAATGACCCGACATACTTAAACTGCCAGGTTAGCTCCTAACCACAGTGGTTTAGTTTACCTGGGAGGAAATTCCATTCTTAACCCTCTTACTCAATAAACCCAGTTGCAGGAAGACTAATGTAAACATCATAACAATGTTAGAATGACTCACTTAATCATATCATCCAATTATGATAAATCTGATGAGCGATCTGGGTTTACTCTGACATTAAACCATTACTATGGAATGTGTTCATCATGCTCCTTTCACTTTCTGTGTTTGCCGTGTGCACATTCACAATAACTCGGGGGGGGGGGGGGGGGGGGGGGGGGGGGCGTGTCTGCATTCTAATGTGAGGATAAACCATCCTCAGTCATTTATTTTACTGTTTACTGAAGGACTCATAGATTGGAAGATAGAATTACTGTCACGCTTGGTTGCAAGGTCTCACAGTATTTGACTATAAACACGTCCAAAACCTGTAGTCATTATTTTAATGACTTATTTCCTGGAACGCATGCCCCATTATCTGCAATGTGATTTAACATTTAGATGCAAGCAGACGTATTTAAAAGGTTATGTCGACAGTAGTATCATAAATTCTTCTGTGCAGTCAACAGATATCGATTAGGGTTGGAGGGAGAGAGACAGACAGGAAGGGGACGTCGCAAACACAGAATGAAACAGAGCTTTTCCTTTGACCCCTCTCCCCTCCAGGTCTGCAGGGGGACGTGTGTGACTGGTTACTGCAGTGCCCCTCGGGCTACAGATGTGTGTACCGGCCCGGCATTGCAAACTATAACTGTTCCTCTGTCTGTCGCTTTGACCACTGCCACAACCACGGCATCTGCACGCACCATCCAGGACAACTTCCAGTGTGCCGGTAACAACACAACACACACACACGCATACAGAGGTGCACTTACTTGTACACTCACGAACCATCTAAGAAATGCCTGTGTGTGTGTATCTGTGTTTCTGTGGACCAGCTGCCTGGTAGGAGAGGACTTCTGGTACATGGGTCAGAGGTGTGACGTGAGGATGACTCGAGCGCGCCTCGTGGGCGCATGTCTTGCCGTGTTGCTCATCATGGTGACAGTCATCAGCGTTTTGGCCTTTGTGGCAGTGCGGCGCTACCGAGCCATTCTGATCCAGGCCAAAGTCGACCAGACCCGCAGCAGGTACACACTCGCTCACAGATGTGTACATGTACATATTAAAACAACACTCAGGAACAACATTGTTGTTTGTTTCACAACATTTGCACGCATCATTACCGGAAATGAAATTCTCCCAACATGCAACCTACAATACAAACAATAATATATAGAATGGATGATATTTCACACAGGGTTTCACATGTATGATGTTAAGATTAAGATACAAGATATGAAGCCAGGGAGGGTTGAAAATGGTTGATGTGGTTTTACCTTCATCCAGGAAGGTAAAACCACAGAGAAGGACCAAAATGCATGTGCAGTAGGTGTAATTACATTAAAGTCCACTAGGTGTCATAGTCGTGCTGTTGAAAATACTCACTGAGGATGAGAGCTGAGCTGATCAGATATGCGTTGGAGTGAAGCATATCCAGCATATCTGGATGTGCACCAGTTATCAGATGTGAATCCAGTTGAACATCTCTGGAGTGTAGTGGAACAGGATATTGACTGAGGAATAGACGTTATGATCACATAGATCAGAATCTTAAAGGAACGGTTCCTTGGAAATCTTGTGGAATCCAAGTCACAAGGAAGTTAGGCCTTTTTACGCAGGCCCTGCCCAGTAAGTCTAGTGTACTAGTAAAGTGCTGGGTGAGTACATGCAATACTCTCATATCTTCATTGCACGTAAATCTTTCTTCACTGATCTTGATCAAATTGAAAAATAACACTTTAATTGATGAGTTAAAATGGGGTGAAGCGTTGTGATTGACAGTTGAGACTGACAAGAATCAATTCATCAAGAGCTTGATTGAATTTAAAGGAACTCTGGCGTTGGTACACGTTCTACTGAGGGCCCTTCTAGTTGAGGATAGATCTTTATGACTCTGGCTGTATGTCGTCATGCTGCAGAATGAATATGGGATCATTCAGATCCCTCCCTTTAATACACACCCAGATATTTCAACTATTATCTAGATATTGTGAGTCTTTAATATTCAACCCTCGTTATGACCTGCTGTGTTTAGCTATCGCAGGTTCAACCACTTTGATGAGCTGTCGGGTCGGTTCTGGTTGCGCTCGTGGGCGGGCTCTGCCGACTCGATGGACAACCCTGCGTTCACGCGGTCCGATGAGTTACTGCACCTCCGGGCGCTCGACCGCCCCTGCTGCTACCATGATGACACGCTGTCACTGGCTTCCACCTGCCCCAGCCACGGAACACACATCAATACCATTTACCCACACAGGTACACTACACACTGACTTACACACAAAAACAGACACACATTCAGTCTTACACACAAAAAAATGTCCAAAAGAGGAGACATTATATCGGCTGATCTTTATCTCATGTTACTCTAGGTAAAAATGTACATGTGTAAACTGATTTATGATCATTATCACACTGTCATCCAACCTCTGGCTCTGTGTGTCACCTGCAGCTCTCAGTATGCCTGGAGGGGGAGTGAGATGAGTATGGGGGAAGGTGTGTTGGACTCGGGAAAGGCCAGCGACCTCTCCATCTGTAGCTGGCCTGTGGAACCCATCCACTGGACTCCATTCCCACTCCTGCAGCAGCTGGCCTCCCACCGGACGCCCACGGTGAGCGCTGGCTTTTATGTGTGCGCCCTGGAGGGATGTAATTGGTTTCATTATGTGATTATGTGGTGTTGTTGTTCCCGTGTGAAAGCAGGTGCGGATCTCCAGGCCTCGGTCCTACTGTGAAGGGATGGAGCTGGTGGACCTTGGGAAGAGCTGGACTGCCTGACTACACGTGAAGCATCCGTCCAGACACTGGGATCTGCAGCTCATTTTGAAATCCTACTGCTCAAATTTCCTTTTTGTAATAAAACAATTGTGAAACGACAAGAGTAAATGTGTATTAGTGTATATTTTTTAAGTAAATCGTTTTTATGTTTCTGAGAAATGGGATACACAGACATATGGAGACTGGAAACTACGGAAATCTTCTGGATTTACCTGAATGTTGAAGAATTCCTGTAAGATACAATCATCTGTCCATTATCCAGTTTTATTCATTAATCCATGAACTATTCCCTGGGAAAACAGCTAACTCTGATAATAATATCATAAAATCCTGGATCCTGATCCACTTCAAGATTTTATGGATCTTTTAAACAAGTTTCATTCTAATCCGTCCAAGAGGTTTTGTCTAATCCTGCTTAAAACCAACAAACATGCAAACCAACCAACAGAAATGGACAGGGTTGAAAAGATCATCTCCCTGGCTGAGGTAATCCAGAAAACTAATTCAAATTTAATTGTCTGAGAATAATGCAAGCTTGATCCCACAGGCCTAACTGTGGGATCAATGTCCCTTGGTCTGTCCAAAATATCTCGGAGAAGTTCCAGTCAGAACTAGATCACGAGCAGAGCAGACGCCTGTCCAGTGGCCCCAGACCCCCAGGAGGCCCTGAGGCCCTGCTTGTTGTTTGTACACAATTTGAGTGGAAGTGCAAATATGTTGAGGACATTACTCATGGGCCCTGTTTGACAGAGGGGCCCAGTGTTAAATTCTACCTACGAGAGTTTGTTGAATGTCCAGAAGCAAGTCGTCCGCCCCTAACACCCCCGAACAGGTTAATCATTGTTCAGGAACAACTCAATGGTGAACATTTTGAACCACATGCTGCTTGGGCGTGTTTATTTTGAACTGAAACGGTCACAGCAAATGATCTGAGAGGCAAAGAGGGGGTCATGTGGTTCCAGACAGTCAAAGCTGTATCTGGGAATAATCCACAGTATCACACGCTGTGCACAGACCTCACCATTGTTTGGAGAATTGTGGTATTGTTTTTGACATCTGTACAAATGACTGTCTTGTAATATTACATTTCCGACAGCATTGCACGTATCATCCTACCTTCCCCTCTTCTGCTTTCTTGCCACACCTCTTCTCGGAGCCTGTGTATGAAACTCGACTGGAATGCGATGCCTCAACCGACTGAGAAAAGACCGGTAGGGAGCGAAACAGGCAAAAATGTGCCCTGACCTCACACTGCACTCCTGTAACTTACCTTACCCTGGGAAAACCCAAGAGGGGAGATGTTGATTCAGGGGTGAGGAGCAATGTGGCAAATAAATGAAACAACGTGAACGTGATTGAGAGAGAAAGAGAGAGGGCTGGAGAGAGGAAGATGGATGGGAGGAAAGTGGACCGAAGCTACCTGCTAGCTTCTTCCATATACGGTCTGAGTCAGAGCCGAGAGCCAGGCCTGTGAGTTTCTCTGACTGTGCTAGTGAGCAATGCAGGGAGGGAGCTTGCATGTTTGTGTGTGTGTGTGTGTGTGTTTGTGTGAGAGAGAATGTGTGTGAGTGTGTTGTAATGCATGCATGACTCACGCACAATGACAATTTTTGAAATATCTTGAGCAATGGTATGAGTGTGCAGAGGACACAATGGGGACTTATTGTCAGGGAGGAGATGGTGAGAATAAAGTGTGAAAAATAAAAGAAAGAATACAATTATTGAAATATAAATCTGTGTGTGAGTTAAGAAAAAAATGCACATTCATTCCCATAAACATACACACACACACACACATACACACACCCCCCACCACACTCACCCACCCTTTAAAAGGGAGATTCATTCATTTCCTCAGAATGGTCACATGACCTGAGCAGTGCATTCTCTCCCCCCATGTGACTTGCTCCAATATCTCCTTATATGGACGTCATCCAAAGGAACTCTTAAAGGGATGGTTGTCCTGCTTTATGTGTGTGTGTGTGTGTGTGTGCGTGTGTGTGTGTGTGATCCTGCCTGTCTGGAAAGCCAGTCTTATCAGCCTCTTCTCTGCTGTCCTCAGCTGCTCCACACCTAAGGATGTATGTGCATGGGCATCATAGGTCTGTGTGGTCACTTCCTGCGTGCACCTGCACTACTGAGCCTCCGGGAAGCCGACTTCCTGTCTCTTTTTGGCGTTCCAGCTCCCTCATATATCCTTATTAGGAGCACGTGGAGCCAGTGAGAATTCCTGGTGTAAGTTTATGATTCTTTGTCCGGTGCCCTTATTGAGTTGAAGCAGCGCCCCCCCCCCCCCCCCCCCCCCGACCCACCCTCTGAGTCTCCGGCCAAATTCTTACGGTAGCTTTGCACCCAGATTCTCCCGGAGAAAGTGTGCGTTTCTCAAGAGTTAACGCAAACATCATAACAAATTTCCCACGCTGGAGAGATTCTGTGCGTGGAGTTGTGTGACATATGTGGGTGTGGGCCGGCGTGTACGTACATGACGTTGTATCAGGTACATGAGTCAAATTTGGGAACAACGCTGTCACAACAGGCCTCAGTTTGATGTCGATACCAATTAGAAGTGTGAGGAGGTTGTGACACACCTCTTTCTGACCCCCCACACCCCCCCTCCCACTCACTTTAAGATAATCAGGCAGGTGATGAGAGATAAGAGATTCACACCCACTCAAATGTTTGCTGTAAACATATCTCACTCAGCTTGACCGCACATATCACTGTCAACGCGTGATCTGTGTGTGTGTGTGTGTGCGTATGTGTGTGTGTGTGTGTGTCTTTGCCAAGGGCAGACATGTCAGTTGAAGTGTCAACGCTGCTGTCAGTGCCCCTGAGATTTCCCCCCCATGTCCTGGCATCACCTGCCAAAAGTGTCTGTGATGAAAGAATGAATTTGCACTTTGCAGCAAATGCATGACGCGGGTTTGATTCTTGAACCAGTGGATTTCTAAACCTCCTTCAGAAATCAACTTCTGAATAGTGGACGTGTTTAGTCCGAGTTGTGCACTTTGATCATCTTTCAATGCTCGGGAAGAAGCCTAGAAGAAACTATCACGGGTTTATCGTTATAATAACTTTATTATTTGCATATGACACCTTTAAAACAGCAAAGGCAATAAGTTAATGCCACAGTGTTGTTTCAAATCAAAGACATTGGACAAATAGAATAAAAAATGGCGGCTCCCTCTCAGTATGGATGATGTCAGGGATTAAAACTAATACCAGTGAATTAATATCAGCTCAATAAGAAAACCACATACTTCTTACAAACAGGGCCATGTTGTATGCTGTGCTAGCCCCGCCCACATGTGTCACACAGTAATCGAATTAATCGCGAACAACCAGAGAGAATCGATCGATCATCGACCACCTCCCGTATCGATCAGTGTTTGATAGTAAAGTCGAGGCTCTCTTTTCACGCTGCCCGTCCCATCCGCGCGCAGGGTTGGGGGGGGGTCATCATCCGCAATTTACGCCACGCCCAGTGGATGCAGCGGGACCAATGGGAGGCCGCCGTGCGGAAAGTTCTCCTTTTATGGCGCGGGGCTGCAGCACGAGCGCTGATAAAGCGAAGCGGCTCCTCGGCCTCCGTCGCAGTCGAGATCAGACATTACACGGAGCCGCATCTTTGCAGCGTTTCCCCGCACAGACCAGAACCCGCAAACCAACCCCGCACACAGGTGAGACCCCCGCACGCACCGACACGGAAGCTGCTCTGATTCATGTGTAGTTTAATTGTGCGTGTTTGAGCTGCATTCATGCACGCAGCGAAGTTATGATGCGATTTCTGTGCGACTCAACTTTTAAAATCCACCTCATTCATTCGTGTTGTTGTGTTGTTCCTGCTCCGTCGCTACACAATATCTTTTAGTTTATACACTAGTGGTTTTGCGGTGTGATTGTGTGTTTGAACCGGGGGCTGCTGCGGATTTAACCCGGGTGCTCCCGAGCTGTCACCGCAGAACAGATCACACTGACCCGGGTAAGAAGATGCTTTGGCCCCAGAGAGACGGATGAAGGGAGATTAGTCGGATTAAAGTTAAAACCACTTAAACTGAAGGTGGAAGCGTATCAAGAGGTTATTGTGACATTGGCATAAAACAACAACTGTCAGTCCAACCTTTTCTTACATATAACCCTTATGGTGACGACATGACCGTTACTGATGGAAGTTCATTCATCACAACCGTCAGTGGTTGGTGGGTCGGTGGTGAAAGGGAGTGGCCGGTCGGTCGGTGTTAGGACACTGGGCGGTTTCACTGGGGGCCACCGCCTTTTCCAGCTGCCCCCCGTTTTTCCTTATATGGCCATGACCAGACCAGAGTGGGAGAATCAGCCTTTTGTCTCCCAGCTCCGGATCCGAGCTGGAGCGTGCGCCACTGCGACATCCAGCGTCCACTCCCCCCCCACGGCAGGGGTTCAAACGGGTTTGCCAGATGTGAGGCTTCACTGTCACAGGGCATCAGTGATTAACAATCCCCTCCTCTGTCTCCGTCCTCCTCCTCCTCCTCCTCCTCCTCCTCTGTCTCCCTCCTCCTCCTCCTCCTTCCAGAAAATGGAAGAAGAAATCGCCGCCCTCGTTGTGGACAATGGCTCCGGTATGTGCAAAGCTGGCTTTGCAGGAGACGACGCTCCCCGTGCCGTGTTCCCCTCCATTGTTGGACGCCCCAGGCATCAGGTACACAGCTTCCCCCTAAACACAATATAAATCCAAAAAACCTTGAATAACATACAGTTCTGTACGTACTCACACTCTCTTCTTTGCTTCCCAGGGTGTGATGGTTGGAATGGGCCAGAAGGACAGCTACGTGGGTGATGAGGCACAGAGCAAGAGGGGAATCCTGACCCTGAAGTACCCCATTGAGCACGGTATCGTCACCAACTGGGACGACATGGAGAAGATCTGGCATCACACCTTCTACAACGAGCTGAGAGTGGCCCCAGAGGAGCACCCAGTCCTGCTCACAGAGGCCCCCCTGAACCCCAAAGCCAACAGGGAAAAGATGACCCAGGTAACATTGGCTTGATGCACTCAGCTCACCTGCAGGGCCGACCAACGGGAAACCATGTTGTCGCCCAGCAGTTTCTTCTTCTTCTTCTCAATCCATTTCCTTCCTTGCTGCTCCTTCAATCTCCAGGTTTCTTCCTTCCTGTGCTGATCTTTTCACATCTGCGGATGCTTCAGGTCTTTATCTCTCTGCTTCAGGAATGACAATCTGCAGCATGGTCACTGCTGTGTTGCAATATATGAAAAGTCTCTAACCACACTCTGGTGTTTGCATGATGCAACAGATGGTAGAGCGGGTTGTTGCACTCCATCGTGTAGAGTTAACATGATCAAACTAACGGGTAATGAGTGGTGTTAATATTCAAAACACAACGGCTCCTGTTCTGTGCCCTTGATCTGATTACACTAACCAATACCAGTTTACTTTAACACAGTTCATTGACTCATCCTTTTTCTCCCTCTCCTCCAGATCATGTTTGAGACCTTCAACACTCCTGCCATGTACGTGGCCATCCAGGCTGTGCTGTCCCTGTACGCCTCCGGTCGTACCACTGGTATCGTGATGGACTCTGGAGATGGTGTCACCCACACAGTGCCCATCTACGAGGGCTACGCCCTGCCCCACGCCATCCTCAGGTTGGACCTCGCTGGCAGGGACCTGACAGACTACCTCATGAAGATCCTGACGGAGAGGGGCTACAGCTTCACCACCACAGGTGAGCAGCGCACAATGGTTTCAAAGCAAGCTGCTATTTAAAGCTAAAGGAACAAATCATGATGGAGATTATTGTTTTCTTCTCTCTCAGCCGAGCGTGAGATTGTGCGTGACATCAAGGAGAAGCTGTGTTACGTTGCTCTGGACTTTGAGCAGGAGATGGGAACCGCTGCCTCCTCCTCGTCCCTGGAGAAGAGCTACGAGCTGCCCGACGGACAGGTCATCACCATTGGAAATGAGAGGTTCCGTTGTCCCGAGGCTCTCTTCCAGCCGTCATTCCTTGGTAATTAACATCATGACACTTGCAGAAGATGAGACTTGAATTTCAAACACGGTCACAACACACATTTCCTTCGGTTTGACTGAACACCTTCTTTTCACAGGAATGGAGTCTTGCGGTATCCACGAAACTACCTTCAACAGCATCATGAAGTGTGATGTGGACATCCGTAAGGACCTGTACGCCAACACTGTGATGTCTGGAGGAACCACCATGTACCCTGGCATTGCTGACCGCATGCAGAAGGAAATCACTGCCTTGGCTCCCACCACCATGAAGATCAAGGTAAAACTCGTCTGCACATCCTCTGAGGCAACGATGCAAAAAATGTTAAAGGCTCTTTATGCTCTACTGGCCCTTAGTGGACAAACTGTGTAAATGCAGTATTCAATCTCTTGCATTCCCTGTTTTACTGTATTTAATTGTAGACTTAAATACTTGCAAGAAGTACAATTATAATAACAATTATGGTATTTCTAACCCTATTTCTATTTTGGTCCCTGCAGATCATTGCTCCCCCAGAGAGGAAGTACTCTGTCTGGATCGGAGGCTCCATCCTGGCCTCTCTGTCCACCTTCCAGCAGATGTGGATCAGCAAGCAGGAGTATGATGAGTCCGGCCCCAGCATTGTCCACAGGAAGTGCTTCTAAACAGACAGTCTCCACCTCCCCACCCCCTCCCCAAAACACACTGCTACAAACCCAAACTACAGGCTCTGCATACATGCCTACACCAACACACTGGTGTATGCTGAGCCCAAGACACCTCTTCCATTTCCCTCATCACTATGGCTATGGCACCACGCCCCCTGATGGGGAGAAACTCTGCTGGAAGTACAGAGCGTCCGAGGCGGTGTGAATGTGTGAGGAACATGATGTTCGTTGTTGTGTTTGTGTAGGTCATTCCAGATGTCTGTGTTCACCATCTTATTTGCCTCTATGAAGGTTTATTCTCTGGTTGGGGCCGTGGCCCAAAAGGCCTGTAGTATTACTTAATATGTAAATTATATAATCTGAAACTTGTTTTGTTTTTTGTACTATCAGCCTTAAACAATACTTGGTCCAGTTTGTGTTTGTCATTATGCAAAAGACAAAGCTTCTACCTTGTATGGAGGTGTAAGGTTTGTGCATTATTCGTGGTGTTCACAACAACCCAATAAAGTGCACATGTCTGAGATTCCAGTCTGTCTACTTGGTCTTATTCACGTCACTACTCACTACTACACTACTCTGTCCCATGTTACTGCACAAATTTTATAATCAAGGGTCGGTGCATAGACTGTTTATAAAAAGGGTCGGACACATGTTGCATGACAGACAGCAAATTAAAAGATCTATACATTAAAGTATAGACTCTGGGTAATTGATGGCAGTTTGTCTTGCAACCATAACAATGGGTCTTTCATGGAAGAAATGACATCACAGCAGGTGATGTCACTGGGTCTAATGGCTGAACTCCAGTAGAGTTGAGTTTCAGGCTCTGTGTATTGTGCCTGCTGGCTCACTGTCAAGATGAGGGCAGCTGTAAGGAGCCGAGGGAGATACAAAGACAGCTGTGTGTGTGTCAAGTCAAAATGCACTGTCATTTTCTTATTTAAATCTGTCATTTAAATATTAAAGGCATCATTTGAACTATTTGAAATGCTACAGAATTCTATAAATTCCTTGATCTCAAATGATGTAATGAAGCCATAACTTTCGATGTCAGCAAGGACATTTTAACCCGGATATATTTAGCCCATCCTCACCTTCAACATCTCATCTTGGTTCAAGGCCCTCACAACCAATCAAAACTCCTATATAAATAATAAGGCCAGCAAAATACCTGGTATCAAACACCCCTATCTACCCCTATTAGAGATGACCAATCTCTCTCCCTCCACCAGTCTTTCCAGTTGCTGCCATCAGGCAGATGTTACCAAGTTCCACTGGCCCCAAAAAGCATCTGCCGCAAATCCATCACTCCTTTGGCAATAACCCCCCTCAACAATTAAAAATGGACACTTCACTTCAACCTGTTTTTCACAATTGCGGTTTCTAACAGCTCCTTATGTGTCTATTTAAGAAGTGAGTTCAGATGTTTAAATTTAATTTGTGAGCATTGCTGAGCCATATTTTTTAATATGTAATGTGTATTGTCAATTATGAACTAGGTTTTGAGCCTGTCAAAGATCATTTCTTTCACTTGGATGGACAAAGTGGATCTATATCTACCCTCAAGATACGACTGCAGTAGTAGTTTTAAAAGTGTGAAAAAAAGAAATCAAATTCAAAGAGTCAACAAATAAAATGATTATAACATTTATTGGTAGAGCCCATGTTCACAAACTAAACTTCGCTTGAGGCTTGTGTGCGTCATCCTCTGAACTTTAACCTTACCATGGGTGAGGAAAAACCAAAGAACAACATTTGAAAAGGTAGAAAACCAGAGTGTCTCATGTGAGGGATTCTTCATATAGGACGGTCATAAACGCAATAGATGTATCATTTACATTCATGAGAAAAGACAACGATTAAAATAAGTGTATGAACACTTGGACACCCAGTCCAGGGCAAACTTTACTGCCACCTTGTGTTGTACTCTCAAGACAGACTGTAACATGTTTAATTATAGTACCATCATTTACACATCTAAATTAATGTGAGAATAAATCATTGATGATGAATTATTGATTGTTAATGCACGACTACTTGAACAAGTACAACATATAGGGTTGTAAAATTAAAATAATATATAGATATCAATCTTGTTTTTAATCAAACTAATTTACCACATTTTTATTCTCATAAAATTACAACTTTATTCTTGGGATATTGCTACTTTATTTATAATGTTTAAAATATATTGTATGGAATATTAAGTGCAGAGTGTCAGATGACTTTTAAAAAACATTTCTAATGAATAAAGTTTCTAAATTTTGTCTGCAGCCGGGTCCTTTAAATTTTGCCTCCTGTCAATGCCCTAACATGAAATTAAAATTGATTTTAGAAGCTTTAACCTTTTTATTAGATTTTTACTGACCTAATAAATATATAAGATGTATATTAAAACCACAAATCTTTGAGCCACATGAAAACCATATAACATTGAGGTATTTTTCATTATTTTTTAATCTGAGAAGCGTGTAATTTATTAAATTTCCCTTTTTATTGAGTTTTAATAAAATAATTAAAAATAAAACAATTCATTGGAACGGACTGACAGGAAATGGGTCCGTCGCTGTAAAACCCTCCGCCGGCGTGCAGCAGTGAACCCTGTCCGTGCTCTGAGAAGTCGTTCCGCCGTGCTGCAGCCCGGTGGAAACATGAGCTCTGTGTGTTTGCATGAACCTTTAACTTCCTGTGAATCATGAGTGGGACATTGACAAGTGTCTCCGAGGACATGGACCGACAGATCGTTCAGGTTGGTTGGACAGACCGAGCTCGACCACACACGACACCGGGCTCTGGTCGGTGCTGCTGGGAACTGGTTAGCTAATCATGTCAATGCTAGTCAGGACTTTACTTCCATTAAACTGTGGACTTCTTAAATCAGGAGAGGGGGGGATTCAGTGTCACTATTCAAACATTACACGCAAGTTAACCTGCTGATAAACACAGGTACACGTCGTCTGTGTACAAGCGGACCCTTCAGCAGCTGATCGAAGTGAAAGTGGCTCCACACATGTCTGTCTCAGTGTCTGGAGTCAGGAACCCGAGCAGCTTCATCCTCAGAACATCTACCACAAAGGGATCCTCTCACATGTCTGTTCCTGTCTGCAGGAGCTGCAGCTAATCCTTATTATAATAGATTCATCCGCCTGAGGATTGTTTCTCTAGTTGTCGGTGAAAAAGCCTGAAAGTAGAAAACTGCACCGTTATAATTTCCCTGAGTCCATAGAGACGTGTTCAGTGCTTTGTGTTGACGACACGTTCAACACAAAGTGACACACAGTGACACACACTTTACATGTGCGACCATCGGGTTCTCACGTCTGAATACAACACAGCAAATATTCTACGTTTCTACTTATGATATAAACTGTAGCATGGTAATAACTCTGAATGAAAATACTTCACTGATTGTTTCTTGTATACTATAAATAAATAATCTGTGTGTTAATAAAGGCCAATATGGATAAAACCATCTGCTATGACAATAACTCCAGTGACAAGATACATTAAATTCTGTTTTTAGCTAATTCACTTTTTTATAAACTTGACAATTAACATTAACATTGATGCAAACGTTTCCTTTAATAAATTCAGTATTGCCATGAAGCAGACCTGCTTACTGATTTGAAATATTCCATAGCACAGTATTGAACACCCAGATGTTGCTCACAACATAATGATTGATCTGTAATCCATTTGATTATTTACGGCTTTTACTATTGTGACGTGTCAATTATTCCCTTGATAGATTAATGGTAAATTGAAGACCCACATGGGGCTTTTGAGTATCCATAACGTGTTTTATTCTCTTCTCAGACTTTTATTCCTACTTTACTTAGATTTGTTCCTGTAATGTCTTTCATGAGTTTTATTATAAAACACTTTACATGTGCTTTATACATGTTTTTGTTGATTTTACCACATTTACAGTCTTAATTGAGTTAATGATTAGTGAAGGACCTGTTGCATCTTTTCCATAGTGGTAATTTCTCCCTTTCTGTTGATCTCAGGCGGTGTGCGATGAGGACACCATGTCTTCCACCTCAGTGGGCATGTCAGACCTGAGCGATGAGATCCTGCTGTGCATCCTCCGCCATGTGACCGTGTGTGACCTGCTGCTGAACGTGGCAAACGTCTGCCACAAGCTGCAGACGCTGTGCCACGACAAGACCCTGCTCACACACGTCAGCCTGTCTGAGGAGTATCTGGTAAGACTACGCCACCAAGCTCTTCATTATTTCTGTGCACTGATCAGGAGTGTTTCAGGATCTCTGCCACAAATTACCTGCAGATCTCGAAGATCATTTGAATGTGTGGAATGTTTTGTATATTGAAATCAATGTTCTTTAACAAACATTTTGTTATTGCTTCTCCTTCAGGCTGATGATCAGTTGGTTCGGCAAATACTGAAGCAGCTGGCCAATCACGTCCAGTCTCTGAGCCTTAATGGCTGCTACTGGCTGTCCGGCTCCACCTTGGATCAACTCGCCCGCTGCAGGGCCGTGACGCACCTCGATGTCACCGGCTGCCGCCTCACCTCCTTGCGTCTGTCCCGCCTCCTCTCCTCCCTCTCCTCGCTCCGATCGCTGGCTTTCGATGTGACAGCAGGTTTCAACTCGGCGCAGCTCAGCTCAGAGGCCGTGGGTTCGCTGAGCCGCCTGTCGGAGCTCAGGCAGACACTGTTGACTCCGAGTTATGGCGTGGTGCCGTGCTGCGCCCAGCTCCGCAAGTAAGCATCCGTCAGATCGCTGAGATTTCAAAATATGTATCAGTTTAAATGTAATTATTGGAAAAGCAGCATTAGCATTTATACTCTATGTGGCTGCTCTTAATATAAAGTACAGATGAGGATTGTGTGGCTGTCATTAGTTTCATGTCGGTATTGGGGAAAGTAAAATTCTCACTGATAATACTTAAGGAATTCTCAAAGTTATTACAGCTCATCTCAAATCTTCCTTTTAAGCCACACGTTGCAACTTTTTCACCTTCGGCTTCTAAATGAGTTTGAAGGTTCACTGACTTGGAATTAGGAAAATGGTGCCGCCTTCCTTCCCACTCCTAACCGTGAACGTCTTTCCTTGCTCTATCTAACTTTGGTGATTGGGTACAAACTCCGCTTAGAAGTGTGGAACTGACCGATAGTCACATCTTAAAGTTCAATTTAAACACAATTAGAAGTCATTAAAAACCAGCGTTTATGTCGATATCAGCCAGAAAACTGTCAAAATAGGAAAAGTTCTTAACAGAGTTTGGTGTATTTGTGACAATGGCAGCTCCTCTGGCTCAGGAAGCTGGGGATCATGGGTAATATCCACCATTCACTTGTGTTTCAGCTCAGTGAGTGGGACCCTGATGCTTTAATGATGGCACTGGGTCAAAGGTCGAGGCGTCACCATTTTCTCTCTGTGTCTTTCAGGCTGATGCTGCAGTTTGACATCTCGGATGTGACCAGGGAGGGCGTCGGTGTCTGCTGCCAGTTGATGGTGGGTCAGAGCAGTGTGCCACATTACCAGCAGCTGGAGGAGTTCACCGCACGTTTGGCTCCAGGAGAGGTCAGTTTGTTCCTATACGTACACACCTGTAACACACACCGCTGTGAGTAGAGTCTGTAACCATGAATTACTGTCCACAGGTGAACCAGACCTTGCTCCTCCTCTACCTGGCCGTGTTCAGCGTTCACGTCCCGAAGCGTCTCAGAGTTTTCCTCGTCTCGATTCCCGGCCCGAACCCGGCCCACTGGCCCGCTGCCCCCTCGCTCGCCCAGAGTTTGGGTCAGCGAGGGGAGCTGGAGGCCCTGCAGCTCCCCCGCTCCTGGCTGGACTCCCTGTCTCTAAAGAGAGCGCTGGAAGGAAACAGCCCCAAGCACCTCAGCTTCAGCCGCTGCCCGTCTCTGTGGCCCCAGGTGTTCCAGTCGCTGCTGGAGGGGGGGGTCCGAGACGCCAAGCAGCTCACCAGCCTGAACCTCAGCGGGATCAACCAGGTCCTGTACTCCGAGTGCAGGAATGTTGACGATCACCTGGTGCCTGGCACGATGAGCCGGCTGGCGGTCGGCTGTTCGAACATTAAACAACTGAACCTGATGCACACACACTACCATCATGAACACACACCTGGGCCGGCCGGGGAAACACACCTGTGTGGCAGCTTGGCCAAATTCAGACACCTGCGCTCTCTCACTCTGCCGGCCTGCGCTCTGTCAGACAGCTCAAACTCCCATCACATCTCTGCAAATAACACATCTCCCTCCCCGTTGTTCCTGGGGCTCAAGAAGGTTCCTCGTGTGGGGATCCAGAACCACAAGCCTGATTCAGAGTCGTCCCTGTCGGGGGACACCACCTCAGGGCTCGCTCAGCTCCTGGCTGGCTGCCCTTTTTTAGAGACCTTAGAGCTCATCGGCCCAGGATTTGTCTCCACGCTGCCTCGGCTCGAGCCCTGCGCTCGTGCCAGCGTCGAGCCCCGGGGCATGTGTGCGTGGGCTCGAGGAGTCGGTGATGCACACTTAGCTGCACTTGAAGCTCTGCATCGATTGCGTCGTCTGACGCTCGCTGGGCTTCCTGGGGTCTTGCGGGGGACGGGGCTGGTCCAGCTCGTCAGGCAGTGCAAAGAACTGCAGGTTTTATCCCTCGCCAACATGGGATCACTAAAGACCATGAACTACACCCCGGCCTTGCTGGACACTCTTAAACAGTGCACACAGCTGCAGGAACTCCGGTGAGAACACGTTTTTGTAATTTACTGCAATAATAGACACTCACCATCAGATGAGTATTGATAATAAACATGAAAAATCTTATAGTTTGATGTAGAGTTTTTGTTATTAAACGTTCTGGGGCAGTAAAACACTTTGATTTATGTTTCAGTGTTGAAGATTGTGTGTGTCTGTTCCTCAGGTTAGAGCAGCCGCACCTGAACGCCAACGCCTCCTTCTTCGAGGCCCTGTCCTCCTGCTCTCGTCTGAGACGCCTCTGCCTTATCTCGCGCAGCGGCACCTTTGACCCGTCCGCCACAGAAACCTTCATGGAGCGGTGCTGTCACGTCGTCATGTGTCACATGTTCATGGGCGGCACCTTGGTGGCTTGTCGCACGCTGCAGAAAGTGCTGCTGGAGAGGTCAGTGAGTGTGTGAGTGTGTGAGTGTGTGAGTGTGTGTACACATATTGAACACCTTCCATTTAATTGTGAGATGAGTCTTTAATTTTGCCTTTCCGTGTGTTTGTCTCTCTGTCAGATTTTCGGCCGAGCGCTCGGCACTGAGCGTGGTCATCTATCCTCTTCAACATGAAGACCTGTCTTCAGTCATCAGAGACATCCCTCTGACGCTGCTGGATCGAATCACGCTGTTTCAGAGCCACGTGGCCCAACCGCCGCATCTATCACCTCTGTGACCTCAGCAGAAAGCTTCCCTGTGATTGGTGCTCAACAGCTGAAGGTGTTCAGACTGATTTTTGTTTTTTGTTTTTCGGTAGGAATATAAATTAACAAATGAAAGTGAGTGTTTGTCATCTGTATTGTTATCAATGCTTGTTTACATTTACTCAGTAATGATGGTTTTTAAAGGGAAACTTACTTCAGAAGTCACGTCGGCTTCGGATCGACGCTCTGGAGCTCGGAGGGATTTTAAGTCCCTCGTCCAACAACTCTTCACACTTGATGCCACAAGGGCCTCAACTCTGGCTCCTCAGTTAAAAATCATCTCTGCTATTTTGAAGGCAAGTGTCAAAAATATAACTCAAGTGATGTAATTGTTCTGAAACTTTAATGTTGTAATAAACCTCCATATTAACGCATTTTCAATTGTGGTCTGTGTACTATCATTATATTTGTGCTCAGGTCGCCTCACATTGTCTTGAACTTGTGTTGTTCCTGTAGGACACAGACACTCAGACATCCTGCAATGACATCAAGTTTGATTTATTCATATCATATGTAACCACATAGAGGCTTTAATACATTTTTTTTGTTTTGCATCAAAACATATATATAAATGTATATGTACTTTTTAAACAAAGTGCCCAGTGACACTTTTATTAGTTAATATCTGAATTACAATCAGATAAAGCCCTAATCTGTTATAATTCTATTAAAGTGTTTTTTTACTATAGTTTTTACTTCTCAAATAAAATACACTAAATTAAATATTATACATATTAAAGTGTGTTGGCTATCAATTCAATAGTTGTTCAAATATTTCAGAATTTAATTTCTCGTACGGCCATGGATACATTATTACTTTTTTGGATTTCTAAATCAATCTTTGCATGATCAACGAGCAGCCTTGATGTTTTGTGTCACACTCCTTCTGAAATCAACATCCCATCCCCGCTGCTGCACATCCGAGACGTCCCACTTGTTGGCTGGACGTCAGGTCACACAGCCGGGCACTGCCTGCGACCCACAGCCCGGGGTAGAGCGGCTCGGTGAACGTGGTCTCGACTCGGTGCATCAGCTGCAGCGTCGTGTCACAGACGCAGTAGTGGGTCAGAGAACCTGCTTCATAATCCAGGTACACACCCACTGTGGAGGACTGGGACTCCGGCACCGAGGTCTCCTGGTCGTTGTGTCTGAAACACTCTCTGTTCACGTTTAAGTCTAAACTCCAGGATTTGTCGTTGCAGCCAAACGCACACTCGTGATAATAATCTGACCTTCCAAGGCCTTTGTACGCCACCGCTACTTCAACCGACCCCTCGAACTCCACCTCCCAGTAGCAGCTTCCTGACAGGCCCTCTGTCAGGAACCTGTCTCCCCAGGTGGGAGACAGGTTCTCCCACCTGGAAGCGGTGGGAGAACCTGTCTGGGTGTTCAGGGTACGACTGGACCGAGTCTGTGAGCTCTACCTTTCTGTCGCTCTCGGACAGAAGCAGCTCTCTGTACGCTGTGTTCGGGTCCAGGCTCAGGTGACGGTAATCTGGAGAGGTGAGCAGGAAGCGTAGGTCACATGACATGTCCTTCATTCATATGGTAGAAGTAAGTGTTTAACCTCAGGACTGATCTCATTTGACTCACGTAGCAATAAGTCCTCTCTGGTCTGAAGTTCATCTGTTCATTTTAAAATAGAAACACACAAGAGATAACACGTGAATTCAGAATCTCATTTAAAAAATAGAGCTTTAAGTGACTCTTTATAAACTGCAAAGAGGAAAACATATTTTATGAAACAGGCATCTATTAAAATGTTAAATTGAAACAATAATTGTTGGTTTTGATTACAGCTGGAACAAAACTAAAATGCGATAAACTAAAAAACATAACTATAATAACATGTTTTCATAGAACATGCTGCTTGTGTGTGTGTGTGTGTGTGTGTACCAGGAGGAGGCGTGTCATTGGAGGGTGGAACTTGTAGTCCATGTGCAGGTTCCTGTAACAATTGTCACAAACTTTTACGATAATACATAAACATAACAACCTGTTAATTTTATGGATTCTAAAGTAAACTATCGCCAGTAAATCACTCACATGCTGATCTTATAAGTTCACTTTTAAATCACATCAAGAAATATCTCACCATGAACGTACTTCAAAATAAAGGTCAAATTGTTTCCTTGGACTTTGGAGCCCTCTGCTGAGACACTGCTGATGCACTGTGATGTGGTTTCCTCAGATTCACATGTTTAGTCATTGCTTGATTCAAAGTGTGAATTTGGAAATTTTAATAGTTTGTAAATCTACATTAGCTGTTGGCAGAATCAACAGAGGTTCCAGTTTTAAGCAACAATGTGACTCATTCATTATAGATGCAAACAAATGCATGTACCAAGTCGTGTCTGAGAATCATGTGAGTACAATAGGTTGGATCATATCAGATTAAGCCCGACTTTATTTGGTTAGGTTGTGGATACACACACACACACACACACACACGTACACACACAGGTTTTTGTGTTGTTTGCTTTTTGTCGCCATTTCAAATCCCTTCTCAAAACTCATCTTTTTAGGAAAGCTTTTTATTAATTATTTTAATCAATGCAGTTAACTGTTGTTCTTTTATTATGTCCCATCTGTCTCATTTGACTCCAAAACATAAATTATTGAGGGGGGGGGGTCTTATATGATATGAATTGATTGATTTTATTTGCCTCTGTCCTGCCATCTTCATCTTGTTTTAACTTTGTAACTTTGTTATGGAGTTGATCATTATAATAACAAGCAAAACATGTTCCCTTAATGTGACTGTGAAGACAGATTTAGGTCCCTACAACATGAGTAATACCTGGACACACACACAAACACACACACACACACACACACACACACACACACACACACACACACGCACACACACACACACACACACACACACACACACACACACACACGCACACAAGTGCATGATCTGAGGGTCAGAGATTGTGTATAAGCCCTTCTGTGTTCTGTGTTATTGTATCAACAGAGTGTGTTATTGTGTATTATTATGATAAATACTTTCAAGGCTAAAAGTAGGAGGAATAGCTTTTACCAGTGTTGGTGACGCATCTCCAGCTCTGTCCTCCATCACCGGAGTGTGTATCCGTGAATCGGTGTGCACTTTGGTTGTTTAAATGAATCATTTAAATCATTGACTGTATATAAAAGTATATAATATAAATAAATGTCTATAATAAATGGCTGGACCCGTTTTCACCTCACGTCACCCCAGGAAGAGACTGGAAGTGTAAAAACAGTTTGAACCAGCAGGGGGCAGTGGCGTAAACAGAGAGGCCAGAACAACTCAGCCATAACAATCAATCACCAATAGAATAGATGGAACATCTTGTTTAACCTGGACAAACTACGTCATTTTAAACACTTAAATCAACACAGTAATTAACATTAATGTTTTAATCTAAAGAAACCCGTTGTTTAATCTCTCTGTGTCAAAAAATGTAGGTTTATGAGTCTGCTTGGATATCTGTTGCTCGGGTCTGACTCCGTGTCATTGAACCAGCATGGTGATCGTGATGTGCGCAGTCGCTGATAACTAGCAGAGAAGACGTCTCTTAAAACCGCGTTGATCGATTAACCGGTTAACTAGCGAGCTAGATAACAGAGGTCCGACATGCTGGCGGCCGTCGCCTGCTCCTGTGTGCGGAGCGGGAGGAAGATGACCGCCCCCGTGGCTCAGCTGTCGCTCCTCTCTGCGAAGAACTCCCCGAGGTGTGCGACTCCAACCGGGGTACGAGGTGCGTCGCAGCACCGGCCCCCCCGGCTCCTCAGCCCGGCTCCCTGGGTCCTGCCGAGCGGAGCCTCCCTCCGGTGTGTGTCCCAGTCGCACCCCAGCCACGGGGCCGCCTCAGCCCCAGAAGATGGAGAGAACTTCGGCTCCCTCTCCATGGACATCTCCTCCCGGAGGTCGTTCAGGAAGAGCGGGCCAGAGACCCGGGATCTGCGGCACCAGGAGCAAGTCTCCCGGGTTGATGAGGAGGTTGAGGAGGAGGAAGAGGAGGCTGTGAGGAGGCCCCAGAGCAGAAACACACAATACTGGTACTTCTTACAGTGCAAGAAGCTGATCAAGGAGAAGAAGGTGAGTGTGGTGGAAGTGTCATGTCTGTGTTTGTTTCTCCATGTGTGTGTTTGTGTGTGTGTGATCGTGTTTGTGTCGCCTCTCAGCTGCAGGAGGCTCTGGAACTGTTCAGCAGGGACATGCTGCAGGTGGAGAAGCTGCAGCCGGAGGAGTTCAACTACACCATCCTGATAGGAGGCTGTGGACGGGCTGGACAGCTGAAGCAGGCCTTCAGACTCTACAACGATGTAGGCACACGTCATCTTTAATTCATATTTCACACTTAAAACTGATCCAGAAACTGTTTCAGTCTGAGCAATAGCTAACAACGCCTGTACGGTGGCCCTGAGGTGCACAACACAGCGACAAAACAGAGCGACAAATTACAAAACATGACAACAAATCACAAAACAGACCACAAGTCAGAGCAACAAATCTCAGCAGAAAACACAGCAACAAATTACAAACATGACAACAACACAAACCACAAATCACAGCAACAAAACACAAAACCAAACACTGACAAATCTCAAAACACAATGACAAGATCACAAAGCACGTAAAAAAAAGCGACAGAAAAATCTTGCCAAACATTTGCCGTTGTGTTAACAATTTACGTCACTCTTCTCTGACTAATGCATCGTCTTCAGTTGTACATTTCTTGCACCTGAGACACAAACACTGACGTCCCCTGGTCCTGTAATAATCTGTGTGTGTTTTCCAGATGAAGAAGCGAGGTCTGGAGGCCATCGATGCGACCTACACCGCGCTGTTCAACGCCTGCGCCCAGTCGCCCTCGAAGCGAGCCGGTCTTCAACAGGCTCTGAAGTTAGAGCAGGAGCTCCGGCGCAAGAACTACCGCCTCAGCACCATCACATACCACGCCCTGCTCAAGACTCACGCCTTCACCAACCACCTCCAGGCCTGCATCCACACGCTCAGGGTACGTGTCGGACAGAAGGGAACCCGTTCAGTGGATTGTGTGATATTTCTGTGTTAGTTATGAATGTGTGTGTCTGTGTGTGTGTGTGTGTGTAGGAGATGCTTCAGAATGGACACGTGGTAACTCCGGAGACGTTTCACTACCTGCTGATGGGCTGCTTGAAGGACAAAGAAACAGGATTCAGACTGGCTTTACAGGTACATGCATGTTTACAGGAAGACGCCATGTCTAAAAGATTTTCGAGGGGAGATGACGTTAAACCTGCCATATTTAACAATAAGTGATTTTAGCTCATGTATTTATCTGCAGATGATTTAGAGATTATTTGATAATTCATCTGTTCCATGAAATGTCCAAAAAACTATTCCTGAAAGGCCAAACTAATGTTTCAAAAAGTTTGTATCATCTGAACATAAGATTATAATCCAAAAATATCTCATTTACAAGCAAGTGATTAATAAACCCTGTGTTGTTGACATTTGAGAAGCAAGAACCACACTCTCCAGAGCAATGGAATCCTGAAAAACTGTTATGTTTGCCTTTTTCTATTTGATTACATTTCAATATCGTTCATATTTGTTTCAGGTGTGGCGCCAGATGTTGAAGTCAGGGATTCGTCCGGACGCCAAGAATTATACCCTACTCTTGAGAACTGCAAGGGATTGTGGGATTGGTGATCCCGCCCTGGCCTCTGACGTTCTGCTCGGGCGCGAGTGGGAGAACCTGCGAGAGACGGCACAAGCGTCACATGTCAAGTCAGAGTCCCGACGTAAGGACACAATAGACATTGAGCTTCTGGAGAGGCAGCTGTTTATCGAACCTGGTTCACACAGACACGGGGACAAGTCCGTCAGCAGACGAGAATCACCCCAGTTGGTACCAGTCGGTCAGAGAGAAAACCTCTCGCTGTCGGTGGACTCAGTGAATTCCTCAGCCCCTAATCTGCTGGACCTTTTTGAGGGGAGGAAGAGTGCCGTGGTCTCCCTCGGCGTTGTAGACGGAGCTTATGATCGGCTTGCCCTGATCGGAGGAGCAGAAGGTTTTCTGGAGAAGATGGCGGCCAACGGACTCAGTCCTGACCTCAGGACGCTGACGCTGCTGGCGGATACGATGGAGCCGGGCTACCAGTCCCTGCAGATGCTGCTGAGAGCCGCCAAGCAGCATCACGTTAAGCTGGACGCTGCGTTCTTTAACTCTGTGATCCGCAGGGCGGCCAGAGCTGGTGACCTGGAGGCGGCGAAGGTGCACAAACTAACACAAACACAAACACAAACACAAACACACACACACACACACACACACACACACACACACACACACACACACATTGATCCATCTGTAGCTGTGACGCTCGCTGTGTAATGAAATGAATGGAAATTTGTGTCAGGTATATTTACTATGCTTATTATATTTAAATAGAATTACATTTAATTGAGTGCATACCAAATTGTAAACACTTATAGATATCAGTCCCCTAAATATGCAAGATATTTGTGTTCATCAAGATCCATGCATTATTTGTGGGGAAATAAAACAAATGCCCTACGATAAAGAAAGTAAAACCAATTCCTGGATCTTTACCCTGATCCGGATATGCACCATATTTAATGGGTTCTTCCCTGAACTACACCACATCCTTCGGGTTAGGAAGATGTATTCTTCTTGTAATTTGGACAAAGTGATGCTGGAAGTGTGTTATTGATTTCTTCTTTTCTCCTTCCAGGGCGTGTTGAGTGTGATGCGGCAGCGTCACGTGAGCGTGGATGTGCAGACATTTGGAAGCCTCGCATTAGGCTGTGAGCGACAGAAAGACGCTCTGCAGCTGCTACAGGACATGGAGGTGAAGAATGACACCTCCTAAGAAGTCAGAGTAGACATTGCTGTGTACTGTTTGCAGTATCTGATGAACCATAACAAACAACAGTAATAGTATTCATACAATCTGTCCATCATGGCGTCGGTCGCTTTGTGTTTTTCTGCAGGGGGCGGGGCTCAGGCCGAACGTGCATGTGTTCTCAGCTTTGATTGGCAGAGCAACACGGAGACTGGATTACATCTACCTCAAAACTATCCTTCAAACCATGAGTGAGATGGAGGTGTGGCCGAACGAGGTCATCATCAAGCAGCTGGAGTTTGCTTCCCAGTATCCTCCCAACTACAACCAGGTGAGCGCCCAGTCAGTGTGAGCCTGGGAATCAATATCTGCCGGGGTGGTCTGGTCAAATTCCGATCTCAAGTGAAGAACCTGCAGACTCTCCTATAATCTTCCTGGCACAATAACTTTGCTGGAAGTGAAGGAAACAGATTTGAAATGAATCACAACCAGCTGTCCAAATGCTTCTTGTAGTAGAGACCTTTTCTCTCTTTCCTGTCTTTTTATTTCAGCCCCCCCTCATCTCTCCTATTCTCTCATTCCCAGTACAAGTCCAGAAACAACTACCTGGTCCAAATTGATGGTTTTCGTGGTTACTACCAGGAGTGGCTGAAGTTCATGCCTGCCCTGGATGCGAAGGATGAACAAGCAGAACTTCACACTGAAACAGAAGCTGCAGAGCTGAACACAGAAGCTGCAGATGGACTGACGTCGTCTCAGAGGAACCAGAGAGCAGCCGCCAGGAGATACGGCTCTCGTAAAGACAAGACTGCTCTGTAACAACAAGATATATTTCTTCATTATCTCCTTTGGAAACTGAATGGACTGTATGCAATTTCATTAAACACAACAAAAAAAAAATTATGATATTGTTATTTATATTGCAATAAAACATTTTTTCAGATTTCTACAGATTTTATCTTTGATTTCTTCTAGATTGTTTTATTTTAACACTTTGCTTTTAATGTAATAGTTGAGCGACCATTTAAATATTTCAGCAGAGAATATTCTGTCACACGAATTTGTGGTGGACTGGTTTGGACAGCATGGGCTATCAGACAATAAGATAACACACGTCAACTTTCATTTAAAGCTTTACCCATAAGACCGTTAGAGTACAGAGTAGAAATACGTTTTTTAAATATTCAATTATTTTGGGGAAATTAACTTTAAATATACTTATCCATAAGGGTCACTAATGCTGGTCTACACTTACACATAGTAGTTTCGTTATATTTTATTATATTATACTATATTATATTTGCTTCATATTTTACCCTGAAGTTCCAGTCCGGTCCAGCTGGGGGCAGTAAACACAGCTGCTGATCTGCTAATAAAGTCGACGAAGAAGAAAACCAGCGTTTTCCGGTTACTATCAGATTTAAGAGCCCCGGCGCGAAACATTTTATTTTGGTGACGCGACAGTAAATAAAGGTAAGAAAACGAATAAACAAACAACACAAACATTTAAATACACTTTTAATCAGCTTCCGGTGCACGACTAAGTGGTAGGAAGTGAGACTCTGGGTTTTTAACAGTGTGTTCGCTTCCCTGATGGAAGCTAATAGCTAACTTCCGGGAAGTCAGTACAACGTGAATGTGTTTTGGTTTTGAGTGAAAAAGCCACGTTAAGGTTTCTGAATAACACAAATTAAATATATACACGTCTCATTTTGGGACTTGACAACACAACAATGACGATGAGTGTCGCACTAATAGCACTACACTCAAAGTCCTGTTTGTTTACATGTTGTTTACGCTCATTTAGGAGCTTTTTAACGGGTTTTTAAAGTGTTCTAAAATGTTTTGCTGTCATTAAGACTAAAACCTTTATTCAGTCTTACGACAAAGATAAAATAAGTTTTACATTCTAATGTATTAATCGTTGATATCCAATTCTTATGAACATTGTCATCGCCCAGCCTTAATTCACACAACTGGAATCATCTATAAACATTTATATATACACCTATTGACTGTATGTCTGTCAGTGTTTTCTATTTATTCAATAATGGCTCATCTCATTAACTTGTGTTTATTGTTGAGGACCCAAGGAAGTACAGAACTGACCATGAATCATTTTAGAGGAACCACAGTTTCCTCCTTAAGGGCAGCACAGCACCTTACACACAATAAAACATTTTATATCGGTTACAAAAAGTGCCAAAATCAATCTGAGGTAGATAAAAAACTACAAGATCTGCTCTCCAGAAAACTGAACCTGCTTTTATCAGACCCATTTTCAATGAACACTGCAGCTCTCCTCGAAAACCAGTCATTCCGCTCTCTGAGGTCATTACTGAGGAATGAAACATGCAGGGTTTGATGAGCGAGTCATTCAAACACATAGAGAACTTGTATAGTGATAATTCGAGTACAATAACTTAAGAAGAAGTTTTCTTTTCCTTGTTTCTCCCAGACATTTCTGATGTGTACAACGGGGGACAATGGAGTGATAATAATTCTCAGTGATGATGAGGAGGATGAAGAACACGACGTATCATGCAGTGACGCCTCGGTTTTCATAGTGGAGACGGAGGATATCAAGAAGAATGGTAACAACTTTGTTCACCTGTATCATGTGTTAAGATCGGAGCTTAAAGATGCTCATCGGCGACTCCTCCTCCTTTTTCAGATGTTGCGTTATCGCAAACCGCTCTGGACGAAGACCTGGTCGTCACGTTCTCCCGCCGCGCGGAGGTGCTGCCTCACGCCCGCTACGACTGTGCCATTCATCCTTTCACGTGAGCAAATTGGTAAACACACTTTGTGAAATACTGCCACCCTCCCCCCCTGTATACCATGATAACCCTGCTTCTCTTCTGTCCTGCTCAGGGCTACAGATTGTGAGGTTGGTTCTCCCGTGGCCAGTAACCAGCTAATATGTGATCAGTGCTTCTGCTACATCTGTGACAAGCTGGCATCAGTGGTATGTGGTCTGTAAAGATGCTTGATGTGTTGCAACAGTGATACTGATATACTTCATATGGTTGCACTCTACTCAATACTGGTGGACTTGATCACCTTAATAAACGTATGGAAGGGGGGGGGGCAGCTTTTTCATGAGCTAACACGGCATCTTTGGCCCATTCAGTCACGGCTAACAAACAGAGAACAGAAGAGCAAACCTGCAGAGGAAATGTGACTGAAAATAGTTTTTCTAGGTGTTTGTCATAAATGATGTGATGTGTGTGTGTTTGTGTGTATGTTCTTTAGTGTGTACTGTGGGTCCAGAGCGGCGTGTGTCACTGCAACAGCCACAAAAGAAGCGACTTCTGGAACAGCCAGCGGAGCACTGGACTGCTGGGAGGACTGAAGCCTTTCAACCTCACGTTGTCTGAAATCGATGCTCACCTCCGACATGCAGGTACTCGCTCACGAGACTGATGTTCACATCTTGGGGGAACCTGAACCTCTTGGTATTGTTTTAATTACACGTCATTTCACTGCCATTGGATCTGTCTTCTTCTTGTTTAGAGACACTGCTCCAGAGGTTCAAGCAAGAGCTCGCTGCACGGTTCGCTACCTTCCAGAAAGGAATGACGTTTCAAGAATATGGTTTGAACCTTCCAAACCAGCCCGGCTTCATCTTTGAGTGAGTGACACGGCAGATGTGTTCGAAATATCTAGGGACAAATTACAGCCATCCACCCTCAGATGATCTTACTCTGGTTATATGCAAGAAATTTGTGAATTTTCCGTTTTCTGCAGTTACACGCAAGTGTACGAGTTTGTGTCATCGTTCCTCAACCAAACAGACAATCAGAACGGCAGAGCTGCTGCCATCTTGAGACTGGGAGCCGCAGAGCAATTTATTAGACATTATCAATCCTCAGGGTAAACACACTCAGACAGACACACAGCATTTTCTGTTCTAGATTCCTTATCTGCCTTACTTTGAATTCTGTGGGCACTAATTTGATTGTGATTGATCTGATTCTCTCCAGAGGTTACATCTCACCATCGTCCATGGCCAATGCTAACCAGGCTAAAGTGGTGCTACTGCAGAGGTAGCGTCACGCCCACAGGGGGCAATCCAGCTGATTTGTCCTCACTATTAGAGAGCTGTGATATCTCTCCTCTCCATAAACAGTCTATGGATATTCACCTGCTCCCTCTGTGTGTCTGCTTGTGTTGTTTCAGGGTGGTGGCGTCGGTGCAGAGACAGATGGTGATGGATGATTTTACTTCAGATTTCCTCCAAAAGCTGCAGGAGTTTTACAAAAACATAAGTTTACCAGCTGAGCTGAGAAGCATGAAGAACAGGTGTGTGTTCAGATCTCAGGGTGAATAGACCATGTACGTGGTAAATGTTTCCCCAAAGGTTACATATTTAAGTCTCTTTAGGTTTTTAATATAACTTTACGTGTGTGTGTATGTGTGTTCGCAGCCTGTGTGTTCGTCCCTGGGATGACGTCCTGCTTGTGTCGGTGTTGAAGGGACAGAATGTGTCGGGCGTCCGCAAAGACAAAGGCAAGAAGGACGTCCTGTTTGAACAGAGTCCTGTAGTTCAACTGAGAACAGAGCTGCTGCAGCGACAGCACAGGTGCTCCTCCACACACACACACACACACACACACACACACACACAAACACACACCCTTGGCCTTTAAAACCAAACTTGTCTGTGTTGTGTCTGCAGGTACAGAGAGTTGTGTCGCTACCTACGAGTTGTCCAGACTGATGACTCCAAACTGTGAGTGTGAAAAAACAAAGGACCCGATTGCTTTCCTCAAATTTTGTTGTAGAGTGAATTAAAAGTTGTATTTAATCACAACTTAAATTTTCTGTAAATTCAATTTTATTTTACAATTGACTGATTGTTGTTTGACTATTTAGAATTCCAGTCCATAACAATAAGAAGACATTTTCCTTTAATTCTAATTACACCAAACAACAATTTGTTTTTTTTATTACCAAATGATAATATAGAATTATTAAAAGAATAATAATAATACAGTTAAATCTATAAATGTTTAGGTTTTGGAACAATCAACTAGATCATATTGATAAAAACAATCAGTCATAGTCATGAAAATAAACAACAGAGTAACTGATAATCAAAATAAATAAAATGTTTGGAAAGTTATCTATTTAAAATCTCACCATCTCAATGTCTCCAACAGCCTCCAGCCGCTTCACGACCTAATGCCGTACTTCATGTGCATGGACGGAGACTTCATGTCGGCCTGCCACAGTTTGGTTCCGTCGGTGAACCCCCCCGCCGCGAGCTTCACGCCGCTCATCTTCCTCTTTTATCTCCGCATCTTTGAAACGGCGATGGCACCGAAGCGGGCGGTCGGTCACATGACAGAGCTCTGCCACCCTGATGTCACATGGGAGCCAATTAAAGGTCAGACTGAGCTTCAGGACAACATCAATCTTTTTTACTCTAAAACACAAATCTTGAGGATTTAAGTTGAAGGAGATGAAGTCTAAGTCCCTCCTGTCTCTTCAGGGGCTGTTGCACTGAAGCGTGCTGAGCTGGTGAAGTTTGCTCTGCGGGTTCAGAGATGCTGCTCGGCTGTCTACGCTGATGTGAGTCCACAACATTCATCACGGTTCAGTCTGACCTCAGTTTTTAATGTAAAAGAACCGAACATCAACTTTTTATTGCTTGAAAAAAATCCAATCTGAGGCTTCTTGTCAAAATTGAGAGACTGGGAGACAAGTTTCCAAACTTTTTTAGCTTTCTAGCAGAGAATTTTTTTTTTTTTTCTTGGAACATGTCTCATCCTTCCACTGAGTTTTGTGGAAATCTATCGAGTAGACCCTTACCTGAAAATACATATTTTTGTTGACGTCTAATGGCTTGAATGTGTTTTAGCCATTTGATGCAATTTGCATGTGCAGTTTTGTGTGCTTGTTGTGCCTCAGTGATTGTGAATGTCATTGATTTGCCTTTGAGGCCACTTGAGTTCCCCCTTGTGTGGGAACGCTGCTACTGCAGTTAAATTCACTTTGCCTTTGTGAGCATTTTCTGATACGTGATATTTTGTCTGATTTTTTTTCCTGATTCAGTCTCAGTGTTGGCACCGTTTACTCACACTGGTCAACTCCCCCTGTGGGTCAGTCACCGCTCTTCAGGCCCCGAACGCACAGTTTCTACACGTAGGCATTTCTGGCTCTTTTACCTATTTCTTATTTAAAAAAATTAAATGTCCTTTTCCATTTATTTATACTGGTTTTGTTCTGATTCTCAATTAACTTCAGGAAGCAAAGGATGTTGTGAATTCAATACTGCTGAAGCCGCCCGGGTCAAATATACAGATCCCGCGTTTCTTTCAGGAGGTGAGTGTCTGTGTGTGTGTTTGTTTGTGTGTAGATGTCAGATGAGTGTTCAAACTAATGGTAATAAGCTGTTAGTAAATGTGTGTTTTTGTTTTGACAGGTTTACCCAGATCAGGCCTTGTTACTGCTGGTTACAGGAGCGTTAGGGTTGAGAATCCTCAGTGCTGCTCTGACGCCAGCTCTCCCTGTGCTCAACACATTCCAGGTATTTTACTTTTCTATCTTCAACGTCACATCCTGTTTGTGGACAAAACGTCTCTGATTAAACATTTTCCCAATTTCTCACATTTTTAGGAAACAATTAAGGAAACAAATGGTATCACATGATTTATCACTTATGCACTTTGCTTTTCTGAGAGGTTAACGTGAAACTCAAAATATTGATTATGATCTGTTAAATAACTGCAGTGATTTAACATCAGAGTGAGAAAAACATCAGAATTAACTCTTGTGTTAAATACAGCAGTTTTTGTAAAATACTGCAAAGTAACAAATAAACAGACCAGAGTGAGAAAAAAAGTTATTTGTCATGGATGAAATCTGTCAAACTCTTTCATTATGTGTTTTGTGATAATGTCTGGATGAAATGAGGATCTCAATGTTTGATGTTTTTAAACGATATCGTTTCTGTCTCTCAGGAGAACCAGTGGGCCCTCTGGTGGCTGTGGGAGAGTTTGTCCTCCAACGTAGAACGTCTCAACTCCTTCTTACAGGAGATCACACAGGAAGTGGATAACGCCACAGGTATGTAGCGTCCACTCATTGATATTGCTCTACAGCGCCACTAATGGTGAAAAATCACTTCCTGCACACAGGCGAGCATGTAAAGTTTTCACCTGTTTGCCCACAAAATAGCTGATTCAAATTTACATATTTACACCAAACCTCAGATAATAGATATCAAGGTCAAGGTCAACCATGGTCCGAAGAGCACTTTTCAAAGATATCTCTGTAAACGGTAGAGAAAATCTAAAGTTTAAATTGATATGAAAATGATTCTCCATCATATGATCTTATATGATCAGTGCTGTCATGTCAGAAAATGACTCAGAAATTGCATGGTTCACAAATACATTTATTTCAATTAAACTCTGCATCCTATCGGACGATAGACATGACCAAAGGCTTATATAGTTTGAAAATTGATTTATAATGAAACGTTGGTGTGATGTCATCAGGAAATCCCTATAAATACAGGAAAAGACATCATATAATGTTTTGAACGGATAAGTTCTACAATCAATAACCTTAGAGACATGAGCTGCAGTTTATTCAGAAAAAACATTCTGTTGTCATCATACGCAACGTGATTATTACAAAGTTTTAAAAAAGTTACCTGATGAGGATATATAAACAGAATGCACACACCGCCCCTTTGATGCTTTTCAAGAAAACAGCTGCTCTGAGATGAAAACAACTGCTTCACAAACCATCTCTTTGTTTCTGTTTCTGACAGGTGGGGATAGTTCATTTTCCTTTCTCCGCGCTATAATACTCACTCTGTCGTCTTCAGCACGGAACTGGGACCAGTGAGTCTGATTCATTTTAAACCACAAACTTCCAGCTGTAGAGTTTTTACCATTTCCCTTTTTAAAGTGGATTCTAAGAGGTGTTAAGATCTGATCTGTCGCCCCTTTCCCCCTCCATGTCCTCTCCTGGTGTGGTGGTGATCAGCACCTACTGTAAGTTGTCACATGGGGTGATCCTTCACCGTGGATCGGACCTGCTGTGGCTCTGATCGGTAACTCTGTGTCTCTGTGTTTGTCCTGCAGGCAGCCCAGCAGCAGTTAATCTCTTCTCTTCCCTGGTGAAGGCCCAGTCCCAGTGTTAACTGTGAGTCCCTCAACAGCTCCTCTTTCATTAGTTTGGTTTCTTTAAAGAAAAGTAGGATGTTTCTTTATTTTACTGGAGGATGATGTGTATATGTTTTGAATCAGACTGTAAATTGAGGCATCCTGTGGAGTTTTGTATTTTATGCCTCCACACCAGCGACACCCAGTGGCTGGAGGTTTTATATATTATGGGTTGTCCGTCCGTACAGTTCACGACTTTAAGATGAACTGATTAGAAATTGGTGGTTAAAGATTAAAGGTCTATTTAGTCCATTTAAAAAAGGACTAATCAAACAATTTTATTTAAAAAAAAAATGACAGTACTCAATTTTTTGGGTTCTTTTAGAAATTAACCTTCAGATTAACTGTTCGTGAAAATAATCATGAGTTGCAGCTTTAAGTGAAGTTTGTGTCTGATCTGTTTTTAATTGGTGTCGTTGCAGATACAATCAATCAGGTTCAATTACTGCATCAGAAACCTCACTTCTTTAATAAATACAATCAATTAGTCAGTTAATCCTTCAGCACTAGTTTTGATTCAGGGTTTCAAAATACTCTCTGAGTGGATGTGTCAATATATTATTCCCCCTTCAGTGTGAATCCTCTCTCACATCAATATATAACATCATATAAATATTTGCTTTGTCTTCGCAGATTGTCCTGATTGCACATCACTACGCCTCAACATCCTGGAATCGCCACAGAGTCGAGCACTGGGAGATTTACACATCACACAGAATAAACCTGTACAGACCAGGTAGTGTCGGCATAGTGAAGAGAACAATATCTCCACTGTAAATTACATTATTAACACCTCAGAGACACTATATTCTACTTTATTCTTTAATAATCTACTTTCCAGTCTGATCTGAACAGGATAAAAAAAGTTGAATTCTTCTCTGTGGGATTTTGTTCTATTTGAACTGAATTATGTTTACTTTCTGGAGATACTTTTAGATATTCACTATTTTATTGAGACATTTATGTAACTGTAAATAAAAAAAATAACAGCTTTATGAATTACTTGAGTCAAAAGAGAAGAAGAATTCTGTCTCTGGGTTATTGTTTAACATTTTGAAATTCCAGTGTAAAAAATGATGTGATATATTTTCAGGGAATATATAAAAACACGTTAAAATCAGTTCAAGCTTGTGTCGTAAAAATAAACGGTGATTCACAAGAAGAGGCTGTCGTACTGTCTAGAGTTGAAGGACAAGTGGTGGAAGTTTACTGCATTCAAATTAAACTAAAGCTTTCAAAATAAATGTATTTCCCTGCGCGTGGTGGAGGATAAATATTAAGTATCATAACATGGACTTATCTCTCAAACCTCAACTATTAAAAGTAAAACTCACCAAACTGCACATTGATTAACTGATGACATGAATATTTCAGAAATAAGAGAACATTTAATTTTACGTATTTGTTATTAGAGGTAATTTATATTGCACTGATACATTTCTAAGTATTTCTTCCACCACTGCCCATTATTGAAATTAAACTAAAAGTTTTTTTTTAACTTCTTTACCAACAGGTAGAGTTGAACTATAAACTGTCTAAAATTTAAAGATGGACGACTCGAAAAGACAAAAATAAAGCCCGGGTTCATGATTGCCCCCTAGTGGATAGCTGCAGTATAAACAATCTGAAAAGTCAAAGTAAACATTAAATATATTTTTTTTCTTGAAGAGGTTTTGTGTCATCATGATTGACAGCTGAGACCGACTCAGCTTGTGGGACGCTTCCCTTCTGGATAACGAGAGGAAGTGCAGATGTGTCGTCCATCTTTATAAACAGAATCAAACTCAAAGCTTCAGCTCATATCAAACTGCAGCTCGACTGTTTCACTACTGAATATCCATCATCTATCAGAATCTGCCTTCAGATTGTTCCTCATTTTAAACTTGCACAGTGCACATACGTGGCTCAATTGTCAGTTCACATGTTAAACCTACATTTTAAAAACACACTTCAATAAAACGTAAAAGCTTCGGGTGCTGGAGATGTGGAGGCTGCCAGCGGGTTCAGGGTTCCGGTGCCTGAGAGACACTAGTGCACTAATGTACAGTAAACAGAGCTACGTGATGGAGCAGGAAGCATGTAAACACACGTGTGATTGTTTTGTCTTCACATGTTCACAGTGTCAGATGATGTGAAACCTTCAGCATCGGATCAAATTACACAGGAATCAGTGCGTTTAGTTTTTGGGGTTCTCCCGACTCGGTGGATTTCATGTTGTGTACGTGTTCCTGTGAAGCTGCACTGCGCTGTAAGAGAATCTTAAGACCGGGGGTCCGCGTCCCGCGTGGCGCTGCTTGATGAGCTCGGACAGGAAGTTCATCACTCTCACATCCTGTTCACTGCTGGACAGTCCTGGTGTGGAGAGACGGTGTGAGGCAGGACGGAACGTGTGCAGCAGAGCCTGGTTCACCAGCGCGGCCAGGCAGCTCTCCAGGTGCAGCAGGTAGGTGGAGCCGCGGCTGATGCCACTGTGAGGATCGGTCATTCTGCTGATGAGGGAGCCGGAGTAGCACGGACAGCGCAGCGTCTTCTGGTCCAGGTCCAGCAGAGCCAGGTACCGACTGTAGCGGCTCAGGGAGTGGATGATGCTGGACGAGGAGCTGGAGGGGGATCTGGTGCAGGGGGAAGGAGGAGCACACGTTTAAAGGCTGATCGTGTATTAAAGGCAACATTTAAAGCTGAAATAGTTTATTTTGTTGTTATGGCTGTGTGTAAATGTATGTCCTCTCCTTGTCACATCAACAACACCTCAGTCATAAGGGCAAAAAGTCCTTTTTAGAAAGTTGTCTTCAAAGTAAAAGCACAACATTTGTTTTGTTGCTGCTGTGCTTTATATTGAGCTGAATTACAGAGCTTTTATTTTGAAAAGATTTAATCTTCTGACATAGCAGCGAATGCAAAGTCGGAAAAAATAACAATTCAGTGAAGCATTCAAACTTATATATACACACTACACACGTGAACGAAAATACAGACTATAACAGCTTCATTGCAGATAAACCAGGTCGGATAATCACAGGTTAATTCACTCTGCACCTTAGACTCTATAAAAAGAGCTGTACAATAGAAAGTGTTTGAGAAGACGACGCTACAAACAGGCAGGTTTAGAATGGGCCCTGCACTCGTTCAATTAAAAAAGGATTCTGGGTGAGAATATATGGTTCTAATGTAAATGTTCTCAAGCTGGTTGCTAACTTGGCTGTTTGGTGCTAAATGCCACTCAGATGGCAAACCTCTACCAAAGGCTGAGGAAAGTATTTCAATATATATATAAAATAAGGATTGTATTTTTCATCCTGCGCCCTATGTTTATGTAAATGAATGGTCATCAGTGGCTTTGATCTAATCTTATGGGTACTGTATAGATACTTAAGGATTGGCTGGTGCCGTCGGGGGGGTGTCGTGGTACCTGTGTATCCCGATCAGTCTCCAGGTGAGCAGGTCGGTCAGTTGAAGGGGCGTGGTCAGACACGGCGTCATGGCGTTTCTGTCGGGCGCCGGCAGGAAGAGACTCAGAGCGTCCACCAGCTTCCTCACCAGGCTCTCGTCCCCCCCGAGGACAACCAGCGGCCGGCCGCTCAAGAGGCAGAACACGGCGTGATGGGAGAAGGAGAAGTGCTTCACGAACCTCAGGGCTCGGAGACCGGCCTTCCTCCTCCTCTTGTCTGAGCGGGGGTTGATGTGGATGTGCTGAGTCGGGGAGGGGGGGTCCGAGGAGCCTGTGAAGCTGGTGCAGTCTGACGCCTCGTCGATGCTTGGCACCCTGAGGGGAGCGCGGGGGGGGGACCAATGGTCTGCCTCCGCCGGGGCCACGGGGGGGGCAAAGTTCACAAGGAGGTCCATCCACTGGACCATCTGATGGACTTTGGACGAGTTGGACATCGGCTCCACTGCTTCATGGACTGTGAAGTAGAAAGTGTTTTGTTATGTCATGTTACCACTGGAGCTGTGTCCTCTGGCACCATTCAAATCAAACTGAATGGAATTACATTAAAACTAAATTGTTCTATCGTGTGCACGCTGTTAGAAACTCATATAAACTCTCATGAAAACCCCTTTTTGGTATGAAGGCAACAAGATATAGAGGAATCATTTTTATTATCAATGTAAAATACAGCCACACTATGATGTACGCCTCCTCCTCCTCCTCCTCCTCCTCCTCCTCCTCCTCCTCGTTGGAGGTTTACGTCCAACCCAGAGGAGACCCCGGGGTCGAACCAGAACTCAACAGGATGGACTACGCACAAGGGAACTGAGCGACCCGAGAAGATAACGGAACAGGAAATGATCCTACGCTGCCCAAACTAGGCTTCTGTTATAGTTTTGATCAGGAAACCCCTAGAGGCCGAAATACGTATTGCACATTGTGAAAAAAATGGCTTATTAACCAGCAGGAACAGGATCAATGTCTAAAGAGATCTGTGTAGTCTGAGTAGATTATTATTTGAACCCATAAAAGTTTAATGAATTCTGTATCAGATGTTTTATTACCTTGCAGCTCGTTGGACGTCTTCTCCGTTCTCTCGTCTTCGTGCTCTCGATTCTTCTTCCAGCTCTCCACTGGCTCCTCTTTGACCTCCACGCCATCACCGACAGTTAAATCCTTTAGAGGCTCGTCTTCATCAACATCACCTTCCTCTCTCCGAGCAAACTGTTCGTTTCCATGTTCACCTCCTTCACCGGTCCCATTGAGGATCTTCTCCTCAGGTCTGCCCTCCTCCTCCTCCTCCTCCTCCTCCTCGAAGCCGTTGCTCAGAGGCTGCTGCTCCGCCTCCTCCTCTGTGATGGCGGTGAGGTCGTCGGGGAAGATGGACTCGGTGGTGCTCAGGACCTCGATGCTGTCCTCGCTGTTGGCTCTTCTGGCGTACGCCCGCACGCGTCTGGCGCCGGTGTCGACCGGCACTCGCCGGAGGGGGGGGTCCATCAGCATGACCGGGGTTTCTGCTGAGGAGAGGAAACTGTCAGCTGCCTCTGTTGGTGGCATAGACCGGAATATATATATATATTATCTTTAGATTCATTTCTATTTATCAGTTGATCATTTAGAGTCAGATTAGAACTGCTCGTCTTCAAATTGAATGTTTAGTTTGAACAAAACAGAAAGATAAAAAAATAACTATGATGAAAAACATTGAAGAAGAAATGTCACATTTTAGAAACTGGACCCATAAAATATAATAAATCACAGTTTATGAGTTATTTTGAGTTACAATTTACCCTTTTGACGTGGACCCAAACAAAAGGGTAAATTGTGTCATTTTTTTAATCACACTATTTATCATTGTCACCATTTACCCACGGAATCATTCACAGAGAAAGTAAATCTGACATAAATGGGGAAGTGATATCAATGCAGATTTAAATATGGACTGTTGGAGGAAACATGTGTTTCTAGTTCCCTTTTCTAGTTTCTTGTTTTGTTTTTGCACTTTTTGTTGTTACTGATTTGTGAGTGTGTGAAAATGTGGCTTGATTGAATCTAAGGGGACTGATGGACCTCGGGGAAGGCTCGTGCCCGACTGAGTGACTTTCTCATGGCTTCCAGAATCCAGAAGTATGAATTATGAATTTGTTTTCAGATTTAAGAAGCTGATGTTTGTTTGTTGATGTTTGTTTTCGTTTGTTTTGATGAATAATTCCAGCAGCTAACTGACGATCTGAATCTGTCGGACGAACCTCTGCTGTCGGATCCGTCCACGTCGTGCTGCGTCCGGTACGACTTCTCTGTGCCGAGCACCTCGATGCTGTCGCTGCTGCTCACGCTTCCTGCCATCTCCGTCACAACGCCGGGGTCAGAGGTCAGCGCCCCTCCGGCCTCCAGCTTGATGGGGATCTCCTCCACGCAGGAGTAGAAAGAGTCCAGGCTCCTGGGTTCAGAGCAGGTCGCCCTGACGCCGCTCTGACTCGCCCTCGGCAGCTCCTTCTCCTCCTCCTCCTCCTCCTCCTCGTTCTCGGTGCTCCAGGAGTCAAACAGGAAGTTGGTGAGCGCGAGCCTCCTGGACAGGGAACGCGAGACCCGGACGGTTCGCAGGACGCTCCTGTCGCCCCGGAGGCGGCGCTCCGTGTCCGCCAGCTGCTCCTTCGTCAGGGACAGGAAGTAGTCGTTGCAGAGCTCCTGCAGGGGCTTCAGTTCGTGCTCCGACCTGCAGGGGGTGGGGGTGGGCCTGGGGGGGCTCTGCTCAGTGGGCAGCAGGGCAGTGGGATCGGTGAGGGAGTCGGCGGGGTCGTAGGGCAGGAAGTCAGGTTTCTTGAGCTTCCTGTTCGGGTAGGAGGTGACCTGGCGGAGGAGGTCTCTGTGGGTTGAGATTGAACGCTCCACAGATTCCAGATCAGCCGCTTGTCCTGCGTCTTCTGTGAAGCCGTTGACAGCCGACAGGTGTTTGGTCTCCTGGAGCAGCGTCAGCCTCACGTACCTGAAGCAGAGAGTTTGATTTGGTCAACAGTCGTAAAGTGTGGTTATCTAGTTTCCAGACATTTGCAATAAATAACATCAGCTGTGTGAACTTCCTTCCGATCTTACTCGAGCTCCTGTAGTTTCCTCTGCAGCTCCATGGAGAACGCCTGCCTGTTCCCCGTCTTGAGGCTGTCAGCCGCCCGGGAGAAGCACGAGGACAGTTCGGCGAAGTTCTCCATCAGCTTGGCCAGGTCGGAGCACACGTAGGCCATGCAGAAGGGCCGCACCATGCCCCGGGCCTCCAGGTCGTACAGGGTCAGGTGGTGCACGTACGCAAAGGCGTCCTCGGCCGAGTCTCCTAAGATCACCTCGGAGTCCTCGCTGAAGTTGAGGCGGGGGCCGGGGCCGGCGTGGGAGGCGTGGACGGGGCCGGACGCCTGGTAGTCCACGGACATGATGCGGACGGAGAAGTGGTTGAGGTCGAAGGAGCCGATGACTCTGGGGTCGTCCGGGATCGTCAGCACGGGCTTTGGACCCACCTGAACACAAAGAGGAGGTTTGAATAATAAACATCACAAACATGTTCACCTTTAATCCTCTATTTAACTCTTAACTCCTTTGTAAAGGCTTGTTAAGTTGCTTTTACAATTCTACAGTTATATATTAATAGTATTATTTATTTATACACATATTATAATGTATTATTACCTCAGCCAAGGAGCTTATGTGTTTGTCTGTTTGTTTGTTAGCAGGATCACATGGAAACAACTAAACAGATGAAACTTTGAATAGGGATGGGGTTAAACTTTCTTCAGATCCAGGAAGTTTTTCTTTTCACTTTCTTTATCGTTGTGAGAAGAGTTTTAAATTTTCATTGATTTCTCAGAGGATGATTCATGGATCTTGATTTTAAAAATATGTATTACATTTATGAGTGTGTGTCATTTGTTGCAGATCCCCCAAAAAATATAGCTCTAGCGAATCTGGCAGTTTTTTGTCTTGTTCTAGTTATATATTCAATGTAAAGCTCTATTTTTCCCTCTCTGTTGAAATGTTCTTTAGAAATTCATTCATTCAACCTTTATTTCAACAGACCTCCTCTATAACTGAGCCTATTAAAGAAAGAACACATGCCAAGACTTCAGGAAAACACAAACAGCCAAACGTGCCAGACAACAAACTCAGGAGCAAAAGGAAAAAAGCCTCATGAACAAATACAGAACATAAAGTTTAATATAAAGCAAATTAATTAATTTAAACAAGAACAGCTGGTAAGATAAGGTGACATTAAAAACTAAAATTGTCCTGAGAATGAAAATGAGTTGAGCTTTAGATTCACCTCAATGTTATTACATGTTTGCAAACCTGGATGAACCAATCTCAGGAACACAGTGTTTATTATTATTATCAGACAGCAGTGATGTAATGTCAGGGGCTTAAAGTCCCATAAGGTACGAATAGATAAATAAAACACATCGATGGACATCCAACCTACATGTAAGTTCAATTTACTAATTATATTTTAATGAAGGATTTTTTACCTTCAATTTAGTTTCTTTACATAGTTGTATTGATACTTTAAAATACTTATACACTAAAAATGATGTATGTATTTATGTATTTCAATAATAATTATATTTGTATTGCCCATATTCACAAATCACAGGTTGTCTAGTAGATCTTAGAGTAAATCTACCAGAAAAACATTAACATGGGGGAAATAATGTGTATTTCAATGACATTTTATTACACAAGTTCAAACTGTAAAGAGTCATATTTAATGTTGAGCTGGTGAATAAATCAAATAAGTTGAGTGAATTACACTCATACAAAAATATATACACATGACACACACAAGTATGACTTTAACTTAATTGAATCAAGTCACTCTCAAGTAATTTGATTTATTCACATTAAATCTGACCCTTTACATTGAACTTGTGTTATAAAGCAACATGGACATTTCAAATGTCATGGAAATACATCGTTTAGGATTATAAACAGTTCTCCGGCACAGACGCAGCACAGACAGACGCAGCACAGACAGTCCCACCTGCTCGGAGAACTCCGCCACCAGGATGAAGTCCCGTTGGAAGAGAGCGGAGCAGCTCCAGGGGTGTGAGAGAGGCAGCAGCGGGACGGAGAAGTCCTCCGGCGGCCCCGCAGACCCCCGGTCCTCGTCCCCTTCCCCGAAGCCCTCGGAGCTGGTGAACGCCAGGAGGTCCGGTGACCCGATCATCTTTCACACGGGCCGGAGGCGGCGGACGAGGAAGAGGAGAAGGAGGAGGTGGTGGAGGAGGAGGGTCGACCCATGGAGGATCACAGCCGAGAAACAGGAGGGCTGTTCGGGCTGCGCGTCCCGGTGTCCCCCGGCCTTCAGCGGATCGGACCGGACACAACAACCGGGCAGTAGGACACTTAATAACTTCACGGATCCTGAAGTTGTCACATGTTAAAAACTGATTCTAAACTTTCTTGTCAACAACAACAACAACATCAAAAAGTCCCGTTAACAAGCGTCGTGTTCGGGGGAGAACCTGGCGGAGAAGTGAGCGCCTCTTGCGGGCAGCGGTCACTCAGTCACACGGTGTCTCCGGGTTTCTCTTCCTCTTCCTCCACGATCCAGCTTCCACATTCATCCAGGCTCGGTTGTTTCACCCGCGGAGTGAACCCTCGTCACCCGGCTTCAGCCATGTGACACACGCCGGAGCCGGTACCCGCCCGCCCGGGCGGCGTCTCCGCACAAAACAAGCTGGAGTTAATATAGACTTCTGCTCAGCACTTTCAAAGTAAAACCTTTGTAATTTTGGGAATATCCGCTGGTAAATACTCTCAAATTGCAGTTTAGTAGATAAACGTTACTACTAATGATACTACTGGAGGCTGGGCAGTAAAACTGTGTTTCATTTGTATTGTGTAAACGCAATTATAACCTCAAACTTATAACATGTTTATAAGACAAACTTAGCATCTTCTTCTAAATCTCTCCTTACAGGAATAGTTCAACAAAAAATTTGAAATTCACTCATTATCTACTCACCATCGGCATACTGGTGAGTAGATAAATTAATTTAAAATTGGGTGAACTATCCCTTTAAAGCAGGGCCCCCCTAAAGTCCCTCTGAAGGCTGCACAGGCCAAGGCAAGTTCCGAAGCTCAGTGCAACTTGAGCAGCAAAAGCTTACAGCTCAGTGACCCCCCACGTGTGGTACAACAGCCACCCATATGAAAGCGGGGCCTTGGGGGGGAACTGAACCACCACCTGCCTACAGGAAAAACATAAAGAGCAGGAATGTGATGATGACCAGTGAGTCATCATCACATGTTAGTGCCCAGCTGATGGTGGAAGTGATCAGCTGATTACACAACTGAAAGTCACATGACACGATTTCACCATCTTTGATGCATATGATATCTGCACAGAGTTTAAAACTCTTCCTGGTGAATGAACCTGAGGTCGACTCTCCTCAGACAAAGTCCCCGGGTGATTCACACATCATCTGCGGAACATAAATTAAAATAGGAGCAAATGAGCGAGAATCAAAAGTGGTTTTGTTTTTTATTTTCAGTTTCAAATCACAGAAAATCTCTCTTACATCCACAATGAAGAAAACACAAACGACCCCCCCCCCCAACACTTTCATTCTGTCTTTAAAAGCAATGGCTTAAAATCATTAGGCATCTTTAATCATAAGTTAAAGGGTTAATTCACCCAAACATTATTGGCAGACATTAAACAAGCCAAAAATACTGCACACTTCAATCTCAAGTATGAAAATATACACGCTGGAGTTAGATAAGCCCAACTCTGAATAGTTAAATAAGTGCAGCCACACCTGATGGATTTCAGCAGCTCATTCTTTCTCTGCATAGTTATAATCTATTAAAGGAGATTCAGGAAAACGAAGCAGAGCGAGCGCCATGAACGAGAGGCAGAGTTAAACCAACTGTCCTCCCCCCCAAGCTGTTAAAGTACTGAGCTGTATGTGGCCATGTTGACCACCTCTTACTCCTTGTGAAGAATAATGACAAAGGCCTAGCTACTGTATATGTGTGGGTGTTTGTGTTCACATTGACACACACCACAAAGCCACCAGGCATTGGTTTGTCAGGAGTATTCATAAAAAAATACAGAACGTATTTCCATGAAACTTGGTAGAAGGATGGGACAAGGCCCAAGAAAGAACCCCGGTAAATTTTGGCATGGGTCCAGACATTTGTTGAATTCTGAATGGATCTCCTGCAGCTTTAAAGGCTCAGTGTGTAGAACTCAGTGACATCTAGTGTTGAAGTGAACATAGCATCTGATTACCCCTCACCTCACCCTCCCCTTCCAAACAGGAGAACCTGTGGAAACCTTCAGTTGTCATGAAAAATCAAAACGTGATAGTTTGTATGACTGTAAAAAAACATGGCGGCCTCCGTAGAGAGGACCCGCTCCTGCTTTAAATATAAACTGTTTAAATATAAAAGGACTCATTCTAGAGTAAAGAAAACAACCAGAGAAAACATGACTAGTTTTTTTTTTATATATTCCATTTCTACCATTAGATCCCTTTCACCTAAATCTTACACACTAAACCTTTAAGGCAGATTTGACCAATTTAAGGGAAGGAAGTGTTGATGCTGTGGCTTCAAACAAATCAACGCATGGACACTGAGGAGTGTAATAATATGTTTGGTTCATTGTGTGGTGGATCACTCAGGATGGATGTTAGTACCACATCTGACTGAGTTCTATGAATGACTGTGTGTGGCTGGATTAAATCTGAGGTGAGTGTTGGGCCTTGACGGAGGTGTGCGTTCTACTGAGACCCATTCTGGTAACATTTGATAAACACTTCCTCAGCTCCTTTCCTTGGCACATTTCCTTTCCTTGATTAACCCTTTCACATCTGCAGCCTCCTTATTGCCTCTCGTCCGGTCAGTCCATGGTACCTGCCATTTTCTTATTGCAACTGTTCCCTCTTCCCTTCCAATAACACCGGATGAGGAAGCTCCACAAGCCGAGATCGCAGTGGGAATAAAATGTCTTTGCCTTGAACCAAACGTCAAGGATGAGGAAAGATTAACTTCCCGACGTCTGTGTGTCAAGTAAAGTGTTGTGTGTGTGCAGCTCGGTCATATGAGCAGGATTTCAGGCTCTGACACGGCGCAGTAGAGCATGAAGCCCATCTGGTCCACCTGGTCCTCTGACAAGCCGCTCAGCAGATTGACAGCTGGTTTGAAGTAGCTGTGTAACGCCCCTTGCTCAAGGTAGCCAATCAGCTCTGTGATGCACTGCTGGAATCTCACATGCAGGCTGGACTCGCTCCAGTCGCTTTCACCGTCACTGAGGTGCAGGATGAGATTGGCCAGCGGGGCAGCTGGGAGCGGTCGCAGGGCCGGGTTCAGTCTGCACACCGCCTTCAGGATCTTGAGTGTGTGTCTGCGGCGGCCGTCGTCTGCGGCGTCGAGTTGTGCCAGACGCTGAGTTTCCCACGGGTAGAGCGACAGGTGCCAGGCGTTGACCCAGGGAGAGGTGAGCTCGGGCTGGGCAGTCAGGACAACGTCCTCCTGCCTCAGCAGAGGCAACATGGAGATGAACAAAGGTGGATCACTGGTCTCTACTCCCTCGTCATCACGAAGCCTAAAGGATTAAAGCAGAAAGGTTTATTTGAAAGGTGAAAATTACAAGACACAAACATGGATTTTCTACATCTATGCCTCTGTAACTGTGGCAAATTGTTTATTATCACTCTGAACAATCAACATGAAGGAAAACAAGGAATAACTTTTAACATCCTGTATATTCAGCGCATTCAAAGAATTGGCTGCAGACCATTAGAGACAATGGGAAGGTTGTTACTCATCACCACCTACAGATTCTTACCAGTGATACTTTGCCTCCTTGCTGATGACTTTTCAGATTTAAAGCAAAGGTACTTTAAGTCAACTGTGGCTAATTTCCAACACACTCACCGAATCTCCAGTCTCGGGTCCGATCCTCCCGGTACTGGTCTGATGAGACAGTACATCACGCTGCTGATTGACGGCCAGTTTATAGTTTCCAGGACAGCTTTACTCAACATGTTCCCAACAGCTTCTGCAGACAGGTAGCCACCCACCAGGTGCCTACAAGACAAGGGGAGAGAATGCTTTTAGAGAAAATACTCATTTTCCAATGATGTTTCTGCTTCATGCCTTTACCAGCGTACTCCAGAGTTTGATGAAATCTCGTGGATTCATCTCTGTCATTTTAAAAATATTGATTTGATTCTATGTTAATGTTAAAAGTATTAATCACCTGTCCCAGTAGCTCCGTCCTCTTGGGAAATATTCCAGATTAACCCGGCGGACCATCCAGTGCAGAGGGTGTGTGATCAGAGTCTCCTCCCCCGGGATGAGCCGCCACAGAGAGGGTTCCAGCTGCAGAGGCATGAGCAGACACACATGGTCTGCAGTGACCACCTAAAACACACACACAGAGAAACAAACTCAGCTGGCAGTCGTTTTACATCTCACCATCCCTGAGGTGCAAAGCTTAAAGTGAAAATCAGCAGCACATTTTTGAGCGTGTCCATGTTTGTACCTGAAGGTCGTCCACCAGAGAACCGCCGAGCCTCATTTCCCCCAGCGGCATGTCGGGGTGACGGCTGTGCAGGAAGCCTTGGATCTCCGTGCAGATGTCCAGAGCCAGAGCCTGGGCTCTCTGGACCTCATGTGGAGTGAGCGCTGCCCTCGTCTGATAGTACTGCTGCAGACGCTCCTACACACGGTTAATCAATGATTCAGAACATGACAGAACAAATCAGACACTGGGACAATCTTGACTGTCTGTCTGTACAGAAGCAAATCATTCACACCAAAGCTTTTTGCCAAGAACAATCTAATATACTGCTTTGTTTCAACTATTCTTCACTGAGTCGTAAGTTCCAGAGATGCCAAATAGGAAACTGTGATGTTCAGCAGCTCGTAAAAGATCATCTGCTCTAGCTTTATTCAAAGGCAAATCACATTGTTTCAATTACCCTGTTATGTCCAGTTATGCATTTGCAGCCGCTCTACTACCATTTAGTGAGCATATGATTTCATGTTGCTGTTATAGAACGACTGTGGCTCTGCTTGTGTGGATGTTCTGCCCACGAACACAAAGCCGTTTCATGCTTGTTTGACTTCTTCCATATAGTCAGTGCACACACTCACATCGTATTTTGATGATTCAGGGCTCTAGGGACTCAGTGCAGCCGAAGCAGTGAATAACAATGTGCATCCCCTAAGCACTGCGCTTTAAAAAACATGTTACACATGAATAAATGAATGAGCCAACACTGAGCAGGGCTGTTAGAGCAGCTGTTGGGACTGAATGCATAATGTGTCTCTTCAAGAGCTCGGAGCTGAAATGTCAGGAGTACCTGCAGAGTGAGGACACACAGCTGGAGCCGCTTGGACTTGGACTCAGGTTTGGACAGCTGAGGCTGCTGGTTCAGGTCATCTGAGTTGGAGAAAGGTTAGAGCAGCTGTCAAGTCACATCAGAGGGTTTACGAGGAAGATTAGAATAATGAAATGTGAAGTTTAGTATTTGGGATGTCTTATTTGAGTCTTCCTACTGTTAATACCTTTCTGTTGTCTCACTGCCTTGGTAACATGTTTCTTCACCACGCCCTCGATGCCCTTCCTGATCATCTCGGGTGAAGCCGAGCTCAGCTCCTCCCAGCTCTCAGCCAACTTCTGCTCCACCTTCTCATCATCGGTGGCGCGGCCTGCGCGCTCTATCAGCTGAACACAAACAAACACACATCGTCACAATCACGCAGTCGTGCATGACAGCGCAGTGATAATGCCCTGCACTAATACAGAGCACAGTGCACACAGACAGATAACTTCAGCCTCATGGAACTTCAGACTGAGCAAGTTTTTTTTGCATATATTACAAACTGCTGACAACATTCTGATGCGTTGTATTTTCTGAGGCCAGGCAGCAGTTTATCTAAGAACATATAGAAATCTACAAGTTCATGTCAGCGTTTTGCTGCTTTCAGTGATGTGAGCTGATAAGACTTATATCACAGGGTCTAATCATGAGTCAGTCTCAGCTGTCAATCATGAGGTTTTACATTATTATTCAAGCATCAAATTAATAATTAAAACCAAACTTCTTTGATAAATGAATACTTGAATAAACATCAGCGTAATAAGAACTACATAAAAATTAAAGAAAACATTTTTGATAAAAAACTGATTTGACTAACATGGAGGAGGTGGGGTTTATGAGCTATGCTGCAGCCAGCCACCAGGGGGCAATCAAGATGCTTTGGCTTCACTTATGAGTCATATCATCTTTCTTCACCTAAAGTGAGTGGCACAGAGCTGCTGTGTAACTAGTCAGAGGCAGAGGATAATATGTTTATCCTTATTAAAGTAAAGCGCTATGGAGGAAAACAAATTTATAAATATACATATACCATATAATATTGATTGATTATATTTAAGCAGGAACAGTAAGCACATGACAAGGGAAAATAAAGAAAAATAACTTTCTCCTGAGTCTGAATTATGCAATGATTCAAGTCTTGTCCAAAATACATATGATTTTTTTCCGTATTCCCAAGACGTAAGAATATGAACGACCCAGACGTGCTCCTGACAACCTGAGAGACACTCACCCGTTTCACTGCCAGTGTAGCGATTCCCAGCACGGCAGCTCCCCCAATTCCCAGAACCAGCCGAGCATTGGACAGCAGGAAGTCAATCACCATGCCAATCCCATCCTCTCCTCGCCTCCGACTCCCCTGGAAGTTCATTGCTTCCTTTCTTTGTGGTTACCCTTGGAAAGAGAGAATGCATAAATTGAGGCGAGTAGAAATAACAGGAGACACGACAGTCAGGTGGAGGTGACATAAAGTCTACCTGCTGCATTCTGTATCTCTAGTATCATGGCAGAGTAAACCACGAGACGATTTTAAATATTACATTTTCTCACCAGCAGAATATTAACATATTAACATACAGGTAAAAATTCAAGGACATATTTGGATAAATAAGTCAAAGATATACAAATTCCTTTATAGTCGGAACAAGGAATCACTGAATAGTTTGATAAAAGTGAAGGAAATTTTAATTTGCTTCATTTCCACCAACTCTAGACTCAACTGAACATCTATGGGGAGATTATTAGATTAAGGAGATAAATAAATTTGACTTGAACTTGATGGTGAGAACAATTTTTCCCACCATTCATGACTCCGTCAACAAGCTGCAGTTCTGGGAAACCGCCCACTAAACTGCAGTGTTTTCAATGGCTTTACCCAGGGTGCATCTGGGGTCATATTATAAATCTTGTTTTTGCAAACAAGAAGCTCACAGGATGATTAGACATGCATTCCTCTGATTAAACAAAAGGGTGGCTGTTGGAATGTTTCTCTTGGCTGCGTGTTGGAGAAGTTCCAGTTGAATATGTGGTTCCTCTTTAAGCAGATACACTGACTGTACAGCAGGATTAAAAACCACAGGTGTAATTAATGGCATTACCGATGGTTATAGCTTCTGTTCCAGTGTTTCTGACTCAGCCACATGGAACACAGCCCATTGTTAACGTTATTAATCACAGTTTGGAGTTTTTTTTCAGAGGCCGAATCAAAATGTCCGTGGTTGCAAAGGCCTATAGTTAGAACGGACACCTGTCTGAGCAGATGGCCGGTGATAAGGCAATATGTCTCCGCAACTTTGTTCCTAACTTTAGGGGAAACATTCTAGTTTGATCAGAATCGACAACAGTGAACTCCATGAGCAGACCCATGCAGTATGAATGGAGTATGTATGATTTACCCTGGTTCTTTTATTTTGCTGAACACTGAACACGTGTGTGAAGCTCATAACGTTTCAGCTCCTGGGACCTGAGCGCCAGGAATAACCACTTCAACAGACTGCATGTCCTCTCTCTCTCTGTCCTCTCGTCAGAGCAACAGGGTCCCCAGAATGGCAACACACTATTTATAGACCCAACACATGCCTGAGTCACACAGGCCGGGTCAGATTCACGACAACCTTCCTCGTGTAGTTACAACACAACTAACGTCTGCAGCACGTACAGTACGCAGGTGGCACGTTCACCACCGGAGCAGAGGCCACTTTCTATTTAATGTACAAGGGCTGGCCAATAAAATAGTATCAAATCATAATTTTCATCGATAGCAATACAACAAAAGTTTAATATCTATATAATCTTTATGCATTGTACCAACAGTGAGGTATAACACATAATTGCGACTGATATGAACACTTTATATATTTTAGGATATAATTTTTCGCCATTTCTACCAGCCTCATTAGTTACATTACAAACTGTGGAAGGATCCAGTGTAAGGAACGTATATGAGGGTGAGGGAAAGCTCAATGGACACCACTCATGTGGACACATGTTATCCAACAAGGGTTGAGCTGATTGTAGAAAATGGAGCAGCAGATAAAATCAGTCAATAAGGCTGATGACCATTATACTGATTGTTGTTTTAATTCCCTACAATGGTGAGGAAACATGGCAGCATTTCCAAAATGGTGTTTAAATTGTACAATGCCAACTTAAAATACAACAAGCTGAAACAAATGTGAAGTATTTGTTAAGGCTGGATAACATGGTGAAAAAGATTTCATCATCAAACATCAAATGATATAGATAATTATCACTATAAAAGTCTTTTGATTTGAAAGACTCCTGAGTGAGGTTGTGGTCTTTAACTCTTCTTGAGTAGGAATCTGAAGTAAATCCTTTATGTGTTATAATCCTCTGCACAGTGCCTGCACAATTCATAAGCATTATATCAATATATATATTACAATAATTATCCATATTGTTTCATCGCCCAGCCCAAGTGTTAGGAGCATACCGCCCCCCCCCCCCCCCCCCCAGTTTGTTACTGTCAATGAGGGGACAGACAACTTATCTACATAATACAATGATAATAATGATAATAGAAGTTAATCAATAATTAAGTTAGCTCGCTGCAGCACTTCTCTGTCCTCACTGAAGGTAGCAGCTCTGCGAGACAACAACAGTGAGTTGTTATGTAAGGAAACTGCAAAGAAAGACAAATGGGACTTCTCCTTCTGGGATATTAAATGAAAATGCACTTTTTCACTACTGTGCCGATGGGGGGGGGGGGGGGGGGGGATGTTTGAGTCCGCAAAACACTTTGAGTTGCAGGTGTAGACAGTGTTGCAGCCAAACCCAATACAAGAAGTAAATGGTGACTGACTGTCTAACGTATAAAACTATAGAAAGACAACATAATATGCCTCCAGTCCATACTGCTCCTGTGGTGTTGTCCAAGTGTCTGTAAGCCCCGACATTTAATTGGACTTGAAACTGCTTCATTAACACTATGTTAACTGCTCTTAAATTTGAATGTGTTGGCTTGTGGACACTTGGACGACACCACAGGAGCAGATTGGAGGCTTGTAATGTTGTTTTTCCATTGTTTTATACGTTTGAAGAATTGGTCACTGCTTACTTCAATAGTTTTGGATTTGGCTGTAACACTGTTCACCCCTTAGACTACAGAAGTGTTTTGTGGACTCTTCACCCCCCCCCCACCTTAGTGGTGAGTAGATCATGAGTGGATTGTCAGCTGGGGTGAGTTAGAGGAGAGTTCATCTTATATAAAAACACGTCTTCCTCCTGACTGGATGTCCCACATGTATCAGCTTCACAGATTCAGTTTGAACTTTCAGCTGCTGACTTCTTTCCTCCTTGTGATGCTAACGCCTCCTCCATCCAGTGTTTTTCCACTCAGGCTCCCAGATCGGCCCAGTAAGACGTCCCAGTTAAACACACCGACACGTGTGCGCATTCATCCAAAAGACAGAAATCTAATCTGAAGTATTCCAAACACGAAGAAGAGACGAACAGCTGCCAGTTCCTGTTAGCAGCTAACCTAGCTAGTTAGTGAAGCTAGCCAGTTAGCCGCATTAGCTGTGTGTGCTGGTTAGAAGTACTCACCACTCAGTGAGGAGAGGAATGAAACCGCCTGAATCCGAAACATCAGTTTGTTAAAATGCGTCTTTTTCAATTCGTTATCATCGATAAAACGCAACGTAACTGTCGCTCATCGGTTTAAATATAACTCAGGTAGCTATCAGCTGCTCTTCCTCTTCCTCTTCTTAATAATAATTAGTGGCTTGCACTCAACGTTAAAGCGCACTAGCGCCCCCAGCAGCCATCCCGGGAACTGCTACTATAACGTTCATTCTATTTATTCATGATAAATTCATAAAAGTTTCCTGGAAAGAACCTTGACGTTTAGAATACAAGCGATTCAAATGATTGTTGCTGTTTCAAAATTGATTCCTGAAAAGAAACCAGCTCCATTTAAACACCAGAGAAATATTTAATAATCAGGTATTAATGGGACATTTGATTGTTGTGTGTTTGTAAGATCCACCCCTTTCCTCTTAATATAAATTTAGCGAGCTTAGCAGAAAAAACTGGAAATGCACCAGCTGATCACTGATGTCGACTAAATTAAATGGTTTCTTTCCAGGAAACATTTAAGGAGATTAGTTGGAACTAAACCAACCCCCTGTAAAATAGAGCATTGCCAATAACACCATTACAAGAAGGGGCACTTACAGTTTTGCTGCTTTAAATCAATACATTGTTCTCCCTACATATTCATGACCTGATATGTTGTGATAGTCTCTTACAGCTAAGGCCAAATCTACTATTAATGTTTTATATTTCTTTTTAACTCAAGACCCAAACAGAATTATGTCCAACTTAAGTAGATGTAATGTCTCCTTTTTCTTTACCAGTGTTTATTGTAAAATATCAAATTTAATTTAACTAATACAATTTGCAAACTTTATTTCTCATGTATTACCGGTAATAAGTTTGGAGACTGTGCTGCCTCTGATTGTGCAAATGAAAATATTTAAAAGAAGACAAAAAGTACAAACCCTTTATACATTTGATTGCAAAGATCTCAACACACACAAAAACAACAGGGTGATAATATGATTACTAATGTGATTCGTTAGTATGTCGTCCATCTTCATATATATCGTCTATGGTCACGATTATATAGCCGCTGCATCATTGAACAGAGAAGTTATCATGACACTGCTTGATCAGTTTAAACAGGTTACAAACTGCCTCAAAGTAATGTCACATCTAACATGAACTATATGAACAAGTTACACTGATCACGTGAAGCGGGATCATATAAATTATATGTGAATCTTAACGGCTCCATCGATGACATGAGAGTCAATGTTAATCCAGTCAAATTGAAGAGTTCTGTGATGTTTCAGTGGCTGATCATTTAACAATCAGCATAGTTTTAGGACAATTGTGATTTAATGATGAGAAATTAACTATTTTCAGCCATATTTTAATAAGACGTCACCATCTTTATAACCACTGAAGCTCATTGCACCACTGTAAGTGCTGCCACTGCCCACAAGGCTTGGTGTCCGTTCCCTGGCAGAGGAGCTCCAGTATTCTTCATGAGAAGTTAAAACTTTTTACTAACATGTTCACAACTCCAGCAGCGCTTCAGGAAAACCATGAACGCCGCCCATCCTATTTGTAGAAAGTAATATCTGCTCTGTGGTTATTTTTATTCTTGTGTAACTCCAGACTAACCAGTCGGCTAATGAGTGCCTCTGGAAATATGGCTGACTCAGCAGAAAAAAAATGCATACAGCAAACAAACCAAACTATGACAGTTTCATCTGAAGATACCAACCAAGAATTTAAACCCAAGAAAACAAGACGTAATAAGTTTCGGCTTTGCTCCGAAATCACTACAACTCGAATGAGGAAAAGTTAGATTTAATAGAGATTAGCAATAACATGGCATCTGTCACTATATCAGGAACTGCAACCTCAGACTGAAACTAAAGTGTAAAACAAGGCCTGAGTATATTTCCTCACTCCATTAAGCATCAGTTAAGTTGACATCCCATAGTGTGACCTTCAGGAAGAGGAACCACGGCTGAATCAAATAAAAACACAGAGCCTGGTAGGAAACCGGACAGTCACTGCAACCTGAACTGTGACAGAGGCTAAAGTTAACAGAGAGGAAGGAGATGGGATGGCACAGTAAAGGTTTGGATTAGAGATGAAGGTGAAACATAAAACAAACAAAAAAGTTTCATTCTGCATAAAAGTTCCCCCCATCAAAGACTATACAAATGTTTTGTACATTATAACAAGTTAGATCACAGCCCAGGTTTTTCTTTTGTACAAGTCCAGAGGTGCATCTTCCTTTCAGCTCTTAAGGTCTGTACATCTTGGTTACAAAAAAATACATGCCATTTCGTATCTATGCACATTAGGAACAAAATAAATGTTTGATTTAAAGGTAATCGAACAGTTAGACAACAGAGTCGAGCTGCAGCAGGTAACATGAAGTTCTATAAGGTGCAGCTTCGTCTGCCAGGAAACAAATATACACTCAAAACCAAACTCAAAATGCAGACGCTACGATGACTGGGCTCCGTGCGCCAGACTAAAACTGGAGCAAGAGAAAAACGATGTCTGATCAAATCAAGTTACGAGGCTAAAATACACAGAAGAAACGATAATATTTTAATAGTGTACGTGTGTGTGAGTGACGGGCGCTCAGTGGCGCCTCATTTTGACTTTGCGTCCTGAGCTCTCCCGGTGTTTGTCGGAGTCCTGGCCGCGCCGCCAGTAGGTCTCCGAGCTGCCGCTGCGGCGCCGCTGTCGGGAGAATGACGGGTGTCTGTTCTCCTCTTTATCCATCTCCAGGACCCTCGGCCTGGTGGGGGGGGGGGAAAGAGAGAGAGAGAGAGAGACGTCAAGTCATGTTTAGATCATTTTACAGATGTGGACTGATTGTGCATTAGTTTGCCTTTATGTTCTTTACACTAATGTGTGTTAAGCCCATTTTCAACTGGTCAATAAACCAACTGACATCTGCCTTCTGTCTGACACCCGAGTTGTTTTTTTACATCTTGTGAACAACGTGCAAACAGTGATTCTTTTATTTGCATCATTCAAATTGCAGCTCAGGCAAGACAGCGACATGAGAAAGCTCAGTTTCCGGCGCATTTGTGACAGCAAACACTTTTTAAACAGGTTTACCCGTGTTTAAAAACTAAAAAGAGGTATTATAATGTCTCTGTGTTTTGTTTTGCTTGTATTGAACGGAGGACATTTGTCCGTCTGGAGGTGATTTGTGATTACAAATACACAGCGGAGTCCAAAAGTCTGAGACCACTTTTGGCTGACTGGCTGTTGGGACAACCCCCCCACCAGCCACGACTAATCTGCCGCATCGTTGGACCGCAAAAGAAAACCCATTAACTTCTCACTCCATTCCAACTGCAGGGCCGGTCCCAGTGGTTAAGTCCAGGGCTGAATCTCAGTCCCAGTCAGACCACGGCTCTCCACCATGTGACTGTCTGTTCATTCATGTTCTTACCTCCGTTTCTACCACTCTCTGTCTTTGCCTCCTACAACAACAGACCACTTTCAAAATAACATGTGTCATGATAACAGACGGAGGACATGACAGCTCCCCAAAGGTAAAGACAAGTGTACAAGTCATAAACCCAACCTCCTCCATGTTAGTGGATGGGACATGGATCAAACTCAAACATTGATGTACACCTCAAAGATGGTTTCTGTCATTTTAGGTAGTAAGATTGATTGTAATTAGTATTTAAATTATATAAACACAGGGTGAACTATCATGATTGACAGCTGAGACTGACTATTTATTGGTCAAGCTTGCCCAAACACCCCCCCCCCAGCACTACTGTGCAGAATCTGACTCCAGATGAAACCAGCGTACATATCTGATATATTACTGGATAGTGGGAGGAAGTGGAGGTGCGCTGTCCATCTTTATTTACAGCCTATGGTCATGATCGTGTAGCCACCATGTACAACAGAGTCTGTATTGGGGGGGGGGGGGGGGGGTATACCTGTGTGCAGCATCGGGCCGTGCTCTGCGATGAGAATGAGAGCGTTTGGCCTTCAGAGGAGCGGGTCTCTCTACAGGGGGCGAACTTAAAGGGCTGTCGCAGTCCACTCGAGGGGCATCGGCTCTGGTCCTGGCAGGAGGAGGAGGAGGAGGAGGAGGAGGAGGAGGCACATGGGTTAGACCTGGATGTTATAAAACTACCATATTGTCGGGGTCAAAGTTTGCTGACTCACTTTCGAAGGATGATGACAGCACGCCGCGCTTTGATGTCCTGGGGCCGGATGCAATGGGTGATGTCATCTGCAGCGTAGCCACTGAGGAGGAGAGAAAGCTTTTTTTTTAAGTGACAAAGACAACAACCTCAGCAGCTGCAGAACCGACAGGGATCGAACATCCAACAGACAGTCCGGCCTGAATCACCTGAGCACCGTGACGCTGCCTCTCCTCACGGGCAGCACGAACACCGGCTCGGACACCCGGATGGGTTTGAACTGGAAGCGGCAGCCGAAGCACAGAGCGCTGTCACTGAAGAAGGACACGGACACGATGGGCCGGGCGAAGATGTGCAGGGGGTCCACGTGGGACACGATGCACCCCCCGGGCTGGTAATCATTGATCACCGCACTGTTGACAAACCCTTCCGGGATCACTCCGTTGGCCACCAGCCGCTTGATCACCAGCTCGTCCACCCAGCCGGGGATGTCGTCCACCTCCCCTTTGCGGTACAGCCTCTCCTGGCCCGGGCCACGCTTCTCCAGCTGGGCCCCGTACGTGTAGCCCTCCCCGAAGAAGTACTTGTTGCGGAGGGGCGCCCTGTCCACGGTGTGTTCCCGGTAGAGCCCGGCCTCTCCCTGGGCCACCACCTCGTCGATCTTCTCCTCGATGAGGGCGCACTCCTCCGGGGTGAAGGCGTCCTCCTGCAGGATGCTGCTGCTCACCCGGCGGGCCTCCTGCTCCCGGAGCTCCGCGCTGTCCTCGCCGTGCTCGCACTCGTCGCCGTCTGACTCCCGGTACTCGCGCTTCCGCCCCTTCCCGCTGCCGTTGCTCGTCCCGTCCACGTATTTATTTTTGGACTCGTCCCTGTGCGGAGGCATGGACTTGAGCTTCTGCCTCAGGTCGGAGAATCCGCCGGCTGCCATGTCAGCCACGACGCTAGAAAAAAGGCACTGTGACGGGCGTGTTGCTGCGTGTGCTCCCGACCAACAGACGTGTCAGCGCCGCATGTCAGTGCCGGGTTCACCGACCCTGGAGAATGTGACCGCTGTCAAGCCCGAGTATCGATGAGGGGGGGATCGGTGGCTAAAGGGAGCGTGCAGCGCTTACAAGTAGCATAGGCTAACGTGCTACACCGGCCTGTGGACACTACAACAACCGACCGGTGTGGAGCTCAACAACAAACAAGAAACGAGAGATTAATAAACAAACAGATGATGCGATCAACGCTGCGTCGGGGCCGCGACACGCTCAGCCAGCGGTGCGGCTAACGCTAGCCCGCCGAGCTTGCTAAGGTAGCCTCGCTAGCCTGGCTCGGTGTGTCAGTCGCCGCCTGGAAGAGCCGACAAACCCCGCAGAGACATTTCACATGTCCCCGCCGGACCTCGGAGCACCGGACACGTTCCACCTCAGGTCCGCGGAGCCCCCCGGAGCAACATGGCAGGAGACGTGACGCAGGGCTGGAGCTCGGTCGGTTGTCAGCATCACAGACGGATCACAGACCGAGTCCCAGGGAGAAAACGCTGGAAATAAACTCGTGGAACCTGCTGGGGATCTGCGCATGCGCCGTGGAGAGCTGCCACCGAGGGGGCGTGTCCGTCATGTGTCCTGGACGCGGATTTATTACAGGAGCGTGAGGGGGATATGACGTCACTGCTGCTAAATCTGTCCCATAATAATAATAATAATAATAATAAAAAGTCAAGAAGTGAGATAAGTACAAATTTATTTAAACTCACCCCTTTACCAGATTCTTATTTATCTATAACTATATCAATTATAGTAGTTCATACTTATGGGCCAATATTCATATCTTCTATTCATTAATTCTTTGTGTAAATAATAATAATAATAGCAGAAAATAGAATGAAAAGGTTTTCAAATCAAGCTCTATTCTAATTTCAACATTGTCCTACATGATGGAAGGAAAACATGTAATTACTTAATTGCTTAATGTTTTTATTTGAATGATTTAATATTCTGCAGGAGAGCTTGAACATTTAAGCCTTAAACCGATAAAGCCTTTTCTGAACCTAAATGTTTTTATCAAAGCATTGATACAAATCATTTCATTATATAATCTCAAACTGATACAGATTGAAATAAAATATTTGTTTTTTTATTGCTGTTTCATCATTTTAATAAATAAGCACAGAAGTGCACATATATATCTTTAAAAACTTTTTACAAAATAAACAGGTTGATATGAACATTGGTTGAACAAAACAATGATTTACACCAACATCAAGTGTAATAGTCAAAAGTAATACAAAATTTAAAAAAAACATCAGTTATAAAACACTGTAATAAAGATACAGATAAAAACCTATTTAATGTGAAATAAATGAAAACCACAGTAGGAAAAACTATTATCAAGTTGTAACTATGAAAAGAAACATTAAATAATATTCATATTCTTGGTATCTAGGCTGAATTCTGTGCAGTAAATATAATACATTAAACCAAAACACTTACGCACTGACTTTAGTGACTGAGTAAGCTGTAAAACAAACACCTGAAGTCAAGAGGTAGATTATTTTTGCAGGTTTCATTTCCATGTGTGTTTGTGTGTGTGTATGTGAGCTTTCAAGTGTGTGTGCACAGTTCAGCCCGGTGTTATAACATGGTGATTTCGCTGGGTGGTAGGGTGAGCCTCTTCTCCCGCACTAACATCATGTTTTCCACCTGCATGGCGATGACTCGACACAGCTCCAGACCCTGTGGACAAACACAACCAGTGTCAGCACGGACACTGAACCACAGCGACACAAAAAAATCATTACCAGCATGCGCTGCCTCTGAAGTGTGTCCTTGTCCGTGTGTTTGCTTGCGTAATCACCTGCTCCAGCTGCATCTGAATGACCCGTTGTGTGTTCATGTCCCCCAGGGTGAGGTCGACATACGGGTAACTGGTTCCAGCAGTGGGCCTCTGGGTGCGGCTGGACTGCACGTCCACCAGGGGGACCACTACCATCAGCTCCTGCACCACAGAGTCCACACGTGAGACACTTCAGACTGCAGATACATGAGACTACGTCTGGGCTCAGGTTTCAGTCACGATGAGCTGAGTCATATTAGTGTTTGTGTGTGTGTGTGTGTGTGTTGGGGGTGTCCTTACATGGGTATTTTTGTGCAGGAAGTGCAGCCCATGTTGATTGACAGCGACAATGCAGGGGGCATAGAAGGTAGTGGAGCTGCTGCTGTGGATGTAGAAGAACGAGGAGCCGAACATGGGGAACGCACTGATCAGGCCTGCACACGCCCAGACACAAAAAGATCTCGTTAAAGGGACAATTCACAGATTTTGCAAAATCAATTTCACTTAAATTAAATTATTAGTTGTATAATGCTTTTGGGCTCTGCTTGAGTTTTCTCAAAATAACCCTGAGGCTGGAGGAACAGTGTTTAAACAGTCTGTGTTCCACATAAAGGAAAAGAAGATTAAAAACATGTGTAATTACCAGTTCATTTAATGTCTCATGAAAGATTCAGGGTTTAGTTTAATTATTGGAAATGTCCGACGCAACATTTTGGAGGCCACTGGAGAGGAAAGCTCAAAGAACTATTGAGCTTTGGTGTTTGTAGTTAGACCATTAAAAAGAAAAATCTATCTCTTAACTTAATGGTAGAACAAATAAAATCACTTTATTCCTTCTTGTGAACAGAGGAAATATCTGTAAGTGTGACACATAACCAATGATTAATTCAGCTTCACAGATCATTCTTTGAAATGTGGAAACAGGAGAATAAAGCCTTAATCTACTTTTAACTGTATGACATTGTTCAATCACTGAATGTGGCTTTATGAATAATACTAATGTAACTTGAAGGACATAGTCTGGTCTTTTTTAATCTGCTGATGGTGTGACGGTTGATTTATATGTTTGCTGTTGTTTTGTTGGGGTACATTGTGAATTTAAATGTGGGGACAGTTGGGCTTTGGCAGAAGGTTTGAGCTCCACTGATACACAAACAAAGATCTTACCCATGAACTGCGCTCGGGCCTGGTGCGGATTCAGGGCCTGCACTTGTTGCATGTGCTGCGTCACCATGGTACTCCACTGCTGGGGCGGCTGCTTCTTGAACAGAGGTGCGGAGATGTACTCGGATAACTCATGTCTGGAGGAAGGGGGGGGGGGGGGGCAGAAACAGAATCTAAGATAAACACAAGTCTGCTTCGCTCTGTGATTTCCAGCATGTGTCACAATGATTTTCAACGGCTCAGTGAGTCGCCTCTGCTCTGCGGCTGGCTGAGTGTGTGGGCGGAGGGGGAGACGATGATAACTACAGTAAGAGCAAGAAACAACATTCAACAGTTGAGAAAGATAAAAAAAAAAAAGAAATCATGAAGTCAAGCAACCATCAAGTGAAAATGTTTTCATTTGATGGTATTCTTCACATTTCAAAACTGTTTAAAGAATAAAATCTATAATTTTCTTTAATTTGAATATTATATATAGGATGTTACATCAGTTTTTTCTGGATTAATCACAAACGACAAGAATAAAGCAGTGAAGATGTCTTCATTCACTTTCTGTGCATCTTCATTGTCTGCACGTTTCAATAGGGTGGTAAAAAATCTAATTATGATTTCTCGTGTTTCCATCTTGAGGCAAACAACACGGAGAGGAGTGAGCAAACGGAAAGAACTGGTGAAGCAAATGAAAAACACTCTTGAGACCACGATGGGTTCTGTAAACTGAAAACACGTCGGCCATTTCCCCTTGTTTCTGTTTGCTCACATGCTGGGGACGAAGACCATGTCTTTGGCTCTGTGCTGCAAAGCCGCCAGTTTGGAGATCTGGTGGAGCTGTTGATCGCTCACTTTCCCGTCTGGGAGCACATTAAGAAGGCCTTTACGGTAGTCCGGCAGGATCTACAAATACACACATACAACATTTACCCACACACATAAACGCCACATTTATACTGTGTGTATGTGATCACACCTGGTGTACCTGGTTATAATGCATCGCCACACACAGCTCGTTCTCAAACTTGAGCGGTTGAGTCCAGACGACTCGTCTGAACCAAAAGCTATAGCTGGAGTCGACCACCTCGGCCTCGGTCGCAACATCCAGGATGTACTCGTGTTTGTTCAGAGGACGCACATTCTGACCTGGACTCACACGCAAAACAACAGACGGTTATTGGTGACAACGAGATATGAATATTATCTAAATTGAGCATAAGCTACTCAGATAAAGAGCTAATAAAGGTTTCTCTGCAGTCCAGAGCTCCGGATCAGTTTCCGACCTCCACAAGCAGAATACAAACTACAAAGACACAATATAAAACTTGAAAAGTCATGTAAATATTTGCGAAGCCGCGTGCTGTGTGACGTGCTGTGTTTCTGAATAGCATAGAGGCGTGAGCAGCTGTCAGCTGTTCTCATGTGGAGATGGTTAATGTTAAAACAGGAAAAATAAACAGCAGAATGCAAAGTGTGCTGTTGGAGCGCTGCAAGGGGAGAAATCAGCACTGGAGCTTTCAACACGGGAAACATGTTAAAGCAGAAGAAACAGAAGTGAAGGATGTATTAATTCACTCGTGGGATATAATTGACTCATTAGGCAACATTTTGTAAGATGGATACATGAGAGGAAATTGTGTTTCTGATTGTTACAGACAGAGACGTCAGTGTTGTGTGGTATCTGTATCGGAAATGAGAAGCTGTTATTGAACACGTTCGTGTTATTGTTCCACGGCAGCCATATCAGCACTCGATTGACTTTTCTCCCGCAGCTGGAAAACCAAAGAGCAGCCTGATCTGTGATCTGTGATTGGTTCTGCTCCACTGACAATGATGAGGAGATTAAATGTGTGCACTCATACAACGTTTGACATGTGTGTGTGACAGAGAGGGAGAAGCAGACGTCTAGGGAGCACACCTCTGTTGGTGACTAAAAATATGGCATATTCCTCCATGGCCTCCAGCCTGTGTAAACCCATCTCATAGCACAGCTCCTCAATCACCTCCAGGGCAACCTGGAAAAAAACACACAACAGCATCAAACCCGCACGTCTGTGAGCACCCGGCTCCTTGAGGATGGCTGTGCTGGTGAACAGAAGCTGAACACCTACAGAGCAGGTTTTGATTTTCACATGGCGTTCGATTCCTCCAGGAAACAGAACGAGCTGCCGCTTTGAACTTCGACCCGCCTGAGGAGGAACAAGCACACAGTCATTCAATATAGATACGGTTCACACACTGGACAAGTTGTACTGGGGCTGAAACCTATATCCAGAAATAACAAAGTATAAATATATAGGTTCAACTTTGAGAAAAAAACATAAGAATAATCAAATATGATGCCTTGTGGTTTAAATTACACCAAATATGTGGTAGTAGATGTTTCAAGGAAAAGGATGAGGATATTCTTTAGCTTCCTTATTGTCAAAAAATCTTGTAAAAATAACAAATTGAACATCTTCCTCTTTAATTATGTTTAGCCCCAAGCCCTCTGCTCCCTAAATAAATAAATTTGTCTTTTCCTAAAACGGCCAAGAACTTTATTTATTGTTTGGGGAACTTATTACTCAAAGAGGAGTTGATAGTGATTTTGTTAGCAGACTGTTTTCATGCTATAGTGGTCGTCTTCATCATTATGGAAGAACATGTCACCAGGATTTTATCCTCAATGTTGTGTGCGCTCAACGTTGAGGATAATATCTGTCAGCATTAGGATACACAGGAAATTCATTGTTGTCATAAACAGATTTAATGTAAAGAGAACTTCATCAAACTCATCCTTCTAAATTTGCTCCATTTTTTAAATCATCTAGATGCTGCTTACATTAATATTAGTAATATTATAACATGAAATAAAATTAGCTGCCAATACTTCGACTCTATAATTGAATGAGAAAAGAAATTGTACATGTATTTGAGTATATTTACACTCTAATTACTAGTTCTGAATACTTCTAGGACCTGAATACTTCTTCCACCAGTGCACTGACCATCATAGCTTTCAGCTCCATGCTGTTGGGCGAAACAATGCGGCCGCCATATTGGAAAGTCTTCTTCAGGTTCTGCTCGCATGCTTTAGCTATACCTGTCATATTAAAAGAAAATGTTACATGCTAGTTGCTTGGGCAGCAGATTGTCACATGTCAATCACGTGTGTGTGTGTCTGTGTGTTTCACCCTGATACTGAGCCCCAGCGCTGCGAGAGGCCTGCTGCAGGTACTTCAGGAGGAACGGCTTCAGGACTTCAGAGCAGCGATGGAAAGCAGTCAGGATGTACAGCAGCCTCCAGCCTCGTTGGCAACTATCTCTGCTCCACACAGGAGACCACAGACACACAAACACACAAAGCATCATGGTGAAGAAAGAGACGCGTGGCGTGCGTTGTTTGTGATGTGGAACGTGCAGTGGTTCAGCAGACTCACGGTTTGGAGCTGGTGTTGCCATTAAGCTGTTTGAGGAGCTGGCAGTAAGCCTCATCCCGCATCAAGGTGAACTCTCCTATGAGCTGAGGACACACACACACACCGTACACACGCACACCATACACACACACACACACGCAAACACACACACATTAGCAAACTGTCGAAGAGAAAAAGTTTGTCTACCACATAACTCTGCGTGTCCTCACCTTGAGGAACGTGCTGACTGCCTCGTGCTCCGTCAGTCCCCTTGATGGCGAATCACCCATGAAACGCATGGCCACTACACAAAACACACAATCAGACACACACAGAGCATCTTTTATCAGAAGAGGACGTCTTAGGAGCAGAGTCACTGTAACAGGAGGAGAAAAACTTACATATGAAGAGATCAGCGGCCACTCTGTTCATGTGCGCATCCGTGAACTCTATCAGAGACTCGGTCAGAGGAGTCTGAAGAGGAGAACATCATGAGAGAAGTGTTATAAGGAAGAGCTGATAGAGCCCGAGACCACACAGCCTCTGGAGAAGAGAGCTGGTGTGTTAAGATTCTGTAAGTTACAGGAAGAAGAAGAGGCACCTTAGAGAACTTGATCATTTCACTGGGCTCCCTGGAGTCTCGGTTCTTGCCTTTGCCTTTCAGGGAATCTCTGAAGAGAAGATCAGTGACAAATGAAGACTTGAGATCAAAAAAGGAAAGAGAGCTTGAATAAAAATATATATTATAGAAATACAACATTTCCAGAAGATAAACTCCTTATTTTAAATTTTTTATTCTATGAAAGTGTAGAATCATTTACATTAAACTGACTCTGATTCTCTCACTATTCTGACTCGACCCCATCTATGTATTTGTATCTAGAGAATTCCCTGAAATCTTTAAAAATAAGATGGGGTTGATTTCAACCACTGAAATATTTTACAAAATAATATGTTTTGAATGTAACACCTGCAATCAACAGGTGTTTTCTGTGTGTGGTCAGACTATTGTTTGAGTGACAGCTCTGCTCTCCTGGTAATTCTGCAGCCCCTGCAGGAGAGTACAACTTGTTGACCTGTTATCAATATGATCACTCATATTATCGCTGGAGGCAGGGTGTTGTTTTTGCCCCTGTCTCTCTCTCTCTATATATATATATATATCTGTGTGTGTGTGTGTGTGTGTGTGTGTGTGTGTGTGTGCGTGTGTGTGTATGTGGGAATGGGTATAACTTGGGGAAGTTTCTCTGGATGACTTATTTGTATTGCCAACCTATATCATTTCAGGTATTGGAATGATTTAATCACAAAAAAGTCACACAGTGTCCTCATATTGTAAACATAATGTCACAATGACATAATTATTAAATAGCATTATTACAATATGAAAAATATAGCATTTGCTGATTAGGTACATACAGCATGAAGTATTATACTTTTCATAAATTTCCATCATAATTTTACCCGATTTCAACCTGACTATGTCTAATTAAGGAAATTAAATACAACACTGAGGGTGTTTAGTGGTTAAAAGTTTTACGTAAATGCAGTGAAATATTTCTATAAGTATAAAGTATCTTAAAATTGTACTTCTGAACACAAGTTGAGTAAATGTACTTCAATTATTTTTACCAGTATATATAATAAACTAGGTGATGTGTGTCTTTCCATGTGTGAGTTTATATGAGTACATTATTTCTCTTTTTGTCTCACCCCTTCCCGCTGGGTCCCCGTCTGAAGTATTTCCTGGCAAACTCCAAGATGTCATATTTACTGTCCTGCAGGCTCCTCTCATCCAGATCTCCATCAGGGAATCCATCCAGGGAAACTTTCTGAAGGGCAAAGATTGACAGTTAAAAACCACCTGACAGACAGCTGCATGTGTGTATGTGTGAGTGTGTGTGTGCATGTGTACCTCAATCGTCTGATCTATCTCGTGTGCAGCCATGGTGGACGCCACAGCAACAGCAATGGCTGACGACACAGCAAACTGTCCGGCTCCTCCACGAGGCTCGGCCTTACGGTCCAGTGGCAGTGACAGGAAGTCCGGAGCAGCAACGGGATGGACGCACTCGGCCGGAAACGCACCTGAGCGTCCGAACACGGCACCAAACTTCCAGCCTGAGAGAGAGATTACAAAATGCAGTTAAACAAACACACACACACATACACCTGGCTGCTGTGGCCTCCCAGGCTGAGACGTGATGATTGAAAGCTGACACTGACTGAAGAGGACAGTGTTTGTATCTTAATATATTTTAATATTGTAAAAAGAGCTAATGGATTCTTCGTGCTTTTTGTGTATGTATGTGTTGTTATGATGTGTATTGGTTGTGTGTGACTACTTTTTACAAACCAATTGGTCCCTCTGGGACAGTAAAGACGATCTTACCATTAACTTTACCTTTATTCTACTTTTTTAGTATTTCATTCTTCAATGAGTGAGTTTTTATTTCTTATTTTTACGAGTTTTTCTTTATAAGTTTGAGATGTGCTTTGTAAATAAAGATGTGATTTATTATTATTAAATGCTCCTATGAGATTTGACTTCAATGGTTACTGTATGTTGTGAATGAAGGATAACACACTCTGCATCTCACTGAAAGCTTCTCTGAACACCAGGCGAGAACAGGCCACTGCGAAATGCACTTAGTCCTGAAAAACCAACAACTACTTCCTCAACCACAACCAGCTCCACCCAGTTAGGATCTGTCTGTGTCTCCTCCCTTCACATGTGTGTCAGTGTAAGAACCAGTGAACAACAAGCCGTGCACTGTGGGAGATGAGTCACTGCAGGAAGTGAACGAGAAGGGGAGGAGCAGAGAACTGTTTCTGTTCAGAGGAAGTGAAACTGTTCAACAGTCACTGACACCAACTGAAATGGCGGAGCAAGAAAATCAACTGGACAGAGAAAGATTCTGCTGTTCGATCTGTCTGGAACTACTGAGGGATCCGGTGACTACTGGCTGTGGACACAGCTACTGTCTGAGCTGTATTAACACCCACTGGGACAAAGAGGATGCGAGAGGAAGCTACAGCTGTCCTCAGTGTAGACAGACCTTCACACCGAGGCCTGCCCTGGTGAAAAACATCATGTTAGCTGATTTAGTGGAGGAGCTGAAGAAGACTGGACTCCAAGCTGCTCCTGCTGATCACTGCTATGCTGGATCTGTAGATGTGGCCTGTGATGTCTGCACTGGGAGAAAACTGAAATCTCTCAAGTCCTGTTTGGTTTGTTTGGTCTCTTATTGTGAAAAACACCTCCAGCCTCATTTTCAGTCACCTCCATTTAAGAAGCACAAGCTGGTGGAGCCTTCGGAGAAGCTCCAGGAGAGCATCTGCTCTTGTCACAATGAGGTGATGAAGATGTTCTGCCGCACTGATCAGCAGTGTATCTGTTATCTCTGCTCTGTGGAGGAACATAAAGACCACGACACAGTTACAGCTGCAGCAGAAAGGACTGAGAGGCAGAGAGAGCTCGGGCTGAGGAGACAAACAATCCAGCAGAGAGTCCAGGACAGAGAGAAAGATGTGAAGCTGCTTCAACAGGAGGAGAAGGCCCTCAATGGCTCTGCTGATAAGGCAGTGAAGGACAGTGAGAAGATCTTCACTGATCTGATTCGTCAGATGAAGAAAAGAAACTATGATGTGAAGCAGCAGATCAGATCCCAGCAGCAAACTGAAGTGAGACGAGTCAGAGAGCTTCAGGAGAGACTGGAGCAGGAGATCACTGAGCTGAAGAGGAAAGACCATGAACTGAAGCAGCTCTCAGACACAGAGGATCACAACCAGTTTCTACACAACTACCCCTCACTGTCACCAGTAGCTACACACTCCAGGATCAGGATCCGTCCTCTGAGGTACTTTGAGGACATGACAGCAGCTGTGTCACAGGTCAGAGGTCGACTACAGGACATTCTGAGTGAGACAGAGACAAAGATTTTACAGATCGTGTCTCAAGTGGATGTTTTACTGCCACAACCAGAACCAAAGACCAGAGCGGATTTCTTAAAATATCCACAGGAAATCAAACTGGTTCCAAACACAGCACATAAACAGCTGTTATTATCTGAGGGAAACAGAAAAGTAACATGTATAAGCAAAGAACAGTCTTATTCTTATCACCGAGACAGATTCACTGGTTGTTGTCAGGTCCTGAGTAGACAGAGTCTGACTGGACGTTGTTACTGGGAGGTGGAGATGGTAGGACATGGAGTTGGTGTAGCAGTCACATACAAGAATATCAGCAGAGCAGGAAACTCACTTGAATGTGGATTTGGATTCAATGATAAATCTTGGATGTTGTTTTGTCATGTAAAGAGTTATCACTTTAATTACAACAACATCAGGACTCCAGTGTCAGGTCCTGTGTCCTCCAGAGTAGGAGTGTACCTGGATCACAGTGCAGGTGTTCTGTCCTTCTACAGAGTCTCTGACACCATGACTCTCCTCCACAGAGTCCAGACCACATTCACTCAGCCTCTCTATGCTGGAGTTTGGGTTTGTTATCATGGAGCCACAGCAGTGTTCTGTAAACTCAAATAGACTCGAGTCATTAAAAGCAGTGATTTAGATTCTGTGTGTAAATCTTTAACTTCTTTTGTCTCCATGTTTGTTGATCAAAGTTCGTCGTGGTGACGTTTCTGCTCCGCACAGAGATCAGCTGTCAATCAAACACTGACCTTCCTTTATCACATATATTTAGTTCTCACTTTGTAAAGACAGAAATCTATAATGACACTGACATTATTGTGTTTGAAAGAACAGGCCCATGAAATAAAAACCCAAATATCGTATCAAAAGTTTTGTCTGAAACCCAGTAACCACAAGACTCACCTCTTCTCCACAGCTAGACTCGTAACCAACAACCTGAGTCTCTTGTGCTATGTAAGGTTTGTTTATAGGATTTCTGTTGTCCAGGTGTAAAAAAAAAATAAATAAATACATGAAGATAAATTACAAATGTGAGTGTAGCTGCACTTTCATTGGAATCAGTCTCATCCACTATCTGTTTGACGTGACTTCTCCTCACCTGTGATACTTTCTCATCTTATGTGTCCTCAAGAAATGACACAAATCAATATTTTTCAAATTGCATCGCCCTCGTCCATCTGGAAAAAATTTTCTTCTGATATGATATTGTATTCCAGGAGCACCGCGGGGAATGTTAACATCACTGCACCTATTTCTCCTTGACATAAAAAAATACTATCATACCTCCAGGCTGCACAGACATGGGCCAGGTTAGTAAATCTCTCCAAGCTGACAGTTTGAACTGTCACTTTGTTTATTCTTGGACGATGCAAACACCTGGTTACAGACATCTGGATGAACGATGGGATTCTAAAGTAACGTGATACAAATATTGAATCTTAAAATATCAGCTTCTAATGGAATTTGGTGTTACAGAGGGAGAATCAAACCCTTTTCATTGCCACTTCTCACCCTGAGCATGTCTTCTTGCTCTGTGTATCTTGATTGTGAAACTGATGAGAGTCATAGCATCAGTTGTCAGAGTTTGGCCAAGCCGACTTGAGAGTGATGCTCAACCGTAGATCAGTTAAAAATTCTTAGAAGTCATTAGAGACCTGTGTTTATCTCCAGTAATCAGCAGGAAACCATTAAAGCATGAAGGACATTTTGAAGTCCTTCATGCTGTAAAAAAGTAAATGGTACTTACTTATAGCAATTTGTAGTTTTGCTTTATTTTTAAAGAAATTGTATTTTCTTGATTCTTGTTGTTCTGGGTTTGTACCCTCGAGGTTTAATGCACTTGTTGTGAGTCGCTTTGGATAAAGCGTCAGCTAAATGAAATGAAATGTAATGTAATGTGATGCAATGTAATGTAATGAAGTGGCAGCTCCCCTGGTTGAGGAAGCCCGGGATCGTTCAGTTGTGTTCAGAATGTTGACGGCTTTTGTTTTTTCTACATATAAAAACACTTAATTGGTCGGACACAGATCCCAACAGAATTAATCACAGCATGTAAATGTAGAGGGCGCTGTTGCTCAATAAAATTTGCATTGTGTTGCATTAACCTGGGAATAATAAATCTGTAAAAACTCACCAAAGTCTTGAGTGTCTCTCTTCAGCTCCTCCAAAAACACCACCTTCTTCCTCACCACACAGCCGTAGCTATAACCTGGAGGTGAAAACACACACACACTTGGATCAGAGACTCACATCACACATACCAGGACATGATTTCCACGACAGGAGCTGTGTGTCACCTTTCTCCAGCCCGTCCATGACCTGAAGCCTGATAACGTCTCCTTTGTGGAAACTGAGCATCGAGCGGTCGTCCGTCACAAAGTTCCGTTCAGCGATCACGTAGTCTGAGTCCTGAGGGGAAGGAACACACAGAGAAATGCAACCACACTGTTACATGATGCTGTATTTGATCATATTTGAACTAAATTGATTTTCGCTTTTGCATTTTTGCACTTTCACCCAAAGATCTGCTGATTCCCTGTATCACAAATAACTCTTTCTGACATCTTCCAGGAAAGAGCGTTGGGGGGATTTAGCAATCCCCCCCCCCCCCCCCCCCCCCCAAAATTGGACTAAACTACAGCCATGTCAGGTTGAATGAAAAGTGATGAGTGTGTTTATGTGTTGGGTGTCAGCAAATGAATAGAATTTCGTCTGCCCTCTTTAAGCTAAGAGTGAGTGTGTGCGCTTCTCACCCGTTTGATCTCACAGATGAAGGTGTCTATGAGGTGTTTGACTTGCAGGGCCTTGGCTGAGAACAGGATCAGCTTCTCATTGGTCAGGTTGAACTCCAGCATGTTCTCTGACGGGATGGTTACAAACAAGATGTCTGCGTAGCTGTAAAAAAAAGCAGCGAGACTTAATAGATGACGTTTTCAAACACTTTCCGGGGATCTAGTGAATTTAAATGTGTTTTTAGAAAGGGGGAATGTTGGGCTTTAGCAGAGGTTCTAGTTTAAAATCTATTACAACCTATTTCTTTCCTCTTTCTGACACCTTATGTCAGTCATCGTGTCACTTTACTTTGAATAGCACCATTGAATAGTACTTTGGAAAATTTGTCCTTAAAACATATTCACAAAAGTGCCAAAAGGCTTTAAATCACATTTTTCTGGCTTCACTTCTAATCCTCAATTGTGAGACAGGCCCCAGCTGAACACACATCAGGGAAAATTGAAAACTCACCGGATCCTTACTGATCTGATTTTTCACAAATCAATAAAACAAATATATCTGGCCATTGAAAAATAGGAAATGAAATGTTTTTGCCGATTTGCAGAGAACAACATAAAAGAGAAGCACATACGTGTAGGGTCGCAGGACTCTGAAGTAGTCTGGGGCTGCAGCGCTGCTTCTTACGGTCTTCAACAGCTTAATTCCGCTGTGTGACACTGATAACACCTGCACACCTGTTCCTACACTACCCTGCACACACACACATAAAGTAAACATACAGAGGCTTAATAACAAATGACAGTAACACATGGAGAAACAATTTCCCCTCTGAGGATTTACCGCCCTCACCGAGGCAGGGAAGAGTCGGGAGAAGTAGATTTCCCAGGTTTCCCTCGCTGCCGTCACGACTGTCTTCTTCACGTGCTCCTCAACCGGATCCATATTCTGCTCCACCCCGTGTTTAGCTGTCAGTCACACAAACACACACACACACATTAACTCATGATTGTTGAGGAGATCTGTTTAGATTAGAGATTTTTACTGTCCAAATGAAACATGTCTCCAGGAAGAACAGACAGACTACCGAACAGAGCTTTCATTCTCTGCCTTTCATCACGAGTGATGCGAACGCACGCCTCTGACAGAGTGTCATTCACGATCTGTGGGAGCCAAAAGAGAGGATAAGGAATGTTAGTAATAATTTAGTTGAACTTTCTATGATATATCTGTGGTCAGAAAAATACGGAGCGCAATTGGCAGAAAAGATGGTCAGTGATTTAAGAAACATTTTAAAGGGGAACTCTGGTATTTTAAGCCTGGGCCCTTTGTTTATAAATGTGGTTGTGTAAATTAATGGTACTTTGTAATAACTTTTGGAATTGGTCCACGGGCTGCCACGACACGGCGGCAGTTTAACCTTACGGAGCAACTTCCAAAGTCCATTAAATGTGCACTTAAAGGGCTTTTATTCACCAAAAATGTTATTCTGGGTCTTTGTGAAGAGTCTGGCAACACACGTCTCATTTAACAAGATGTCTCATACTCGAGGTGCGTGAGACTTGGGTTGTTGTAAGAAGATGGAGGTGGAGCCGTGAGTGAGTGAGAGAGAGAGAGAGAGAAAGAGAGAGAGAGAGAGAGAGAGAGAGAGTTGAAGAAAGAGAGAGTTTGGAGTTTTTTTACCAGTCTACTGACAGATGGCTCCTACAAATTGAAAGATAGAAGAGAAATGACAGAGAGAGAGAGAGAGAGAGAGAGAGAGAGAGAGAGAGAGAGAGAGAGAGAGAGAGAGAGAGAGAGAGACAACTAGCTGCTGTACGGCTATGAAGCTCTGGAAACTCCCAGAAAGACCCAGAATAACAGTTTGATTCTATTAACGGGAGAAATAATTTAACTTTTAGTGGACACATCTTGGACTTGGCACATTTGCCCCATTTGATTGCATTGTAGCCACTGCTGCCGGTGGAGGTGATCGCCTGAACCTATTCCAAAAGTTTTTTAAGGTACCATAAACGTAGGGGCCCGGCTGTAAATGACTTGAAATCCACTTTAAATAAAAACATATAAAGCTGATATTAAACACAGCTGTTGATGTCGTTTCCATCCAGCTTTAACTCAACCTCCTCTGAAGTTACCTGTTTGAAAATGAGGTCGAGCACCACTGGGTTGTTGAAGCTGTCTTTGGGATAGAAAACCTGTCATAATAAAAAATACACAAACAATGAAACACAAACATTTTGTCAGTGGATCATGATGTTTTTTGTGTATCTCTGCATGTACACACCTCCTTCCTGAGGTACAGTCTCCAGGGGACGTTGGTGTAGGTGTAGTGCTCTTCGTTGGTGCTCTGATGAAGTTGTGTCTGGATGCTTTCAGTCTCCACAGGGAGCTCTCGAGAAACTGCATCAAATACATCAGATCACACTTCAGCTTCAGTCTTACACAACACGTTAAACGCTCACAGACAGTTTGATGGCTTCTCCCCGATGCTCAAGTTTAAATGAGGTTGTGGAGGAACAGACGTGAAGATAATGTGTGAGGTGGAAGGGACAGATTTTCTAAAAACAATGGTTAGTTGTTGAAGCTGTGGCTGTTTCACAGCTCATGGAAATGAATAAAGCTCGATTGATATTCATATTTGGGGGCGGATATATATAACTATATATATAAAAAAATTGGCAATGATTTTTAAGATGTTCTTATCAAACCCTTATGAAAAGGAAATATAAGTGAGGCTTGAAATTGTACAGTTTAACCACAAAATGTTATTTAAATAATAATAAATAACTTAAAATTAAGTAAACTCAACTACAACCAAAAATATAGAGCTATAAAATAATTTATTAAATTAAGTTACCTCAATGCACATCTTTTTATTCCGTAAATAAATCACTGCATATTAGAACTAATACTAATATATCTGTGAAATGTTTGTGATGGCTGATTTTATACATATTCATTCTGTGATCTAACAGGTGCTTATCTGTATTATAAGATATATGAGAAAACTTTAATGATAATTACCATTGAGTAAAAAGCCTTCGTTGTTTATTGAACTAAAAAACTGTCTAAAATAACAAATGCTGTGGGGCGAAGAAAAAGAAGCAGCATAAATAAAAGGTTAGAAACATTTGAAAAAGGCTTCTCTTGAGGAAAGGAAGGAATTCAACAAGATCTCTCGGGCTTTCGGCTGCACACAGTCTGTTCTTGTGAAAGCTCCACAGGACACAGGAGAGGATGTTAGCCAAGCTCCTCTTGGAATATGTGAAGTGAGCCTAGTGTGGTGGTGTGAAGTTACCTGGAGGATGTTTGGGGAGAGAACGCTCAGGTGCTCTCGTCTTCATACTCTTGCTGGGTTTTAATCCCACCTCTTTCACTGCAGGTGTGGAGGGTGGGGGGGCAGCTGTGCGTTTGGGCTGGACACACACACACACAAGCATTTCCTTGCAACACAAGTATCACTATTATAAGCATCAGAATTCAGGTGTTTGTGTGTTTTTTACCAGGGGAGCAGGAGGATGTTCCATCTGGGGTTTGAGAATCTGTAAAGCTTCATCATGAGCAGTCTGCCTCTTCTTGAACTTCCCCTCTGGTCTCCTGAACACATGCACTCTGTGTCAGCTCTGCAAATTACAAATCTTCGCATGATATAATTGTAATGTATTGTGTAATCTACGCTGTGTTTCTTGTGTAAACACAATCATTGTGGTGCTGTGTGCTCACTGCGAGCCACAACATTGCAATCAGTGTCTGTTGGTTGTTTGTCTCAGTCGGGGATTTCCAGTGTGTGACCAGTGATTCTGTGACTGGAGATAACATCGTGCTGCTGTCGTACAAAACTCCACCATGCAAACTCCTCAGTGTGTTTGTTTGTGTGCGACCTCACCTCTTGCCCGGGGGCAGCTGATCTGTCGGTGGAGGCGGTGAGTTGTATCTTTTGATGATATCTTTAAAGTATAATGAATAAGATGAGCAACAAATAGATAACACTTTTCAAATTACAATTCATAATTTTATTCTCATTCAGCTTTAAAACTCTACATCCAAGGTAAAACTCAGCTACCTTGGATGCCTTGGCTAGGGACGACCTGATCTCTGGTCCCAGCTGAGTACTTCACCACCTCTCCAGCAGGGGGCGGAGGATTCGTCACCACTGGGGCTGAAACACAGACATGAGAAGAACAGGGAGGCAGACGTTAAAGCTTTCTCGTGTTCAGCTCTCTCTGATAAGATGTTTTATTTAGAAAGGGACGTTGGGTTTATTGCTTTCTCACAATCTCACGTTTCCTCTGTTTCTTACCAAACTTCCTGGCCGGCTGGTCCTTATTTATGGGGATGCCTGGAGCTTTCCTCCGAGAAGCGCTGTCCTTACCTGACTGTGCCTAAGAAAACAAACACACACACAGAGTGGATTTGCCATATTTTGCAATCCTGAGATTTTATTTTGTCACTTGGAATAGGAGGAAAGTCAATGTCAGAGCAAAGACAGGTGGAGAACACTATGAGAGCTGAGCTGGTGATAACCTGCAGTTCTGCTTGATTCTTTTTTATTTTGCTGCTGAGTTGTTGTTGTCTTTTGAATTTTTCTATGGAGGTAAACTGGGCTAATTGTCCTGTTGCACCAGGCTGCATACGAATGTTCAGGTTTTGCAGAACTGAAATCATGAAAACAATTTTTTAACCTAAATTTTCCTCCATCACCATCTCCCCTAAAAATCTAGACCAGGTGAAAAAAGAACTTTAAGCCTCACATGACTAAAAACTATCCAATTAAAATACTGAATTATTTCTGAGCATAAAAAGAATTGCTTAAAAAATGATCTCCAAACATTCAGACGGTGACTAACCGGCAAAACTGAAATGAAAGACAAGTTGCGCCACAACCAGGGAAAAAAACTAAATAATTGGCCATAGATATTATCATATTTCTCATCTTCCCTTGATGCATTTTTCTGTAGATGTTGCTCGGTTTTATTCAACCGGTAGAAGCTTATTATCCTACAACTTCACAGCTCTTCTTTTTATTCAAATAAATGTTTTATCATTTCCACAAAACATAATATTTTTAAGCGGTGGCTGTTGCTGGGAGTTCACAGCAACAACCACCATACCATCTTTGACACACTCAGCAGTGCTGAGTCATTATTGCTCTTTGTCACTGCGGACTGTTATCTCCCATGTCTCAGAGTCACTGACCTGTGCGGCCGGGTTAGCTCTGGGCTTTCCTGGCTCATTCTTGTTAGTGTGAGTGGAGCTTAGCTGGGGTTTGGGGTTGGCGGCCTGAGGCTGAGCTCCGGGCTGCGTCTGGGGCTCGGCGGGGGGCTGAGCTTGAGGCTGTGAGGGAGCTTGTTCCCATTGAGCTGGGAGAGGGTAGGTGCTTGGCGGGATTTGTGTGGCAGCGTAGGGAGTGGGAGTGAAGTTGGCGTAAGGGCTGGGTGGGATGTTAGCGTACGGACTTGGAGGCATGACAGCGTAGGGGCTCGGGGCGTATGGGCTGGTAGGGTGGTGAGGCAGAGGACTCGAGGGAGGGCTCGTGATCGGGGTCATGGGAGGGCTGGACACTGGGCTGACCAGGGCCATGGCCTGCATGGTCATCTGCTGAGCCTGGTAGACCAGAAACCACAGAGTTAGAATCCAAAACACGAGACAGGTGAACAGACACAGATTCTCACAGAGGGTTTACCAGGATGATGGCCTGCTGGTTCACGATTGCCTGCTGCTGCCGGGCCAAAGCAGCCTGCTGGGCATCTGGAGGAGAGAGGAGCAGATACACAGTGAATGGGACAGGAGGGGAATTATGTTTTTCCTTTCCTCATATTTCTTTCCATGTTTGATGCGAACCAGGTGTCACAGGTGTCACAGGTGTCACAGGTGCCACGGTTGCAACGCGAGGCGACATCACACCTCCCACAGGAAGGACTCTCACAGCTGAGGACACGCAAACAAACACACACAGATTTTTAAGTGTGTTTACTGCACTTTGTAATGATTTGTGTAGCTTGTGAGTTACTTCCTGTGTTTATGTGTGTGGCTCTGGCTTTGTTCATTATGTTTGACACAAAATGAGGTGATTTACTTTAATCACTACAGTGTTAATTAAATTTAATTATTAATTAAAGTGTTGATGACTGCGTGAGTGACAGTTGTCCCTTGTGTCTGACCTCCAGGTGGAGGCGGGGGGCCTGTGGATGGCCCCTGCTGTTGCCACCCCCCTCCAACTCCCCCGGCCCCCTTCATCCTGCTGGAGAGTCCAGCAGCCGACTCCACTTCCTGTAAAATATCAAGCCCAATTACATTTCTTTGTCACAATGGTTTAAAATAAAATAGAAATCATTGAATTTTTTAAGTTTTTTACTCCTTAATAAAATATTGAAATGGTTTTTGAATAAACTGATGTTTAAAGACTTTTTCTTCTCTGACTCCTTTAAATATTTGATACGAAAGACATTTGCACAGTATTTATTTAATCAGTGCATTTGTGTTGTCCACTTTCCTGGGAAAGAGATAAAAAAAGTGAATAACATTCTTGTGACGTGAGATTTGAGTGTGAGATCAGTGACGACCTTCCTCTTGAATGTGCAGCCGTTCCATCAGGAATCAGCCACTGACCCAACAAATCCACGGGACCATGTGCTCGTAGGCCATGTCTCATTAAATAGTCAGCCCTTCATTTCATTGAGTGTCAGATCCTCGTAAGCGGATACACCCGTTGCCTGGGTCGGAAATCATAGTGGCGATCTAGTCGACGTGACAGTTACGGTAACTGGGTAACGTAATAAGTTGCTGGGCGGGAGAGGTCTGTAGAACACACCTGATACATGCTAATTCCTGTCAGTCACATCCGATAGCACGGCTAACATTCACTGCGCTGCCGTCGCGGCTGAAGACTGATCGAGCCGACGTGGCCAGGATTCAGAGAAGCACTGACCTGACTAAGAACGCATTGAATGACTCAACCCCAATCATCTGCTACGACTGGAACTCCAATGTTTATAACAGTGGAGAAGTGTAATGTTTAAAGTCGCTGTCATCTTTAATTCTCCTCCAAATACTAATTTAATTTATGAGCTTTATTTTATTTAACTTTTTCAATTATTTAACTATAAAATTCGTTGAATTGTTGTCTTGTAAAGCACTTGTGTTAAAAAGTTCTACATATATTTTCATTATCATTATATTGTGATTAATGAAGGAGATAATTAATCCTGTACGAGCTGACGTAGGTGTTGTACTGCTGCTAAACAATCATCTTATTAATATTAAATCATACAAGCTCACAGCAAACACTTCATCTCTACAAATCTGGCACATATACAATGAGGACGTATTAAAGAGAAACTTTCATATATCTTAAAGTGCATCGGGAAAGACCTTCACTTCTTTTATATTTCCTGTGCTATAGCCACAATCTTAACAACTGTATTTTAGGAAATGTTTGAAAATGTACTTAAGATGGAAAAAACTGATATTATCACATTGATGTAAGTATTCAGCTCCTTCGCTCTGTCCCTTAAAGTTGAGCTCAGGTGACCACACATGGGGATGAGAGCCAGTTCTCCTTCTTCATCTTCACACAGTATGTAAATATAAGGTTCCTTGCTCATTAACACAGCTGCCAGCATGTAAATAACAACCTTGATTATGATGTGGGCTCACTCCATGCTATTTTCTGGCTAACAGCTCTTCAGAGTGGTCAGGTCAAGCGAGTTTCGTAACTTACCCCAGTTCCATCAGACAGCACAGGGTCAAACAGGCTGTCGAGATAACGATCCATCCCTCTCTGGGGCTCCGAGTCTGACAGAGTGGAGGAGAGGGGGGGGAGAGGGGGGAGAGGGGAGGAGAGGAGAGGAGAGGAGAGGAGAGGAGAGGAGAGGAGAGGAGAGGACGTCATGGTCTGCTGTAAACAAAATCAATTGGGTGTTAATATGTTTACTTGAATATGTAGACCTACCATCCGAGCCGGGTATGGGTGATGATATGAAATCATCCTTTCTGTCGAAGCCACCGCCCAACAGGCTTCTGTTAAACAATAACAAACACAAAACATTCAGAATAACTGCATCTTCATCAGTGAACCAGTCAGTGGAGGAAGAAATGCACCAAACCCTTTTACTCTACACTGCACCAGCCGATGTGGCGAACTTGTTACAACCAGCTGCCTTTCATTCACACTTCACAGGCCAATATTCACACTCGTTTTAACTGCAATATATAAATATGATATGATATCTGGCTCTTTAGATTCAAGTCTAATGTCCGAAGGAAAGAATCAAAATCTCCAAGAAATTAAGAATTGTTAAGACCATAACTTTAGACCATGTTTAGACAATTTGAGATAAATTGATTGATTGATTGACCATAAGCACGATCTAAGTTCTCTGAAAAGGATATTGAGTTCAAAGACAAAATGAAAACACTGTAGGGTCTTAGAAATACTGGTAATGAATCTTTTTACAACTGGAAGAGAACCTGGAGTTTCACTGAGACACTGGTTCCTCTCCATGCTCACTACACTTTGAGGTCCAATTCTCAAAGTCAAGAAATATAGCTCAGAAATGTCTGACTCTGATTCAGGATGTTCGAAAACAGCTCTGAGTCCATTCAGTTTTGGGTTCAATCCTTGGTGAATTTTCAGTTTGAGTCTGTGACCGAAAACTCACTGTGTTAGAGAAGTTCAGTGAATTCTGAAGAGGCAGAAAAGAGACTGAAAAGCACCGAGATAAGCTCATGTGTAAAATGTTGAAATGTTAAAACAAATGATCAGCTTCTGAAAGACATCAGTTATAAATTCACATTATGAATTAATTATAGTGAATTAATTATTGTAATAAATTGCCCTTCATGTAATAATCTCACATGCTAGCATTGGTCCGCACTCTGGTCGGTTCCTGTGCAGAGATGATGAAGTAGCTGCTGTGTTTGGGGAAGTCGGCAGGAAGCTCCAGGTCCGACATCAAGTCCAGGACATAGTCAGAACCCTCCAGCTCCACCCACTGGGCCGGCTCCTTCAACAGCACCGACCAGCCTCGACGGCCCTCCACTACCCCCCTGAACACACACACAAACACACACACACACACACACACACACACACAAACACACATTAAATATATGTATATAACAACCATTTACAACATTTCTTTATAATCCAATCTGTGTATTCAGTGCTTATGTTTTACTGTCATGTGATACCTGTGTTGTAAGATGTCTTTGGCCATTTCTTCTCCTGTTGTCCAGGAGTGTAGAGGACACAGGAAGGACACACCTGACGGAGAACAATCACAATGCGGACATTAAAAAACCGACTGACACACAGATATTACTCCATCAGAAACTACCGGTGTGTTTTCTCATCTTGGACGATATTAAAAGTCGATGGAATAAGATTCAAGAATATCTCCACAGCCAAGTTGGTGGCACTGATCCCTGTCTGTCAGTGAACATCCTCCAGCAGCGACAGACACAAACTCAGCTGCTGAGCCAGAGCGAGTATCAGGTGTGGTCTAATCCTCTGAGGACAGATTAGCTTAATGAGAGGAGGAAATGAGAGAGAGAGAGAGAGAGAGACTTAAACTCTTCTGTTGAATAGAGTGTACATCGACGGGGCTCAGGTAAACAACACAAACAAGACGGGTGAGGTTGTGTCGACAAGAGGAATCAAACAGTGTCAATGGTAATGGGATGGTGTTACTTGGATATGGTGCAGGGATGTAACCTGTGATTTAGACCAGTCACAGCACAAATGTATTCATGGGAAAAAACGGTAAATAAAAATAAGTACTTTTTTCTAACTTGAAAAGTTCCACACAAGCACTCAGGTTTATTCCTCTGTATTTTATTTCTCCTTTACTTAAACAAAAAGTCTCTTCAGAGTCCAGTAAATGTATATTCTTACTGAAGAATAATGCTTATTTCTAGATCTGGCACAATATGTTTATAATAATGATTTACAAATGCAGATGTTTGTCCAGGGCCTTCCTCCAAAACAGTCCACACATTTAAAAACTCATTGTGTGTAATTGTGTGTACTCACCATCAAAGCAGTGGATGTGAAGGACGGTGTGAGCTCTCTTGCGATTGGCCGTCCACTCCAGCAGACAGGGCGGGTACGTCCGGACGTACTTGGGCCCGACGCTCAGCCGCTGCAGAGCCTGAAGCAGCCGGTGCTGACACAGGCAGTCGTAGCCCTCCGGACCGTAGTCTGACACAAACCTGTGACAACAAACATGAACAGAGGAATATCTGTACAGCAGCTGCATGGGAATGTGTGCACAGGGACACAGGTGAAGAGGAAAATAAGGGAATAGAAAGTCCAGAGCTGAAAGGACTTCAATTGTTATGTCAATATCTCTAGTAGATAGTTTTGTTCTCCTGCCATCGAGATTATGTTTGCACCCATGTCTTACTTCAGCAGATACTTGGCCAGTCTTTGAGAGGGAAGGAAGGCAGAGAGACAAGAGGAGAGGAGGAGCCAGCCGCGCTCTGAATTCAAGATGTTCGGATTCCTCCACACCTAAAAGAGGAGAGGAAATTAGAATCTTAACTGAGATTATGTGCCATTCTGACAGTTCAGTCTTTCTTTAAAAGAGGAAAAGCTCCCACCTGATTGGCTACTTGAGCCAGGATCTCATCTCGGAGGCTGGGATTGGCCAGTCCTCTCTGGATGATGTAGTTCCCAAACAGATTCTCCTGAGCCCCATTCAGGTTCGGATCACCCATGAACCGAAGTATCTGTCAAAATCACACAAACAGATGCACAATATATTGTGTAACTTGAAAAACCCCCTCACATTTGTAAAGGCTTTAATGTTTGTTTGTTTTTATTAAATGCTTTTTGCCCTCTTATTCACAAATTACGTTTCAGGCCACTGAATATAGAGCTTTTGCTGAAGTCGGTCTAGGGTTAGGATTTTCAAAAAAGCTGTAGAAAATGTATCAGTGTAGAAGCTATGGGACACAATTAAAGATGATCACATGACATTTGACCAAATTAGGAAGAAATACAAGAGTGAGAAAGCTCATTCATTTATATAAAATGTCTCAATTTCATAAGGGTTCCTCCGGATTCACAAAATCCACTGGAAACTTTGCAGGTTTAACTCACTGGCAGCAAGAATAAAAACCCTTTAAGCCCATGCGCTCTTAAAACAGCTTACGACACATCTGTGCTTAGAATAAAGTTAAATGATGTTAAAACAAGGTTTGGCTTCTGCCTCTGAGATCCTGGATTTACACTTTGAGTTCCCTTGTTAAACATCAATGCAACATGATGTTTTCATACCAGACTGAAAATGTTCAGGGATCCTTGTCTCAGCTCCTCATCCAGTCTAATCAGAGAACAATCCAGAGGCGCTGTCAGCGACCCGAACAACGGCTCCTACAACACACACACACACACACACAAACACACACACACACACACACACACACACACACACATACACACACACACACACACACACACACACACACACATAAATGATTATAAACAAAAACTGTTGATAATATTTAATTGGACAAGCAGGACAACAATACTGTTCTTTTATCCTGTGAGCTGCAGAGTTCAATCTATGTTTTATTCATATCTTCATGCAGTTTAACAATAATATCATTCTTTGTGGGTTTTTGGTGCGTGTTTACCCTAAATATGGCCCGGATGTAGTGTGTCATGAGGTAGTTGTTGATGTCCAGGGGCAGGGTGAGCTGAGGGTCAACCTGAACCTTTGGAGCCTGGACCACGGCCAAGCAGTCAGAGTGCAGCTCTTCACCACCTGTGAGCACACACACACACACACACACACACACATACACACACACACACACACCAAAGGCCATGTGTCATTGCAGAAATAGTGCACAAAGCATATTGTGGAAGCTGCCTGCACACAAGGTGGAACACATCTGTAGATGAAAGTGTATTTATAGACTGAGTGTTGTGTTTGTCTAGGTGTGAGGTTTGTTATTCATGTGCTACATCTGTTTATTCAGTCACATGATGAAGATGATGTGACCATGATGATGACCTCACAAGCTCTTCGCCATGAGGTCCAATAGCAATAATTAGATCATTCTGATTGTGTGTGTGTGAGAGAGAGAGAGAGAGAGAGAGAGAGAGAGAGAGAGAGAGAGAGAGAGAGAGAGAGAGAGAGACAGTGTGTGTGTGTGTGTGAGTGTGTGTGTGTGTACCTGAGGCGACCTGCAGCAGGACTGCCAGTTCAGCAGGGATAGGCAGTGTTGTCACATTCACCACTTCTCTATTGACTCGATCCTGCACAAGTTGCAAACACAAACCAACACTTACGTTGCGTCACACACTGACACAACATCATCTTGTCCCTCCTCATTCTCAGACACTTCACATCGTTCCCTCACTCACCTCCTCTGCCTTCCTTGCCGGCTCCACCACTGTCTGACAGAAAGAAAACAGCATCACACTTGTTTTTATTACTGTAGATATCAATACAAGTTTCTCAGCTCACAGACACACAAACCCAGTGCACATACCCTCATGTAACGCTGGCGGCTGACGATGAGCAGCACGGCCGAGCGGAACCTTCTGAGGTACTTCCTCCTCAGAGCAAACTTTTTTCTGTCCAAGAAAACACAATAAAAATGGAGGATGGATTATTCATACATCAGAGAGACAGCAGAGAGTGGGAATCTTAGAGAAGTTATAATTTCAAATCATTTCCTTAATTCGATGAAATTTTGATCTCTGAAACCTCAATACAGTAAAAATAAAGTGAATATTTCGCATTTGAATGATATGTAAACTTGCATCATGTCCGACTGGCTCTCAGTGAGAAACCCATCCCCTGTGATGGACGAGCGTGGCCTTAATTCTCTGTCCTCGTCTCCTCACATCGAGGACAAGAGAAGTGGGTTGTGTCCGTGATAAGCTTCGACCTATTTGGCTCCCGTGAAACCAAACACTAAAACCTAAATAGCAACGCTCAGGACTGAAACTCCAGACTGGAGCAGGACAGTGGGCTAAAGACAGTTTAGAGTCCATGATGCTGACGAACTGAGGACAAGGGGAAGAAACCTTCTTCTTCTTCTTTCTTTGTACAGCCAGAATGTTACGAAGAGGCATTTATTTTGTACTTGTATGAATATAAAGAAGTTATGAGCCGTTAAATCTAATAGTCGTGAATGCACTGGCAGCTGAGCTCTCGGGAGCATTACCTCGCCACGTAGCCTTTGCAGCGAGCTTCAAACAGGGTCACGCAGCGCCGGAACTTGATGAAGTTCTTTCGGACGAAGCACATGCGAGTGTATCTCTGCAGCGTCATGGCGGCGAGGTGCAGCACACGGTCACGCTTCCCCTCCAGCAGCTGGTACAACTCCTCTTTCAGGAAAATCTAAAACACACACACACATATAAATAAATCTACATTCAACCGGATTTATTTTGAACACTTGGTATTATTTCACCTCACATCTCCTGCATGTGCGTGGGCCTTCGTTTTACTGGGGGAGCTCACCTTACTGACTCCCAGCTGGTACGAGCCGCTCTTCACCGGGCCGAGCTTGTGGAGCATGATGACACAGTTTTCACCGTCTGCAGGCGGAAGATCCCTGAGGCAGAGGAGGCCTTTATACCTGTGTGCACATACAAGCCCACACACACAAAGTTCAATATGAAATCTGCATTCTGAAGTGAGTATGAAGAAAGCTTACAGGTGTCTTAACTCTGTGAATCTGGGGCTCAGTGTTAGTTTGATTCACTTCATTCTGGGTTTTAACATTTTGAATTTAGTCGTTCCACTGTGAATCTGATGGAGTGTGAATGTTGTTTCTTGTGATAAGTACTTCAGCAGTCAGTAGTCAGAGGTGCTGTGAGATCAATTGGCTCTAACTGCCTTCCTGCTGCAGGAGCAGGCGAGAGCCAAATGGCAATTTCAGCGTAGAAAAATGGTGTGTGAACTATTCTTTTGGCAGAGAAAGCAAATAGGTCAAGTAATTTCGACAGACTGAGAGTGTCGAGTTGTAATGGGCCCGAGTAAACCTGCACAGGAGGCTGCTATAATCTGTACTTTATCTTGAGGGTCGCACGGTTCAATTGCCGCTCACATTTGTCACGTTTACTGAAAACGAGTAAATCACCAACCTCGATAAGAAACTGCGAAAGTTCAATCTGATTGGATAACCGTTCTTCCTGATAAGGATGGTCTCCATGATACCAGAGTAATGCAGCTGAGCGTTGACCAGCTCCATGTCGAACGCTCCCGGCTCCTACACACACACATAATAACTCAAATGAGCTGCATACAATAGATCACAAAAATGCAAATAATCACCGCAAACCTGCACACACCATCCAACTTGCAAAAAATATACCTTATGGTGGTTTGGCTTGATGCATCGCACAAAATAAGGGTTACACCTGTCACAGATAGATGAGAACGAACGGATGGGGAGAGAAAAATGAACGAACAGATTGATAAAGGATGAGTAATGTTTGTCCTGTGTAAGGAAGTCATCTCTCAAACAGGAAGGGAACCGAAGCAAAACCAAACGTTCTGAGCAGAAAATTGAAACGCTGAACTTCTTCAGAGCAAACTGATCTCCAGAGGCTCCTGATTTCATGTGTGATTGAGCTCAAATTAAGCAAATAAAATTCATCTGCCTGAGAGAGGAGATGGCTCCAACCAACGGTGACATTTGGAGATTTTAACGTTGCCGAGGTTGATCCCTGAACATCGATACAAAACCAATGGTTCAGATCTCATTGTCAGTTTTAGGCCCAAGCCCATAATATTAGAAGTGTCATTGATTTGGGCTGTGGAATAAATCAGTCACTCCTCAGGCATCATCATTTCATACACACTCTCGATCTTGCAGGGAATTTGAGACACTTTGTTCAGGATAGTATACATTATGTGGTCATTGTCATTATAGTACAAAGACGTGTTATTGGGGGGTTTTCCTACAGATTAGGTGAGAGGTGTTTTCAATGCGAACCTTTCCATCTTCTCCAGTAGCTCCTGCAGGCTGCTCTGAAACTTCGCACTGACCGTGTTGGCCTGGTGGCGTCGTGCCGCGCTGCTGCGTCGCACATTCGACCGCTGCTGAGACACCGACTCCGAGTGCTTCAGGAAGAGACTGGATACCATCTGGATACACGTATCATGGGATTAGCAACAGGCCAACTGACTGACAACCTGTAGTTACTGGTTATTATATTGGGGAATGTTTCCCCGATAGGAAACAGTGAGAAATAACAAAAAAAAGTGTGTGTTTGTGTGTGTTTGTGTGTGCTCACTTTGTTCCTGCTCTGGGTGAAGAGGTCCAACACGTCCTGACGGACCATGTCAAAGTTCTTATCCAAGAATTTAGTCACCTGCACCACAAACCATGAAAATATATTTCTAACCGGAAGGAGATGAGGTCGATATAGAAAGAGATAATTTATAGAAAACATATTGTTTGAGGGTTCAATGAAATAAGTTGACAAAAAGGTGTTGAAAGTCCAATTAGAGTCAATTTCTATAAAGGAAAAAGGGAAAACAATTGAAAAACGGTAGCAAACAAAAATATATGTCTAACCGGAGGGAGATGAGGTCGATATAGAAATAAATAATTTATAGAAAAGATATTGTTTGAGGGTTCAATGAAATAAGTTGACAAAAAGGTGTTGAAAGTCCAATTAGAGTCATTTTCTATAAAGCAAAAAGGGAAAACAAGTGAAAATGGGCGCGAACAAAAATGGAAAACCAGTAAGAAAGAAAGAAAGAAAGAAAGAGGAAGCACCTGGTAGGTGACCCTCCCGGCGTAGTGCTTCAGGGTGAACTCCGGCAGGGGCATCTTTGGCCTGGCGTACAGCGGGTTGCTTCCATGGTGATAGTGGCACTTCTGAAGGAAGGTGTGGTCCGTTGCCTGGCGACGGTCGGAGACAGTTAATGGAATATAAATCTCTACAGCACAAACACATGTTGCCCACGTGTGTAGAGCAGATTGCTCCAGTCAGTTACTTGCGTTGAGCCGTGTTCATATTTCACTTTGAGCATCGGAGACGCTCTGTAATGCGTTTATCTCAATATGAGCTCAGTCTGCTCCGCGCGTTAGGAGCCCCAGGAATAATGGTAGCAGCAGGTTAGCAATTAAGTGTTCACGTGGGATAGTTGTGTATCGATCGGAAGGGCGCAACAATACGCTTCGGTCCCCGGGTTTATGAGAAATCCAATATGTGAGATGTTGTTTTTTTCCCCAAATCAATTTCTTCTGAAATCTGGGGAATTATTTGAGCCATGAATTGGTCATTGTCTTCTTTCCCTTCCATGATGCTCAAATAGAGAGAGATTTGTAGAGTTTTATAGTATATTTAGCTAAGACATCTTTTGAGCATGGTTATAAACCATCTCAGGCTTTTTAATTACTATTCCATATGTCTATGTTAGTTCTCCCCCTTCTTGGAATGATCTTTCACCTAGGGAATAGTCTCTGACCTGCTAATGGATGGGTAAAGATTTAGCAGGCAACTTCAACTTATGGTACCAAAACATGTTCTTATTTAGGCAGAGGGCCCGGTTGTGTGATGTAATGCAATCTCTAGTCTTGGGGTCCCGGCCCCCCAAAAAAATGTGTTGTCTTGCAAGAGGCAAGTCAGATTTTCACTATTTGGCTGTGTGATGTCTCCGAGTCTCTAGAGCTCGTCCTGACCTGGGAAACTTCTTGTAATAAACATCATTATACTTGTAAGTACTGAGTCCGAGGTGTCCTTCCCTCAACATTAACAACTTCAACGACAACATCGACCTCTCGGCTGCATAGAATATACCAAAGTTTCTTGATTTCTAAGTCATCATGTATCTATATCTTTAAAAAACATAAATGAAAAGTTCGGTTTCACAGGTGTGGACTTACCTGAGGGAAACCGCACTGGTCGTCCAGTATGCGCAGTATCCCATGAGGCTTAGCAGCGATGAGGTCGAGACAGGCCTGGTTGTGGCTGAAAGGCTTCTGCTGCCACTCGATCTGCTCCCGCATGTACTCCTCCTACACACAGCACACAACAGGTCATCAGGTTGGTTTATATAAAACTCTTCCGACTCCACTGTTGCTTCTTTTTCCTCCACTTCATATGGAAGTGCTTCTTTGTCCACTGTGGTTTGTGAGTTTTAACGACTTGTTGTCAGTTAACTAAAGAGGCTGTTTGTCTTTTGTCTTTTGACTTTACTGAATCTTTCCAGGCCTCCTGATTGGAAACAAAGGGCGTCTAAATCTCTCCAAGGCTTCAGTTTATGGGTGATTTGGACCTTCAGACTTGTTCAATTGCAGAAAGTTGAGACAGAATTAAACAATAGAAGAAGAAAAAGAAGCAGAAGCTTTACCATTATGTTAAAGGTCTAATTTATAGGATAAATAAGAAGTTTTCTTAATCAGCAGTCAGTAATTCGTCTCCCCTCCTATCCTTGACCTTTGATAGCATTTATTTTTATGCATCACTGATGTAAGCTGTGATGTGCCGCGTTCTGACTTCTTCTTTGTGTGTTGCTGTGTGTTGACGCCTGTGTACAGACAGTGAGGAGCTCTGCAGTGAGAGCACACAGCTTTTTGCTTGTGGCGCTAATGTGTCAGAGTTTTTCTAAATAATCAAATGCTGAGCTTCCGGAAGCCGACAGAAGCGACTTACTTTTACTGGGGCTTTAAAAGAAATTAATCTTGACTACAAGGATGAATTGCTACTCGTAATGACCTCTCGCTTCATCTCCACGCTCTGCCGTCACACTCAGACTCTCTGTCGGAAGTATTAGTCATGGACATGTGCACATTTAAAAAGCTGATTAGAAGACCTCTAACACAAATATAGATATATGTATAAAATGCTGAATAACTATATTTCAATGTGCAGTCTCACTATATTAGCTTTTTGAGACACAAATCACCCAATAATTCCTCGTTAAGAAAACGTGTGATAGAAAAAGAACTTGTAGTTTTTTTGCTGACCTGCTCCTCCTGGAAGATGACCTTGTTGAAATAGAACTGCAAAGTTTCATTGGCGTAGTTGATGCACAACTGCTCAAAACTGTTCACCTGTAGCTCCTGCAGGGCAAAGAGCAGAGGTGTTGGGGGGGGTCGTTTGTGTGGGTTAAACATATACGTCAGCTCAGATGCATTATTGAGCGTAATCGTGTTTTCGGGGCGTGACCTCAAATCCATAAATGTCCAGTATGGAGATGGAGAGGGCTTCGTTGCGAGGGTAGACCCGTCCGTTGATGCGCTCCGTCAGCCAACTGAACAGGAGCGAGTACAGGATCTTGGCAACAGCATCTCTATGAAGAACACACAATAAGGTTTCTATGGAAACAGAAAGCCCGGTTCCTATGGAAACAGAGGACATCTGAAAACCGCCCCCCCCCCAGCCCCCCCCAAGCCCTGACATCCTTTTGTCCTCACATGCCTCTGCCAAAGATTGGAGGGGAATATCAAAGATGGCTCACTATCTCTAGTTTACTCCTGGTACGACTTTAGAGAGTGAATGAATGAGGGAATTCAAAACATTTCAAACAGGCCTGTCAGACGACTGATCGGGGGGGAAATGATTGAATTTAAACTATTGATACTCGACTCAGACTTTTATTCACCTGGCGTCCACAGCGCTCTCCACAGTGAGCGGAGTGTAGATCTTCTCTCGCACTGTATCCTATAGGAGTCAAGCACACCTGTTGTCAAACAACATCTCTTTAACTACCACATACAAAAAGTGTGTATGTCTGTAATGAATGTGCGTTTGTTTTATGTAAAGTGTGTGTTCTCCTCACTGTCAGTTTGAAGGTGACAGATTTCTGCAGGCCGTCGGGTGAGATCTGCAGCAGCTCAGCGACAACCCGGATCTCCTGCCCACTCACCACCGACGCAACCTTCTGACCCTCAGCCTGCAGGGACGTGCACCACACACAGACACACACACAGGCAAACACACACACACACACAAACCCACACACACACTCGCATAAATGAATTTTCCTTTTTGCAGCTGAGGGAAAATGATGATAATGTTGATCGATGATGGTATCAATGTGTGTGTGTGTGTGTGTGTGTGTGTGTGTGTGTGTCTGTGTGTGTGTGTGTGTCTCGTGTGTGTGTGACAGACCTGGTGTGGCTGGAAGTAAACGTTCCCCAGATGAAGAACAGAGGACAGCAGTCTGTAGATGCCGTTCTGCTCCTCTGGGGTGAAACGCAGAATGTCCATGGCACTCAGCAGACGCCTGAAGTCCTCTCCGTCATCCTTCCCCTCTATGGTACAATCCCCTCCCTACACACACACACACACACACACAGACACATACACACATACACACATCATTATCAGCAGCCGCATACTTACCCTGAGCACAATTCATCACCGCTCTAATTAAAGAGTGACTTATCAGGAGCTGAAACTCTTGTTTCTGGGAACATTCAGAAGTTCAGAGTCTCACCTTGCTGCAGTGAGATGGAAAGGCAATGTCGAGATGTGACACTTTCCACCAATGAGGACAGTGAGGCAGGACTATTCAGCCTGCTGCTAAGATACTCTTTAAACAAGAATGGCATCAGTAGAGAGCATACCTCAGTCCACTTTAATTCCAATCAAGCCTGAACAGTTTCACACACTCTTAGAAATCCGTTTCCTTAATGTGGCAGATTGTTTTCCCCTTAAAGACCAATTGATTCTCCCCTTTGGAAAACTGTGAAAATGTCAAGAAAACACTTGCAATGGTGTAGAAGTGAAAAACGAATCCTGGTTACATCGGATTGTCCAGATCTGCACTAATTGCTTCATTCTTGGGCCATGTCCCATCCTTGGCGATGGTAAAAAACCAGACCCCAGTTGTTAGTAGTAGAAACCACAAACTCTATTTCAATCTGAATCTGAACAGTTAAGCATCTTGAATCACGGAGCTATGAGCAACATGTTGCTCAGTGTTTCATCAGGTCTCATGAATGAAGCCAGGAGAGCTGGAAGAGGATAAGAGAAAGAACAGACACCTGAGCAGTGGTTAAATACCCACGAGTCAGTGTCTTAATGGGAGAAACTGTCTGTAAAGCAACCTGAGGGTCTCAATGCAAAAAAGTTCCACAGTTAAATCTGATGATTCATGAACCTGTAGCTAATATAGTTTATCATTTAGCTAATAACCACTTAACAACTACACACAGCTGAGGTTCTGGTGAATGTCATTAGTTCTGCGGGTATTTGGACAGACAGTTGAAAGGATGATGCTAGATGAAAAGTTAAAGAATTATGAAAGTTATTACAATTCATCCTGAGGGGAGCATGAATGTCTAGCATGAATCAAATTGCATGTCAATCCATCCAGTACCTGCAGAGACATCCCAGTAGAGACCAAAAATATCTAATTCATGGAGTGTTGGAAAAGCCAGAGTATCCTACAGGGGCCACAGACAGTTGCATAAACCTTTAATGGCGAATAGCTGTTGAGACATTTCAGTGTGGAATAGAGTGATGGACGTCTACCATTTTTATTATTCACATGAAACAATCTGAAAAGGTAAAATCCCGTTGAACTACTCACAACTCTCACTATGTATAAATCGGCTAATTGCATTTTATCGTTCATCAAACGTGAAATGCAGAAAACTTCCCCTCAAAGGTTACTCACTCGGAATTTGGGCACAACAATGAGCTTTATGCTCGTGTCATTAATCACGCGGTAGAATAAATGTCACGTTTTATAGAAATTGACATCTCATTTGTTAATGTGACTGTTTAATTGATTGCGGTGACCACTCCTTAACCGTGTCCTATGTGTGTGTGTGTGTGTGTGTTTGTGTGTGTGTGTGTAGCGGAGTGTGCTTCTTCATTTGTGTGTTAACCTGATTCAGATAGTAGTAAGTCTCAGGTTCCTGCAGATACAGTGGGGTTTTCTCGTGGGGAGGAAGACCAGCTAACATCTCGTAGAAGATGTGGTAGTTCCTCTCCGATTTGGCCTGTGCATGAACACAAACACAGACACACACACACTCTTAGATTTAGATGTGCGGTGGTAGATTTCCTGACATTCAGATGTTACAGCAGAAAAAGGAAAGACACATATAGGCCCAGTTAGATGAAGAGCAACCTGTTAGACACCTCTAGTGCTGTCTACTGCTACAATCTCATCTTTCTCACGATGACTCACATGTAAGAAGACTCCACTTGACCTGCTGTGTGCGTGTGTGTGTGTGTGTGTGTGTGTGTGTGTGTGTTTTTTCACCTGAAAGACAATGCGAGACTTCTCCAACAGGTACTGAGACGTTATGGCACCGCTGATTACACCCCTGGTAAATGACACGCACACGCACACACACACACATAGAGTTAAGTAACAGGTCATGCATGTGTAATGTGCTCAGGTCTCTGTCACAGCTCTGTGTTACTGGGACATGTCAGAATATTCAATACTTCAAACCAAAGCAATTAAATACAGTGACACATTTATCAACACATTTATCTGACATTTTATGATTAAAATCTTTTTTGCCCGATTGTTAAATATGTTGGGACTTCTTGTCAAAATGTTGTTTCAGTAAAACAAAAGTCCAAAATGGACTTCAGTGCTTTCTGTTGTTGATGTTCAGTTCTTGTTTAGTTGTAATCACTCACTCCTCCATGTAGATCTGCGTGTATTTGCCAAAGCGTGAAGAGTTGTCATTGCGCACCGTTTTGGCATTCCCAAAAGATTCCAACAGGGGCATGGCCTCCAGGATCTGACCAATCACCGGAGACAGTAATGTTACCTTTAAACAGGGATGCTCATCATGTCAGGAGAGGAAGAACAAGAGGAGGAAACACTTTACCTCTATCTGAGGGTAAATGACAGAAAACAAGGGACAGGAAGGGAAAACAAAGTTAGATTAAATGACCACAGTATTTTGTGAACATTTTGTATTTTTACATAATAAAACATATATGTACCTGTTGTGTGATGTTGCGTTTGTGATGTATGGCTGTCAAGTAACGCAGGATTAGTTTCGTAGCTTCCGTCTTTCCTGACCCGCTTTCTCCGCTGTAATAACAGAAACAGTTCACCGGAGTACATTACATAACTTTTCCATTTATTAGTACATTTTGAACAAAGTGAAATTGACAGAAAACTAAATGTATATTTAAAAAATATACTAGAGGCCATTTTGTACCTGATCACAATACACTGGTCCTTTTTGGCATCCATCATGGTGGTATACGAGAGGTTAGCAATGGCAAAAAGATGACTGCAACACAACAAAACCTTTTCAATTAACAAATGTATTGTGCGTGTTAAGTGTGTTTGTCTTTGTGTGTGTGTAGACCAACCAACATCAGTGACACCGGAGCCTCCAACTAACACCGGAGACTGGTGGCATTTACACCTTTATTTACCACCATACTGCATCTCGGAGCACAGCTCACGACACATGTAGACAGATGTAGTACAACAGTATAATCACAGGAGCTCCCAGCCTTAGAGGTTTCAGTTAAAGGTTAGAGGGTTTGGTTTATCTACTTCTCTCTGAGGCAGAAAGCTCCGCGAGAGCTCATAAATCTACCAGGACCTAACCCTCCTCTGCATTTGTTATTTTAATGGGACAATAATGTTCAAACTGTGTTTCTTTCTCCCTCTTTTTAAACAAAATCGACTAAAGGGCAAAGTAATAGTAGTAAAAACATATCCCTAGAGGGGCTGGAGTAAATCCCAAGTGACATTGGCCAAGGGGGGGAAGGGCGGACACCCTGGACAGGTACGCACACAAAATGACACACATCGGGAGAACTCTAAACACCAGCTGCACTGGGATTCAAACCAAGAACCTTCTTGCTGTGAGTAAGCAGTCCCAACCACTGCAATAAATGCTTTTTTGATTAATGTCTGATGTCATTGGACTTAATCGTGACGTCTTCATGGCATCACTGATTATATGATTTCATAAGGTGGAGAATGACTTTCTGAACATTATAATATTTAGACTGTCTCTCTAATTCTAATAAGTAGAAAATCTTTCCTGAAAAGCAGTTTCTCATCCCTTCCCATCAAATTTAATCAAAATCTACAATATTTTTCCTGCTTATAAAAAAGAAAAGCAACACAAACACACACACATCCAACACAATCCTCCGTTCTGATGTCACACTGGAGATAAAACTGACGTTAATTGATTTTAATTTCCTGGAGACTCATCAAACCTTGACCAAACCTATTACTTCCTGAACTCCGACCTGAAAATATGATTTCACTATAAAATGTATACAATTACTTTAGATTAGACCACATTATTTGACTGAGTAAACCGATTAGGTAATAACACACACACACCCACACACACACACACAGACACACACACACACACACAGACACACACTCCTGGGTCTTACGGAGGGTTGTCGCCCAGGCCCCGGCCTTCATACTGAAGCACCATGTCTGTGCCGTAAACGTTCAGCAACTTGTAGGGATTCACAGACACCAGGATGCTGCCTATGTACGTCTGTGTGGTGGAGGTAGAAAGAGAGAGAGGGAGAGGGAGAGAGACAAAAGGACAAAAGGAGAGTGGATGAGTGGATGTAGCTGACCATGACATTTGAAGATATTTATTATCCAATTTGCATTCTGGAAATGAGGTATACATAGACGTGTTCCTGGTCGTAGCGCTTCTTCAGGTTCATCAGAACAGTGGTGTCATTCAGCTCACTGAAATCAAACAACGAGGAAATTAAACACACACACACACACACACATGCACAGAGCGCATTTTGACCCACTGGAGCACAATTCCCACACTTGTTTTGATTTCCCCAAAATGAATTATGCTTCAATGTCACTCAATGACTTTCTCGGTGCAAACTAAAATGATGGGATGTTATGAATCACACAGGGGAAGTTTTGACTTGAAGCAGCTTGGGATCGTGAAGGCTTGTGTCTTCACCACCATTTGCCAATGAAAATCTCCCTGACTGATGGGATAATGTATTCAAGTTTTATTCATGTTAAGCAGCAACTTGAAATTAATATTCCTGAAGCGTTATACAAACAGCTTACTGGCTAGCATTGTGTTTCTCCTTCGTCATTAAGTGTGTAAAGTGGATATGACACAAAATGTATGCTATCCTGAATAGAATTGTTGATTTCTCTCGGTGTGAACATTGTTCTTAGACATTTTAATGAGGAATTGTTACATATTGTGATTTTTTTTACGAACTTAAACCCAGGATTTCTGTCTGTCTGTCAGCACAATGAATGGATCTGCTCCGAAATGAGTGTGACACGCGACACAACCAGCTGTGAGGCTGCTTGGTTAAACTGGTTTGTGCTTACGGCAGTTGTGTCATGTCCTCCATTCCCTCCGCCCAGTTCTTCACCCTGTGGCCTGTCGTGGGCAAGCTCAGGATGGAGAAGATCTGGCCAAACAAACATAATTATTCCAATGCTGTCATGCAACATTGTCAAAGCTTGAGGGACATTGTCATCCGCTTGATGGAGAGCTAATGTAAAATATGCAGGCATTTGAATATTGTTGTTGGTGAACTCTGCAGGAAACTGATGTTGGTCATCCACCTTCTTTCTCCTGTGTTTTATAGCTACTGCTCGAATAATGTTTGTATCACACCCATCGCTATTCAAATATTTTGTCAGCTGTCACAAGGTATCATATACAACTTTCAAATCCACACATGTAGAAACACATTAATGAATATTTCCCTACCTTGTCATACCAGTTCTGACCAGGTGCTCTGTCTCTGTCAGGAGTCCAGTCTGGGTCCTGTTGTCCGTCAAGGAATCGAGCTGTGGGTAGATATCCTTCCAGCACTCCATCTTCTCTGTACATGGCCCACTTTGTCAGATTCTGGACAGTCCCATGTGGTAAAACCCTCTCAGCTGCCCAAACGTCCTCCCCTCCCTCCCCCCCTCCTCCTTGGGCATTCCTGGCCCAGTGGCCTGAGTGTGGCCCATAGGGAGGAATCACAGCGTAACGGTTATCCTCCCCCTGCAGGCCCGTTGGCACCCTGTAGGAGGCGTAGCGAAGATCCTGGTTTTGGATGGCGTCGTTCAGACTGGGGTTGTGAAACCGACGCGTCAGAAGAGACCTATCCGGCAGCCTGGGGGGGGCAGACAAAGGCTCTTATCAAACAAACATCATGAAACACAGGGTTGCACAACATGGAGCAAGATGGTGCTTGATTTTATGATCTATGAGTCTTTTTCCCTTTCATTTTGTATTATAAATATAGGATTGTGTGGTCTCGGTGGAGGCATTTGCTCTACTGAATTATAGTGTAGTTAACATTAAAACAAAGTTTGGCTTTGTGGTCACCAGCCTAATTTATTTACTATGTCAGGAGCCAAAATTAAAGTAGTGATGACAGAAAAAATAATCTAACGAATAACTGAAATAAAACACTTGCTTAAATAGTTTTCAGGGGGTTTATGTTTAAATTCAATAAACATATAACCATCGAAAACTTTTCTCTATGATGTCATTCTCTGTCCCAGTTCCCATTAATGGTGACGTTCCCTACCTGTATCTGTCACCATGGAGTTCCCCATTCTTCATTACTGAGGTGAGATTGGGAGGGGTGGGTTTAGGTACGCCTGACAGTGCAGAGTTTTCTGACAGGTGATAGAGACCTGTGGATCGAAGTGCCTTGTTTTGCCTCAGGGCACCGGAAAGGTTGGGCTTCTGGCCGGGGATAACCAGGGAACCATCACGGAGGTGGTATGATGCGTTTCGAAGGTTGTCATTCAAAAGAGCCTGCGGGTTAAGTTACAATTACATGCAACTGAATAGAACAAATAATTTTTAAACACACGTGGTCTGGATTTGGGAAAGATCTGACCGTAAAAAAAGAAGGTAAAACAGTAAAGTTAAAATCAGGATAAATTACACACCTTAGACAGGTCAGGGGTAACTGGCTTGCGTGGGTCAATAATGATGGTTCCGTCAGGCAGGGTATATGACAGACCCTTTAAATAGGGGTTCAGCAGGGCGGCCGTCAGATTAGGGCTCTTTGGTTTCCTCGGGTCCACTATAATAGTTCCATCAGGGAGCGTGTACGAAGCTCCTTTCAAGGCAGGGTTGTTGAGGGCCTGGATATAACAACAGAAGTCAAAAAAGGTCAGAAAAGTTAAACAAGCCTGAGAAATTAAACAAGTGCATATTGAATGAAATGGTAACAGTGTATTTATATAGGGCTTTTCCAGTTTTTAGACTGCTAAAAGCACTTTACAGTTCAATTTTTCCCATTCATGTACATAATCATCCAGCACTTTACGCAGCTCTTTTTCTTTCATAAACCATTCACACACCGCCAGCACACTCATCAGGGACAATTTGCAATTCAATATCATGCAGGAAAATTCAGTATGTTGACTGGAGGAGCCGGGGATCGATCCCCTCTACCTCCAGAGCCATGGGGACTATAATGTAGTTATGTATTTATTTATCAAAGGAGCAGATGAGTGCGTTTAATTAGCAATAATTATCAGCAGATAACAAAGAGCTATATCAATTTGTTAAAAAAATAACATTCTACACTATTATTACTATTTGGATGACAGGGGAGGAAAGAGTAATAGAACAAAACACACACACAAAAACAAAGAGTCTGTATCTACGACTAACCTTGGCCAGGTGTGGTGATACGGGAATATTGGGGTCATGCATTCCTTCTGGTAATTTGAAGTGTGCGTCCCGCAGCATAGAGCTTTGAAGAGCACCGGACAGGTTTGGAGAGACAGGTTTCCGTGGATCGATGATGATCGTGCCATCTGGCAGCGTGTACGACGAGCTTTTCAGGTAAGGGTTCTGAAGTGCGGCGGCCAGGTTCGGGGACTTCGGTTTCCTGGAGTCAATCACGATGGTGCCATCAGGAAGAGTGTAAGAGGCTTCACGCAGAGCTGGGTTGGTCAGGGCCTTAGCCAGGTTTGGGGAGATAGTTTGCTGCACAACACAGGCATTAGTTCAACTTCAGTGGATAAAATGTAATCAGAAGAGGCAAGAAATGTAATTTTATTAAAAGGCGAATTCAAATTAAGTCAAGGATAAAGAGTCATGGGTTACTTGCTGTCTGGGATCTATAATTGTGCCATCAGGGAGAGTATATGAAGCAGACATGAGATCTTGGTTCTGAAGAGCTCTGGAAAGGTTCGGAGACATGGACCTCTGGGGCACACGGGGGTCCTGTGTGGATAGGAGTGATAGGAGAGTACAACAAAAAAATAATGCAATTTGTCATCTTAGAACTGTATGCACAAAAACCCTTTGAGATGTTCCTTTTCTACCTACCCTGATAACTGATCCATCAGGCAATGTGTACGAGGCGCCGCGGAGTTGTTGGTTTTGCAAAGCATTGCCAAGCATAGGGGAGGAACGTGAATTTGCATTTGGTGGCACCAAGGTTCCGTCTGGCAGTCGGTACGATGCCTGCATCATCTGTGGATTTTGCAGGGCACTTCCCAGCATTGGAGAAGAGGGTGGTTGGGGCCCATAAGGTGACCGTCTGAGCTGTGTCTGATAAGACGCTTGGCGGAGGTTAGGGTTCTGCTGTAATGCGCTTTGGAGGTGAGGCCCAGCCGGGGCATAAGGATTTCGGCGTTGCATCATTGGTGATCGTAAAGATGAAACACCCTGCATGTCACCTCGGTTCAGCAGGGCATCATGGAGCAACGGTGCTGGGCCAGGTTCAGAGATATAATCATATGGGGTAACCACAGTTGGCCCGTAAGGTGAATGAAGCTGTGGAGTCTGATAAGACGATACACCTCTTAGTGCCTGACCATGTCTCATGGCTCCAGAGAGCATTGGAGATGAAGGCACAGATGCAGCATATGGGGACCGAGGCCTCTGAAGGGTGGACACATAGGATGCATCTGTCACTGCCCGATTCTGCAGAGCACCAGAAAGCATTGGGGAGGAAGGTGGCATGGGTTGTTCATAATGTGACATTGGTCTTTGTAAAGGAGAAACATAGGAGGAATCTCTCACTGCCCGATTCTGCAGAGCTCCAGAGAGCATTGGGGAAGAAGGTGGCATGGGTTGTTCATAATGTGACATTGGTCTTTGTAAAGGAGAAACATAGGATGAATCTCTCACTGCCCGATTCTGCAGAGCTCCAGAGAGCATTGGGGAAGAAGGTGGCATGGGTTGTTCATAATGTGACATTGGTCTTTGTAAAGGAGAAACATAGGATGAATCTCGTATAACTTGATTCTGCATAGCCCCAGACAGTGAGGGAGACAAGGGAGCCATAGGCTGCTCATAAGGTGACATTGGTCTCTGCAGGGTGGTAACATAAGATGCATCCCGAATGGCCTGGATTTGCATTGCGCCAGACAAGTTAGGGGATGAGGGATAATAAGGTTCTACATATTCAGGAGCCATGCCTACCACCTCTGGGCCAAGGGGTGAAGAAAAAGATGCCTGCCGGACAGCCTGATTCTGCATAGCATTAGATAACATGGGAGAAGAGGGAGCCACAAGCTGATCAGCATATGGATCAGCATAGGGATCAGATACATGCGCTTTTGGTGCATAAAAATGTGGATGGGCTGCTCTAGGGGGAAGAAGGGGTGAGGGCTGACGAGAAAGACGAGGTGAGAGGCGTGGGGATGCAGGATGGCGCATTTGTTTCAGAGACGGTTGAGGAGAAGCAGGAGGCATCCTTCTCCTGGACTGCATGAGGGGACGTCCTCGAGCCACAGGGCGAGAAGGATATCGGCCAGATTCTCTCCTCCCAAGGGGAGCACGGTGGACCATGTGAGGGGAGTGAAAAGGGGAAGAGTAGAGGGAGGAGTCCACTGTGAGAACAGAGGACCTGTTGCTCCTCAGAGAGGAGGCACGGAATGGACGCACATTCTGGGTGGGTGGGGGCACTGGACGCCCTCTGAGACCCATAGGGGAGGGTCTGACAGTACCTAAAGGAACATTTCCCCCCATCCTGAGCCTGGGTAAGGGGGTGGAATCCCTGAGCAGCCGAGTTGAGCGGCGAGAAAGGGTGGGAGACGATGGGCCTGGACGGCGCCCTGCAGGGGATAAACTGCGATGGGATGGAGAGGGAGATGGTCTCCGGCTGAGCTGTGGAGAGAGAGGGGCAGACATATGACCAGGTGAGAGTGGAACAGAGGGTGGCCCATGCATCCTCCTCTGCCCAAATGGACTGCGGGCAGCAGTGGGTGAGGCTGGGGGACTTTGCCTCCTCATGGAAGCACGTGGTGAGGAAGGTGGAGAACGTTGCCTCATTGATGCTCTTGGTGAGGTTGTAGGACTTCGCCTCCTCATGGAAGCACGGGGAGAATGGGGGGGTGAGGGTCCTCGGGTTTGAGGAGAAGGTGATCTCTGAGGTTGCATTCTACGCTGGGCGAGGGGGGACGCCATGGGAGATAAAGGAGGGGAGATCTGTCTCAACATAACAGAGGGGGGTCTTTGAGCACCAATGAACCCACTCCTTATGGGTGGTTGTGGAGAGGGGCTTCGTCTACGTAAGAGCATAGGAGAGGGTACAGGGGAATGCAAGACAGAGGGATGGCGTGGCATCTGAGGGGAGGGCATCATGACAGAGCGGCGGGATGGAGTCGGAGAGGGTTGCAGATGGCGTGCAGGACGAGGGGACATATTTGCTTGTTTAATAATCATGGCAGTTGGAGTAGGGGTTAAGGGAAGTCCATAACCCTGTTGTTGTGGCATCATCATTGGATCTGTCATCATCTGCTATAAAAGAAGACAACAGAAATACAAGAAGTTAAGGAAGCAATACATTTGGTGAAAATAAGATAGAACATGCACAAGTGGCTTCACTTTACGGGGGGCGTCTAATATCTATATATATATATATATATTTACTTTACTTTAGTTTAACAAAAAAAAAATTAAAACTTACTATTTTAAATTTGACAAGAAAAGTTACTACAGATACTGAAAAAACACTATTATAATTAAAAGTGCAACCATCCTACTATTGAGTCATTGAACCAGTGTTTTTATGACAAACAAAGTAATACTATGATCTGCTGGAATTTGCTAATTGGCTGTTTGGTAACCACGAGTAAACCTACAAAACGATCTTATCTCCTAAGCTACAGTATATTATTAGATTTACCTACTAGGTGCTCTCTAAAACACAGTAGAAATGTGTTAAGGTTCTACAAAACCAATAACATAACAGACACAACCACATTACCTGAGAGGAAATCATTTGAGGAGCCATCTGTTGCTGCGGCAGCATCATTTGCTGTGACATCATCTGTTCTTGTGGTGACATAATTTGCATCATCTGTTCTTGTGGTGACATCATTTGCATCATCTGTTCTTGTGGTGACATCATTTGCATCATCTGTTCTTGTGGTGACATCATTTGCATCATCTGTTCTTGTGGGGACATCATTTGCTGTGACATCATCTGTTCTTGTGGGGACATCATTGGCTGTGACATCATCTGTTCTTGTGGGGACATCATTGGCTGTGACATCATCTGTTCTTGTTGGGACATCATTTGCATCATCTGTTCTTGTGGGGACATCATTTGCTGTGAAAACATCTGTTCTTGTGGGGACATAATACGTTGTGGCATCATCTGCTGCTGTGGTGACATCATCTGTGGCTGTGGTGACATCATCTGTGATCTCATTTTGGGGGACATACTCTGTTCTTGTTGCATCATCATCGGTCGCTGCTGTGACATTACCTGTGGGCCCATCATCATTTGATCTTGAGCAGACATCATCATTTGACGCTGCGGTGACATTGCCATTTGTGGCCGTAATGACACCATCTCACCCATTTGACCTGGAGCAAGAGAAAACTGGTCTTCATATTGGATTTCTGACATGTCTTCAAATTCTGGATCAGGTGGCAAAGTAGGTGGAGGGGGCAGGGGCACTTCCAGACGCTCTTTACCAAAGAGGCGCACTTGAGGTCTAGGAACTCTGAATGTAATCTCCCCTCCCTGACCATCGCCGATTTCATCCCCATATTGAGCCAACTGGTCTGCATACTGGTCGCCATACAGGCCCTGCACCTGATTCATCCCCTGTCCTCCAAAGGCCTGCTGGCCTACTGGTGGGAAACCCATTGCCTGTTGAGAGCTGTACTCCTGATAGGGCATGCCTGTATCGGCATAGCTAAGTTGGTGGTCCGGTTGAAACCCCCCTTGCATCCCCATTGTTGCTGCATAGGGGTTCTCATAATAACCCGCATGTCCATTGTCATAATAGCCCCCTTGTCCATCATCGTAGAAAACTCCTTGACCATTTTCATCATAAAAACCATGAGTCTGAGTGTCAAGGAATCCATCTGCTGCTCCTCCATACATGTGATTCTCGCCCACTGGTGCATAATAGTCCAGAGCCTCTTCCCCATACATCGCCATTGCCTGTTGTTGCTGGTAACCATAGGGATCAGTGTCCTGGCTGTAATGGCCGTGGGCAGAGGGATGAGGGTTATAGTAGTCCTCCACGCCCTCATTGTAGAGCCCTTGTTCATAATATTCGGCAGTTTGATCATACAGGCCATCTTCCTCATAGTAACCCAGGTCCTGATACTCTACTCCCCCTGCCCCATTATCGTAGTAACCAAACTGACCTTGGCCTCCATACGCTGCAGCTGCCTCATCTCCATAATCACCATAACTATCGTAATAGTCCCCATAACCTTTCTGGCCAGCTGAATGTCCCTGGTTGTATCCGTAAGCCTCCTCTTCATAACCATCGTTTTGGTAACCATAATGTCTAGAGCTGGCTTGTCGGCCTTGTGCTCTACGTCCCTCCCAACCATGGTGTTCTGAATTTCCTCCCATTTTAGTTGACAGGAAACGTTTGGTCAGCCAGTTAGTTGCCGCTGCAACTTTACCCAGCAAGAGACTTCTGTTCTTGAACTCATCAGACGGCCCGTCACCATCCTTTTTTTTAAATAAGCCTTTGAAGAAGCCCCCCTTCTTCTCATTTGAATTACCGCCCAGACGAAGCAGCATATAACTTGGCTTCTTCCCACCATTTGCCGCTGCTTGCTCTTTCTCCTTAGTCCTCTTTTTGCTGGCCTTGAACCTCATCATGAATCGAGAGGTGTTCTTCAGCATTGACTTGCGGCGTTTCTTCTTGGCAAGTCTGGTTTTTCTCCTGCCCAGCCCCAGGAACAAACGCGACGTACTTTTCAGCTTCTTTCTGCTGTTCTTGCGCCGCTTGAGACCGGAAAACTTCATGAACATCTTGGACATGTTCTTCAGACCTTTCTTTGGGAGTTCCTTAATTGGAAGCTGCGGAGCTTCCTCTTTCTTTTTGCCTTTCTTCTTTTTCGCGTCAGCATCAGATTTCCCTCCTCTATCTTTAGATTTATTTTTTCTGTTGTAATCCTCATCATCCTCGTCATCCTCATCTTCGTCTTCATCCTCCTCATCCTCCGAGTAGTCACCACGTCGAGACTTCCCCCCTTTCTTTCCCTTGGCACCTTTGGCTCCTCTTCCCTTCCCTCTTCTGTCATCCTCTGAGTCTTCTTCGTCATCATCTTCATCTTCACTAAACTCTTCATCCTCTTCCTCATCACTAAAGAGCTCATCCTCTTCCTCCTCAGACTCCACCTTCTTACCCTTCCCTTTATCTTTTCCTTTCTTTCCATCGTCCTTACCCTTGGCTGGTGGCTCTTTACCCTTCTTCCCCCCTTTCTTGTCATCTTTTCCTCCTTTCTTATCATCCTTACCACCTTTCTTATCGTCCTTGGCGGCTTTCTTATCATCTTTTCCTCCCTTTTTGTCATCCTTCCCTTTCTTCTCCTCCTCTTTCTTTTTCTCTGGTTCAGGCTTTCCACCCTTCTTTGTGTCCTTCTTGGTATCTTTCTTACTGGGCATCTTGACACGTGGCTATGAGCACAGCATGCCCTCTCTTCTGGATGCAATGCTGTAAGCCTTCAAACAAACAGACACATACATGTTACATACACACTGAATGGAGGACTATTAAAGTATTTTAACAAGAAGAAAATATGATGTCATATTTTTGTTAAATATAATAATAATCAAGAGTCTGACCTTTAGGATTCCTTGGTTTAGATATTCCTGCTATACTCTGTGGCAGAGTTGTGTGCAGGGCTGGTATCAGTGTGAGGACAGGTCCTCCTGGCCAAAGCAGGTCTAAATTTGGTCCCCATGAAGACTCCTGTCCAGACATAAACAGTATAAGTAATCTTTTTACCCCAAACACACATACCCACATGTTTATACTACACATGCATATAAGTAAACACAATCTATCTTTCTATTTGTCCACACTACACAGAAATCTTGACTCAGAGCGATTTCTTACTCTTATATAGAGACATAAAACTCGGATTCTGACATTTCATATTTGCACTGTCAAACTGCACTGGATCAATATGCAAAATACAAAAATGTCTCTGGGAAACTTTAAAAATTGGACTTGTGTTTATAAGTGTTATAGGTGTTTATAATTAATAAAACACCTCCTTTACATTCAATTCTGCCCGTATATAACAAGCGTAGACCATATTATCACGCTTAACCTCAGTTTGAACTTTAACATGAGATTTTTACTGTTTTAGTTTAAATAAGTTCCACACAATAGGATCACTGCAGCATTTGCTTTCTGTAAAACTAGAGATACAAACAGAAATGCAGCTGTTCCTTTAGTTCAAGCTCTACCCCCTCTGCGGTCCAATCTTTCTCCTGTAGAGTTGTAGTTAAAGGGAAACTCTTGTGGCACTGTCACCATGCTCATTCATCAAGACAGATCGCCGTGATAGTCACCTCCACATGAAATGACAGAGAGCACAGAAATGCAAGTGTGGTGGTCGCCGAGGATCTCTGAGGTCCTCAGATAAGCTGTATCCTTGTTGGAAGTCTCTTCTTCCGCAGTTAAAAAAAATTAAGCAAAAAAATAAAAAAACTCCAGGACAAAGTCTGTGGATCACACTCAGCCTCTTCCTCTGACCTACTCCGTCTTCTGTTGCTCACAACAACACATTCTCTCACTCAACACAGCTCTGTTCACACTGCCCTCCTCAGAGCTTGTGTCAGCTACTGTGTGTGTGTATGTGAGGGAGAAAGAGAGAAGGGCAGATGGGTTGCCAGTTTGTGTGTGTGTGTGTGTGTGTGTGTATGTGTGTCATTGCATGTGCATATATATGTGTATGTGTATGCATGCATTTAAGGAGTTCCTTTTCATAGAAGGAGTCTTAATTTGTCATCAGGCTCAACAGGTGAAACTCGAGAGCTCTGGGCAGCCGAGGGGGCGGGGCATTAATAATACAAAAGGTCCAGGAGAGAGAGTGAGAGAGAGAGAGAGAGATAGAGAGCGAGAGAGAAAGAGACAGACAGACAGACAGACAGAGAGAGAGAGAGAGAGAGAGAGAGAGAGAGAGAGAGAGAGAGAGAGAGAGGAAGACATAGGATGCATACGATAAGCCTGATTGGCAGTAAGATGCAATCAAATCCAAAAATAGCCAACTAGCACCTAGCAGAGCACATACCTCCGCAAAGGCCCAACAGTTGCCTTCAAATCCGCACCAAGTTGGGCACGTTCGTTTGGCCATAGGTGGAAAACTAGTAAGGAGGCATATCATTTGTCTCAGCTACACAGTGGTGTGTAGTTATAGTTTTTTTCCTTTGGATCTGCACCTCATAAACAACCAACCAATGAACCACAACCAAACAAATCGTTAACCAACCAATAAGACCAGACCTGAGAGCCAACCAACCAACTAACCAACCAACCAAATTAACACACCGAGGTGAAAACATAACCTTCTCGGTAGAGGTAATAATTAACAACCTCAAATAGCTTTTTCATTCATGTGTAACTTGTGAAATTGTGAATAAGAGAACTCACACAGAAAACCTGATGCTCTCTGACCGTAAATCTACTCTTCCTCTTTTTCCAGAGTAACATTTACTACCAGGCTTATGTGTGTGTGTGTGTGAATATATATTAATATGTGAGTGAAAATGAGTGATGCATCGTTCTAATAAATATTATATTAAAGTAGCATCAGCGTGACAGATGCAGGCAGCCATAACCTGCTTCCATATAAGTAACAGCGAGAGAAGAAGAAGCAGAGGCAGGAGGAACACCCACTTGCTTGATATATGACGTCTTCCCTCTACGTATCAATAACAGAGGAATGACTCTCACGAACGCACACACACAAAGTGACGGATCGGTAACAGGGCTGTGATTATAAGTGCCATCAACCAAATTATTCCTCTTCCAGAGAGAAGGGGTCGGATTGCCAGATCTGTCATGTTACAGGCCGAGGTGTCAGGTTGCCAGATCCTGATCTTTTGGCCTCGGTGTGTAAGTGTATCTGATCATGACCAACCAACGTGTGTGTGTGTGTGTGTGTGTGTGTGTGTGCATGTGTGTGCTCATTCAGAGTTATGTCTTTTAGTGGGTACACGTGTGCATTAAAGGGGGGAGGGGGGCGTGATGAAAGAGTGATTTTTCCTGGATTTCCGGTGGTTTGTCTCTAACCGTGCATCTTCCTTTGAAGCCGAATGAAAAGACCCTATCAAATGTGATAAAACCCTTGAGTTTCAGCCAGAATCTCTCTCTTCCCGAAGCAATCGCTGCTGGCAGGTGGTCCTCCATCTTTTGATAGAATTTGTCGAGAAGAGACAACACACAGATATACGTGCCCCGGAGAGAGAGGCAGACTTGTGACAGAGGTGGACTTAATGAGTCTCATCAAACAGCATTCAGGTCCTGAAGCAGAGCAGTCAACCATCTTTTGACATCACACACGCACGCACACACACACACACACACACACACGTGCACACGCTCAGTAATCTGCTGCTATCTAGTGGGGCAGTATTACACCTGCAGCACTCTTTCACAGTTTGGAGTTGGTTAAGCTTACAGGCCTGCAGCGGGTGTGTTGATGTCGCTCAACCACATTACCCAGTTAGGTGTTATATTACCTAACCATTACACATTGATACAACACAGTCTCATAAACAAGCAGACATCTTACACGTTTAAAATCCATTATCGTTTATCTGGCAGGAGACAAGCAAACTAACCAGTCTGCAGGATTGATGGGTGGTCACAAAGAGGAGGGAGGGAGGGAGGATGGATGGATCCACCTACCTGTCCTCTGGCACGCCCAGCCTTGCACTGGAGCTCTGTGGTTGGGTTTCTCCATCGTCTCCTCGGTTCTCAAGAGTCAAAGAAAAAGCCCCCAAACTGATGCACCAGCCCCGTTTACATTCTACTTCAATCTACAGCCCCGTGCCCCGGCTGCTCCTGTGGCCGGGCTCGGAGCAGCGGGGGTCGGCCAGCCCAGGGAGGGGAGAGAGAGAGAGAGGCACCGGGAAACGGGGCAGATTAATATTTAATGACGCCTATTCTTCGGTGCCCGGCCCCGGGGGTTTGAGTTCCACACACGCCAGTGAGAAGTGATGAGCACCGCGGGTGGGCACGGTGATGCACGATATAGTCAAAGAAACTAAGCTAATGTAGCCTAGCTTAACTCACTTAGCCACAAAGCAGCAGGTAGCTAGTGCTACTTAACCTGGTAAAAGTTAGTTTTGTGTTTTACGGATATCCTGTCATTTATAAGTTGTAAATTGAACACTTTCTCTAAAACCGGTGTGAACATATTGAAACAGGGTGGTAATAGTTAATAAATAAAGCTAAATTAGCCTAGCTTAACCAACATAAAGCACAGGTAGTCAGTGCTAATTAACCTGGTAGAGGTTAGCTTACTGTCAGTGCCGGCATGTTTTCCAAAGGTTGTGTCATATTGAGCTTAAAACACTGTGGTACAGGCTAATAATATAAAATAAACAAAGCTAAATTAGCCTAGCTTAACATAGTATCCACAAAGTACAGGTAGTTAGTGCCACTTAACCCAGTAAAAGTTAGTTTTCTTCCACTTCCTACCTGTTTCTCTGAGGCTGTATCGTATATTGATCTGTGGATATTGAACATTTCCTCCAAACAAGGTGAAACAAACTGATAATAGTTAATAAATAGAGCTAAATTAGCCTAGCTCAACCAACACAAACCACAGGTAGTCAGTGCTATTTAAGCTGGTAAAGGTTAGCTTCCTGTCAGTACCGGCCTTTTTTCAAAAGGTTGTGTCATATTGAGCTTTTATCACAGTGATACAGGCTAATAATTTCAAATAAACAAAGCTAAATTAGCCTAGCTTAAAATAGTTTCCACAAAGTAATGGTAGTTAGTGTCACTTAACCCAGTAAAAGTTAGTTTTCTTCCACTTCCCACCTGTTGTTCTGAGGTTGTATCGTATATTGATCTGTGGATATTGAACCTTTCCTCTAAAGAAGGTGAAACACACTGATAATAGTAAATAATCAACCTCACTTAACTCAATAGCCACACAGCACAGGTAGTTAGTGTTATTTAACCTGGTATAAGTTAGTGGTCTGTCCCTTCCTCATGTTGGTGTCATATTGATCGTGGATATTGAGCCTTTCCTCTCTCCAGGTGTGACCACGTGTCATGAAGAGGACGAGCAGGCAAATTGAGCTGAAAAGGTTCAACGTCCCTTTTATAAACTGCACCATTAACCCGAGCAGTTCTCCTGTTGTCCACCAGAGGGACCCGCCTGACTATAAACAACTCTCCATCACCCAGACGACCTTGTCTTCCCCCCTGCTGTGGAGAGACACGTCCAGAGAACCTCAGACCTGCTGCAGCCGTGACTTCAACCAGCAAAGGAATGTGTTGTGTTTAAAGGGGGGGGGGGGGGGGGGGACAATTGACGACAGCCTTCTGTTGTGTGTCTGCAGCAGGTAAACAGTCTGTGCACTTGGCTCCTCAACCTGAACGCTATGAACTAAATCTACAGCTTTAATTACTTTTGTCCTCTAAAGGGGTCACACTCGGCTTCAATAGCTGTCTGCAACAACACAATTAATGTGTCGGTTATTCACTACTTTCATCTGTCAATTTGTCATAGGCATCAGACCGGTGGTTTATTATCAGGGATTCAAGAACCCCTGGAAGGTATTGCAATGAATCTCTCAGGGGTTCATGAGACTGTTTCCCCAGTTTTCTCAAAAATGACCTTCATAGGTTTTTAAATAGAGATTCTTGATTTTTGTAAACAAAGCATAGGAAGCAAAATTGTTGTGATTTCAGAAATAACTGTTCTCTTGATGTGTTAGATCATTGATCAAATTCATACGTGGACCTTAAATAACGAGGTTATTTCAGGTTATAAGGTTATAATTGGTTTATTTATCTGATTTTACATCTGTTTCCTGCTGCGTGTCCAGGTCCAGGTCATATTTAGGAGGAGGAGGAGTTTGCATGTTCTCCTCTGTGTTGTGTCTGGATGGTGTTTCTCTGGCTTCTTGTCACAGTCCAAAGACATGCAGATTTCGGGTAAGGTCGATTGGAGACTCTAAATTTTCTGTACTAATGAATACCAGTGTGAAAAACTTGTCTAGTACATTAGTGAGGATTCACTGGCAACCTGTGCAGGGTTTAACCCGCCCCTCAGGTCAGCTTTGATTTGCTTAAATATCAGCAGTACTTCACACTAGATTCTCTATATTGTCCCCTCTTGTTTCATTAATATCTTTAAAACCTTGGTTTGGACGACGGCTACACAGATGTCTAGTTGAAAAGGTCTTCAAAATCTTTTAAAACTCTGTAGAAACCCTGTTTTCCAATTCAGCATATTTCTTCTATTTTCTTTCTCATGAATTACTGGATAATTTAACAGGACTCTCAGGGATTAGTATAAAAAGCAAATTAACCAAACAAACAAAAAGCAAACCACTGAACGAGATTTAATGACGGTGGAGGGTTGATGTTTTTCCCTGGTTCTGTTGTGATCCTGTAAAGCTACAGGGAAGCAACACCTTTAGGCATCTGTGTTATCTCATCCGCTAAACTCCACCTGAGTTTTTGCTGGCAGTGTTGCAGCCAGGAGCTGCTGCTAGAAACTGTCTTCTCCCTTGAAAACAACTCGCTCAGGGCCCAGAAACAGTAAATATACATAATTTTTGGCGTGTTCCAGGGCCCCTGTCCAGTTTTAGGCTCTGTGAATCATTCAAGGAAAGTAATGGATTCATCCTGCAGGTACGAGTTGCTTTTTTTCCTGAATAACATACACAGCAAAACCTCGCTCCAGAGGGGGGGGGGTCGATGTTTCTGCAGGAAAAATGCTGCAACAGTTATTTAGTCAGTGCTGCATTTTTTCTCGCCTGCGACAGCAAGTGGCTGGAGGCTTTTTGTCTTTTGGTTGTTTCTCCATCTGTACGTTCATCTGGTACAAACGTTCACTTAGGGGAAGGCTTATAATAATCTGAAGGTCAAAGGTCAAGGTCACTTTGACCTCACAAAACTCTCTGTTGCCTTATGAACAGGTTATTTTAACAACACCATGAGTGAATCCTTTCAAATTTGGCTCAAACGTTCATTAAGGTTCAAGGATTAACTGATCAGATTTGGGTCAAAGGTCAAGGTCACAAAGGCCTCTTGAACATGATATCTCAAGTCTGACACAGGTCAATAATTCTAGCTTGAGAATAAAATAAATATCAGGGGGAGTTTTAACAAAGAAATTAATTGTATGTAGCCTAATGGATGAAAAACACAAATTCCAGGTGATGATAGAACAGGGAAAGTTACCCCAGCTTTCTGACTCTGACATTGAAATGGATGAAAACGTGATATTTCATACCGCCCGGCTCTGCTGTAAGACAGCAGGAGATATCATTGAGCGGAGTGTGGACCTGGAGCAGCTGCTAGGAGACACCCGGTCACTGCAGCAGGTCAGAGGGAGGATGTCCAATGACCCCAGAGGGACAGAAGAAAGAAAGAAAGAAAGAAAGAAAGAAAGAAAGAAAGAAAGAAAGAATGGATGGATGGGTTGGTGGGTAGGTAGGTAGGTAGGTAGGTAGGTAGGTAGGTAGGTAGGTAGGTAGATAGATAGATCGATAGATAGACAGACAGACAGACAGACAGACAGACAGACAGACAGACAGACAGACAGACAGATAGATAGATAGATAGATAGATAGTTAGATAGATAGATAGATAGATAGATAGATAGATAGATAGATAGATAGATAGACAGATAGATAGATAGATAGATAGATAGATAGATAGATTGATGATGGATAAAAGCAGTGGGGTACATCCATCCACATCCACTTCATTCTGGCTCCAGCTGGACAGGCTGGCTGGCGGAGGACAGCGAGGCTGCAGGAGTAGCGAGGGTCCCGCTGTGTGTCCATCAGTTTCAGATAATCCCTGCTGCTGCTGCTGAAGTGTCCTTGAGTCTCACGTCGAAGCCCCTTCCTGTTCAGAAACACACCTGACTGCTGCTGCACTGCAAAGAAAAAAAACTACAGTGAGTTTGTCCTCATCACTCACAAAACACTCAATTTATATCCACAGACCAGATTATGTCAACCAACAGCTATCCACCAGTCACACGTCCAAGATGGATGAGAGAGAGAGTGTGTGTGTGTCTGTGTGTGTGAGGGGTGTAAGGGTTCGTTGACTATGACGAATCGTCCCAAAGATGATAAGAAGCTGCATTTGTGGAATATGAGGCAGAATGTCAGAGGAATATACGACTGCACCTTGTATTTATGGACCTGAATAAAGAATTATAGGAGCCCGGCACGAAAGGAATGTTAAATCGTGCGAGGGAGAGAAGCACAAAGCATCAAAGTTTTGTAATGAGCAGCGCGGGACATTAATCCATATTAAGCAGAAGACAGCGACAAGAGTAGAGCTTTTATTATCGGGCTAAATGAAAGACAAAATAATTGTTGTTAGCCAATGCAAAAACTATTTTATACTCTGTCATCCAGGGTTTACAGCGCCCCCGGTGGTGGGGTGAAACAAAATACATTTACTTATTTTAGGTTGCTTTTTTACATCATGTATCAGCAAATGTCTGTAGTTTCTACTCCACTACATTTTTACAGTACTTTATTTAAGATGTTCACAAGGTTTCTTTTATTTTTAAAAGAAATCAATAACGAGAGGAGAATTGATCCTAGCATCCAATCAGAGCGGCAGGAAACATTAGACCCCGCCTCCTACAGCAGCAGCATCACTGGTGACAAAGAAACAACGTAAATAGATTCAGATCTACGACATTAACGTAGTAGACGTCAATGGGCTACACACTGCAAGTACTTATGCAATACGTGTAAGTATATTCAAAAGAAAGTACTCACTTTTATTCAAGTAGTTAATGTGGTACCATTACTCTCCATCAGAATTAGGATAAGTATCTGAAGGTTGTGTTTTATTGCACTATACAGAACATATAAAATATGTTATTTAGCATATATATTAGATGTAAGTATTGTGTTTGGCAAAATCCATGTGATACATGGCCCCTGTATTTTATATACTGTACAAATCTTCCTTATTTACATAAAACACTTGTTTCCTCAAACAATTAAGATTTGATTATGAGAGAGTTTTGTGGCTGTACATGAATCATATTGTAAATATTACAATCCATATGCAAACAGAGCATCCCCGGTCTGATTGGGGATCTTTGTTTCATCTCCCTCTCCTCTGGCTCTAATTGCATTTCCTCTGCTGCAGTTTTCATCAGCAGGCGATCATACATTAGGAAAACTAAAAGATGAGCAGAGACAGTCCAAAGCATAACAAGATTTATAGTCTCAAATCAACTATGCAAACTTCATAGGGCCTTTAATCCACACCAGCATCTTATTAAAGAGTTAGAGGCTCCAGAGAATAAATTAAATTATCAGTCATTTTGTCTTGACACAAGAGCAGCGAAGGGTATAGTTGCAGTAGATGTTGGATTTCCAGTAGCTTTGAAGCAGAATCCATGTTATATGTCCGTGTCAAACTGGTTATGTTTTGCTTGTGGATCAGTGACAGCCTCCTGTTCCTGTGAACATGATATCCTGAGACCAGGTTGAGGGGATTTCTTCAAATTTGGTTCAAACAATCACTTGGACGCCAAAAAAGAACTAACACGATTTTACTGGTGTTTTACTAGTCAAAGGTCAAAGGTCAATGTCACTTTGACCTCATGCACTTGTGAAAGTGTTATACCAGGAACACTCAAAGGATATTTCACTGCATCTAGTACAAACATTCACTTTTTCCCTTGTGAACATGTTAACTTGGGAATGCCTTGAGAGAATCCTTTCAAATTTGGCACCGCTGTTCACTGAGACTCACAGATTAACCGATTAGATTTTGGGTTGTCAAAGGTCAAAGATCAAGGTCACGGTGGCTTCACAATTCAGGTTTTTTGCATCTTGAACATGATATGCTGAATTTTGACCAGTTGTGAATTGGACTCAAAGATTAAGTGATAGGTTCCAGTGGTCAAATGTCCAAATGACCTTATCTGAGTGTATGCTGACTGAAACTGCACTGGTTGGTGGAGCCGTATAACCACAGGGCAGCAACTGGGTGGAGAAGCTCACCACACGTCTGGGTTTGACTGCGATGAAACATGTATTAGAAATAAATAAGTGCTAATCATTCATAGTACAGAAAATTGCAAATGATAATAAGGCGTTAATTATCTTCTCTCCAGGTTCCAGTAATGAAATTTCATTTCTGAAAACGCTTTCTGTCTTTAAATGACTGTTAAACATAATGATACAGCTTAAAGATTCCAACTCTGTCTTCCCTCTGGGTGTTTGGGGGAAAAAAAACACATAACAGTTTAAGGATTTCTGCTTAGTTCAGCTCTGGATCTGCTCCACACTCGAGCACATACGAGAGCGAAGGGGCAACAGAGATGAAATTATCATGTTGTTTGCTGCCCGGCAGGCGATTATTTGATCATTGGGAACCACTTGGTTGTGAGATCACGCTCTAATGTTGGGATGTAGTGCGGAGGAGAGATAACCTCATGGCACTCAGAAGACACAGAGAGGGAGTTTATGTGAAAGCTGATGCGTCTCATAAGCCTGTTAGGTGAAGCCAAATTACAATTTAACATATTTTTAAATAGAGGGAAGTGGGCAGTCCACCCATAGTTGAAATAAAATTATTTATTTATCGCCGGCAGGGACACGTGGCAGAGGAGACACCTGTGGCCTCAGACTTGGCAGATGTGGACATGTGAATAATCGAACCGCATTTATTCCTATTAAACAAACAATGTGGAAGATATCCAGCTGTAATTTATCAAATTGCTCGCCCTCTGCATACTGATGCTTTGAGAGCAGAAGTCCACACATTATTATTCAGAAGCGCTGACCTCGACACCCTGTGTTTCTGTGTGGTCGACAAAAAACACAGAATAATTATTGCCTTTAAATAGAATGCTTATAATAAACTTGGCATTTTAATAAACCTTATGGGATGCTGAATTTTAATGTGAAATTTAACATTTGGATGAGTTAGTATTTTTTTTCCGTATTTAACTTTAACTGCCTGCAGTAAAACAGGGAGGTTATAATTCTGTCCCTGTGGTCCCTCTTCATGTGCTCCCACTTATCCACTTTATGTGCGAGCTGCAAATACAACATGGAACCCAACCCCTCCAGCAAAACCCTGGACCAGAATTAGTTTTATGATGTCATGAATGTGATATAAGGTTCAATAATTTACTAGCCCCAGATATAACACAGTCCATATAGACAGTCTGCGACAACTAAAGGTTAAATAAAGATTGAAAATCTATCCCCTGATGGAACTGGAGGTCGTGGCTCATTGGAAACAGATGTGTGGGCTACCTTTGCTTCGCCCTCTGCCCCCCCCCCCCCCCCCTTAGACAGCCAGAGAATGGATGAGTTGGATGAATGAAAATCAATTTACTGGTACACTCGCAGTCTATACTACATCACTCTTGTCCATTGTGCACGTTGTTTCCATGTGCTGCAGTTTCTGAGCCTAGAAAATGTAGGTTACCTCTGCAACGGTTGTGGAGACCCTGCAGCAGAATCAGTAGGTAGGAGTGAGTAACACAGGAGGACGCTTTGCCACTCGAAAAAGAAAAGATATAGGTCGGAAAACAGGTAGGCAAACCAAACCAGGGGGGATCGGGCAGGCGGCCAACAGCCCAACAACAAGCTGGGTTAAAAATCACCAAAAACAGGCAGGCCGGTGGATACAAGGATGGAATAAGCAATCTGGAAAATGACTGTAATTACTGAGCATATTATTCTATATATATATTTATATACATATATAATATAAACTAGGGCTGAGGGGGCAATGAGGGTCTTGGGCAGGAGAGGGAGGGCAGCGTATAATCACAGCAGAGGATGGATGAAAATCAATGAACAGTACTGCTTAGACTAAACACTCTCTCTCATCACTCTTCCCATTATCAACATGTCTCCATGTTTTTCTTGCCACTATTAACATCTACATGTCGCAGCCGCCAAATTAAGATGTGTAATAATTGTGGCGTGGATCAGCAGGCAGCAGCAGTGAAGGAAAAGAAGACCGAACTGAAACAGGTAGGCAGTCACTGGAGGCAAACTAGAGCAGGAGGGAACAGGCAGGCGGCCAAAAATCTAAAAAACTAGCCGGGGTCAGAGTCTCTGACGCCGGCAGGAAGAGATAAGACAGGAAACAAGGCTGCAGTCAACCTTTTCACCACGGCAGACATTTTGACTTGTCATAGCAGGAGAAGAAGACACAGGTGAAACTAATTTCTCCTAAAGACGCTGTATTGTCCAGTTACAGTTTTTTAGGATTGCTTACACACTAAAATTAAAAGTAGTACACTATTAGCAAAACCTTAGACTCGAGAAGCAAAACATCAGCCCATATTTGCACAACTATAAGCACATTGTCAACCTCACACTTGTTGCAAAACTCTACACACAGTGATTGGCAAAACACTAAACACACTTAACATACATTACACAATCTATCATGAAGTCACGTCCTTGCAATACCAAAGCACTGACTGTCAAATTACCACACCGTCCAACCAATTGGTTCAACACAGTCATCAGTCATCATGCTTAATTGTAGACACACCAATCAGGTGTATAAGCACTATAAAAAGCAGCAGGTGAGTTCATCGTTCTTCAAGCACAATGGAAAGAGTCAGAGTAAGACGAGGAGGAGGAGGAGGACGAGGAGAACGAGGACGACGAGGAGAACGAGGAGGACGAGGAGGACGAGGAGAACGAGGAGAACGAGGAGAACGAGGAGGACAAGGAGGAGGAGGAAGGGGAGGAAGAGGAAGAGGAAGAGGAAGACAAGAATGTGCTCAAAGAGGACCGAATCTGACAAATGAGATCCGCGCAACACTGATCAGTCACAACTTACACACACATTTAACTTTATGTCCCTGGTTTTGTGAAGTTACATATTTGTGAAGTTATGAAGTGGCAATACAACTCTTTGTATTTAAAAATAAAAACCTTATTTTAAGCTATAAATCAAGATTCTTTGATATAATCTCTATATAGTATAATATTTTAATGTACTTAAATGACGCGGATCAATAAATACATTTACGTACTCACTGATGCCGTACCTGATATTTCCAGCAGTCTCTGACTCTGATGTCATGAGGTCTCCACTTTGTGACTGTGGTGTTGTGTGAGTCTGGCTCTGTGGAGGCTGGCTCCCTGTCACACTGTCACTTTACTGGCCCAGTGGAATTAAACCCTGTATAATATCTATATTTTGTGTTGTTGGTGAACAGTTGCTGTAAATAAAAGCACATTGTGTTAATATGCTGCTGCTGCAGGTCAGCGACTGGCACTTGTTGCTCTTAGTCATTCTGACCTCTTCCTGCTGGGTTCCCCTGGCTGTGTTTGATCATCAGCTTCATATTTATAAGTTACCTTCTGCTATTCATAGAAACTGCAAAACATATTTAAAATAGAATTTGGAAACATTGACCAGCGATGCACTCAATACCCCCACATCCCCCTCTCTCTCTCTCTCTCTCTCTCTCTCTGTCGTTATCCATCTCTGTCTTTGTGTCTCTTTCTGTCTCTCGATCTCCGTCTCTCTCTATCCATCTCTGTGTCTCTGTCTCCATCTCTCTCCATGTCTCTCTCTCTGTGTCTGTCTCTGTCCATGTCTCTCTCTGTCTGTCTCTCAATTCAATTTCAATTCGACAAGCTTTATTTACATGAACGTTACATTAACCATTATGTTATAATAAGAAGAAAATCACAAAACATATCAACATGAGAAGGAGAGGAAAGAAAAGAAAAAACCATGAAGTAAATGTTAAGTTGGAAACTTTAACTATGGCTGTTTGCTCTTTACATATATATATATATATATATATATATATATATAAATATATATATATGTCTTTCTGGATGTCTCTCTCTCGCTCTCTCTCTCTCTCTCTCTCTCTCTCTCAGCCTGGCTGTCTCTGTCTGTCTTGCTAAGTCTCTCTCTCTCTTTCTGGCTGTCTCCTCTCTCTCTCAGAGGGGGAAAGGTATGGTTCGCTCTGTCTCTCTCTCTGTCTGCCTGTCTGACTCTCTCTCAGCCGGCTATCTCTTTGTCTCTCTCTCTCTTTCTGTCTGTCTCTGTCTGTCTTGCTAAGTCTCTCTCTATCTTTCTGGCTGTCGCTTCTCTCTCTCAGAGGGGGGAAAGGTATGGATCGCTCTCTCTCTCACCCCCCTCTCTCTCTCATCAGGGGGAGGGTTGTGTCTCTCTCTCTCACCCCCTCTCCCTGCTGGCCTTCTGGTCCCAGTTGGGCACTCATGATGGTCAGTCCACCTACGCCTCTAAATGCTGTTGCCAGAAGCAGAATTGCAAAGGCAACAATAATCAGAATCAGAATACAGAGGAGAGATCCCCCATACAAACACACACACACACGTACACACGTGCATGTGACTTCAAGCAAACTAAACACTTAATTGCTGTTTAATTCTGTGTATGTATAACAGCAGTGTTTACCAGCAGTGAGCGCAGCAGTGATTCAGGAACAGGATATGATCAAACTGTCAGAGATCTAACACTGTTAAACCGTTTCTATATATTCAGTTACTATTTATTATTTTATTACCTAAGTTTACGACAGTTGATGTTGTTGAGGCTCAGGTGGGGAGTTTGGAATCCAACTAATGAGCAGGACCAAAGGGTGGAGAGGGATTCTAGAATCAGGTGGGTTTGGAATTGGGACAGGTTGTGACGGTGAGACTAAGACAGAGCAGGGAACAGGTTCACTGATTGGCTGATGCGTCTCTGGTGGGTGTGATAGATAGTGGAAAAAAAGAGGACATGAAAACAAGGGGAAAAGAGGGATGAATGAAGCAGGAGCCACCATCCACCTGTGCAGGATTTGGTTTCTACAACTCTTTGCCTGAAATTTGTTTTAATTTTGATTCCCAGAAATCTTTTCACTGCCATGCTGCGACCAAAAAGAGATCTCTGTAGCTGCTGCCCTGCATTCACATCACTGCCAGACTCTCACCAGTAGTCCCAGTGAATCCCATTCAAACCTCAACACAATCTGCTGGTGACTGAGAGGTATCCTGCTCCTTTTCCTGGTAATTCACTTGCCATATTCCACTCTCGCTGTTCCAGATGCCCAGTCACGCACCTGCCTCCTCTCCCCCGTGGTCTTGAATTCTGCGGCCACATATGCTCTCCTGACAGGACTTGACACACTTTGGCACCGTCCCGGTTTGCCCGTAGGGTCCAGCAGCCGAGGAGAGTCAGTCGAAGGTGGGAGCGTTGGGCTCCACCACTCGGACGTTGGACCTGGACACTGCACGGTGATCCAGGCCCGAGGCTCTGGTGTTTGGCTCCACTCCAAATCCACCTGGAGCATTTTAGTCCCAATTTTGCCATCTGTTAGGCTCCTTTCACACTGACTGACCACCAAGTATTTGCTACTTCACTCTCTTGAGTAGCAGATCACATCATTTGACTTGTTTAAGACATCACGGAACAAAAAACCAGCCCGATGCAGTTAATAGCTGAGTTTGTGTCACTCTACCATGTATGGTAACCTCTGCCAAGGGGTTATATTTCCCCCCAGTCCGTTTGTTTGTTGGTTGGATTGTTTGTTTGTAAGCAAAATTACACAAAAACAACTGAACAGATTTCTAGAAAACTTGCTGGAAGGATGTAATGTTTTTCAATATTTCCCCAGGGTATAATAATGGATCTAGATGAAGAAATCAGGCATATTGAGGGCACTGACATCTATGACTGGTTATTCTGTTTGTCTTCCCCAATTACAGATGTGTCAAAGTTCTTATCCGAACCCAGCCCGACTTGTTGATATCCAATCCCACAAACGATATTGTATAATGCTGTACACAGGCTCTGTGGAAGGAATTAAAACAAGAGTATAAAAGGCCCGAGGATCATTGCTGCCCTGATGTGAACTAAACGGATAATCATATGTGCTCCACATGTACAAACAGACATGAACACCATCTTTCTACATCTTCCACTCTTCCCAGTGAACTCCCCATGCAGACATTATCGTCAAAGATATTGGAGCGGTAATGACTTTAAGAGTGTGACGGCCTATTACAGCCCGTTTGAGGTTTTCTCATGAGTGCGGTGTAACGATGATAATGTCGGCCAGTGGGCATCTTAGTACAAAGTGTCACAGAAGATTACACAGCAGGAGGAAAACACGCTGCTTTCTGTCCCAGTGAGGCCACGTCAATGTGGCCCTCACTCATCGCATTGACCAGACCATATGTGCCGGGAGAATGCTACAGTGTCGCCTTTACAAAGGTCTGTAAGTGTGGGTGTGCGTGTGGGTGTGTTTTGTCTGCATCATTTAGCCACCCAGCTCTCCTCTTCATTGGTCCTCCAGGAGCTGCAGCAGATGAACATTATCCTTAAAAAGCTGCAGTTTCCCCATTCACAAGAATAATATCCCAAAAACCAGACGGCGTGTTTCAACAGAATGGCCAAACAGGGACTGAAACATACAAGTACACAAACAGATGTACACCAGAATACAGGGAACCATTTGAGTCAGTTGATTGTTTAGTTGTTGATGGCTTTGTTGTAATGAAGATCTATTTATCGTGAAGAATTTTAAAGATTTTACTTAAGAGGGCTACTGTCACATCTTGGAAGTGATCAATCTTCACTCACACTGTGGTATGATAAATCGTTTTTTGTTTATCATTTTTGAATATCAAATTGACAATTTCTTTATTACAATTTAGAGTGAGCGTCTGTCCTCTCACCTGAATCCCAATCTCCTTTTCTAAACTGTTAAAATATCTATTCATTAAGCGTAGTCTAAATAGATTGTTGAAAGGGAAATAGTTGAATAATATTTGCTCGTGGATTTCTAAATGTATCTCTTGGCAAAGTCATTTGTTGATTGATTTGTCACTTATTTATTAATTGATCTATTTTTAATTGAGTGGGACATATACCCCAGAGTGCACAAGTGTGCTGTTGGAAAACAAGGGAAAGCATCACATTGCACACACACATGAATTTCAGTTCCCTAAATATTCCTGATATTTATTTCATCACTCCCTGTGAAATTGGGGGAATTGACAGATTTCGTGATGTTGGAGAAAGCGATAAGAAATCCCTTCCCTCTCTCGGATCCACGCCAAAAGTATATTGAAAATCCTTTAATTATTTTTTACGTAATCCTTTCTTTAAAACAAACAAAACCAATGGCCGAGGGGGGAATAGATTTCTCAATCCAATCCTTTGTTCTCGAAATACTCTCTTCAACAATCACTCCCTACAAGAGAACTGTCTCTCTGGTTTCCATTAGCCAAACAAATAAGCCCATTACCTTTTCTCTCCCCCAGATAAGCCAATGACTGATCATTGTTCTCTTTATTAACCCGACGGTCTGATGCCAATTTCCAACCACAGCGTTCCCCACCATCACCAGGAGAAAGTCTCGATCAGCAGTTGGCCGATGGTCAAACCGGGAGTTTGTGTTATTGTCTTTTAAACGATTCATCCCCATTAAGGGCTACTATCCCCACATAAGTCTAATCTAGGTTTAATCAACAACACTGAATTTTTAAACTGCTCTCCTGATTGAAATCGTTACATGTGCTCTTTCTCTCCAGTTTTTTCGAGTTGTTCGATGTTAATGGAAAAAGTGGCACAAGTGTGCTTGTGGCTTTTAAGAGCTCAAGGGGAACCTAAAAATATATCACCGGAGTGGAAGAGTTCAGCTGTAAATATTTTCAGGTACACATGTTCACTCCCAATTCCATCGAGCATCTGACTGAACCTGTGTGCTGACAGTCAAACAGCCTCACCGGCGTTTTACTGGAATGCAAACAGCCGCAGTTTCATCTTTCCACCATAAACAGCTCATAAGCACCGACAAACTTTTCATCACTGAAATAAATCTTGTATGCAGAGGTCATGCAGTCTGTCCTCTTATCAACAAAATCTCAGTTTATCTAGAAATGAACTGTGCTTCAATCTCACAGTCGGCCTTTTGTTATCGGCAGTAAGATAGTTCATGTCCCCTCTGGCTACGCTGATAATAGAAAAGCCATAAAAAGTTACAGCCTCAAGATGAGCTACGTTAAATTGTTCTGTGGACTGAGCCAATTAGTTGGATTTGGCTACTGCCTCCGACATTGAGACGCTCTTCTGCACCAGTTCCTCGACCACAGCGCCCCCAGTACCCGATGTAACACTCCCAGCACCCCAAGAAGTTCCCCCTCTTTATATGCAAAGGGGATTTACTCTGTTGCTTTTTGAGTTCCGAGGTGTTAAATTGGGTACCAGAGTGTGCCCTGGTGCTTTAGGTGCAAATTAACTAACACAGTCTAAAAGTGTACTTCCCCCGGATCGAGGCCATGTCCTTGCAGCGTCTCTACGTGTGCGGTCCCCGTGCTACACCGCAGCATCACAGAAACCATGTGACCTCCGTATCACCACAGCAGGCGTCAACTTGTGCACGCTCGAGTTCATGAAACCTGCAGGTCAGTGCAAGAGTGTTAAAGATACATTTCAACGTTCAGTAATCGGTTTATTTGCTCTGATATAAAAAGTGTTAGATAACAAGATGTAAAGCAGTGTCACCTTAGCACAGTCGATATGAAGGTGGTGTCTGGTTAGTGAAGCACGAAGAAAGGAAGCAAGGGAAACAGCAGACTCGACTATGTCCAGGGCATAGTGATGTTAGGAAGGAGCCACGGTATCGAACTCCCGCCAATTCACTTGCTTGCCCAATTGCAAGTCAGTCTGAGCTGTCAATCATCAAATAACAAATTAAACCCCAAACTTATCAGAAACATGAACACTTATATTTGTGTGTTGTGACCTAACATTAGAAAACATCTTTGGGAAATGTTTTGTTTGACGTGTATCTTTACGGTTGATTCCTCCTTTGCATAGAAGATACACCAGTGTGCACAGCGCCAAGTATTCATAGTTGTGCTTAGACGTGTGTGAGTCGTGCTGCCATTACTCCGCCGAAACGCTAGCAGCGGTAGAGTTTCTATGCTGGTGTTGAGTCTCTTCAGGTTTCTGGTCCGCTTAGTTACAAACTCTGTGTTTACTTCATGTGGCGAGTGTTACTAAGCGGATTTCTTGAAGAAAGCAAAGACAGACATTGTCCTTAATTGTTCCCTCAACTCATTTAAAAAATATTATACTGTCTCTGCCATAAATGCGTCACCTTGATGTGTGACATTTTTGTTGAGGTGCACGTTGGTCCGGCGTAGGGCTCTGTAGGGTTAACTTCTAAGCCTAGGCTCCGACGTAGCTTTGATGCAGAAGCATAAATTTGGCTAAATTTTGTTCCATGCCCCATCCACTCACATGGGGGAGGCAGGGTTTATGGTCTATACTTCAGCCAGCCACCAGGGGGGGATCAAGACAATTTTGCTTCACTTTTGTCTTCTATCTTTATACTACTACTGTCTGTTGTCCAAATGTAAGACAACCTGCCCACCTCCACCTCCACCCAGCTGTGGATCAAAAAAGTGATTCTGATATTTATGCAGATTCAGTTCATCTAATGGTTCATGGTTCTGCTGGGAACCTGAGGGCAGATGATTTTCATCAAGACAGGTCCCAGTAAAGCCTCAGAACTTTATAAACTCTCTCTTGCAATTAATTTAAAATTAATTATTAAGTTATTGACTGACCTTTTCGAGCTAAGGATAATTGCTGATGTAGCCAAGTGAGGAGGACACAGCAGTGCATCACTCGGAGTTAATTGATTTGGCTGCTGCACCCATGAACTTTTCACTTTGATCGGCACTGTGACAGGAAGCAATCACCCGTCGGCTCTCCGGTGATTTACAAAGGCGCCGGCGAAGTTGAATGGCGCGATGAAGCCGCCAGGGTAGATTGATCAGGATCATCCTAAAGCTCGCAAGAGATCCAAAGCACAGCACACTGCCCCTGTCTGGCAGCAGGAAGCAGTGCCGTCTGTGGGAGAGCTCATTCCAGGTCACCCACTCTCTGTGGGCGAGAAAACCAGAGAGGGTGGAGTGTTCCAAGGGAGAGAAAGAGAGAGGGATGGAGAGATGGAGGGGGGGAGAGAAAAAAAAGCCAACGATAGAGAGTAAATATATCTATAACTCAGTAAATGCCAGCTTTCACACTGTTCTGCTCCAGATAGAGAGCCCTGAATATATATCTTATTTTGTTGCCATTTATTGACGGAGTGATTCATTTCCTGAGTCTATATAAAGCCGTGTACTGTAGCTACAATGCCTGCGTGTCTTTGCCGTGGCATTGGCATCGGGCTGAGGAGGAAGAAGAAAAAAAAAGAGAACCCCTTGAAGAAGAGTCACGATGGTTGTATGAAAGACGGCAATGTGTTTTGTGGGCTTGCCTCGCCTCTGAGCTCATCACACACTAATTAGGCAGAACGCAGCCCACCTACCTTCTTCACCAAACCAGCTTTACTTCCAGCTGCATAGAAACACTGCGAGTGAATCATCGCACTTTTGTGTTTGCCCGTCACTCAGCTGCATCAGATAAGACTGTCAGATAAGATCCAGTGTGAGCTGGTGTGCGCAAGAGGATTTAACAAAAACTGGACAAAACTGCAAAAGAAAGAAGAAGAAGAAGAAGAAGAAGAAGAAGCTGTTCTTAAAAACACTCACACTCCAATAGTAAAAACACAACTATGAAAGTGTGCCACCAGGTACCAAACAATGTGTTGTGTTGTGTTTTTCTTACTAAAGAGATTTTTAAACCAAGTTGACAGTTGTAGGTCTGTTGTTGGACTGTGTGTTTGTTTGTTAGCCGCAGAGCTAATTAGCAGTGGGTGCTTTCAATCACTTCCATGCAGATGGCTGCAGCCGGGTGGCGTGTGAATGAGCGGCTGCATCTTGGCAGCAGTGAGCGTGGCCACTTGTTTATGAATGGGGGGGGGGTAAACTCTGTATTTAGGTTGTGCCGTAACAAAAGTGGTAACACTCGGAAGAAGTCAGTTACCATGGATACAAAAATCAAAAAAAATGTTTAGGCCTTGTGTAATCGTTTTCCCTGTAATTTACTTATCTATTTATTCATGTTTTTATTTATTTGAGTTTGTTTGGGAGCCTTCCAGCTGGTTTCATACTTGGAGTTTCTTTAATTGGACTCTTCCTTCCTTCCTTCCTTCCTTCCTTCCTTCCTTCCTTCCTTCCTTCCGTCTGATTCATTCGAGGAACATTGGCGCCCTGGGCTTCGGCTATTAGGCAAACAACGTAAGTGAAGTGAGCTTTTGTCTTCAATAATTATACAGAGTAATAACAGAATCTTCAGCTGACGCACTACAAGGCAATAATGGCTCTCCCCTTGTTTTTCATATTTCATAATCACACACTTGAATGAGCTATTAGCAAGGGCCTCGTGAAAATTAATCAGACAGACGAAATGAAGAGGCAGAAGTGCGATTGGCTCGTCCGGGCGTTCGGCTGCTCCGAGTCAGGTTTTGTGTCCAGACTCGTCTCATGGCTCGGTAACTTCACTTCATTGTGCTTCTGAAAGATGCATGACGCCTGAGCCCGGCAGTTATAAAACAGTTCAAATAACAGGGACATATGTTCACACAATTCCAGCACTTTTGACTCACCCCCGCACCACCACCCCACCCCACCCCACCCCACTGCTTAAACAGCGACAACTGTCTGCAGACAGGACGGGGCTGACTCACCATATACAGTGCAAGTGTTGTGCTGGTGTGCACGGGGGCTGAGTGCATTATACTATATGAGAATGGGAGACTCTAACGTCTGTGTGCATGCAGGATCCTGAAAAAGGTCACGTCCCTGAAATGACTGTAGGGAGGTCTCCAGGCATGCACAACCTTGAATGAGATTATACTCAGCCAAAAGGACGGCTTTCAAAATCCTATGTGTGGTGGCCCGCATGCATGAACATATGATTTTTATATCCTTGGCAACAGCTTAATGTTTAAATATAGAACAGGAGAAGCTTAGCATTATCTTACCGGGGTTAATTTTTGGTTAACAGACTAAAAGTGAAAAAAGCCAGCGATAATGGCGTCGCACAGCGTTCTCCTCGGTTCCCAATAGGGTGTCCTGAGTCCGACTGGTCCCAACAGGATGCCTGTAATGGGAAGATGGCAGGAGGAGATGGCGGGCGGGTGGGTGGGTGGGACGGTATATGAAAGAAACGCACAGCTATTATATTTGGAACCCCAGGAATTGTTCTTTCTCTCAAAAGAAAAGTAGACCATCATCCACTCTTCCTGTGGTCCTTCTCCCTCTCTTTTATGTCCACGTTATGCAATCGTCTGTTTCTTTTATTCAAAGCCTGGAAGGCTCGGGCTCTGACGGAGGAGGATGGAGGACCTCAACAGGTGAAGATTCTTTATTCCAGGGCTGGATGAGGAGGAGGAGGTGGAGGAAGAAGAAGAGGAGGAGGAGGAGGAGGAGAATAGTGAAGTTCTTTTAATAATAAGCCATCTGATCTGCTCACAATGCCCTATGAGTGCAACTCATGCTCCTGACAGCCGGTCCTAGTGGATCCTTGGCCCCATGCTTTCATGACCCATGCAGCGTCTCCACCATCTGTCTGCAGTGGTACTCCAAGGCAGCACTCAGAGGGAGAAGCAGGGGGTGGGGGGGGGGGGGGGGTGTCAGCTCTCCCTGAAGACCCCCTGTGCTGCAGTTTTGATCTGCTAATTATGTTTAACTGAGGCTGTGTAATTCTCTAAAATTCCTCTTATCTCCGACCAAGTAGATTTTAACAAACTCTGGTGCAGACAGAGAGAATATGACACATCATCATCCTCTTCATCCTCTTAATCCTCTTCATCCTCCTCCTCCTCATCATCCTCATCCTCATCCTCTTCATCATCATCATCCTCATCCTCATCCTCATCCTCATCCTCATCATCTTCATCATCCTGCTCATCCTCCTCCTCATCATCAGCACCAGAATCGTCTCATTGCTGTAGTAATTTCGAAGGGACCAGTGTTTTAAATCGGGGGGAGGGGGGGGGGGTTCTGTTTGTGTGTGTCTGTTTGTGTATGTGTGTAGATTGTGTCCCAGCAGTTGAGGCGGATATTGAAATGTTTTATCAGTTGTGCGCAGCAGCGGAGGCTCTGATGAGCGGAGGCGCGACGCGGCGACTTGTTTGACGCCGAGACAGTCGTCACACAAACAGACACACACACACACGATCTCTCTCTCTCTCTCAAACATACACACACATAGGGAGAGAGAGGGGGGTGCCTGCACAATAGCGCGCACGCGGTCTCCCTATTCGGCGAGATGGAACCAGGCAGGTGATGCCATAACCGACGGATGGTTTTGTGCGCCATATCTCTCTCATGCGTCTTTTCTCTTTTTGGATGAGACGCGCCAGCACAGACGCAGAGGAACCCCGGCGGTGACAGACGAAGAGGACACGTCAGTTTTTAACGAGCTGTGAAGTTGGGGGTCGCTTTTCTCTTTGAGGGGGTGAAGGGCACAGACATGGCGCGCAACCTTCCTCCAACTGAATCTTTTAGATTTTTTGAAATGACAGGATGAAGTCACACAAGTCTGCACCCCTGTCACCACTACCCCCACTCCGTCACCACCCTCTCCTCCCAGTTGGGCCCCGGTGCACATATGTTTAATTAACCAGGCTGATGTGTGAGTACCTTCAGCCAGCGAGGCGTGGGCGGGCGGGCTGCGGGGTAAAGAGGCTGCTGCTGCTGGAGGATCTCTCCTGATTCCTCTGCCTGCACCGGGGCAGCCGCTCGGTCTAACCGGAGCATCACTGACACACGCACACACACGCACGCACACAAAAACAACAACTCGACCTGCGTTTAAAGTTGTTCCCAATTGTTTCTGGTTATTTTTCTGAAGGGGAAGCGCGGAGCTCAGTGCGCGTCAGGGAGGACTGCACGAGTGAGGATAGAGAGAGAGGGAGAGAGGAGAGAGAGAGAGAGAGGGAGTGTGTGTTGATGCATGTTCGTGTGTTATTTGTGACGGAATCCCCCCTTCGGTCTCTAAGAATCCGTGAGGAAGAGGAAGAGGAGGGCAGGAGAAGAAGAGGAGGAGGAGGAGGAGGAGGCGCGCGGACCTGTCCACGAGCCCAGCTCACTGCGGAACGCGCGGGGCTGCTGCCGCTGGAGAATCCGAACCCACGGTTCCTCTGGATTCTAGAATCGCACTGATCCCCCCCTGCCCCCCCATTCATCGCAAGGCTACGGGATTTTTTAATTTTATATTTCTTTACCCCCCCCCCCCCTCCATTCTTCTTGTCTCTGTCTCCATCGTTCAACGGACGGTGTGTGACAGCTTCACCGGGAGGAATACTCTTACCCATCTACCGGGGGAGAGGTGCCTCTGCTGCTGCTGGTGCTGCCGGTGGAGGGGGAGCTCTTCGGGGGCAGACAGGTGGATTTATCCGTGTGCTGCTGCTGGTGCTGCTGCTGGTGTGTGGTCTTTCCCTGTATTTTTTTTTGGGAGGGGGGGGATTGGATGGATGGATTAATCTGACGGAGGAGAGTGGTATGTGACTCCCACTCCTCCCCGGCCGAGGGCACCCGAATGGAGTAACAGGCTGCAATGTCATCTCCACCTGGCCGCCTGGAGAGATGTGTCACGGGAATGGGGTGAGTTAATATCAGTCGTGGTGTCATCGTTTATTTTAATTTTATTATATTCACTTGAACTCCTCTCCTCCCGCGCGCCACACGCACACACGCGCGCACTCATATCAAAGTGGAGCAGTGGCGGCAGGTCTGTGCTTCCTCCGCGCGTTCGAGTCCCCGACACACAACCTGCTGCATGTCCTACATTCACGAGTCCGGTGCCGGGGAGAGGAGCGTGAGGGGAATATTTACCGGGAGCCACAGGCTGTTTTCAACGCTCCCCCACTCTCTCTCTCTCTCTCTCTCTCTCTCCCTCTCACAACACACACACACACTCTCTCTCTCTGACACACACGCACACACGCACAGAATATCCTATCTACTAATTTATCTTACTCGTGGTCCCATTCCAAGAATTGAACTTGTGATTTCATGACATGCTCTCCATCCAATAAACCCGTGCATCTCCATAGAAGAGGGGGACACCCACACAAACACACACACACACAGTTTTAATGAGGAATATAACCACACCGGGCATCAGCCTGTGAAAGACGCGCATCCTCGAATTCAACAAGTCTGCGCCTTTTGTCGAGCCGAACCCACTAACGGGCTCGTTGTGTGTCTCCCTTGTGTTGCAGATCAAGTTTGAACACTTTTCCTCTGGTTTCATTGACGCAGTGAGAAGGAACAGAAATGCCAGTGAGCAGCGGACAGGTCACGGTGGCTGCGCGCACGGGCGCACGCACCGCGGCACCAGAGCGCAGCATTCGTTCTCGCACGGACTCCGCAGAAGAAGGCGCAAAACCCCCGCCACCGCAAACCCGCAGCTGCCGCGCTTTGTGACACCGAAGGTAAGGACCGCGATTGGTGACGGAGATCAGGGGGGGAAGGAGGAGGAGGAGGAGGAAGAGAAGGAGGGGGAGGAGGAGGAGGAGGAAGAGGACGCGCAGTCAGAGTCTCAGAGCGGCTCAGACATGGTGCCACCGTGCGACGCTAAGCGGCGCTGTTGCATCACATTCTTCCACTGCTGCTGATGAGAGGAGAGGGAGATCGAGAGAGAGAGAGATAGAGAGAGAGAGAGAGCGATAGAGAGATAGAGAGAGAGAGAGAGAGAGAGAGGCCCTGTAATGAATTCATATCTCAAATTACGGTTTTCAGGCTTTGAATGCAGTCACGTTGTAGAAACACATTTTCTTCCGTTTCCCTCCCGCTGCCCTTGCCAAGTCTGACACACCAAGTGTCTTCTCCTCCTCTCAGGGACGAGGAAGCCATCGCACACACGTGCACACACACATGCACACACATGCAAAGATGCTACACCAGGGGGCAACTATAAGAGTCTGACTTTATCGGAGCAGGATATATGACCGAATAAATAACCCATAATGCCATAAGTCTCCATCAGACTAATTATCCCAGGTTGCGGAGCGGTGCCCTCATTTCTACATGCTGAGTATTGTGTGTGTGTGTGTGTGTTGCTTCCATCATGATCATTTCTGGCAAATTATCATTCACTCCATACAAGACTCATTGTGGTGTAGTCGGGGACCGGGGAGGGAGACTGATGATGTGCTCAGCAGTAGCCTATTTTCATGAATAGTGGGATGACACAAAAGGAGATCAACTCTGTAGGGCATAAACTCAGCAGAGTGGGGAGCAGTGAGTGTCTGGAGCTGTTGCTATCTTCATTAATATAAATATCTTGTGCGAGGCTGCAAGGAATTCTGGGTGTGATGTCATAATACCTTTTTAAACCTTCAAAGTACAGGCCCACTTTTTCTCAGCCCGGAGAGCGTTTCCCCTTCATGTCGGCGGTTCCTCACACGTTCTCATCTCCAACCGTCTCCTGTTAAACAGCTACACCATCAAAAGCTAACCAGCAAAAGCAAGAAAAGCTGAAAATACTCAGTGGTGTGATAGACACGATATTCTCAGTCCCATCCTTTGACTCCAGCATGAAATTACATGTCGAGATGCGTCTCAGCGATCTGCTTACCGAACCAGCTCCATCGTTGGCACCGTAGATCAGAACTCATCGTTTCACAGCAGCTCGTCTGAAATGAAACTCCGCTCTGTTTTCTCTGCAGGTAAAGCTATTTAATCCCCGACTTCAAATGTGTTGTTGGCATCCTGTTGCGCTGCCTTTAACAGGATGGCCCTCTCGGGATTATTTTCTGATGGCTCCTAAGTGAAACCGGTTGATATTCGCATCACCGACGTTAACATCCTGTTTTGTAACGTAGATCTAAAAGACTTCCTTTCCCACCTCTGTGCTAAATTCATTTCTTCCCTCTGTAGAAACATTTTTTGAAAAGTGGTTTCTTGCAGAGAAAGGGCATCAAAAGGTGAGCGCCGTATCACGTCCTGGGTAGTGCTTTGGTTTTTTAATAGCGTGCATGACATTCCTTTGGCTGCAGCCCCACAATTAGCCAAAAATCTAGATATGCCTGCAGGCTGGGGGGAAACGTTCAGGGTGCAATCGGGCAGAAGTCTCAATATTTTCATGGAAGATACATGGAGAGTTCTTTTACTGGGATCCAAAAGTAGCGCAATTATATCACAGGGGCAGATCCAGGGGTGAGGCCAGGGGGGGGGAGGGCACTGGCCCAAGCAACAACCCGATTGGCCCCTGCAGTCCCCTGTCCTGCCAGTAGTCGAAGTATATTATTTAATTTGTATTTTCTAAGCTAATAGTAAACAAGGAATGACTTAAATGTGCTTGGATGTTGGACACGTACTTGCAGACTGTGTGTAAAGTGTGGCACCTTTCAATCGCTGTTATAACAGATCATCAGTACAATACTGCAATCCTTAAATGATAGGCATAACAGGGTAGTGTGGCCGAGCGGTCTAAGGCGCTGGATTAAGGCTCCAGTCTCTTCGGAGGCGTGGGTTCAAATCCCACCACTGCCAGGCTTTACTTTGTTCTTCCAGGTTAAATGCCACTTTGGATAAAAGTGTCATCTAAATGAAATGCTGAAATACAATATTTTCAGCTGTTTATTCTTCCATAACTAGACGAGTTAACTTGTGTAACTCGGTCACACACACAAGAATAATCTATTCCCCATATCCTCTTTTTTTCTTCTTTGCCTCCATTTCCATGAACAAATACAGGATCTTAGGAATAAACACGCAAGATTTCAACCTGGAGCTTATGAGGAATAATTAAAGGAACAGCCAAAGACCCTGTGGGTGGAACTTGTACCTTCCTGCCCTGTGTTGTAGCTGGTATTTGTCCTGAGGGAGTTATTGACGTATCCCGCGATAAGAGCTACAGCGAATAATTCCCTTATCTGCGCTGTGTTTTTTGGTTTCGGAGCTCGCTATCCAAGAAGTTGACAAACAACAGAAAATAGAAAAAGGGTTTCCTGTGATGAGGCTCTGCCTGGAGCGTTGAGGCAAACAACACCACGTGCAGCCACTGAGCCCGTGGCCTGGCCTTTAGCCGTCATCTGCCGAGCGGGACTTTACTTTACTAAACCCGCTGCCATGCCACTGTGTCAGAAGGTTTTTGTCTTGAGAGCATCCAGCGCAAAGATTGGTCCACGTTTGACTCTCCAAGTGGAATTCAAGCCTGTTTCTCGCTCGCTGTCAGAGGAATGTAAAAATGAAAAACAAACAGAAGTGCCCTCACAGCGGCCGCCCTCATACGTACATCACAGGTCACGTGCTGCTCACACGAGCCCTGATGACTGTTTTCATTGTTCCTGTTCCTCGCAATTACCAGCGTGAAGGACTGACTGACATATGATAACGACTCATTTGACCCCTGCTGATCCTCGGTATATCGATGTGATGGTGCCGTCTCATACACGAGTTAATAACCCCAGAAGCCTCTTCTGAACGTGCTCTGTTTAATCATTTAATCAAAACACTGTCGGTGGGCTCATTTAATGGGTTAGTCAGCCACAGTGATTTTAAGCAGGGTTTGACTAATTTAGGCTTTTGAACTGGTATTTTCAGAATGGGGTCGATGCTTTGAATGTGTGAATTTGACCGTTTTCGTACAGTAAAAAACACGAGAGCTCGTTTTCTGAATATTGAAGTGAACCCTCCAAAGATTTCACTGTAGAAATGATAGGAAAAGATGCTGCATTCATAAATATACGATTTCTGTAACTCCATCCCAGTGTGTGTTCGAGCTGCAGCAAACATTCACACTTCATCAATAGTCCGACATGCACGTGAGCCTGTGACTGAATGTTTACAGCTGCACCTTCATTGTTTTCATCTGCTTCAGATTCCAGATAAGTCTCATGCAGTTCCAGCCCACTTTTCCCCTAAAACTTCCCTGATAGGATTTACCTAATCCTGTTGGAATAAAATCGGAAAATTGGGGTGTTTCTTTTTTTAAAAGCGAGAAATAATAATTGTCATCGCTCAGGCTAGGATTTGGATTTAGGAAATCAAATCCGACTTTTAATCAATCTCTAAACTTGTGTCTGTGTTTTTCACGGCTCCAAGGCACGATAGTTTAGATGCCGAAAATCAGGATAATCTTGATCCTGCTTGAGAGGTAGTTACAGGGATGGGGGGGGGGTTAGAGACATGACAGGCATAATGGAGCAGGAACCACCTTTACTCTTTCCATCAGTAAATCTGCCACAACAGTCGCTCTCTCCTAACGCCATTGTTACAAATGCAGAGACCAGTCCATGAAATGGCCCTTTTGAACCTTTTATTTTTCAAATGAATAGCTTTGAATTCACGCTGCTATGAGGCTGTGTTCTTTCCTTCAAAGTGACATGTTGAAGAATAAAGTTTTGAAAGATGTCGGCCATTCACGGACTCCCTAAATATTGCCTGTAGGATATTATTCACTGTACAGTAAAGTGGGAGTAAAGAAAACTCTTTTATACCCTTTCTCACTTTCTTCACACAAATCTTTTCTCACCGAGCAGAAGGAAGCTATTGACAGCATCATTTATTCAGGAGAGGCTAGATAGACTTTAAATGAATGTTGAGTAATTCATGAGTTTGCTTGAGACCTGCAGTCCTTGTCTATCCCCTCCTAACAATGTCATACGCAGGTGTACAACAACCGAAGTCATATTGACAACAAACTGAACTAGGACTTGGGATCATGTCTAATAAATCATTATTAAAGCTGCATCAACTGAGTTCTTTTATTTGGCCACTTGACAGTAACGCAACAAGCTGTAAACACAACACTGACAAATTATCACCTCGTAAAGTCGAATCGGTAAATGTGTCAGCAAGCGATTGGTTATTTACACTTTCAGGCCTCAAACAACAGTGGATTCAATAGCTTCGCCAAAAGAGGTTTTCACCGCTTCATTTGTCGGCTTGCTGGTTGGTTGATTTGTTTTTTCAGTGCTATCATTTAGAAACTGCTGGATGGGTTTCTACAAAACTTGGTGGTGGGATGCAGAACGGGTCCAAATTGCAGGAACCGGTTCGATTTTGGCGCAGATCAGGATCAAGGGGTGAATCTTAAACATTCTTAATATTGCAAAGTGCTTTTTTAAGTATTTCCACTGATTTCCTAAAAGTAAAAATGTATTTATCTTGACAGAAGAAAGTCATGATTGTAATTTTGTGCAGCTTGATTGGATTTAAGGAGACGGTTCAGCCTTAGCAGAGGTTTTTTGGTTCAGCAGGATGTCTCAACAACGGCTAACCAGATTTCCACGAAACTTTGCCGAAGGATGGAACACGGGCCAAGAAAGAGCCCATTAAATTTCGGTGCAGATCCTGATATTTTTCTTTCAATCGTTTTCTTTAACGTTGTGAAAGAGGGCTTTGATTTACCCGGATATCTGAGTGTGTGTTTTTTGGTGCAGATCCGTAAAGAATCCAGATCTAGCGGCTGTAAACGTGGTTTTCTTTAGGGAACTGTTGGGCTTTGGTAGTGGTAAATGCTCTACTCTGTGCTATTGTAGTTTTTAGATTAGATTCAACTTTATTGTCTTTGTGCAAAGTACAAGTACAACACTAATGAAATACACTTTGTATCTACCGGGAAGTGAAATGGTTGTATTTTTACTGTCACACATTGGGTTTATTCGAGCTATTTCACTTAAAACATCTGCTCCTGTTGGAAATGAGATTGACAAAAGCTACTGAGTATGAACCCCAAAAAGTTAACTTGCAGACTTTATAAACCAGAACAATGACCAGGAATCTAAAGGACTCCACAGAGCTGAGAGAAACTGCTTCACCTTTATGGTTCACGGGGTAATTTGATCCATAATTAATGTTTAAGTGTTGATTAGTGCAGCTTTAAAAACCTCTGTGAAGGAAATGCAGCCTTGATGTTGGCAGTCAGCGGTCATTGTTCCAAATGAGAGACACGAAGATGTGCTTCGGCTTTGATGTCAGTGTTCATCTTTCAGTTGGAAGCTTCAGGCTTTTAAGATGGTGGATGTTTAGTTTTGGACCGTAGCGCCCCCCCACTGAGTCCATTTGAATACTGTGCTTTTGAATTAGCTTGATTAGTATCAAGCACAACATGTGGCGTTGAGAGCGAGAACATTCCTGGCGTCCTAGGAGGCTTAGTTGTTACCTTAAATGATGCCACTTGCACATTGTCAGTCTGAGGGGTTTCTCCAAGCTCACAAAGAGGCTTAGGGAGGTGTGTGTGTGTGCGTGTGTGTGTGAGAGAGTGTGGCCAGACTGGTCTCGACTTCTTGGTCCACTTAACACCCAAAGAACCCATATTCCAATTTTCTGCTTGCCCAGACAACAGGTTGTATTTCAGACTGGTTTAACACTGTCCTAGTTAAGACTTTCTTGAGCTTTTAAAACCCAATTTGATCAAGTTCTCCACGGCTGAGACGAACCAAAAGGTCATATAAATGTATCCGTGATATTAAACCACTTTTTTTCCCCTCCATCTCCAAAAGGGAATGATTGCACGAGGTCTCACTGATTCCGTGAAAAAGATGGTTCCCACTCCCGTGAATCCACGTCGTGCATAAGTTACGTCACAATTAGCCCCATGTGTTACTGAGATGATTAACACGCTTTCTCTTCAGTGAATCATTGTTATGCCAGAGGACAGTTGCGTAGTCTTTAAGCAGTGGAACTATAGCACTGCACAATCCTGCTCCACTGTCACACCGTCGTTCCACTGGCAGGGATCCGAAGGTGTGAAAAGAATAGTCTTTGTAATTCTCTTGATGAGCCGGCAGCCACGTTGTGAAGGAGGAAGTCAGGTACTGTGCGCTCGGTGCTAACGATGGCAAGGATGTAAAGTCAGCACTCGTACTGAATCGCCTGAATTGTCAGACCCTGTCTAAGGCCTTTTTTGGATCTTTTATTATCCCGAGTTTATTTTATTATCTGATTCCTTGTCTGTGTCTTGGATGTTTGACTTCCTGTCTGTGTCTATTTCCTCACTTTTGTGATCATCTATCCGCCCCTGATGTGTTTCAGCTGTTTCCAGTTATCCTAGTCTGTCTTGTGTGTTTAGTCTCTGTGCCCTTTCTATCCTCTTTCGTTTGTTCGTCTCTCCAGTCTCACCTTGGGGCCTCAGCTCAGCTCCTTGGTGCTCCCTGAGTATTCTTCAGTGTGGACTATTGTGTTTGCCTGTTTGCCTGGCAACCTACCGCTCATTAAATCATCTTTATAGCACCTATCTGCCTTTATCGAGAATCTGCATTGAGGGTCCAGGGAAATTGATTAAATAAAAAAAAGTGTTGTTGAATGACCTGAATGTTTGAGTGAATCTAACGGCTTCAGTTCTTCTTTTTTTAGCTTTCTTTGAGTAAGTTGAAGACTTAGAGTTACAGGTTCCACGAACATGTTGGCTAAGGTAACGCACCTTTACGCTGTTTGCCTCGCGCCAATAAACCGAACAACATGTTAGCTAGAGTGAGCTTAATGCTAGCGAGCACACGTTTAGCTTAGCTGTTGACCAAAGGACCTATTGAAGGTTAAATGTTCAAGGATCATGCCGGCCAACAACAAAAAATTAAATGCAACTTTCTGACACCCTTAACTGTAAATGCATAGGTTCACTTTCATACAAGCTGCATTTCTTAAATTATCATCAAGTTTTGAGCCTATTTAGTTAAAACCCTGCTCAGTGCTGCAGTCAAAGTGTAATAATTTATTTTAAATGGAAGACGATTTAATTGGTGCTAAATCAAGGTCGACCAACACGTTAACTCACTTGTTCCACTGAAAGTTGCGAACTTTATATCGTATATTGATATATATATATAAATATATCCCTTTTTGGGCTGGTTTATTGTTTTTTTAGTTTCATCTTGTTTCGATTCTGTGATTTTGAGAAGGTTCCCAGCAACAGTCCAGGTCAGAGGGAAGTGATGTGTTGTGTTGCGTTGCCAGGTTTTTCCTTTTGCTGAGGAAGGATTCCTTGTTAGCTTTTTATGTCGGGCCAATGATTTTGTTATAATTAAGAATAAGAAGGTACGAAATGTCCCATGTGCATTAAGGCTTAATTAGAGATCTAACACAGATGTTAACATGCACTCCTCCCCTTGTTTCGTTGGAAGAGCCATGTTTGCTTATGTACATCTGTGGGTCTTTCATGTCAGGGTCATGTCTTTACCTCACTGTACCTCACCTTATGCAAATTTGATTCAAAATACAATACTTTAATGAGTTAGTTGCAAATACCTTCTCCACTTACACTCATTGATACCACACAGTGTACATACAGATGTGCACACTGAAGCACCTGTTCATTAGAACATCGGGGGGCGAGGTGTTTGAGCTTGTTTTCTCCAAAAAAGAAATGCTGTCAAAATTAAGCTGTTTTATACTTTATTGATCTGGTGAATGTCAACCACCCTTTAATCTCTTCTCATTTAGACTCGCTGGAGTAATGTTCTTCAGCTCAGTCAAAGGTCTCTCTCCTGCCTCTAGTTTGTACAAACACAGCACCTGGGAGACCTCCTCCGGCACCGACTCTGCTTTCATCGATTCTGCTGTTGATTTTTTCTTTGCGGGTTATTTGTCTGTTTGAGACACACAGTGTAACTGTGGTCTGAAAAGTGCTATATAATAATGATTAGTTCTGTAATTATCTAATTGTAGATCAACCGGTAAATCTGTAATGCATTTTTTATATAAAGCCCCAGCCTCAATTTTAACGACGCACAGGGGTGATAAAGCACATTTTCATTCTCGCATCCCAGTGCACAGATTTCCATCTGGAGATTCACAATGATTGTTATAAATTAATAAATTAAACTCATAAACCTACAATCTGTGTAGCTGGTTTCACATTTTTAAACACATTTGCATTCCAGTAAATCCCCTGTAATATAACAGGATAATCAATAACTGTGGAGCATGACAATCCTGAAAGCTAAAAATAACATTTAATGAGTCAGATTAAGGAGCCTGTGATCATCTGGAATATTAAACAACTTGACACATACACAGCAAACATCGTGGCTTGTTAATCTTGTCAATGTATTTTTTTTTAGGCTTGAAATGAAATGCTTCTGCAATCTGCCAGGAAGTTGTCAACATGGACCCAAATGTACCAGATTTCAACCTCGATCACCACATGATTTAGTGAGTCAGGGTCTGGCCGGGCTTCTATCTCTCTTTTCCTCTAAATGATCTCGTTGAGAAGTCTGCCAGGCAGCAAGGGGCCAAAAATATTCATAAAACATCTGCAGATCATACAAAATATATAACTCCAGGTATACGGTAATGCTCCCGTCGACTCGGGCGACAAGTCCCGTCTCAGCCAGACGGGGCACATGGTGATGAACATCTGAAGCGTCCCTCTCCTCCTGCCAAGTGCAGCTTTTAATGGCAATGACACAACACTTCAAAAGCATATTTTGACCAGACACTGGCACCCGGAGATGAATAATCAAGGGGAGATGGCTTGTTGGCGGCTTTTGAAATGAATGCCCTGACCCCAAAACTCAGATACTTAAAATTTCATAGTGACATTATGTAAGATAATAATACAGCTTTTTATATCTGCTCCAACTGCCTGATAAAACTAAGAGAAAGGGGAAATGTTAGGAATACCACTAATCATATCTAAAACCAGTAAATGACACTGTATGTTGTTGAAGCGATGGCATTAATTGAAGTAAAATGTACTGTCCAGTTAATCTTCTTATGTGAATCTTCTATATATGGCTGTATTTAAATATATAATATTAAACACCTAAAAACATCTTAAATTATGTTATATATGTTGTTGACTGTGTGTGTGACATTATTTAACATGTTTCCAGCCATGTAAAGATGAATCCACAAATTCATTCAAATTAACAGCACATGTTTTTTCCATCTTTTAATTGAGTCATAGCTGATTAACCCACGATTCTACTCGTCCTGGTTAAAACTTCGGTGTTTAGGACAAAGGATAAACTGCCGGCCAATTATTTTAAGCTTTAATACATTTACTTCATCGGTGAACAGACATTTTCATGTAGATTTTCTAGGCAATGATGGTTAAGAGAAAAACTCCCATGATCCCACGCTGCTTTGTTGTTGTTTTGATTGATAGACCCCGCCCCTCGTGGCCATGTATTGTTCACTTAAACATGATGGGACCATTGTGGAAACAGTGATGGGATATCACATCAAACCTTATTAAAATTGAAAGGAGTGTGATGGTTTAACTTTTTGGTTTCTTCCATCCTTTGAGGTGTAAGGAATCTAGAATCAGTGTGTTTATTTTTTATATCCATCTCTTTGATAAATCCGATATAGAGTTTATATCTTTAAGATTTTATTCCATGAAGAGCTGCTGTTCCAAAGTGTTTCAGGTGTCGGCTGGAACAGACTGACGTGTGAACCCCGGCAACTCATTTACATGATAAAGTGTCTGTTTGAAAAAGGGCTTCAGGGGAAGAACATGAAAGAGGAAAAGAGCAACTTCACAGACTCTGGTTCACTATGAAAAGTTTAAAAATCTCTCCTTTGTGACATCACATCTGAGACTTTATTTCCTCTACTTATTACATCAATATTTAGTCTTTGTGAGGAAAAAAATTGGTGGATTAATAAATGTCTCTTCTGGCATCAATAATGGATCTGTGGAGAGATCGGCGCACTTGTCATGCATGAAAACGAGTGGAAATTCCAGTTTGGGGTTAAAAATTAAAGGGAGGATTTATTCCATCATGACATCAGACTGTCTAACAAGGCTTACCAGTGATTGTCTACAACCGTCCTGTGTCATTTAAATGTTTCAGGTCCTTCAATAATTAAAAGCCAGAAAAATCACATGGTATATTCATAAGGACGGCGTAGTCTCATACTGTGCCGTACTCGTGAAACCTACTTTTACACTTTTCTCGTACAAATGTTTAATTAATATGAATTTATTCTGAAAGTTCCTTTACGTAAACAAACAAACACTTCAAACTGCACCAAACCTAGTGTGAGTTATGTGACTAAAGCATATTCGTGAGGTTATATCATTATTTCAAATATTCACTCCCCAGGCTTCGCTACGATTCCTCCTCCACACCCTAAATACAATGGAGTTCAATTTAAATGGAAAATATATGAAGCCTAACAAGCCACCTCAGCATATGGCCTCCCTCCATCTCCCCCAAGGTCAGAACTCTCCTGCTTGAGAGTCTTGCAGCTCTGGCTCGGCTTCATAATAACTTTATATTTATTCCTCTTCTCTCACCTTTTCCTGGCCCACCCTCGGCCTTCGCCTGCACGGGGGTGGATTCTTTACATCTCGCCCACAAATACCCTCTAAGTCAAACACATGGAGACAAAGGTGCACACACAAACGCACACTGCAGCCCCCCCCCCGACTGAATCAGGGAGTGTGTCCTTTCTGGTGTTTGGCATTGACCTTGTTTATTCATATTTATTGCAGATAAAATATGAATGACAGAACTCTTGCGGACACTTTCTGTTCCCCTGGTTCCGCACGTACCACGAGTTGAAAAAAATACAGAGATGACAGAATTGTCCAAAAGTGTGTCCCCCTCCGACACATGTACACACATTTCTCTGCATCGCTGAAATTTTGATGTGGAAAGAGGCGGTTGGGCTGTTAAAAGAGTGTCTAGGGGAGCAGGAGGCGGGCGGGCGGCTTCTTTATCGAGGACGAGGGGAGAGAGAGAGAGACTTGGAACTTACATCAATGTTAAACAAATGAAAATGTAATGTTTCAAACGAGACCTTTTCTGCATACCCTGCTGTCGAATCAAGACAACAAGAGAAATTGTGTTTTCGCAGTTCGGTGTCTGGGTGGGTGGATAATGATACAAACACTGTGCCTTTAGTAAATGCAGAGCAATCTTTGGAAAAATACAAACCCCACCCCCCGGTGCTTCCAGGTCAGGAAGACGCACATTTAAGCATATTATGTGAAAGTGCATGTGTATTAAGATTCATTAAAGGTGATGCACTGCATTTGCATGAAATTTGAGACCATTCTTTTATGTTGTTTTATGTAATAGAGGTAAGATGGTGTTTGGTTTTGAATAGTTGTGGTGGGATGTTTTTGTTTATCTGGCACTGCAGACCCCATTTGTAATATCTACATCTAAATATTCAGCTTAAAGTAAAGATAGAATCTGCCCCTTGTCATGCTGCAAAACATGTTTGAATCCTTTGACTCCAGATCAGATATATATTTGGTCTGAGTTATTGTCAGTCTTCTCTTACATTAATAAACTACAACATGTCAGTGTGTGTTAGCGACGGAGACATTAGGTCCTGCAGCTATTTCCATCATTGTCCCAGGTGCTTACGCAGTTCACCATCCTCCATGAAGACGGAGAGACGAGACCTTCAGCGGCCGCCATTAAGGAACATTACAGAACACGAGCTGAAGCATTAAAAAGAAATCATCATAAACACAAACAATCAATACGGTGTTTCGGCGAGTGTGATGGTAAACGCCCTTAAAATCTACCGTTTCATGTCCGTGAGAATAAAAGAAAAGCAAAAAATAACGTGATATCCAAATCCTGTTATAAGGAACCACTTTCTAATCTTTTCATAGCCTCTTGAAATACTTCCCGGAAGCCTTTTCAAAGTAAAACCCTGTGTTTAATTGAATTTGATTTGATCGGACTCTCCCGGAGGCCGGAGAAGTTCTGAGAACTGACAGCTGCCGGCTCCGGCTCGCAGCTCTCAGCCTCAGGGCGAGTTCGACCTGTATGTCTGGTGCTGGGGCAAGTTCAAGGTTTCTATAAGAGGGATATACACCACATGTATAAACCACATTGTTGAAGTAGTACCGGATCAATAAACCCCTCCAGTGTGTAGAGCTGTCCGCTCGTTTAACAGAAACGTTTTGTTCTCTGTTTCTACACGTGTTAAATAAAGCAGATGTGACCAGAGGTTGGCACAGAGCGAGTAAAGTCGATATACACACACTTACAACTTCAAAATACACCGGAAACTACCAAAACACCGCCCAAAGGTGGGTGGCGGTCTCTTCTTTTAACTTCTGTCAAAGACAAACATCACAATGAACTCCTCTGAAAAGAGACTCACTACAAGTGGAGGGAAGCAACGTTTCTTCTTCAACTTTGTTATTTTTCTCAGTGCTCTCCACGACTCAGAGCTGTTTCCTTCACCAATGGGTTTTCATCAGGGAGTGTTTGTTAGCAGGATTAGACAGAAACTACTTGGATTAAAACTGTGAAACTTAGTGAAAGAATGTGGTAGAGATCACCGGGTCGGTCCAGGATGTTTTTCACTTCCTCTGGGAGCCAGGGCGTTTTGCATTTCTTAGATATGATCTGTATGCTTGTAATTTGTTTTTTTTCTTGATATTTAGAAAAGTCTTACTGTCAATCTTCAGGGAAGAATGTTGTGGTGTGGAGTCAGGACGTAAAAGTAATCTTAATTTCTTAATTGTAAATTTTTCAAAATTTTCCTTGATTTTTCAGAGAATTATGACTGAATCTAGACCAAAAATAAAAACAAATTCAGACATATTTAGGAGGGTTAGAGTTTTTTAACAAGTGTGTGCATTTCGTTCAGTTCCAAATTCAAATCTGGATCTAGCGAAGTCTACAAGGCTGAAGACTTTTTTCAGCCACTATAGTAACAACCTGTAACTTCTACCAAAAAGTATTAAGACTAGTTTTAATTTGACAGACACAGTTAGGTCTTCGGCCGAGGTTTACACTCTACTGGAAGCAACGTATCTGAAAAACTAATTTATACATTTTAAAACTTGCAGTGACTCAACTTATAATGAAACCTATGATAATTTAATCAATTCAAACAGGCAAACCCATTGTCAATTTATTCAGATATGTTGTGTACGCCTTGCGGATGATGGGCGTGTCCCAGCATCAAACAGGTATTATGCAGCGGCTTCTCGCTTTTGTTCTGCGACAAACACAACAGAAAAGTCACTTGATGCGGATGTTATTCATCAAACAGGCGCAATTGCTCTGAAGTTTTCGGTTCCTGTCATCCGAGGCACAGCTTGATCACTGGGATCCTCCTCTTCATGTGTTTAGCCCTTACAGGAGGAATGCGCAGATGACAGCGGGAGGTTTGATTGACGCGGTCGACGGCACGTTCCCTTTGCAGTTATTAAGATTCACCCTGGGTTGGATCTACAACACAGATTTTTCAGATCTATTCAAACCGTATATTAAAGGGAGGTTGAAGACTAAAAATTAAAAATGCAGCTTTCGGAAGACATTACCATAACAACGGAAAAACGTCTCGGGGCACAGCGATGAATTATTTAGAAGTTGCGAGTGACAGTTTCTTAGAAAGGAAAGTTACAGTGGAAAAAAACAACAACAACATTAATGCAGCATTTTCCTAAATAAACAAAGATGGAGGAGAGTTGTGGTTTTTGTGGTTATTTAACCTAAAATGTGAATTTAAGCAAATTCATTACGATGATTAAACTCCTGACTTTCAGCTGAGCTGCTTGTTTAACCAACATTTTATATTTTGACTCCCTACCGCTCTGGTTTTACCAAAGTTGTAAATAATTCACAGCAACAGAAAGTAAATCAGGACCTTTAATACCCAGTTGGAAAGTTTAAATTTCATTTAATGGATGTTTTTATTTCAGCATCACTACATTTCTCTTAAATCCTTCCAGTCTTGATGGATTCTGTCCATTCCCCCCATCGCACAAACATCCCCAGTTTCACCACTCCACTGTGTCTCTGTTTGAGATCTTGTTCAGATGCAGAATAAACATAAACCACAGCCCCAGTTAATGATAATTAGCCGCTGCTCTGGTAAATCAGACGGTAATTTCATGCAGATTGCCAGCGCAAATATGTGCATAAATCTGGCCCCGGCACTCAGAGTTAGGAATTTGGAGGAAAGTGGACATTAACAAACCAGAGTTGGAGAAATATAACGTTTGATGATTGGGGGAAAGAAAAACTTTAAACTGTAGAGAACTGGGTGATAAGACATTATTCCTGCTCGGCTGCTGAGAAGCTGGGCTGCCCCAGTGACTGTAGCTCTGCACACAGGAAATGATGATGACGCTCTACATTATTCAGCCGGAGAGAGGTGTTATCTCTGATAGTGCAACAGGCCTAGGTTCGTTCATCTGATGTTAATGACTCAAGATTAAGGAGTAAGCACCTCTACAGGCAATCTGAGATAAGTGTTTCCAGGTTGAGCAACAACATCTCTCAAGTTCTTCTATAACATGAATGACTATAATCTCCTAGACGCCAGTAACCCGACTATTGACCTTGGTCTGAGTAAGACATTCTTTTGATTGTGATTGTGATTTCATTTATAAATGAAGCCGTCTCGACCACTCAAAGCTCTTTACAGGACAAGTAGCTGTTTCAATCACTGATCCACACATTCACACAGAGCTTATTCTGTCACACACCACTGACACAGTGTCAGCGCAGCCGCCGGTGGAGCCAGGGAATCGAATCAGGGACTTGTAAGTGGACGACCCTCTCTACCTCCTGAGCCACAGCTGCCCTTACTCCATTCATATTCCTGTTTACAGGTCACAGAGCACAGTCTGATTCTGACTCACGTTAAGATCATGTATGTTACATCGCACATCCGACCTCCCCTCTAATAGTTTAATGTGCGATGTTAGCGTTTCCCCTTTTGAGTGTTTTCAAAATTTAGCAAAAGGTTGAACTCCTCCAAATTGATGGGGAAACTCCATTAGGACATTATAATGTGATAAAGACGTCTACATAATTCAACTTAGGCTGAAATACTCCACACGACATAATCCCATTATTGCTTATCCAATGTTTGACCTTCGTAAGGTTAAGACGATCAAACAATCCTATTTACAGGACAGTGACTTGTCTTAATATATAATAGGGTTAATATTGGAATATATAACATACATGTAAACACATCTAATGTTGAGTGAAGAGCAGTTTGCTGAAGACTCATTTAAATTGGTGTTTTTGAAGGATTCAACCAGCGTCCAGAGATGCTTTAAAAGCAATTATCTCATTTAACGTTTACTTCTTAAATTGAACACCTGACTATTGTGCAAAGAGAATATTATTGCAAAATAAAATTAAATGAAATGGGGAGAAAAGAGCTAATTGTTCAAATGAACATGTTGCAGGTGGTTACTTGTTAAAAACGCCACACAAAAAATAGAAGTCCTGCACAATCACAGTACAATTATAGTCTTCAAGTTAAACTCCACCCACATGCATTTGCATAATAAGCCACTTCAGACAAAGCAATGAGTGACTCGATCATGATAAACTGAGAATGAAGTTGTTTTAATCAATTTAAATTCCCTCTCAGAGAAACAGACTCCCTGCCTCCGCATCGCGTGTCTGCAAACACAGAATTTGGGGGGGGGAGTGTCTCTTTAATATATTTGGGGGGCAACAAGGCCCACATAACCAGGAGCCTAATTTGTGTTGTCATCTAGAGACACTGTGCGGAGCTGCTTCACTGGCGATGAAGGAGAGAAGGAAACTGTGGAGGGATGGATTTAAGCAATTACACCCACATGAGCTCTATTTAATCGGCGTTAGGGCTAACATTGTTGAACCAAAAAATGTGCTCACATGCGAGGAGAATCACTCAGGGTTGCGTTGCAGCGTGCAACAAAGATGTCCTCTGATTCATTGTCACTGGGGCTGCTCGAGGGCCTCTTAATGCCAGCTCCCATTAAAGCACCGGGTGTGTTGTCTCGAGCGGTGACTGGGATATCATATTTCACAGATCCACATTTAACTTCAGCCCGAGAACCACCAAACTCTTTTGGACAAGACTCGTTTGCTGCTCGGAGGCAAATTTGTTCAATTCAGGAAACATGTTTGAATGAGGACAAACAAAAGCTTCGCTCAGTGGCGCCTGTGTGTCTGTGCCTGTGTCTGTGCCTGTGTCTGTGTCTGTGCCTGTGCCTATGTCTGTGTCTGTGTCTGTAGCGCAGTGAAGTGGTTATTAAAAAACTCACCTTTTATAACGAGTGAACATTCAGTGTTGGCAGGAAAACAGCTAATTATGCCTGCTGAACATTATTGCATTATTTAGATCTTTCATTTTTTCAGTACCATGGAAATATCTGCATAAGCACTCACACACAGGGAAGCAATTTTCCCTGGTGTGGTCTTATTGGACGCTGATCACACGAGTCAGCAGATCTGGTTTTTGGGGACAAATGCAAATACAGCAGAAACGCTCGGGTACCCAGCACGGCTCCTAGTTGTCTTAGCACCGATGCTAACTCCGTGGAAAGTTAGTGTAAGCCCGTCCCCATTGGTCGGGGGGGGGTTGACACTAATTCCCTGGGACAGGAGCGTAGCGGTGTGTGATTTAGCGGCGTATGCTAAGTGCTGCTGCAGCTGCAGGCTAGTCTGTGGGCGCCGGGGCAGAGAGAGCAAGCTGGGAAAGTACGGACTCGACTAACTGGCCTGATTAGACCGGGTGTGAGATGACATGGATCAGACACACACACCAACCCAGCCGGAAAGACAGATTGGCAGGATTAGAGAACGGGTTTAAAAATGAAAACTGTATTAACAGAGAAAATGAATCTGATGTGAATGCAAAGTTTTAAAATTCAATAAAGTGAGTGGAGGATGAAGAGGGATAAGGAGCGGAGGTTCACTCTCCTCCCGGGTGGATATATGTTTTTCTCTTCTCCTGCTCTGCTGGACTGTGGTGGTGTAAGAAATTGGCTGAGATGCAACGTAGCGTTCGCATCACGGTTTCATTAGCTCTCATTCAGCCTCGGGCGTTTCACACTGCATTTCCTTCCACTCATCTGCTTCTCTCAGATCTGCTGCCTTTACAGGGAAAGGTAACACAGGCTGGAACTTGGTGAGGGGATATATCGCCCTGAGTGGAAAGAAACGCTATTTGTCACCCGGGTGAACGTTATTGATTGATGCCGACACTCGTGCGCCCTCAGCCATTCTGAATGTTTCCCCTCAAACCCCCGTGAATGGAGTGAAATCAGATTAGGTTTATTTCAGGGTTATTTTATTCATTAATAGTCGGCACTTTACAGTGAACACTGCCTGCAGGCTTAGATTACGTTCAAATAAAGGCAGGCGGTGGAAGGGAGATCCAGAGCGTCTCGTGAAGGGAGATCCAGAGCGTCTTGTGAAGCCCGATTAGCACGAGATGAAGTTAGGTTCAACCCTGTTGGTCTGATGGTCGCTCACTTTGGAGCAGAATGAAGTGATCTTCAAACAGAGGGGGGGGACAGACCCTAGAACTCTCGTGTCTGGGGCCCATCACGTGATTTTTGATTTTTTGTCGTATTACTTTTGCACTCTAGAATTTCACTAATGATTCAATTCAAGTCACATCTCTGAGTCACAGATTTCTCCAAGATAAATACAAGCCGATCTCTGAGCGCCCCGGCGGATCGCTTTGCAGCTCTTAGTGTGTTTTTGAAGACATGTTCGGAATACTCCAGACGCTTATTTCCTGCTTGTTGGAAAATATATTCAGTCCACGGCAAAGTGAAATAGATTTTGTACTTTTTTTTTTCAAAAGGTGTTTATAGATTATTTTCAACAAAGAAAAACGAGATATTACTTATGTTGCAGGACACAATACAAATATGTGTTTATGTATATTACACATAATGGCTATCTTTTGCTATTCTTCATATTTCTTTTTATCTTCTCCTTGTGAGATTACTTTTGAAAGTTATCTTTTTGTCTTTGATGGTTTGTTTTCTTGTTCTTTTCAAAGCACTTTGTAACGGCTGTTTTAAAAGGTGCTATAAAAGTATATTTTATTATTATGAAATGAAAATGGATCAGAAGAGAAGCAGACACAGTCGAAGGTGGTAAAGCTCCTCGATGTTACCTGCTACCCGCACATAAACCGAAACAAAAAAGAGGAGGAAGAATATGCGTAATAATATAAAATAACAATATATTAAAGTAATGCATATTCAATTTGGGCATTAAGTCTTTCAGGGGCCACTGGAGAAGATTATATAGGTTTGATATGGTTTTATCAGTTTTTGGAATAAGAACACATCAGTATTTTATACCCTGACAGAACATATAACCTCCCGTCCTTTGTGTCTCATTGATCATCTCTACACAGAGAGAACTGTCAGGGTAAAGGCTTCAGCCGCATGGCAACATAAAGTCAGGCTTGAGAATATTGTGGAGATCGCACAACTTCTACAGACACAACTCTCACTTCTACAGACACAACTCTCTGATCATTACTGGTGCTTCTGGCGTGTCTTTCAGAGAGGCGGTGGTCTAGTGGTAGAAACTTGGACTATGGGCAGAGAAGGTCTCTGGTTCGTCTCTGGTTCAACTCCACGGAGAGACAACAAAAGACGAACCTTGATTGATCTGTCCAAAAATCCAAGAGTCTCCCTACCCTGTCTAGTGCCCCTGAGCAAGGCACCTAACTCCCCCAACATCTGCTCCCCGAGCGCTGTACATGGTCGCTCACTGCTCTGTGTGTCCTGCACACAGATGGGTTAAATGCAGAGGTTAAATTTACCTACCATTGCATGAGTGTGTAGTACATGTCTGTGCATGTGTTTGGTATAAATAAACATATCTTAATCTTAATCTTAATCTTCAGGGTATGATGGGTGTAGTGGGCTGGATTTTACTCCTACTCTCCCAAATGATGGTGCCTGTGGCGTCCCAGAAGCCTCCAGGGCTCAACGTGGGTGTGATCATGGGCCAGACGCGCCCCATCTCCGATCAGGAGTTCCAGCCGGCGCGGCGCCCCGATGATGCCCTTGACGTCTCCGTGGTGTCACTGAGGATCAACGAGACTGACCCCAAGTCTGTGATTACGCAGGTGAGACACGCTTTTACACACACACACACACACCCACACACAGACACACACATGTGCCTTTATCGAAGCCTGAGTTTGTTTCCCTGTGTGTCCCGAGGTGTGTGAGCTTCTGTCACGCACTCGTCTCCACGGCATTGTGTTCGCCGATGGCACCGATCAGGAGGCCATTGCCCAGATCCTTGACTTCCTGTCCGTTCAGACCCAGCTTCCAGTTCTGGGAGTCCACGGAGGCTCCTCGATGATAATGGCTGACAAGGTGAGTGACCGTGACACAATCCCTGACCGGTAGCCCACACAAGCAGCACACACACACATGCTTCTTTGTACGCACTGTGTTTGTGTTGTGGAAGCCCGACTGGGAATTTGTGATCCCTCCTCTCGGCTCTGGATGTTTAAAGAATGATGCTTTTCAACCTGTGTGATTTTTCAAATGTCCCGACGTGTGTGTTGGCAATCTAGTCGCGCTCTCACTTCCCTGAGAGACAGGGACATCGTTCACTTCCTTCCTATAGGAACTATAAGAGGATGTTGCAGTCAGCATGTTGTAGATTAGAGAAATGACGCGCTGGAGGCACGTGGAAGCTTGTTTGTGCTTCCGGGCGCCGCTCTGTCAGATTATTCTATACGTTCAGAGCTGAGAACTCTGCCAAGCCTGTAAGTTGGTACAGGCAGAATTTAAATCAGTCTGTGGATTGATCGCGGGGCATAAGCAATTCTATTTGAATCAGCCTTTTACAAGAAAGGAGTACGTTCACATTTAGAAGTACAATATTCAAAAGGTCAGAAGAATTATTTGCAAGGAGCACGCAGCATTCCTCTGGTTTTCCTTTTAACTGTTTCTGCTCGGTCGAAACTGGGCCACGCAAAAACTGAGTCTGGTGCTCAGCGGGAGGCCGGAGGAATAGATTCCTAGATTTAAAAAAGAGAAAAAGAGAATATATCCTTTCAGGGTGGATTTCTGTCTGAGTGCTGTGTGACGCTGGGTGCAGACCCGTGGATGTGTGTGTGTGTGGATGTGTGTGTGTGTGGATGTGTGGATGTGTGGATGTGTGTGTGTGGATGTGTGTGTGTGTGGATGTGTGTGTGTGTTTCCTCAGCAGAAGCCTCTCTCCCTGCTCCTGACTCTGTAGACCTCGCTGACTGACAGACAAACTGAGGAAGCTTTGATAAAAACACAACTGCTTCTTTAGCTCTTAAATCTCTCCGGGCACGGCAGCCGAAACGCAGGAACCAATAACTGCCGCAGTACAGCAGCCGTTTGAAGTACAAGTTGAACGGGGATGCAGTGTGTGTGTGTTTGTTTGTGTGTGTTTGTGCGAGAGAGAGAAAGGGAGGCTGAAATAGAGGGGGAGGAAGGTACAAGGAAACAGTGGGAGTTGGGGCTGCGGTGTCAAGGTTATCCAGCTTTCACCCTCCTCCCAATGAGAACATAATGATAGGCAGAATAAAGAAGTAGTTTTTCCCGCCACCAGTCGCTGCTGTTCCCCATTAAACCAGGTGTTTAACCCCCGACCGCTCTAATTGATCTGTTTGGTGGCCAAAAGCACTCGAGGGCGGTCAACCATAGCAGCTCCCCGCTGTGAGTGTGTGAGTGTGTGTGGGCTCAGCCTGTAACTAACCAGCCCCCCCGCTACTGCTCCTGCAGACCTGTCCTGTAAATTAAAAAATAAAAAAACAATCCCGCCTGGTTTGAATTAAGCACAACTGGCAGGTGTGCGGAAGCTCAGTGACTCAGCAAATGGTTTATTAGATCAGTTTGCCGACACCTACCTGGTGTGTGGGGGGGTATTGATGATGCTCCTCCTGGGTGTACTTATGAATAACAGCCTAATCAATAATTTCTCATCAGTGAATCATTCATTATTAAGTCTGCAGCGGTTATTGGTTCATTCTTTGGATTTAATTGGTTAATAAGTGGTGTTTGTTTTCATTTCTTGGGATGTGCATCGCAGGTGTTTTTAAGATGTTTACTGTAAATGGGACCGGGTGCTGAGGTTTCATTTTAGGAGCCTGTGCAGGCAACAAGGTTCTGTGTTCGACTGGTTTCCAGACAACCCAAAACAAGGCAGGCAGGTGTGGAGTCAGAGCCGGCTTCCAGTCCAGCATCACAGACGAACACAGAACTGGACATGTCTGGATATTGCAGGCGGCTGAGTGATGGACCTGAGGCGCAGGCAGACTGAGTATTAGCAGGGAAGTAAGAAGCCACCTGGCAGTGAAGTAACTTTCCAAAAATCCAGGTATAGAGAGAGAGAGTGTGGCTGTAGAGTTCACACCGATAGAAGAGGCTGAACTGATATCTGATGGAGTCTGGATGGGATGAACCGGGGATTTAACTACTGCAGGTGGTTCGGGGAGTTGATTGGAAGATGAGCCTGGGGGAGGGGGGGGGGGGGGACCAGAGACCCTGCAGGAGTCATACCTCCACCTACACCCAACAGTTCCCTTACATTCAATATAAGCTGAACTGATTCCACACCTTTATGGAGATCAGTTCCCTAAACGTACCTGATTTTTAAACTTAGAACTCTTATTGGTGAACGTAATAAAGAGAACCAGTGTCTCCCAATAATTATCTAGTCTGTGCTGGTCCGCCATATTCTAATTAGTCCCCCAAAACTTTTGACCAAGGCAGTCGGACCTCATAGATCCAGTTCCAGCTGTGGCATGAAGCACAGTTCTCTCTCTCTCTCTCTCAGACACGAGAACTGATCTCTCTCTCTCTGTAGACAGTGAATATGTCACTCTGAATCTGAAACCCGTCAAAGTGACCTTCATGCTCCCTTGTTATCGCCTTAGATTTAATCAATTCTTTGGGGGAAGGCTACACAACCATTAACAAAATGAGGATAAACACACAAACACAAGGGCGGTGACACACAGCAGGAAAAGGGGGGAGAATCAGATTAATCCAAATGTTGCTCTGTCTTACACCATCCATCTCTGACAAGGTGGATATAGATATTACTCACTATCTCAATAAAAAGATGGGCTGGGCACAGGGGGGGGTGTAACTTCCTAGATCTGAAAGTGACCTCTTCAAAGTGCTTCTCTTCTACGACTCAACAGTCCAATAGAATTCAATTTGTACTGAATTAAACCAACAAACCAACAAATTGACACAATCGAGAAGCTGCGGAGGTTTCGGTGCTTCTCTCTGATTAATCACAGAAACCACTGAGTGTGTTTATCAAAGCAGTTGGAAATCGGTTTTCCTGTTGATCACCTAATTGATGCATCGATGAATCATCCCGGCAGCGAACACGATGGTGCCGGGTTTCAATCTCTCCCCGGTGACAGCAGCGAACCTCATCATTACGGAGGTGATGAGGACTCTCGGGGAGCCGACACATGTTCCCGCTCCGCTGTGCCACCGCGCTCATTTACATTAGCTCCTCTCAATCATTCTCACTGTGTGATAAACACGTGTTAATCTCCATCGAGGGTGAGAGTGTGGTTAAAATAAAACCAGACCAGAGCCGACAAATGCATTTTGCCGTACTACTTATTGGATGTGTGACTGTTGCCTTCATACCTGCTGTTGTTAATCTGCAGGATCGAATGAACTCCCAGCGGGCTGGTAACAATTCAGCCTGATTACTGTGGGCTAACAAACAGTATTGAGCTTTGTGCAGCCAGAGCGGCTCGGGCCCTGGGCTCTCTCCCTCTCTTTCTATCTCGCTCCACGCACTCAGTCGCTCTGTTAATGTCACAATCAAGTCTATAGTAGGGGAGAGAGAAATGAGCAGCTCGTCCTGTGCCGCCTCGAGTACAGCGGAGCTCTGCACGTCGGGTTGTAGATGGCGAGCAAAGAATGGAAGAGGACGGCGCCAAGAAAATAGAGAAAGAGAGAAGTTGCACTCGCAGGCAGGCAAGTGCTCTGAGGTAATGGATGTACGTGGAGGTGGGCAGTGCGAGTGTGAAGCGCTCGGTGTTGAAGCGGCATTAAGCTGCCAAAATGCAAACTTTACTGTCATGATTATGTCACATTTCAAGTAAAGGCTTTCTCCACTTGTCATTTTTATCAGCGGCTGGTTGCACAGCCATCAGGCTGCATCACACAGACAGGGCCGGGCAGCGCAGGCCTCCCTGGGAAACTGTTAGGTACACAAACAGGATTGTGGAGGCCGCCAACTCACTGCAGCAGCTCCTCAGGTTTTATTTATAAATGACAGTTTTTATTTGTAAAGGTTTTTCTTGAGTTTATTCAGCCGGTGGATTGTGAGCTCGGGTGTTTTTCTTTGGGCTTTTAGCTTCTTTTTCGGTTGCTGATAAATGTGTTTATGCCAAATGGTGTCAGACCAGGTGTCAACTCACTGGGACGTAACCCACTGGTTTGTGAGCCGTCGAGTTTGGGATTCTGTCAGTGGAGCCTGACTGGGAGATGCAGATTCTGCACTAATGCACTGGCATCACTTACACCAGCGACTCGCACCCATTGGTCGGTCACCTCGGTTCCCACGCCCCGATGCATCCCGAGCTTTATCGTCTCTTCAACGTGAAACTGGATCGTAAAGTATGAAATGATCATCGTGCTGTTTTGAAGAAGACTTGAAACTTGAGACTTAAACCAGACTCCGTGTGACAATGTTGCATGAAGGGAGAGGTGAAGACATATTTCGAATCATTTACTGAATTTGGAGTTAATAAATTCCATATACGATAAAGTACTCGACATGGCTCCTCATCATTTTTAGCTCCTGGGCTGAAATTCAGCCTCATCCGCTTCCTGCTACCGACCAAACTGTGGTGCACATGAAGTGGACCCCAGACCCCCCCCCATATAACGGGCTTTCACAGATGTTCTGCATGACAGTCTTCAGGCAAAAATACTGCCTGCTTCCAAGCACCGTGTGTGAACGTCCTCAGATGACTCACACACACACACACACACACACACACACACACACGTCCACAGATGATTATGTCCGGGATGCTTTTATCAGCTAATGACTGCGTAAGTGGGCTTTGTTTTGTTTGTTGTTGTGATGTAGAACGAGCATTGATCTGCTGGCCTGGGACAAAACCCTGGAATCGTTCCTGACACTGATGTTGTTTTTTTTGCGTTGTGTTGCAGTGCTTGTGTTTGTGTTTGTGTTTGTCTCCACTGTTCTGCCTGTACAGCTGCCAGAATGCTCCAAAATAAATTCCACCCCAATTGGTTTCGGCTCTTATCAAATTCAAACAATCGTCCATTTTAGTTTGTTTTTTTTCAACTGCCTCTGCCTCGTGGTGCATGTCAGTGCGGAGCAGTCAGGAACGATCTCCTGGAAGTTGGATGGTGCTCTGAGGGGAAGGGCGACATGTTGAAGGAACACGGTCTTCATGGAGAGAAAGGGCACGTGTGTGTAAACCCAGGAGAGGAACCGGATTAGTTGGGAATGTTGTACTTCCATTACGGAGCGGCCGCTGGGGGAAATAAGAAACGATGCTGGCTTTACCTCAACCCTGTTCGTCTCTCGTCTCTGTGTGTGTGTGGGGGGGGGGGGGGGGGATTGTGTGTGTGGGGGTTGGGGTGGGGGGGTCACAGTGTGTAGCATAGGAACACGAACATGCTGAGATGGAAGGTTGTGAATTAAACATGCATGTTCTTTCTGCTTTGCTCTGCCTCTGTGGTGGGATGCAGCCCTGGGTGTCTGCGTATCTGCGTGTGTGTGTGTGCGTTTTTGTGTGAGTGTGTGTGTGAGACTGTGTGTGTGTGTGTGTATGTGTCCCAGCTTGGGATGTCCCATATCAGTATAGGCCATTTGCCCAGGTTCTCTGCTGAGTTGCTTTAATATTTAACACCTGCTCCCCTCACCTGCTGTCACTGGCATTGTGTCATTCACTCACTGAGTCCTTCCAATCCTTCACCTCCCTTCTTTTATTCGTTTCTCCCTCTTGCTCTCTAGCTTTTACCTCCTTCAGCCCTTTTCTCATCTTCATCTCCAGTTTCCATTCCTCCCTCTCCACTGCCACCTCATCCTTCTTTCCTGTCTTCATTTTGTTACGTCTCGCCGTCTTTGTCCTAACCCTCAGGAGCTTTGCCTTTATATTCCACTTAAAAAAAAAAAACACAATCAACAAAGCATTTTCAAAGTTGTGAAGATGTAATTGTTGAGCAGATTCAACATCAATCGATATACACCTTCTGATAAAAAGAAGGATGCAATTATATATTGTATTTCTTTACAGCTATGCCACTGTGCTGTGGAGCCGAATCAGCAGATTCTCACAGATTCTAGTTAAATCCAACATCTGCGTCGTCCTGTCTCGCAGTGTAACTTTGCCCATTAACGCCAAACAGAAACCAGTACAGCGTTTCCACTCTGAGAATTCAAACCAGCAAACGATCGCGTCCTGAACCAGCCGCTTGGTGGTTAATCTCTGTTTTGGGAGAACAAGGAACAACTGGCTACGGTAGAAGGCTTCGGGGGAAATCTTGCCAACCTTGAACCAGTGTGAAGCCAGACTGGGTGATATGGTTACTATGGTGACTAAACCAGACTGCAGCATTTAGTTCTGGTTCCCTGGCTGCGCTCACGCCACAGCTCTCCATGCCCAGTTTCCTTCTTGCCCGCGCAGCACGCCCCAACACAACTGGAAGCTGTGAAACCAACAGATCAGCTCCTCGTCGCTGCACAAGCGGCTTCGGCTGATTTAGAAAATGCGATAAACAGAGTCAGCCGCGTGGAAATGACCTCAACGCATCGGAGAGCGGTCGAATCGCTCCGTCATCAACACACAACGCAAAAACTGATTCGTGGTCAACATCTGGTGAACGGCACGACACACACGCAGCCTGGTGACACAACAGATCACTGACGCTGTGTTTAATGCTGCAGCGTTTACGATCTAGTTACTCTCAACTTTCTCTTTTATGACCACACACAGACTATAGTGTTGAGATAACCAGGAGCTCTGCTGCTGTGCTACATTATCACTTATATTAAATATCGGATATTAATAAATTCTATCTTATTTGATGAATATAAATCCAGACAGAAGGAATAGGGAGACATAGTGTGGCCACGCTCATATCCGTCCGTCAAACTGCCACAATTACTGGAACATGACTTATCATGGCATTAACCAGTAGTCTCACTAATCACTTTTCAATATAAGTTATGCAATGACAATCCCTGCAATTGAAACAAACCTTGTAAGTCATTTGTCAACTTCACACTCCAGCAGACACCTGATGTTAAGGTCTCACAGAGAAGAGTGAATCAATCAGGATCAGGCCAGACAACGGCTGACAGTCCGAGGAATTGGAGCTTGTTCCTCCTATTCTTCGGACCCCCCCCCCCCCCCCCCCCACCACCACCACCCGATTCTCAAGGTCAAGACAGAAACACAGTGTTGAGGTGTGTGTCTGTGTGAGGGTGTGAGGATTTTCCTCTCGACCACATCAGAGAGCAGTTATATTTTAATCTTCCTAAGTACCTGGTAAATTAATTTCCCAGTGTCAGTTGTGTTTCATGGCTCTTGTACATTACAGTGATAACGAGTCCGGTGAGTTTGACAGTGATCGTGTCTCAGAGTGTGTTACAGGCTCATCTAAAACGATCAGGTTATTTCTGTATTTATGTGAGTAATTCACACTAATAACCAATTAAAGTTAATGATAAAGCAACTTAAATACTAATAACCGTAGCTAATTACAATTTTTTTCAGAATTTTGTTCAAAACCCAAAACATATATATTACAAAATAGATGTTTTACATTGTTATGTGCAAAGTTGCTTGAAGCCATCAGCAGAGATGTGTTTTTAAGAGATGCCAACTCTTTGCAAGTTACCAATAATTTTTTTCCAAGAATGTTGAAATATTAGTTAAACAAAACATGTTTTCTAACAACAGAAACATTAAAGTATATTATTATATTATTATATTGCTGTTAATGTTAAAGTTCCATCTTGAAACCAATCTATGGACGAGATGAACACACACACACTCAACTCGACCTAAACACTAAATGAAAATCTCCATCTGCAGTGGAATCAAACATCTGCCGAGTGAGCTCCCAGCTAACGGCTCCAGCTCATCAAAGAGCATCATTCATGTTGGGTTTTAAACATCACCCCACTACAAAAGAAAATCCAATAAGAAGCAACACAGTGAATTAACACAAAGACACCAAAGTGCTGCGTGTATTTTATTCTTTCAAATATTAGTATTGTGTGTACTAGAGTGTATTTCCTGTCACAGTGTTTGTTATTGTGTCTTGTCAGTGGGGGATGTGATAATGAACCTGATCCCCAGCTGTTATTAAACAATGCTGTTGATGAAAAGATGATTTAAAACTCATTAACTCACATGTATTTGTTAAGAGCAGCTGTATTTAAGAGCTGGGTTTAATTTCATTTAACTCATTTAACTTTGTGTTGAACACACGCGATACAAACTCAAGTGTGTGAGTGTGTGTTGCTCAAACACAACTTCACACAACTGTATTCATGTGCAGTCCCATGCACTTCAGTAGATTTGTAACAACAGCGAACGAGTGGAAAAAAGAAAAAAAAACTATAAAAACACTTGTGAGTCTCCACTGAACTTGTGTTGAGGATATTTGTACTTCTGCTTGTGACTGCTCTTCTCTGTGTGGAAGTTAGAAAATGAGGAGCTGCAGCATCTTGTCGTGTTTCCTTGTCTCGGAGTCGTTTTCATCTTTGCAGTGGAAATCCGTGCTGTAGTTCTTTTGCGTTTGAACTCTGAGTGCCTCTCATCTGTGGACGGGTGGGGGGGGGGACGCTCACTCACAGTCACTTTGCTTTCCTCTGGAACTTTCTGCTGATCGACCCCGGTCACTATCTTTGCTCTGCGCTGCCGGCACAGCTCTCGTCTGAAGCTCCAGTCTCTGCCTCGCTGTTTGCCCAAAGCCCAGTGGATATTTGCTCTGGCTGCAGGAGGAATTCTCCAGCAGTTAAATACACTTTCAATCAAACGACAGGCAGATTTGTTCAACGGATCAATTCAAGAGATTTCTCCTCAAGATAATTAGACACGCTTGAAGTTAAATTACTCGTTAGAAATATCCAGCGTTTTATGGGATGTGATTTTTGTTCTGGGTTGATTGTGTTTCACTGGACCAGACCTCCGGTGAGCCGCGATGTGCCAGGAAAAAAGATAACAAATTCCATCAGAAGGCAACTGAGGGACGGCGCTAAGATAACAAGACACCCGGCGGAAAATAATATTGTTTTTTTCTTTTTACGCATTCGTGGTCTTTTTGTTTGTGCTGTGGTTTCAGAGACTCCCGAGCCCCGGCAAAGTGCACTTAACACACATTTCCTTTATTTGCCAGCCGTAGTTTGTTGTCGTTGTGTCGCTCCAGCCATGAAACGTCGGCGATAACAAAAGAGAGAAAGGACAAGTAGAAGAAAAAAACACTAAATTCATGTTTCTGCAAAAACCTGCCCAAGGCCACAGCGTAAAAAGATCCCATTTTTTTTCCTACACAAAAATGACTTTGCGTTATCTGAGTGTTACTGAATGCATCACTGTCTGTGAGGATGAGGGCACCACGCTGCTCCCTCTCCGCACAGGTCCCCCGAGGGACATCACTGATTTAAAGTACAGACATTTGCATCTAATAATGTGGACACGGAGTCCAAAGGGTCAACGCAATCCATTTAAAGTTGTTACCAGTCCCGGAGAAATCACAGTGTTCCTGCACAAAGCGTCCATCCCTTGCTGCCTGTGTGTAGCCATCTGCACAGAGCTTGATTTAAATGAGTTTAAATGTATATACCTGCCTGTGAGGGAAGGCTCCTCATCATGTGAAGCACGTGTGTATGCTAACCTGGACACACAATAATAATCATAACAACAATGGGTGCTTTTAATGCATTGGGGAAGGCTCAGGCAGTAACAACCACAGTGTGTGTCTGTGTGTGTCTGTCTGTGTGTTAGCCATTTCCAGCAATTACAACAACATCAAATCACTCGTCTACTGACTGGCGGCTGCATTATTCACTTTCATTTAACATCCGCTCTCAGAGACCAGCTCCACAAAAGAGGAATGTTTTTTTCAGATCGTTACGTGTCCGTGTACAAATACGTCTTTTGAATACATGTATCAGCTCGGTGGCCGGAGCGCGGAGAGAGAGTCAGATGAAGGAGCCGGGAGAATGAAAACAGTACGAGGGGGGAATGAAAGGCCCAGAGGGACCGTGGCTCGTCCTCGCATGTTGGCAGCCTTTGTTCCGACAAGGCAGTTTTATTTATGAAGCAAGTTAGATAGAGGTGTATTGAATATGCTGATTGAATAGAATAACAGAGTCAATGTGAAATCTAAAAATCTAAAGAATAAGTAGAAAGAGACGAGTAGTAGAGGTAACAAAAGGTAAATCGGTGTAAAGAGCTAAACAAGCTAAAGGAGAGAAATTTATAAAAAAATAAAATGACCTTGGATTCAATGAAATATTTGAGTCAAGGTTACTAGCCAAACACAGACGTGCTTTGGCTGGTTTGTGTGACCAGGACTCCCTCTCGGTTATCTTTGAAGAAAGCTGTAAGCCCCCCCCCCCCCCCCCCCCTCTCCTTTGCTATCCCTTTGTGTTGGATTAAACAGCCACAATCAAAAAACGCTTATGGTAACACTCTCAGCGTCGTTGTGCCTCGGTTCATGTCAACACTGGCAACCGGAGCAGGAACAACCACACTGTCGCAGCCGATATCCAGCGACTCGGTCTCGGCCCCGTGGAGCCGCTGCTTTATTCCCACAGTGGTGACCACGGCTCAGACCAGTCAGCTTTGACACTGACGACCAGTGGCGTTCATGGGGGCAGCGATGGGTTGCCCTTTCTCCTCTTGGGTGCAAATTGCCCTTTTCAACTGGTAATCAAAAGTTTTTCAGGGCCCTGCCCTGGCCCTTCCATAGGCCATGACCTTCTCCCGCTCACTCAAGTCACAGCTGAGGCTTTTTTATTTATTTGTTTTGCCCCGTGCTCCTGGAAAAACTGCCCCCGCGAGACACTGTTGACAACTTAGTATTAAATGTGAAATAATCCACGGCGTCATTTTGGCCGACCGAAAGGCCGCGGTCAGCTGAAGTGCCCTCAGTTCATCAGAGCTGGAAGGAGAGGAAGTGAATGTTATCTTAAAAAAAAACTCCCCATGCTGCTCCTCCACCATCAACTGAAGTCAGAAAATGTCTCTGGGTGAAAATACTTCACCGCTCCTGGCCACAGTGATAGCGAGAGACAGCAAAAGATGTCTCTCTCACCTCTCTATCTGTTTATGGCAGGGAGGTTGAAATTCAGCAAAATAAGTTCCTGGCAGCAGGTTTCTCTCATATTTACCGTCTCTAAAAACCCTGCTAACCTTTTTTTGCCACTTTGCAGATATGCTGAGTGTTCTGGCTTTTATGTCATTTTTATTTTTGAAGTTGCACGACGCCATCACATCCCAGAATGCCAGACTCAACAGGGCACTAACTCAGCGAGGGACCACTCACAGCAAAGCAGAGATTATTAATCCTGAATTCTGCTGATGGGTTATCAGTGACAGTTCACAGCCTAAATTAGCGAGTGTACGCTGGGTTTCTAAACATGGATAAACTTTTTTACCAGGCAGTCCTGTTTCACCTGAGAGGCCCTCTCACCTCCCAGTTTAACCAGTGTTGAATCTTGCATGATCCGAGAATAAACTATTTACGTGGCAGCGGTCAGGAGTTCAGGGCACGTCAACATTTTGTGCCTTGAAAAAGTACAGCCATTAACGTCTAGACAACTAAAATAAAGATGAGGAGGGAAAAGAAGTAATAGGCTGGTTCATGAGGGTGCCATGTTTCCATCACTGCTGATTGGAGCAGGAGATGATAAGAAACCTGTGTCTACTGAAAAGTCAAAGGTCAGATGGATGACCAGGGTTCGAACCCAGAACCTTTCTGCTGTGAGGTGTTAATCGATGCTCCATCATGCCCCCAAAACAAATGAATAAAACCTTAAGATATATATATACAGATAAGACAGCAGCACCTGTAGGGAGATAAATATCAGCAGCAGCAGCAAGAAATTAGTGTCACTGCCCTTTGTTAACAAACCTACTTGGTGTTTGCTCAATTATGTCAAGGGCGAGAGATTCATTGATTCTGTTGAACTGCACTTGACCTCAGACGTCTTGATTGGAAAGAAGAAGCGTCTGAGATGTCCAGACTCGATATCAAGAGGACGAGATGGTCTGATTAACCAGGAAACTGATCTGAGATGTCTTGACGTATAAACTATGACACTTGAATCCATGTCAAACTTTATTTGACTTTTTTCTAGGGATAATATTGACTGTGGAGTAAAACAACACAGTTCCAGCTCAGGTTCCTCCTGGAAAAAGCCAGTTTGCAGTGTACCAGCAGAACCCGTCTGTTGACGCGTGTCTGTGCTCTGTTTATCTGTCTGTGCTTGGCAGCCGCTCGCAGTTATTGTGGTTTGCTTGTTGGGAGACGGCTGCTGAAGATGTCACTTGCTCCTCAGCTGCTTAGCATACATCACGGCTCGGCTGCTGTGTCCTGTTGTCTGTCTGTGCGGCGCGATGGAACAGCGGGATGTCACCGCCAGCCCAACAGGTCCCTCCGTCTCTCACACACACACACAAACACACACACACACACACACACACCTGAGCTGGACCTGCTGTCGAGTGTTGTCGTGTCACTCTGATCTGCTCGGCCTCATCACACCACTCTGCAGCGGTGGTCCCACACAGACCAGTCCCTATAGCATCATATCTTTCTTCTTCCCTTTTTCTTTCATCCTTGTTGTCTCTCACCCCCCCCCCCCCCCAGCAGCATCACTCTTTCTTAGCTTTTAGCTCCCAGTCATCCTCCATGTCTTTTTTACTCTGTTCCCTTTCTTCCCGTCACCTCCCGCCAACCTCTTCCCCTTCTCCCTTTCTCTCGTCCTCACCCCTTGCTCTCCTCCTTCTCTCACGCCCCAGTTGGGGAGTACAATGAGATGGCAATAGCAAGGCTGTGGGGTGTGTGTGTGTGTGTGTGTGTTTGTCTGTGTGATGTCACACTACAGAGGCTCTATAGTAGCTCTCTCTTTTTTAATCCCCGTGCACACGGACCACACGGCTATTTTAAGATTCTATAAACCTTTTCAAAGAAGCATCAAGGGGAAAGCTTGTTCATGTGCTGTGTTCTGAGTGTTTGGGAAGAAAGAATCTGTGGGGGAGAGACTGTTTAGGTATGTTGGCACATGGGAGCGTGTGTTTTTTGTATATCCTAGTAAGCTAATAACGCACAAATGGTTCACATCAAAATCCTTCCTGCCTGAACCTGAGTTGTAAATGAGTCTTGATGCGACAGGTGTGTTTATTTCCCCCCCCAAACTTGATCAGAAATATAATATCTCGATTTTCCCCTTCGAGTCATGTCTGGGAAATTAACAGCAAACGCGCTGATGAGTATTTTCTGTGGCTACTCCCAGCTCCCGCCTGCACGTTCTCCTTCCTGTCGGTCCCATCGTGATGTGAGAATCTCAAGGAGAAGTCAAGTTGAATATTTAGAAGTGCGGCTGATGCCGTGTTAATAAAACAGGCCGGATCTCAAGGCAATAAACAGACAATAAACCTGGCAGTAAACCTGGCTCCAAGTATATTGCGTGCTTATTATTGCCACAGCAATATAATACCTCCAGTCCTGAACTGTCTGGTGCATTTTCTTTCATCATATTTAAATGTGTTACTCACACAGAGGAGCAGTTGACTGGATGCGGTGGCACTTGGCTCCTGGGTTTGTCTCTGGACGGAGAACCCTGCCTCTCTGTCTGCACCTGGACTGGAGGAACCGGGAGACTCTCAAGGTCACGATAGAAATATTATAACCTCACCTGTAAGAGCAGCAAATATCCAAAAGTCCTCAGACATCAACTTCTGGCTCCTTGTTGTCAACTTCGTCAACGCCCTCTAGTGGATGACGTAAAGGACGCATCGCTTCTCTATGCAAAGGCAGCATAAACAATCTGGCTGCTCTATTAAGCCTTGCTTGATATTCGATATAAAAACAAAAACAAATCGTTAAATACGATTGACACAAGTCTCAATCTGCTCCAGCCCTCGTATTTACTCGTATCGCTCTTGTTGTGATATCTTCAGATGCCCTAGGGGAAACATCTGGCTCTTTACATCCCAGCTTCCAGGTGCTGTGTCTCTCTGAGGTGTTTGAAGAGCAGTCTTTGTTTTTAGTCCTTCTGCAGTAATGGAATCATTTGTTATCCTTTTAAGTACATAGCATCATAATGTTGATATAATCCAAGTAAAAAGAGTTAGAGTTTCTAAAAGTAGAACGTGTAGGTTGGGTTAGTAGGTTATACTGTCAGTACTTTGAGGTTTATATTAAGATATTACACAGCATGTTGCAGCTGATCCAGGATTTACATGTTTCTATTGGCTTTTTAATATATAATATTGTGTTCTATATCACATATCTTATAACACACATACTGTAAGCTGATTGTACAGAATGTTTTTTTTACATAACATTAATATACAAGACCGCCCAAAGTAAATAAATATTAGTAAATACACACATTTGGCTTCAGAGCGACATAGTAAACACAAGGTGCAGAACCAGCCTCATGATTGACAGTGATTCAGTACAGCGACAGGAATTGAATAAACACAATAACTAGTAACTCCTGTAAAATATAAGATACTTGCCTCTTGAATGCAGTAGTATTGTGTAGTACTGTACTGGAGTAAAAGTACTTTTATCTAAACGATGCTGCTTCAACCCGTTACACCAACATATGCTGTTTAAAGCCGTTTTGAACCAGTACAGTGGTTTTCTGGACTGGGGAGTCTCATGGGTCTTGGCCCCCTCCTTCGTCTCACGCTGGGGCCCGGCCCCTACAACCGTCCCCAGCATTTTCACTTCAGTGGAGCTCTGTGCTTTCCTGAATGTGCTTTGAGTGCTTTCCTTTCTTAATAAAGACCGTTTCCAACATGAAATCTACAACCTGCCTCTTGACATTATCCCCACAAGCCTCCTCAAGGCGTTGTTTGATACCGTCGGCCCAAAGTGTCAGCTCCACTGTAAACAGCTCCATGGCCACCGGGGCTGTTCCGTCCTGTTTCATACACGGGACGTTTCAGACTCATCTCCATATCGCTGCTTTGGTACTTGAAGTAGCACTGCATGTTTTTGAATGGAAGCAGTATACTAGAAATGGAAATGAGTGGAGTTTCAGTAGGTTTTGAAACCACTGCTGATTCCCACTGTGAGGCTCTCTTTCAGCGTGTTCAGTTATAAGTGATGTTGAGGTCTTGAGGCTGGGGCTGGTGTAAACAGAGCTCAAGTCAAAGTTAGGGGACTGAACCAGTTTGGCTGTTTTTCATCCGTGTTGTCAAAGTTCCACTGGGTTCAATCCCCAAAATATATTTCTCTCATGCAGTTTGTTTGCTGCACCGCTGAGTCATATTATTGAGATTCACATTTTCCTTTCATTGTGGCCCCGGCTAGAACCCATTGATCAGGACAATTTAAAAGCTCTATTTACATCAGTGTGTTCACTAGCCCCAAAACTATTTTTAGATTAAAAAAGAATACATTGCAAGGTTTTTGGATTTCCTTTGTCTGCCTTAGTTATTTCTTTAAAGTAAGACTGTATCTTTGACCATGGGACCGGCTGCACTGAACCTTATAAATATTAATTCAGACCTTGCAGCTATAATCTGCAACTTTACGCGTGTTGTCACCCTCTCCAGGTTCCAGAGGGATTTGAAATTATATTTGAACTACAACAAAGACGGCAGAATTGATATGGACGACTCCGGGGAAGGATTTTATTCTATAAGCCTTTGTAAAACCTGAAAAAGGCTCCAGCTCTTCACACTCAATTTAATAGCAGAGTTGGGAGATAATGTCAGACTAAGTTAATTAAAGTTAAACTTTATAAATCCCACTGGGGGTAAATGTCCTTTCCTTGTGACCCCTACAGCCACACTGTGCAGCTGATTGGCTGTGCTGTCTGTGGTAAATGCATTTAGATACCACTACCTGAAACCATAAACCATAAACCCTACCTAATTCTAACCCTAAAAAGAACAAAAGATGCGTTCTTCTGTTGTAAGAAGATGCGACGAAGGTGAAGACAGTGACCGACAGAACGGAAGGAAAACTAGACTGAACTTTGAAGTGAGTCAAAATTAGGCTAGTTCCAGAAAACACAATTGCATCCTGCTATCATGCACAACCTGTACAACACAGGGAGGGCCGGTGTGGAAACTGACAGAACTGGTAAAACCTTGAGTCTATTGCCTTTTCTCGGTTGTCTAGATGTAACCGAATTTGCTGGGTGTTTTGATTTGTGACTTTATCAAAGCACAGTGAATCGTATGTTTTGTTGTTGTTGCTCAATTTTGCACAATAGCCAGGTTGATAGCAGGAACCTGTTGCAATCTGGTTGTGATCAATATCGCAGTCAAATTGCAGCGTCACTAATCGTTCCCAAAAGATATCGTCCCCCTCAAAAGTCGACAATTCCAACCACCAGCCCCCCCTCAGTCATCCGTGCTCCTCTCTTTCACGCTGCTCTGCGACGTGGTACAAGCAGCTTTTTGTTTTACACTTAGTATCTGTCAGTTAGCCGTCTGGGCATGCCTTACTTTAGAGGGATAACGTGTCCTGGTTACGTGAGCGTTGCTGTCACCCTCAATTTCCCGCAGAACGCTTTTCCCAAATATACCGGTACGTCCCTATTTTTACATTTTACTCTCACCGCTTTCACATGCACTACCTGCTCAGGCCTGGACAGACACTGTTAGCCTGTAGCTGGGGAACATACTGAATCATTTAGTTGCTAAAGAGCCAAATATCTCCCTCGGGATCTGGTGGAGACCAAATCGGAGCTATATATATCAACCTAAAAGGTTATGACATGTCAATATTGAGTTCACAACCGGTTTTCCGATGCCCCTCGATGGACAAAGCATGCCGGTTTTAAAAGTAACCTGCATGTACTTCACTGAAAAACCCAGAATTTGTTAATATTGAAATAGTTTTTCATCCCTGAAGTTTAACTGCTGGACACAGGGCGTCTCTAATGTAGTTGAAAAATCTCACAAGTGTTTTCAGAGTTGCACATTAAACTTGTGTCAGACTTAAACTTGAACGTGATTTGCTCCCAGAACATTGGTCACAGACTCATTCTCGTGTCAAACTCCATCAGCAGAAGAATGTGACAGCAGCCCTCTAGTGGCAAACTGTGATATTGTACAAACCTCTCTACAGTGAAGGTCAAACATCAAAGTGAAGTAACAATGAGAAAGACATTTTTTTTTCAGTTGTGTGCTCCTTGAATCTACACTTTACGGATCCTCTTGAGAAAATGCCTATCGTGCGTTTGACCAATCAAACATCTCGAGCCCCATTTCCAGTTCTGCAGCCCCCCCGCCTCTTATCTCCTCCCCACTGGATTTCCATAAATCCTCTCACATATGGATCCTCCATGGAGCCAGAAGGGCAACGTGCTGCCAGGCGTGCATCCATCCTGCATCCAGAAAGGTGCTACGCATTTCCTCCCGTTGGCATCGTCATCGTTCTCCTGCGCTGCCACGGCACTAATGTGAAGTGTCAGGTCTGCCATAGCAAGACTAAGCATTCTGTTGTTTTGTCATTGAGTCTCTTAATGACAAACATTAAGAGACCCCCCCCCTTTAGACTCCAGCTCATATATCTGGAAGATTGAGTTCACGTCATTCGGCGCCCGGTAATTTTCCAATGGAGCCGTATTGTGGCTTTGTGTAGATTATCGGAATCACTTATTGTATTTGGAGGTTGGGTTGATCGGCTGAGTGGCTCTTCTCAACAGCAGCTTCACGCCCTCTGGAGCTTTACTGATTAGCTCCCACAGACTCCGCCGCTCGGCACAAGGAACCTAATGGCCTCTTGTGTCACGTTGGTCCAGTCGACATCGAGATTATCTCTTATTTCTGATTGTGGTGATAATGACCGTGATGTCAGATTTGATGACGACTGCGGTGACACTGATGGTGATGGTGATGGGGCGCCCGGTGGAGACGCTGTGAAGACCACGGAGCTCTGATGGAGGCAAACAGCTCCGAGGCCGTTCTCTGTAATTACATTTCTTATTGAAAAGGATTTTATATGCAACTGTTATCAATAATGTAAACATCTGATGTTGTGTAATTAAAATGTTTCTTTCCTGAGAAACAACACTCTCGGCTGCATTGTCTGATTTAGAAGTTTTTTATTATTATTAATTATTCTCAGGGATTTCATTACTTTCAGTGATAACAGATGATTCACGGCGTTTCCCTAGTGTCGTCATTAGGAAACACAAATATATATGATTAATGATGCAGGATTTTAATGGGAATTCACTAGGAGAACCTGGGAAAGACAAACAAATATCAAATGAACATCAATCCACAGTGAAAAAAATCAATGTGTGTTATTTTTTCTATCTATAAAACAAATGATAAATGGACAAATGCCCCAGTGATGACTATGAATTGATGAAAGACTGAACTGTGCAGCCACAGCTCTGTCCTCTGAACCACTGGAGATCTTTAACCCGTCGTTACGGTTGTATTATTAAGGGGGGAGAGGTTAAAAGATTTAGTGTGAGGGTTAAATGGTTTGTCTGGTGACAGGCGCATTAAGCTTATACCACCATTTCTCTCGGCTGATATTGGATCACTGAATCCTCAGTGATGGATGAGCTACCGACTCAAGGGTACCCTGAGGAGCTTTTGACCTCTGGTCTCCTGTGTGTTAGTGGGTTTCTGTTTTGTGTGTATTGGTTTATGAGGAAAAACCCTCAGTGTGTTTGTTTGGCCTTAAGGTTAAACTGTGTATTCTTTGCGACGCTGTAAACAATGTTCTAATTGTTGTTTACAAGAAACCTCCATAGGGAATTGAAGACTGCGAGCAGGTGACTGTTGTTTGTGTGTGGACTTTAAAGTGTGTCTTTGCCGCAGTGTTGTTGTAGCGGCGCTACGGCATCGAACACCAGCTAATGAAAGCACTCTTCCAATCGCAATTTAGTATTCAGCTGTCAATCATTTCATTTCAGGCTGTTTTTATAGAATCAGATATATAATTAAAAACAAATTTAACTAGAAAACTGAAAATGTAAACCTACATCCGTGTGATAGGAACGACCTAAAATGACAAGAAAGTATCTTTGAGAAAAAAAGATTTGATGTGACATTTTAGTTTGGTCCGTGTCCCATGCATTAACATGGAGAAGGCGGGGCTTATGGCCTTAATTGCAACCAGTGATTAAGACACTTTGGCTTCAGTTTTGTGGAGCTGCCATTTGGTCAATTTTATATAAAGTTTATATTTGTGACAAATTTGGCCCGACTCATTTGGCTGAGCCTGGGTAGGAAGCTAATCAATATTAATCTTTTAAATGCAATAGGCAATGATTTCTCTTTTTAAAGTAACGCAACAGTTTATATAAAGTTTATCCATCTCTAATAATTGGATAGAAACTCAATGAAGTCACTGGATGTCAATCAGCCAGACTTTATTTATACAAGACACAAAATCAAAAACTAAATGAAAAAAGAAAATAGAAATAAACGGAATTATATAAAAACAGTATTTAAAAATAATTCAACACTACGGGAGAATATATGTATTAAAGTGAGTAAAAAAAAAAAAAAAGATAATTTAAAAGGATATAAAGCTAATTCCCACATGTAGCACTATCTTTTGACCACTTGACGATCATGCACCTTCACCGTGGGCCGGTGTTGATGACTATAGGTTCTGTAGGTGTTGAAACTTCTGCAGAAGAGCTGCTCCTGATGCACTCACTCAATGTAATTGCTGTGTGAACAAAGGGGAACATTCTCCAGAGCAAGTGCTCCCTATAGGTTGCGTAGCTCCCAACTTTTCGATTGTCTAATAAGCCAATTACGGCAACAGGCACACAAGCCAATCAATCATAGTTAGTTAGTGTTTGACAAAGTTGCAGGACTTGAGGGACCAGAAGGTTCCGCTGCTTCATCGTCTCACATCAATCATCTCTCAACTGTGAGCAAAACTGCTGAGGACGAGTGTTGGCCCTCCTAGTCGCCTCCATCTAAACAGTAAAGGGGGAGCAAGAGGGAGAGAAGGAATAGAAAGAGGAGGGAGAGAGAGACTTTTGTATTCATGCATTATTAGACCGATTGTTGTAGTGATTATAGTAACAGTCAATCTAATAGGAGTAACTGTGTTATTAAAAAGAACACTACTAATCATTGCAGCACCAATTAGTACTAATGATAATGATTACACTTATTATGGTTATTATTATTATTGCATGTGACACCGGGATGAACCAATCACCTTCACTTGATCCTTTCTTTTATATAATCAATACATCAGGGTGGTATGGTTTGAAAACTATTCAAGCTGTCATGGTTACAGATGTTGAATAACATTAAGCATGCAGTTATGAACGATATCCTCATGAGTCGCTGCAAAGAGAAGCTGCTGCACCTCTCCATAAAATAAACGGATATAATAAAGCAGAGGTCTTCAACAGGGGGTCCGCGACCCCTAGAGGGTCCGTGGAGGTCCAGCAGGGCGGTCGTGCCAGTTTTAGTTGAGACAATTTTTTTGAGATTAAAGTTATTTTCCAACCAATTTTTTCCCCACAAATTTGAATGTCTTTAAATACACATTAACATGCATCCAACGTATTGTGAGGCTTATTTGACCCTCTGCCTGACAACCTCCATCCGTCCAAGGTTAGATAAGTTGTGTGTTACCCATCAGGGTCCGACATCTCACTGATGTGGGAGTATGTGTGCCATCCACAGATGGCTTGAGGATTCACTGTCTCTTCTACATGTATGTTTAAAATAAAAACATGAATCTGTGAATTACTTTAATAGCTCAGTGTTGTATGCAAGATGTATGTTTATAAATGGCAGTGGCACGGACACCCTGTACCTTGCACATGTTTAAATTAAAAACATGAATATATGAACTCGTGTAATATTTGAATAGCTTAGTATTGAATCCACAATAACAGGGTAGCTATGTTTATACATGGCACTAGGCCCTGTTTAATATAAAACAGGGGGTCCCTGCTCCATCTCTCCACCAGCTTGAGGGTCCTTGGCCTGAAAAACGTTGAAGACCCCTGCAATAAAGGATTGCACTTGCATACATGCATAGTGGTATTCCCTTTTCATGTGCGGAGCCATATGTGCTGAGAGCACACGCCTCAAGGCATCCAGCATCCATGTGCTTCACATGTTCTACTCGGAGAGGAGAGGGAGGCGGGACAAGGGAACCAGACACGGAAAAGGTGGAGAAAACGGGAGACTTGAGTGAAGCTTGTGTCAGAGACACGCTGTGTTGGTGTCAGTTCCACTTCTCTTCCTCCATGTGAAGAAGTTTCTCTCTCCCACGGAGGGAAAACACACCAGCTGGTCCTGAGAGAGAGGCGGAGTGAGAGAGACGAGGGATGGAAATAATAAGGAGGCGAGTGCAGGTACAAGAGGAGTTAAAAAGAGAATAACGAACAAGAAAGGAGCAGAATCAAAGATTTATTAATATAACAGGACATGCTGCAGTGATGTCCAATTATATGTCACGGAGAGCTGAGTCCTCCTGGTAACGTGCAGCGTTTCCATTCAGCCAAACAACGGAGCTCCTTCTCAATATTTGTTCCCTTGTCCCCGGTGACATTTTATTCAGTCTGAAGCACACAGTGCAGAGAGAGCTGAAATGGCAAGCCATTGATCGTGTGCAATATTAAACTCACAGCCCATCGTCCCAATTCAGCAAAGAATCGCTGTACTTGTTCAGGAGATCATTTATAGATGACTCTCTCCCTGCAGTCGCTTGGCATTCTGGGATTTTACGGTCGACCCCACATCGGCTGATATCGCTGGTTATCCACCTTCAGGCGGAGAGGGTGCAGCTAATTAGTGAAATAACCTGACGTATTAATAAGGTGGAAGAAAAATGCTGTAAATGTACTGTTTTAGATCCTCTATGGCGGCCGCCGCTACAACAAGTGAAACATAATCCCTTGAGTTTGTTTATAGAATGAATCTTTTCCTTGTTGTAGCTTCTTGTGGCGGTTAGTGAACATTACCAGGGAGCCTGGCTCTCTCTCTTGGAGCCAGGTCGGGGGGGGGGGGGGGGGGGGGGGGCGAGCTTGTAGTCAAGCTGGAGTCCTGGCTCTCGTTGTTGGAGTAACCTCCGAAGTCTGTTGAGGCGCAGCCTGAAGGAGCAGCAGGATGCCGCCGCCGCCTTGTGGCCTCACCACCTGGGATATCGCTTTATGTTCTGATGGTGATACAGCAGTAGAGGGTCAGTGCAGTTATGTAGAATTAATCCAGGTCGTTGGGTCCTCGACAGATCAAGGATTTTAATAGTCCCCTCTGCTGCACTTGGCTTTTACGCAACCCATGTCTCCTACAAAGTAAAAGATATATATGGTACTCAGTAGAGCATGTACCTCCACCGAAACCCAAGAGTCGCCTTAAATTGAACAAGCACAGATATCAGTCCTCTAAATGTGACTGACTTTTTCATTAAGATCCATGAAATGAAAACGTTTTCCAAAAAAAAGAAATCCTGAATGTGCCCCCTGATCTGGATCTGCACCGAATTAACTGCTAGTCACAGAAAATGTTCACTGTGACTTCTGACACGTGTTTATTCACAGGAAACCAGAACCAAGTGCCTAGTTTGCCTAAAACTGAGCCGCAGAATATAATTATAATTTAATACAAGAAGACAGAGGTGGTTTATATGGACAGTGGACGGTGAATTGCAGGTGTGATTGTGTCTTTCTAGTAAATTCCCCATGGTGCTGTCCTTCTGTCTTCAGCTTCTGCTCTGTGTGGAGCAGAGTGTTGCTGAGCTGCCGGTGAAGAAAAAGGGTTTGTGTGTCCAAATCTGAGGTTGTGGTTCTTTCACAGACGTCCTGCTGTGCTGAGATGAGAGGGGAGCTGCTGCGGCAGGCACAGGGAAGAGCACCTCGGGTTCACAGTCACGTGTGAGCATGAGAGGGGCCCGCTGATTGACAGGTGCTGTTCCTCCTGTAGTGAGCTGAACTGTACCTTTATACACTGGAGGCTGTGTCCTAAGGAATGATATTATTGATTTGGACTGTACAACTGCTGCTTATCCAGAAGTTTGCTGGTCCTTCTCTGTGGGTGTTAGAACATCCGACATGATTTACGTGTCAGATTGTGTCTCTTCCTACGGAGCGAAGACGAACCAAAGGAAGGTGGTGTTATTTTCCAGCTGGCCTGGAGACCCCGAGAGACCCTTGATGAGTAGGTGGAGGCAGTTAACTGGGAAAAGACTCCTATGCGTCATATGAATCTAACTGTAACCCTGAGAAGCACCAGCACCTACATGCACTGTCTATGTATATGTACGTCTTTGTATCGGCAGCATCAATGTGAGCAAGAAGCTGGAACTGACATCGTCAATTTAGCATTAAATTGAGAACTAATAATTTTGTATATTATAGAAAAATACAGAAAATACAATATTTTTTTCCGCCTCTCAGATGTGAGAATTTTCTGCTTTGCTGTTTGTGACATCATTTTAAATTAATAACTTCAGATCAAGACATTTTAAAATGTCCCATAGATCGACCAAATTTAATAATTAAGACATTAATCAATAATGAAAATAATTACTAGTTAAAACCGTAATTACAGCTGCCCATGGAGGGCGCGTATCTCATCTGTTAGGGCTCTAGAAATGTTTTTTGTCAAGAAACACCCATAACCCCCCATCATGCAACGTTAAAGAAAGAGAAAATCTGCTGTTTTTGCACAAATTCTGCTGACAAACAAACTGCGATGCAAACACAACCTCCTCTACGGATGCAATAAACTGAGAAAGTTGTATCTTGCCTCCATTTATAAAAGACGAGGCGTCATTTTGTCTTTTTACACATACTGTAAACTGGCTACAAGTTTTATTTTGTGGGGGGGATGAGAACAAGAGGAGAAAAGAAAGATGCAAATGATGATGATAGAGGAGAAGACACCAGATGATGGGGTGAGAGCAGGGAAGACGTATTAGTCAGGTAGTGGGTAGATGGTGGGATTTATCTCTCTATTTATATCCAGGCGAAAGTTGAGAGAGTGTGCATGTTATTTTTCATAAAAATTTCCCAGCCAGTCAATAATTCACACCGGCAACCTTTGAGTCACAGTCCCACTCCCCTGACCTCCATCCAGAGCTCTGACTCACTCCACATCATCTCTCTCTCCATACACAAATCAGGAGGATGTGCCGCATGGAAATGAAGCAGCCGCAGCGTTAACATGACAGATGCCTTCGATTATAAACTCGCCGCTAATTCCTCGTTATAAATATACTATTCATAAATCATATTTCATAAGGCTTCAGATTTCCTTCAACGTAACATTCTGCGTCAGCTCAGGAAGCTCGTTGTTCCTTTGGTTGAACGTCGTACGTTTAATGTTTTCGTTCCATTTGAGATGCTGCCCTTGAACTATTAAATATTTGGTGCGCAGCCTCAATGAGAGAGGGAGGGAGAGAGAGCAAGAGAGAGAGAGAGAGAGAAAGGGATAGAGAAGGAGTGCAAGCGGCAAAGTTGCGATGAGATGAAGAGACAGACAACAGAGTGGTGCAAGGATAGATGGAGTGAGAGCGAGGGAAGAGTTGTGTTGTGTTTCTGAGGTGATGCCCACTTTGGCAAGTCACACTCCCTTCACCGCTCTGTTCTGCTCCGCTCCACTCTGCGTGGGCTGTTGCTGTATAAATAACACTCTCAGAGCAGATCAGAGGGAGAGAAAGAGACAGGGAGAGGGCGAGGGAGGCAATAACGGCAGAGGGAGAGAGGGAGATGGCGAGGGAGACAGGGGAGGAGTGGGGGGGGACGCACGGGGGAGGCAAAGTGGGAGAGAGAGAGAGCGAGAGAGAGACAAAGAGAGAGAGAGACAGATATGGAGAAACCCAGTTGATCACAGTGAGATTAGATGTTGAAGAGGAAAAGCGAGCGATGAGAAAGGAACTGCAGAGATAGAGAGAGAGAGGGAGAGAGAGAGAGAGAGAGAGAGAGAGAGAGAGAGAGAGAGAGAGAGAGAGAGAGAGAGAGAGAGAGAGAGAGAGAGAGAGAGAGAGGAGATTGAGAGGGCTTGTGGAATAATTGAACCATATATGGTAACATCAAGTACGAGGCGATTTGAGAGGACGAGAGAGGGAGAGAACAAGTGTGAGAGAGAAATGGATGTGAAGATGTACACTATGAACAGCATGAACCCTTCAGAGAGAGAGAGAGAGAGAGAGAGAGAAGTGTGTGTGTGTGTGTGTGTGTGTGTGTGTGAGCTCTGTCATGACATGGCCTGTCTTAGGCGGCAGTTAGTCATGAGGAAGATGATTAATAGTGTAAAGATACTGCAGCAGCTCATCACTGCCAAACAGCAGATCCACGATTTGTTTCTCGATCACTTGCACAGCGGCTGATTCTGACGGACGTTTAACAGTGAGATGAACGTGACGCAGAAAATGACCACTGGTAAATCTATTGGTTTTAAACTGGTATTACGGTTTTTGAAGGCTTCCATTAGACTTTACAGCCACTATCCTTTTTTAGTTCAATACCGAGGCACTATCCAAAGACAGAGACAAAGTCATGAAGCCCAAACTTCTTCTTGCAAGGGAGCGTTTCTACCTGATGAGCACACAGAACAGTATCCACCGGCGGAAAGGCATGAGCAAGCATTTCTGATCTACCTGCACAACTGCATACCCACGACTAACGTGCTCGTAACTGCTTTCTGTTGCGATTGTAAACTTCGTGGATCATATTCACCGGTCGGGCTGTGTTCAGCAGCTGCTCACGGGCGAGTGTGGTTTTTTGAATGTGTTCAAATTGTGACACTAGATAAACACCATCCCTGAAAAAGCAGATTCTCTAAGAATGCACTTAGATGAATTTATTAGAGTATAGTTGAGGCAGATTGACCTTGTCTTGGCTATTAAGACCAGATGAAAGACAGGTGCATCAGTTAAATTCTACTATTCCTCCCAGTTGTTATATTTAGTTTTGCGTTAAGGTTAAATTGGGTTCCAGAAATTGATGCCTGCAAAACATGCAACTGATTTTGTTGTGATGTTTTAATTGTAGAAACAAGCACAAAGTAAAACACTTGTGATTTGTCCTTTTTGTAAAAACCTCTGGCTGCCGATAAACCGAGTTTCTCAGAGCTGTGTGCTACAGAACAGTTAGAGTTGAGTTAGTTACACGTGGGAATCTGTTCCACACGACCCGGGTGAAACAGCGGCTCTCACAGAAAGTGGTGAGATCACGTTCCTGCTCATCGAACCTCCCTGAGACCCGTGGTGACCCTGTGGACGAGGGCATCCTCATCCCGGGGAAGAGAACACTCTCATCAGGATGCAAATGCTTCATCACAGGATAAAGGTGAACACTCGGAACGGCTCTGTATTGATTTACAGTCGCCACCTCCCTCTGAGGGGACACGTGGACCCGAGCCCTGCCAGCAGAGTGACCCCCCCACGCAGTCACCCCAGCCCCTCACTGTGGAGGTCGAGCATTCAGGCCGCCACTCGCCCACTTGTTGAGAACACGGTGACTGATGACTCATCTGACCAGATCCACATCTGCCTTTCAAATGTGCACTCGTCCTTTTTAATGAGGGGTTTATGGACCCTGCTGTAATATCCCTCTCTATGCAGATGTCCACCGACTTCCTGCTGACGCAATCAGATCACGTCCTGCAGTGACATTCACAGAAGGGTTTCAAGGGACATCGCTCCAAAGTTCAAATAATTATTTTAGTTTTAAAGTTATAAAGAAAGTGCATACTCTGCATAAACACTCATTCTCCTCAAGTGCAATCACGCTGCTCCAGATTTCACAAATTCACAGATATCAATCCGCTCCATTTGCCAGATCTCTTTCATCAAGATCCAGGAACTGTGCCCTTTGGAAAATGGTAAATGTGGAAAAACACAATATTAAAGAAAGTTTAAAAAAAGGGCCGGGTCCCCCAAGTAATATCCCGATTTGCCCCCCCCCTGTTGTAGCGCCCCTGGTCATTCACTTCCTTCACTCCACTCACTGCTCCTATTGAAAGACAGGACAGTTGAGCAGTTTGTAAATGAGCCTCCTTCTTCAAAGTCACTCAGATCTTTTCCTTTTGCCACCTTGATAACAAATCGGGAGTCAACACACCTCGCTCAGCGTTTTTTCTGTCGGTTGCCACAGAGGACGAGTGAATGTTAAGTGCTTCATTGTGCCAGGCGGTGCATCGGTGGTGTTCACTCAGGTTTATCCTTTTAATCTGTAACCCGTCTGTAAATATCTGGAACACCAGGGAAAGCCTGGTTCACTTGTCATTAGCCACTTGTGCTGCAATAATTAAAAAATGTCTTATTAACTGTGTTTACATCCGTGGCTTCAATTAAGCTGTTTCCCATCTGCTTCGTGATTATTCTCCATCATCTCTGTCCTCCATCTCATCTCGCTGGGGTTTGGAGCTTTCACCTCACAGCAGGATGGTTCTCGGTTCGACTCCTGGTCCTGCCGGTGTCTTTTTCTGTGTGGACTTCATCTTCTGTCCCCCGCACACCGTTTACAGCAACTGCTTTTATAACTTGAGACGTAAAGACAGCGATAGGTGTTTTGGGTCCAGAAGACATTTTGGCTAAACAGACTAAAAGCTGGTCTGTGTCAGTTAATGTGTTCTTCCTCCTCTTCCCCTCCACACGGGCTGTCTGCTCACGTCTCGCCAGGCGTCAGCTGGGACCGGCTCCAGCCCCCCTGCGATCCATAAACAGGATAATTGGTACAGATAATGGTTGGATGGATTTCCTATAGGAGATGAGTCTGTTTTGTGTTGTAAGTAAGAAAAACGAAACAACGGTAGCTGACCTTTCCAATCCGTATGTGTGAGTGTAGTCTCCTTAGTTTTGGATTTGTTAGAGGGTTGGGCAATAATTATATTTGTGGAGAATATGAATGATTTTAATTCTGAAGAACGTAATCATCGAACGGTGAAAGTCCATTTGTTTATATAAACTTGTTTGGAGGAAAAACTATGAGAGTGTGAAGTTGTAAACAAATATTAAACCATTATTAATTGCACTCTGGCAGAGTTTGTGTGTGTGTGTGTGTGTGTGTGTGTGTGTCTGTGTGTGTGTGGAGACAATGAGCAATATGGAGGAAGATGGTCTACCTCACTGCAGCAGTTTAATGATGGCCAGAGGTGTTGCTGGGCTAGATGATGGTGACGCATCCTAGAACAATGTTCTCCAGACCAGTACTAATCAGCTGTTATTGGTGCTGGGCCAGTTAGCAGAGGATTTGGATCGGAATAGTCCGAGAGAGGCCCACATCAGTAAGGCCAGTTAATGATGGCCAGGGGTGGTACAAGCCTGACACATCCTAAAAGATTACTTAACACATCAGCACGCGGCAGATGCTCCCATCGTATGTTATTGCTTTTTATAGATTATTATAGAACTTGATTAGTTTTATTACAACACATGCACTGGGGAGTTTGTGCGTCACAGACGAGCCTCTGGCAGGAAAGTGTCTGAGCTCAATATTGAGGTTTTTGTACTTTCCGGTCAGGAGAGAAATGATCAGGACATTTTGCATAGTGGGATATGTCTCCCACAGATTCTTTATCCTGTGTGAATGAACCGTGAAATCCTGCTCTGAGTCAAACTAATCCATTTTGAATAGTTTCATAGTCTCGACATCGAGGCTCGGTTCCTCCGCTGCGGCCAATTCGGAGCTAGTGCAAGTAAATCCTGGCAGATTGGCCCAAGTCGAGGCTAATGCAGGTGCCAAGTGAAGTGTTAAGTGCCCGTCATGTGATGCAAGCCTATGGCTCCTGTTGCTGTGATGAGCCTCGCCCGGCTGCTGCTAATTGCTTTAATTGAGAGAGCGACCTACATCTGAGGGAGGCTTCGGTGGATCAGCGGAACAGCTGGCGAACCTGCACAAGGAGCGGGAGGGAGGGAGGGAGGGAGGACGGATGGAACGAATGAGGGAGAAATTAGGAGAGACAGAACTGGATGTAGCAGAAAAAGAAAAACGAGGCTGCTCTGTCTCTTAACAGATTGTTGAAATGAACTTTCTTTTAAGCGTGACAACTTTCTAATAGCGCTTAAACTTTTTCACTTTTTAAGACTTCAGGTTTCGAGGTCACGTACTCCAGTGCACGCATCATGGTTTTCGGAGCCAATTAGGCATCAAATGTGCCATCAAACCCCAAATTAACCAGTGGAACGAGAAAGAGGGGGAGAGGGTGCAAAAAGCACCTCAGAGGGATGGAAGGAGGGAGGAAGGGAGGAAGGGGATGAGAGGAGAAGGCTGCTGGTGACATCATGCTTTTAGAGCAGAGGCCGGCCCTCGGGCCAGCGCTGAATACACTCCTTACACTCTTGTGTACTTCCCTTAGACTGAATTATTCAACACATTCCTGATGGAGAGACTGGTTGTGACTGTGTGTGTGTGTGCGCGTGTGTGCGTGTTTGTTTCTGCATGTCTGGGCGCTGCGGTGCATGTGTGCATGTCGGTGCGTGCATGAATGCATTTGTCCAGAGAGCAAGTGAGGAGAATATAAGTTCTGTGTGCATACGTCGCCAAACGTGCAACTTTTCTCTGTGTGCTGGGACGAGTGTAGGAGAGAGAGAGAGAGAGGAGTCATTGAATGATGTGTGGGTGGCTGCGCGGTGGATGTGCGCACAAACACACAAACACACACACACACACACACATATACACGTCTGTCAGGTCTGTTAAAGCAAACGTGGATTGTGTGTTTATCAGATACATTTGTTCTGGTACTTTGAGTTCTTCTCCAAAAAATAAATGGTTCTCAATCAGTCTTCTGTCTCTCGCTCAATCTCACTCAGCAGACTGCTCGTCAATGCCTCCCCAGAAAACACACAGACACACACACACACACAAACACACACACACTGTCTCCCTCACTCCGAGTTTTGGATTTTAAGCTGCCGTGCTCTTGTGTGTGCCCCCATTTCTTGTTTTTGTGTGCGTGGGTGTGTGTGTGGGCGTGTGGTCTGTGTGCTCTCTCGAAGTGTATGTGTGCTTTAGCCAGTCTCTGTGTGTATCTCTGTGTGTGTGTGTCTGTGTGTGTGTGTGAGTGTGTGGACAGTGAGTGGTGGGGTTTGATCCTGTGCTAATGATCTCCCAGTGGCTCAAACTTCTGTAAAGTGTGTTGAGCAGGAAGGCAGAAGGAGGGCGGGAGGAGGGATGGAGCGAGGGAGGCGGAGGAGGATGTGGAAGTGAACGAGGAGCAGTGTCTGATCATCGTCGTCATCACTAATCCTCCCTCTCACCACTTCTGTGGAGCAACCCCCCCCCCCCCCCACCACCACCACCTCCACCCACCCCCCCGCCCAAGGCTCCAGCACCGGAGCCTCCACCTGTCCTGATCCGCTCAGCTCTCCACTCGAGCAGGAGCAGCCAGGAGTCTCCGCATTTTAAGCGCCGCCATCATCAAACCGGCGGGTGACAGAGGGATGAAAGGAGGAGTGGATGGAGAGACAGATGCATGTAGGGAGGCAGCATGTGACGTGTGTCACACTCTCTCCTCAGAACACACGTGCACACGGCCGCAGACACTCACATACTGAGGTTCATCTCCTGTCTCTTTTCATTGAATGTCACGCAGAGGGGGTTTCTCGTCCCCCTCTCTCACTCTCTCCCTCTCTCACTCTCTCCGTCTATCTCTCTGTCACTCCCTCGACCCCCCCCCCCCCCCGAACCCCTCCCTCACTTCTCCCTGTCAACTCTCGGCTCATGTTCTTGCTTACATGGAATGTAATGCATTTTTGTTTTTCCGAACGTGGGAGCACTTCCTCTACTTCCTCCCGCTCCCCGAGTCTTGCCTCACCTCTCCTCCCGCCTCCCCCCCACCCCCCCCCCCCCCCTCCATCCCTCCCCATCTGGAAAAGATCTGTCTCGCTAATAGGATACGATGTCTCCTCCCTTCCTCTCTCATCCGCCTCTCCAAGCATGCGCTGCCCAGTAGAGCTCGCTGGTGCACACCCACAGAGGCAGACACAGGAATGCATATGCAAGAGGACAGATTTCGCCCTGTTTCTCTGTGTGTGTGTGTGTGTGTGTGTGTGTGTGTGTGTGTGTGTGTGTGTGTTTGTGTGTGTGGGTGTGTGTCTGTTTGTCTCCAGGTTGGTTACTGGCTAATAAGGCGTAGTAGGTAATGGCAGCCGTAGCCTATTATCTCTGCTCTGCTGTCTAATAGCCACTGGCTTTAAGCATCTGCCATGTAGCTGCTCTAACTCCCCCAGTGGACACTTAGCAACTCAACACACACACACACACACACACACATATACATCCAATCCTCACAGTTTCCCAGTAGAGATAATATACACACCGCCAAAGGTAATTTGTGCAGAGAAAAGTGTGTATGTGTGGGTGCATAGAAAGAAAATTGTGTGTCTTTGGTTATCGCATCTAACACACTGTGCCCTGACATTCAGTCTCTTCCTTGAGGAGCTCTGCCTTCCTTTAATTAGTAAAGGAAATAGATTTACTTATCTGATCTTTGACACATTAGCAGCACACATGTTCAGACTCGCACTCACACACGCACGTGCACCCACACACAGACACACACACACACATGCACGCTCGCATCTGCCCGTTTGCACTCGACCACACAGAGCATCGACACCTATCCATTACCAGTGTGGTGGAATGCCAGAGCGGGAAGCAAACAGCGTGAGTGTTCAGGCGTGCGTGTGTGTGCATGCGCGCGCGTGTGTGTGTGCATGTGTGTGTGTGTGCATGCGCTAGGGAGAAATGAATCTGCTCCCATCTGTAGACTGACCATTGATTTACCATGGTAACAGTGGATGGTAACTGTCGTGTGAACAAAAGCGATGAGAGCAAGTGGCTGGATTGGAGAGGGAAGGAGGGAGGAGACTGGGGAGACGGCTGGGGGGGGGGGGGGGGGGGGGTGTAGGAGACCAGTGGCATAATTGAACTTTGGGGAGGAGATGGACTCAGATATGGGCCAACTCAGCACAGGAGAGAGGGGGGGTGAGGGATAAACGAGCGTTAGCCTGTTGCTGGTAAAACTAAATGTAAGATTTGTGAGTGTGTTTCAGAGAAAGAGAGAGAGTGTGTGCACCGTCGTGTTGTGGGACTGTTTTTGGTGTAAAAAGCTTACACAGACCTGACTAAGGCTTATGTATAATGAATGAATGCCCCTTCAGCTGCCTGTTTTCTTCCTTCTGCAGAATTAGCGATTTGTCCAGCCTCCTCTTTTACCCATAAACAATCTCGGCAAAAAAAAAAAACTTTCCATCTTTCCATCTTTCCGCCCTGCACACAACCCAGAGGCCCCCCGGATGTTTGTGTCACTGTATAAACTTATTGTAACATATTTAGTGAACATAATACCGCGGCTGTCAAGAACTAACTTAAGAAATACTCTGCTAATGTGATTTTAAGCAAAACAGGGGTGAAACAATATTTTAGTATTCAGCAGGGCCTGCAGCTCTTTGTGTAGCAGCAGGACGACTAACGCACTCTGAGTTGTCTAATTAATCTTGTGGCTCGTGGTCTCCCTGCACCAGCCAGACCCCCCCATTCTGTTCTGCAGCGGCACTGGACAGGTACCCCAACCCCCATCCCCCCCCCCCCCCCCCCCCCACCCCCCCCCCACCACCCCACCCCAACCACTTGGCCTGTTTAGCGTGATCACAAATCAACGCCGAGGCAAGTCAGACGGGACGGGTTGACTCACTCTGCCATTTTTACACCAGGCCTAAGGTTTCTAAAGTCCAACAGAGTCACCATCAGTGGCTGAGAGAAAGATAAAAGATAAAGAATGAAAGAGAGAGAGTAAGAGAAAGAGTAAGATTCTTTTTTTTTCTTCTTCCACCTAAAGGCATTTCAGCTATAAATATCAAACTGGCAGTATTGTGATTTGCCAATGGAGGCTGCGGAGAGGGAGGAGGAGGAGGAGGAGGAGGATGCAGGTTCTCGCTCAGTTCTTGAGCTGTTTTAAATTCATTCACTGATAAGGCGGGGGGGGGGGGGGGGGGGGGGAGTAGGGTTGCCTGTGTCATTTATTTTCCATGTAGGGGGATGAAATAACATAAACATCGCTTCCGCTCCGAAGCTCTATAAGTCAAACAGTTATTATATTCAAACGGCAGCGGAAGCACATACACACACACTCACACATGCACACACACGCACACACAGTCACACACACACACACACACACACACACACACACTCCATATATAGACACATCCTCTCGTGCTCCTGCCTCCCAGGTTCTCGTGTGGGATGTCACAGCCTGGACAGACGCTTCAGTTTTCATAAAGCGAGGCCTTTCAGCTCTCTGGCGCATCCCTCTGTAATCTCTCCCAAACAGGTGTTGTGATTAGTCTTCTGCCGTGAGCTGCATCCCGACACTCTGGATCGGCGAAGGCCAAAACCCGTGCACACGACCAACAGCTACCACACCGGGAGACAGACTCAACCGTTGTTGCATGGCGAGCATCCGGCACATTGTGCATCGTCGAAGCTTCGCCGAGAAATTAATTTCCCTTCCCTCCGCCTGACAATCCTGTCGTTTCTTCTCAATAGTTAGTGGTTGAGTGTTTGGCACAGTGGTGCAGCGCGGCGTGTGATGGAGTCAGCCGAGTATCGCTCTCGATTTACAGACGACAGCTGATGGATCGTTTCTTGGGGGAAAATGCAGCTGAAACGACTCCTGGTACTTCCTGGTACGCTGGGTACTTATCGACAAATTGCAATATCAAATTAATAAACTGTATAGACCCGAGCAGTTATTCAATGCTGAGGTTCACACTTTGATTAATCTACAGCAACCAGAAAGCAATTTCTCAGTCTGCTTCCCGTCCCAATTAGGAATAATACTCCTCCTAACAACGAGCGCGTTAGAAAGTTTTTCTAATTGAACCAAAATGTTGCAAGAGCCTGTTTGTGTTTCACAGCCTCGACCGAAAAGAACGAGGCAAATCTTTGCTTCCTATTTGTCAGAGTCTGACAGTAGCTCGCTTATTTACTCTGCAGCAATTATTGTTTCTTTGGCACTTTCCTTTTTTCATTGAATACATATTACACTGGAGAAAAATATATATTTGCACTCCAGTTGGATGAGGAAGTAAATGTTTTGCAAAGGAAAAGGGCTTTTTTTTCTATTCTAATGATATCCAACAAATATAAGACCTTTAATAGTTGACCCTTAATTAGGTAGGAAACTAATTTGATTTAACTGCAGCATAATGTCGAGTCCTGTCAGATGAATTCATTTAGCAGCAGCCAGAGTGCTTCACAAACGAGACCCAGGACAAACAACACAAAACGGCTCGATAAAGACGCACAACATAAAAAGTAAAGGAGTTGAATAAGAGAGACAGTAGCAGGGTCAGGTTGAATAAAAGCAAGATTAAAAAGATGGGTTTTTAAATTCGATTTCAAAATGATCTGAGGTAATGCAGAGCAGGGCACTATTCCAGAGGTTAGCGGAAGCAACAGCAGGTGGGAGTGAAAGGATTTGGATCGAGGAAGACTTTCTATGTACTGTGCCAGTAGAGGACATTGCCTTTCTGTTTGTTTTTCCCCTGGTATGTGAGGCGCTCTCTCTAACCCTAACCCTAATGTCTTGCCAAATGTTTCTGTTCAACCGGGTGTCACGTTCCCATCGCAGCCAATCAGAGCCCATTAAAACCCGAGTCTGCTGCAGAGTGGTTTGACCGAGGAGTGAAGGCTGATCGAATTCACGTGGAAAGAAACATTTTAGAGCCCATTCAGAGCTTTATGGAGTAAAGGTAGTATATTAAAATCAGTTCGAACTTAAGCAAAGTTTCCTCATGGTTTCACTTTATAGTTCATATGTTGTTTTGTGTACTTGTTTGTATTTGTCCTCTTTGTGAAGCACTTTGTAACGGATGTTCTAAAAACACTTCTTTTTATGAATAAAGTTATTATAGAGCCGGTGAGAAGTCGAGGAGCTGCTTCACTTCTCAGGTGTCAGAATATGAAACTGAAGAAAAATAAACATATTAGCAGCAGCAGGATTTTCCATATGAAATATAATAAACACACAAATACAGTCAATAAAAGCTTGTGTTGATATTAGTCTGGGGACGACATCTGATGCCCGGTTCAGTCCCGACTGTGATAACACTGGATTAACAAATCGATAATCTCCCGCTAATCTCATCTCACATTAGTAACTGATTATTAGTTGTTTTTTTTTGCTTCAATAAAATGAAAAATCCCTGCATACCGTGACAGGAAAGAAATATAAGACACGGTTCTGATGGATGAGTGTTCGTTCTTCACGGCGGCTCCATGTCTGCGAGCGCTTTTTAATGGATTTTTGAAAAACAAATGTGAGTTTATGACTTCCCTCAGAAAGCTATAAGGTAAACAAGTGCAGGGAGAGAGTGTCACAGTCTCACTGTGGAAAATGCAAAAGGTGGGTCCTCCATTTTTTATGACAATAATGGTAAAAATTAAAATTAGAGTGATGTCACGCTTAAATATTTGGCCTAAAAAAGCTCGAGGCAGCACATCAGAAACCTAAATGAAGTGTCTTGGTTAGAGGTAATCTATTCTATTATTAGAATGCCACAAGGATTTCAGTCTAATTAGAAACTAAATAATTTTGTATTTAATCACTGCTGAATACTTGATAATGAGATTTTAATTCCACTGCGTTTATCTTTGAATTATTCTCTACTTTGAGTCATATTTATCTGAACATTTGGGGTTTGAATTTCACATTCTCTTTGAGATTTACAGTAGATAATGTCCAGTTGTGCAAAAAAAGCTTCAGCTATAAAGATTTACGAGTTCAGAAAGAAGCGTGACCGATATTCCACGTCTTCTCTTCAAGATGCTCTGATGTAATTGATCATTAAACACAGATCTTAAAATTCAAGATTAAAAAAACGTAAACCTCAGTTTTCAAAGTACAAAGGAGAAGCGTCCTAATCCTCTGTGGGATTGAATCCGACTTTTGTCTCATAAATTATATTCTGTTCGATGAATAATCCATATAATTAAAATCCTTATGGCTTTTCTCCCCCATAAACACTCTGGGTTTTGCCGCGTTCAGCATTTTTCTCTGCAAAAGTGCAGACTTTTATTTTCTCCCTATTGGCATTAATGACCATTAACCTTAATCCACCATCAGAAAGTAAAACACTGCGTTCTGCTGCAGGTTTAACTTTATCTCTAAATAGAACATTCTTTCCATATATACTATGCTCCAATGAACATGCTTCTATTGGTCCATTTTGACTTTATCATCAGATCCAACGTGTACATATTCACCAGAATGTTGTATTTATTACCAGCACTAGGACATGCAGCATGTCGGGCCTGTGTAGCACCAGAGGCCGAGGCTCACATCCATTTACCGTCATGAGCAAGATTTAAATTGGTTACTGGTTATTAAAGTGGGTTTCTATACATTTACAGGAGCCAATCCCAGTTTAGATCGGTCGGAAGGCAGGATCCATCTTGGACAGATCATTTAAACCAACAACCAACCAACTCACACTCACATTCACTCCTATGGGCAATGAACCTAACCTGTCAGTCTTTGACATGGGAGAGGAACCCGGAGAACCTTCCACATACACACGTGAAGAACATGCTAACTCCTCTCAGAGAAGACCCGTCTGTGCTGCTGCAGTTCGGTTGCACACAAATGTAAATGTGAGGAGACAGTAAGTAAGTTGTGGAGGAGGTCAGTGTGCCTTCAGCGTCTGGAGACATGTTGTATTCCACTCCCTTATTACATTCTGAGGTTTTCTTGCTGTGACGCTGCGAGCGCCTCGTCAGCTGCAGGCCGCGCTGCTGTCCATTACATGCATGTCTGAATTACCGGTGAGGCCCAGAGCGTCACGAGCCCGAGCTAGGCTACGCTGTGTTAAATGCTATTCTGTGTTAGCCTGGGGAGCGCGAGGCTGTTAAATACTACAGTAGACTTTCGGCAGCGGGACCCCCCCCCCCCCCCATGTTAAATAGTAAAGTAGTCTTTGTTAGCATTGGGAGCCGCCGTCTTCGGGCTAAATGCCGCGGCTCTCCGGAGTGTGGAGCGTCTGGCGCTGGGTTAGTGGATGTGGGCTCTGGGACCTGTCTCCTGGTTGGAAGAACTGAAGAGCTTTCTGAAGCGCTTCAGGGCGGGGCCGCCGCTTGTTCTCCATTCAGGGACCTGCCTTTACATTCTGTTAGTGACAAGAGGATCTCTCCTGCTGCGCTTCATGCTGGAGGTTGCTGACGTGCTCACAGCCTTCAGAAATGCTCAAAGAGAAGCACTTGATGTTACACGTCTGACGCACGCGCTCATGGAGGGTGTGTAGATCTCCTGCAGTCGAAGCTCCCACACGGAGAAATCAATAAACGTGTGCAAAGACTAGAAAGTACAATCTCCCTCGGATTCTTCCTCTGTGTCACTTCCGATGCCGGTCGAGTGACAGCCGCCTCCTGTGTTACCCTCAGCGTGTGTGTGTGTGTAAGTGGCTTTGCCGGGCTCAGTCTTTGTTGGCTGGATGGATTCAGCTGTGGTGTTTGTGAGCGCGACACTTTGTAGAACATCTGCTCAGCATTTACGGAGAATTAGACTGCAACAGAAAACGTGTCCCGTCGAGGCAGCGTCGCTCTGGAGTGCAGTTTTAATGTTTCACAGGCCCCAGGTCAGCGTGTTCCCACTTTCAATCCTCCTAGCATACTAACCTGCAAGTGTGTAATGACTGTTAATGACTCGGATGAGGTTCAACAGTACAGTGAGACCTCAGCTGCAGAGGAACATCGACCTGGCCGTGTCTGGGTCGAATGAGGAGTCAGGAGTTCACACCATGTGACCTCCACTTGCTTTTCAGCACATGAATTAAACAGAATTCACTGCTTCACTTTGATGAGCTGCCTTCACGTCTATTGACTGTTTTAAAGACATTTATTCAAACATTTGCCTCGTTTTTTATTATGAGAACTGTGTCTAATTATTTGGGTGAAGCATTAATTGTCTTTCTCTGTGAAATGGAACTTGTATGAAACTTGATGGAGACACATCACTCTCACCTGATTGGATCATACACGACTTCCGTGGTAATCTTGTTCTCAAAGCTGCACATTGATCCCAAACACCAACTCAAATGATTTCTGCATATACCAAGCTAATGGTGTTTTGTGTGTTACCTGCACCTCTCACTCTCAGAGACACATTCTAAAGATCAGGTCACCAAGAATCTGTTCTTAATCTGTAATCTGTAATCTGTAATCTTTCCACAAATCAGCTTTGATCAAAGTCTGGATCGACTTGTTTTGTGCTTGTGACCCCTGAAGCGTCACTTTGTTGACACGTGGACGTTTTGTTGATGTGCTAGTTTTGTTTGCAGACTTACTGACTTCATCTGGGGGCCACACTCTGTCATCGCAACCAAATGCATCTGCTACATCCTAGCTGACCTACTGCATTAAACATTTAAATGGCACATTGCTGGCCTCATCATCCTCCTCCTCCTCCTCCTCCTCCTCCTCCTCACCACCCCCATCTATTTCTCAGTATTCTGCACACCAGCTCCATCCTCTTATTGTTTCATGTCCCTCACTTCTTTTCTTCCAGCCTTTACTTTTTGGTTCCGTAGCTCTTGTCCACTTTGTCCTCCCCTTGTCCGTCCTGACCACATGCAGGACTGGACTCCTCCTCCTCCTCCTCCTCCTCTCTTAACCCAAATGACTCCTTCCTCCTCCCAGCGATTTCTAGAAATGTGTCAGTTCTTCTCTCATTAGCCTGAATCTGCACAGCTCTTTCTACACCTTCATATTTTCTTAATCTGACGGCTGTAAACAAAAATGAAATTTGACATGGAATAGCAAGTGTGTGTGTGTGTGTGTGTGTGTGTGTGTGAGAGAGAGAGTGTGTTGAGGGACTTTGTGCATTATTCATTGGTATGTTGGCTCACTGTATGAGTAAAGATATATTTTGAGGGGCCTTTGTGCATGTGCATTGGTGTGTGTGTGTGTGTGTGTGTGTGTGTGTGGCGTGTGTCAGCATGTGGGTGGATGTGAGGTTGTACACGAAGTTCACGGTATTTGTATAATTGATGCACAATGTCATCAGTAAATCTCTAGGTATGTGGGTTATAATGTGGAAATACATTTGTGTATGTGTGTTAGTGTGTGTGTGTTAGTGTGTGTGTGTTAGTGTGTGTGTGTGTGTGTGCATGGACGACCGCTCTGTGCATTATTCATTTGTGAACTTCTTGGTGGACTTGTGTGATTTGATGAGAAGATGCAGGTCTGTGTCAACGAGTCTTTTTATCTTTTATAATTCAGCAACTATCATCCTGAGCCCTCAGCCCCTCAGTCTTCTAAAAAGACTTGGCCCTCATTCATTCTAAATTCTTACCCTACATCCTCACTTCTCCTCTCCTCCTCTCCTCCTCTCCTCTTCTCCTCCTCTCCTTCTCTCCTCTCCTTCTCTCATCCCTGTGTCGCTTCTCCTCTCCTCTTTCATAGTCTCCTCTCCTCCTCTTGTCACCTTGTTGCCTTCTCCTCTCGTCTCATCCTCTTGTCCCATCCTGCTCTCCTCTTTCACTGTCTCCTCTCCTCTCCTCCTCTCATCCCCTTGTTGCCTTCTCCTCTCGTCTTTCACTGTGTCCTCTCCTCTCCTCCTCTCATCCCCTTGTTGCCTTTTCCTCTCCTCTTTCACTGTGTCCTCTCCTCTCTTCCTCTTGTCCCCTTGTTGCCTTCTCCTCTCGTCTTTCACTGTCTCCTCTCCTCCTCTTGTCCCCTTGTTGCCTTTTCCTCTCCTCTTTCACTGTCTCCTCTCCTCTCATCCCCATGTCGACTTTCCCCTCCTCTTTCCCCGTCTCCTCTCCTCTCCTCTCCTCCCTCCCCTCCTCTCCTCCCGTCAGATTGTGAAGGTATCTAAAAGGGTTAGGGTTACGTGTGTGCAGTAGACCACGATGACAGGTGTAAATATTAAACATGTTAAGAGCATGTTATGAACATGATACGTGTGCCATGTAGCACCGTCTCTCCAGCAGCATCATCCTGTCACCATATACATGCTGCCTTATATATACGTCTTATTAATATAGAAATTAAAAATGTAACACTTCATCACATCAGTGTTTTTGTGAATAACATCACTTGAGGTTATTGTCACTGTTCATGATGTAATTAGGATTGTGGACTTTCACACGTTAACACCTCTCTGGCACCTTGTCCTGCCCAGTGGGTGTTTTTAGGTGAGGTGTGTTGCCTTCTCCTCTCCTGTTTGTGTTTGTGTGCGTGCCTGTGTGCGTTCATGTGTGTGTATATTAGGCCTCTAAGTAATTATTATTTGCTATCCTCAGTTAATGAATACTTCAAAAGAGGGTTAGTGATAAATCCCACATTAGAGCTGAAGGTGACATTTTATAATACATCGTCCAAAGCAACAAGTTTTGAGAAGCAGCAAAGTATTTGGCATTTTTAACTGATGAATCACCTAAAGGGGAATAATGACTCTTGATATTAAAACTGCAAAAAAGTTTACAAGCATTAAACAAACAAGGTTGAATGGAACATTACTTGTAGTATAAAATGGCAGATTTACTTCCAGCTCAATTCTGGTGTGACCTAACTTTCTAATTTATAGCCTCATCAGGTGATTTAGATCCTGCAGCTAAACAACCGTCCAACCGGCTTGATTGTGTTGTCATGTTATCATCTGTAGATAAGGGGGTGGGGGTTGGGGGGGTGTTATATAGAAAACATATAACTAAAATGTCAGGCAGTAGAGGGCACCAAGTTACACACACACACACACACACAGAGTCCTCTTAATAAGGGAAAAAGCGCATATTCCTTATCGGGATCCACACACAGATGTAATGGGTTTCCCCCCCACCCAACCCGACCCCGACCTTCCACCAGGTTCCATGTGAATCCATCCTGTAGTTGTCGTGTAAGCTTGCTCACAAACAAACTAACACAGATGTAGACATAACCTCCCTGGCGCGAGTATTACAGCAGAATTATCCTTTTAGCAATTACCAGATGGTTCTGTTGACTGAACACCTGACAAACAGTGTATCAGCACTGATGTGTGTGCGGGTGTACAGTTGTATGTGTGTGTGCGAGTGTGTGTTAACGCCCGTTTGTACCTGTGCTTGTGTGTCGCCGTTATTGGGCAAAACTGAGTGTGTGCCTGTTGCCTAACACAGACGGAAATTTTCCTTTCCCTTTCTTTCCTTCTCTAAATCTGGATAAAGTGTGACGCTGCACACACCTATAGACACACACACACACATATACACACACACACACAGAGAGATGGAAACAGTGAGATAGATCTTTTTGAAGAACAATTTCATCCTCTCTCCTCGCCTTCCTGCCTCTTCTGTAGCGTCGGAGTGAGGGGAGCTAAATCTCTGCGGAGCCATGATTTATGTGTGTGTGTTGGCCAGAAGTGAGAGCTTTTTGTTCAGCTAAAGACAAGACTAGATCCACAGAGCCTACATGCATCTGCCACACACACACACACACACACACACACACACACACACACACACACACACACACACATAGGTGGGGGTGTTTGTGGCAGAGACGGGCTGACAGCTGATTCTCCATGTGTGTTTAAGAGAGCTTTGATGTTTATTGTGTCACGTTCTTTGATGCCCACTGTGGAAGTTGTGTTACGGCATGTGTGTGTATGTGTATGTGTGAGTGTGTGTGTGTGTGAATAAGAGAGAGAGAGAGAGGAGGACCTTGTGAGGAGATTTTATGTTTCAGTTTTCCTCCCAAGACTCTCACTCTCTTGCTGCAGGTATCTAAATCTCACTCACAGGACCAGAGCATTTATTCTCATTCACCTTTTTCATCTTGTCCTCCCTCCCTCTCTCTCTCTCTCTCTCTCTCTCTCTCTCTCTCTCTCCCTCTCCCGTCCTCCTCTGTTGGCGTTGCCGTCTATTCCCACGGGGGAAGCCCAGCTCACACTTTATGCAAACATTCATTCTACAGTCATTAGCAACTTATTCCATCTACACTCACTTTGGGTTTCGGTCTGTTTTAAAGCTGCTTTAGTTTGTTTTTTTTCCAGCGATGCTCACTGCTGCCTCTTGTTCTCACTCTGAGGCTAAATTATTGAACTGAACGTGGCATCGTGAATTCATGCTGTCAAGTCTGGAGTCACAGTTTCAGGAGGAGATCTTCGAGTGTGACGGCTTTAAAAAACATCACCATCATTTTCTGCAGTTAGTGCAGCTCAGGAAAATCCCATTCAACAGTGATGGCTGTATTTGGCTCAATTAGCTTTCCAGGCGATGCACAGTTGTTGTTGAATCGGCTTCTAGAGGGCGGAAGGGAATCAAACCTGTGAGTTATGAGGCGCTCTTCTCCGTTAGCCCCCCCTGTTGCCGGCACTCACTCGCTTGCTGTGCAGTGCCACTTGTGGACTTGTGTCTCTTCCTCGTTCGCCCATCTTCCCTTGCTCCTCGTCATTTCTCCAACACTCACACTTTCTCTCATCTCCCTCACTCTCCCGCTCTGACTCACTGATCGAACAACTGAGAACATTTCCTCCAACTCCCTCACGCGTTTGAGTTCGACTTGCCCCCCTTCTCTCCAGCTCCTGTTTCTCCTCTTTATTCATCGTCTGTTTTAATTCATGCACCTTGATGAGTGTCCGCTGTCTGTCTCGTTGCAGGATGAGAAGTCCACGTTCTTCCAGTTCGGCGCCGCTCTGCAGCAGGAGGCCCTGCTCATGCTCTCCATCATGGAGGAGTACGACTGGCACATTTTTTCTATCGTCACATCAAAGTTCCCCGGGTACCAGGATTTCATCAGCACGCTGAAGACAACTGTGGATCACAGGTGATGAATACACACCCCTCCTGTGTACACACACTCACAGACACACACACACACACACACACACATACACAGATACACTCTCTCTTAACCTTTATTTACTGCAGCCGTCAAGATGAAGTACCTGGGAATATTTAGTGGTGTGTTGTTACAGCTTTGTGCGCTGGGACCTGCAGAGTGTGGTGACGCTCGACGCTATAGATGGAGACCCAAACTCTAAATCACACATCGCCCTCAAGAGGATCCAGAGTCCTGTTATACTGCTGTACTGCTCCAAGGATGAGGCTTTGTGAGTGTTTGCTTCTTTCTCATTTTCTTTCGTTGTGTCTGTCGCACACCGTGGATCTTTAATAGCTCTCCGACTCTTCTCCTCCTCCACAGGTATATAATGGAGGAAGCTCGCTCTCTGGGTCTCATAGGAGCCGGTTACATCTGGATCGTGTCCAGTCTCACCACTGGCAACCCAGACTTTACCCCCGAGGTACTGAGGCCCCATATGTGGTAACAGGTGGCCACATTTGAATGGTTTGACAGGACAAGCCGTGTTTCTGATTCCAGGCTGTTGCAGGTCGTCTGCTGCCTCCTCCCTGAGTTTCTCCTCTCCTCTCCTCTCTGCAGCTAATAGGAAACACATTAGAGAAATAGCTCGAGGTTTCTGGAAATCATTCTCAGCGAGCACTTCATGAGGAACACCATAGAATATAAACAGATTCTACATGTGAGGGATTATGAGGCAGGAAGTCTTCTGGTTTGAAAATCAGGTTGGGAGTCAGCAAAAGATTTAGAACACAGTGACTGAGATGCATCAGCTCTCTGCTTTTACATTTGTTCTGCATTCAAATGCACATAGCTGCTCATGGAGATCAGCTAAAAGGTCATCTGGACTCAAGACATCTGCAAAAAGAGAAGCTATTTGGACTGTAAACGGTTTATTGAGAATGGAGGATTATGGGTTTTTGTTTCCTCCCTTTATTCAAAAGCTTCAAGTTCAGATTTGCTCCAGCTCTTTTGCTTGCACTCAGCTTCTGTGTGTGAAACATCTGGAGCTCTGATTTCTCCCCTGCTCATGGAGGGCGGGGCAATAAACCGGTCAAGCCTTCTACGGTCGGGGGGGGGGGGGGGGGGGGGTGGGATTTGAAAGACATGTTGCAAATGAAAATCCAAGAGCAGAGGAGAAACCCCAGAGTTCTGCACTTGCACAGAAGCAATGTAAACGCAAGAATAAGAGCTAAAGCTGTGGCGCAGGAAATCCAAGCACAAGCATATATGCTCAGGGGTTTGAGTCAGAAAGTTACAAACTCCCGCCTTTAAACCTATAAATAAGAAGAGTCCCTTGAGTCTTGGTTTCCATCGTCTACACCGGATGCCTTGAAATATTTTGGTTGTTGCCCCCAGAGGCTAATTGGTCCTCAGATGATGACCTATCACTTTAAGAACAGCCTCATTGCTCTGTACCACAAGATGCTGAAAACATTCTGTTGACCTGACTACACAACCTCCTCTTCTGCCACATCCCAAAGGTTTCCTCCACTGAACTTCATTAAGCTCGTGAAATCACCATAAGAGGATTTTTGCTCTTTGGCTTTGTCCATTATCTTTCTGGAAGTAGCAATTAGAAGATGATTGTGGCCATAGAGAGGCACACATTGTCTGCATCAACACTCAATTAAGTGGCCCAAAGTGTTTCATTAAAACCTTCCCCACATCGTTACACCACCACCCGCCTGGACTGTTGACATAGGGCTGCTTCTGTCCATGGATTCGTGCTGTTATCGCCAGACTCTGACCGTCAACTACTCATCCGAGCAGGTTTTTTAGTCTTCATCTGTCCAGTTCTTGTTTTTTTGGCCTGGGCACACAGCAGCCTCACATGTCTGTTGTTGGCTGACAACAGAGGAACCCAACATGGTCTTCTGCTGTTGGAGCCCATCTGCCTCAAGCTTGGACGTGGTGTGCATTCTGAGATGATTCAGTTGTTATGTGAGCTACTGTAGCCTCTCCCAGTCAGATTTAAACAGGTCCAGTCATCCCCTCATCAGCGAGGTTATTCCCTCTGCAGAACCGCAGCTCACTGGATAGTTTTGGTTTTCTGCGTCATTCCAGATAAACCGTAGAAACGTTTGTGTTTGACAGTGAAGTCGACAGATTCAGAAATATTTAAAACAGACAGTCCCTGCGATATGCTTGAGGTTTGGTGTCAGGTAGCCCTGATCCAAGCATCTTCTAAGTACACAAATAGAATCACCTAAAACCTCACATTAAAACTGGAAACATCTCCTGTGTTTGCTTACCTTTCCCCCAACACCTCTGAAGCAGTTGTTCTCCTCCTCCTCCTCCTCTCCTCCGTCTTTCTCCTTCACTCAACGTTCCTGTTTGTGTTTGTGTGATTTTTACACCTTAGACAATATCTGAATCTACAGTCGGAGCCAAATTAAAAACAAAGACAAAATGTTGTGGGGTGGACTGACAGATTACAGCGCTGGCATCTTTTCATGTTTGCTCCGTCTGCTGCTGGGATAAACCAAGAGAGCTCTTTAGTTTGTCGGATTTATACTATCGGAAAAGTGACTTCTTTCATGGCCAGAGATGAATGATGTCAGGTCGACACAATGGACAAATAAATCATCCAGTTCATTCCTTGCACGGCTACATATGGATTTTTTTAAATCAGGATCGAAAATGTCAAATAGAAGACAAACTGCATTTTAACAAACAATATGTGCCTCTTCTCTGATCTCCTCTTCTTCCCGCTCAGGTGTTTCCCTTGGGGATGATTTCCGTGTCCTACGATGACTGGGAGTATCCACTGGAGACCCGGGTCCGGGATGGTGTGGGAATCATTACCACTGCAGCTACTTCCATGCTGCGGGAGAAAGGGGAGCTGCCAGAGGCCCAAGGCAGCTGCTACAGCACAGCATCCGACCGAAGCCCGGGGAAGCTCCCACCTAGTGCCCTGCGCAGGTGTGTGTGTGTGTGTGTGTGTCCGTGCGTGTGCGTGTGCGTGTGTGTGAGGTGATCAAGGTCTAGGCACTTGCATAACTCTGTTTGTCTTTGCAGCCGAGTGTCGAGCGGTCTTACGTAACTTCTTTTGAATGTATTAATGAGAGGGGTAGAAGGGAAGAGAGGAAGCAGAGATGACAGCAGTGTGTAACACTCCTGATGTCTAATGACATTTAACACTATTCACTGTTGTGTACACGGCTGCTTCCGTGTGTGAGCTCATTACGACGCCTTAGTTCAGAGACAAAGAATTGAACTTCAGGCACACCTCCCCATTGTTGGTGCCCTGTGTTAACTAGACTCTTTGTGTGTGTGTGTGTGTGTGTGTGTGTGTGTGTGTGTGTGTGCACTTTGCAGCACGTGACTGCACTCACTGTCTTCAAGTCAATATTTAAGCAGCTTTTACCAGCTTTGTTCTCCGTCTTTTTTCTCGTTACATTGCTCTGTGGATGACACATATATGTCTCTGTGTGTGTGTGTGTGTGTGTGTGTGTCTGTGTGTGTGTGTGGTGCATGAGTGTGTGTACAGATGCAAGTGTCTGTCGTCTACCAGTGTGCATGTGTGTTCTCCTCTCTGAAGTTCCTGCCATGAGGAAACAGTGAAATCCATCAGCACACACACACACACACACACACACACACACTCACTGACACACACACACACGATGCACATTTGTTCTGCATATTCACAAATGTCATCGTCAGATGCAGAGTCTGTCAGTCGTATATGTCTCAGGCTTCCTATATGAATATGAAGCTCACACTGGCTCACATATGATTAATAATTCAGGAGAGTATATAAACCCAACTTAAAACATGATGGTCAGGTTTCCAGCTCCCGCTCGTCCATGATGACTTATGAGCTGCCTCATTAGAACGAGAGCCACAGCATTATTATTTTTTCCATAATGGCTTTATCATCCCATTGCCTCTCTTATTAACCCATCCGAGGATATATCAAAGCGTACACGACAATGCAGCTGTTGACAGGTTGATCTAATATAACACAAACCTCAATAGCACCTCAAACCTTTTTATTCTTTCCTCCCTGTGAGAGGTGCCATTTGTTTCACCAACTTATTAGATGGAATTTACATATTTGTCAAAACAAGCGGGCGCCAATTTTGGTGGTAATCATCTGACAGGTTGGATTTTCCCTTCTCTGATGTGGAAGTGGTGAGGCTGTGATCGGGACCCTGCATACATTAGTCTAGATACAGTCTTGCCGCAGTATAAAAACAGGAGAGGAAAAAGGGACAACATAATCCGGCTCTTAAAAGACACTATCAACCCCGTCGGATTCCCTGTCAGTCCTGCCCGACAGAAATGAATATCCCTGACTCGCGCTCTGTGTGTTTTGGCTGCACAATAGAGCAGGTCTTTATCGAGGCTTGCCCTGGTAGTAAATTTCAAAAGGTTATTCTGCTTGATGCAGCCACTGTACCATGCAAACCCCTAAGCTGTCACTTTTCCTCTGAAAAGAAGCTCCTTGCTCCGATTTACACAGAATGGAAGGAGCATTCGTTCTTTCTTTATTCATACTTCTCTTAGGAAAGTTCTCACAATGGCTGCCCCAGTACTTCAGTGACACAGAAACGTTGGGCGCCGACTTCTAGCAGCAGATTTTAAAGATGGTGTTTTACATTAGCAGCGATTTTACACTTTTCTCTCCGAAGCTGCTTCGAATTAAACCCTGATTGAACTTCCACTTAATGCAGATATAGTTTTGCATAGAGAAACGTATAAATCATTGAACTCCTTATTCAATGTAGCGCTACCTTTTTGTTTTAAAAGCGCCATTAACGCGAAAGCATACATATTCATGCACACGTGAATCTCTAAAGTGGAATCTGGCTCTTTCACATACCTTAAAAAACCCACCAGCCTTATATGCGGGGATGGAAATATTTCCCCAGAAATGGCAACAAACCTGAAACCGGAGGAGACAGTGGATTCCCAGAATAGACCGCGACACTGTTCCTGCTGCATGTGTTCAGCCAAGGCAATGCACAGTGACAAGGGCACTACCTGCTGCATCGTGACGGTTCTTCAAACACAAAAATAGCTATTTGTCTTGTCGCTACTAATAGAGAGAAACATCTTAATCTACAGTGACAGCGGAGTTTTTTTTTCATTTATAAGGCGCGGAGGTGCTCCTTGTGTGTAAATGTGTTGTTTTTTGTATTTAATTATTTGTGTTTGCTGATGGAGCGAGGGGAAACCCACTGCAGGGAGGTTCTGTGTTTCTTGCAGGGACACAGGGACCTTTTCTTTACTCTCTACTCAACGTGAGAGCTTCTGCTTTTCAGAACGAGCACAGGCCTGTTTCCAAGTCTTTGTGAAAACAGACGATTAATGTACCGCTCTCTAATCCGCCGTGCGACAACAACATTTATGTGCGTCCACTCGGATTCGTCTCCCGCAGATGAGACGATGTAAAGTCCCACCTGTTTGAACTGCAGTGTCCCCCCCCGCCGCAGGGTGCATGTAAAACAGCACTCAGGCGTTTCTCCTCATGCGTCTCGACTCCCTGTCGCAATATTTGAGTTCATGCCTGGAGTCCTCCGTGGGCCTGGGCCCTGTCTGACCTAAAAACAGACGTGTTGCTTCAGTTTCCCTCCTCGACTCTTTGTTTCAGAATAATGACACAGTGAATATGTGAATATTTAAAGCATTTAACGTACATTATTAGATAAATAAATGATATAGAGCGGCTCACAAGTGAAGAACCTCTCTCTGTATGTGACACTGGAATAATTACATTACATGTCATTTAGCTGACGCTTTTGTCCAAAGCAACTTACATTTTAAGAACACTCAGCATTTATGAGGGGCCATTTTAGGGGTTCAGTATCTTGCCAAGGACACTTAGGCATGCAGATGGGAAAGAGTGGGATTTGAACCGGCAACCCACTCACTCTATCCCCTAGGCCATGCTCTCCCCACCGTGATAATGTGGATTGAAGCTGAAAGATAGAAATGTTCTGTTCTAGTCCGATGATATTTCAGTCATATGGAATTACCCGACTAACCCTGTTAAATATTACTGCGTCAAAATGAATCAAACCATTTCTAATGAAACACAACACAAGGCAGAGAACTGAGAAGTTTGCTCTGTTTGGGCGGCTGCCGTCCCTCTCGTGATTTGGTCTTAGCAGTAAACTTACTTCGTCACCCCCCCCTCCCTCCCCCTCCCTCCCCACCCCCCAGGGGGAACTCAGGCTATTATCGCCGAATAACCTCTCCTCCTGAAAACTGTTTTGCTGGGAGTGAGTGTAATCCTAATCCCATATCACTGCGTGTGATGGCGATTCATTTACTCCCCTCTCCGGCTTCTCTTTAGTGAGTGTGTAAGTGTTTCAGCTCAGGATGTGTTTGCGTATGCACGGTGCCGCTGGTGAGTAAGAGAGCGAGGGCAGCCTCGTTTCACAGTGGCTTGTCTTTCAGGCGAATATCTGCCGAGAAATCAATGCAGAATGTTGATGGGAGAGATATGTGGCCTCTGACTCTTCCCCCTCCTACACACAAATAGACAAGTGTGTATGTAAGTGTGTGCAAACGCGCAAACACACACACTCAGGCATTCATGCACTGGCAGTGGGTGAAGACAGCATTGATTTGAAGTGGATACTCTTGCAGTGATTACAGAGTGCTTAACTTGTTATTTCAAATGTATCTGCTCTCGTGCACACACGCTCGCAAACACTCTTTAACAGATGCAACAACAAAAGCAAATAACAGCTTCCTGCTCTCTGCCCCCCCCCTCCCCCCCCCAGACACATGATGCATGTGTGGAACGAAGGGCGAGACTTATCGTTCACTCCAGATGGTTACCAGGCAAACCCCAAATTGGTTGTCATCGTCCTGAACAGTGAGAGGACGTGGGAGAAGGTAACAAATTGACACAATCTATTAGCAAAGAAGCAAGGAAATTAAAAAGTCAAAACACTTTAATTAAGACGGCTCCCCCGATTTGTGTGTGTGTGTGTGTGTGTGTGTGTGCGTGCGTGTGCAGATGGGCCGCTGGGAGAACGGGACTCTGTCTCTGATGTTCCCCGTGTGGCCGCGGTACAACTGCCACGGGGACGAGGACGCAGACGAGAACCACCTCTCCATCGTCACCCTGGAGGAGAAGCCTTTCGTCATCGTGGACAACGTGGACATCCTCACCGGCACCTGCATGAGGAACTCGGTGCCCTGCCGCAAACACGTCAAAGAGTGAGTGCCCACACACACAGGTGATCCCACGGTCAGCTTCCAACCCACCATTTGAAGAAACGCTCCCTGAACCGGAGGTAGTGCAGGTATCTCGGAATCTCTGCTGGACAGAGGTTGTGTTGTTTCTCTAACCTGGGCTCAAGTCTACAGAGGACAATCTGAGGAAAATCTGCTGTGGAACTTTTATCAGTTACAGATCAGTTCCTAAACACTTTAAGACGAGAAGATCTTTGTTGGCCGCTCGTTTTCTCATCCGGACTCGTGTGGCCTTCTGCTTTTGATTCATAACATCAGAGCAAGTTGTCGTTCCACATCGTTCTCCATTTTGTTAACGTCTGCTTCCCCATGAGGTCACATGAGAGACGTGGGGTCACATGAGAGACGTGAGGTCACATGAGAGACGTGAGGTCACATGACAGACGTGAGGTCACATGAGAGACGTGAGGTCACCTGAGAGACATGAGGTCACCTGAGAGACGTGAGGTCACATGAGAGACGTGGGGTCACATGAGAGACGTGAGGTCACCTGAGAGACGTGAGGTCACATGAGAGACGTGGGGTCACATGAGAGACGTGAGGTCACATGAGAGACGTGAGGTCACATGAGAGACGTGGGGTCACATGAGAGACGTGGGGTCACATGAGAGATGTGGGGTCACCTGAGAGAGGTGAGGTCACCTGAGAGACGTGAGGTCACATGAGAGACGTGAGGTCACATGAGAGACGTGAGGTCACCGGAGAGACGTGAGGTCACATGAGAGACGTGAGGTCACCTGAGAGACGTGAGGTCACATGAGAGACGTGAGGTCACCTGAGAGACGTGATGTCACATGAGAGACGTGAGGTCACATGAGAGACGCGAGGTCACATGAGAGACGTGAGGTCACATGAGAGACGTGAGGTCACCTGAGAGACGTGAGGTCACATGAGAGACGTGAGGTCACATGAGAGACGTGAGGTCACCTGAGAGACGTGAGGTCACCTGAGAGACTTGAGGTCACATGAGAGACGTGAGGTCACCGGAGAGACGTGAGGTCACCTGAGAGACGTGAGGTCACATGAGAGACGTGAGGTCACATGACAGACGCGAGGTCACATGAGAGACGCGAGGTCACATGAGAAAAGTGAGGTCAAATGAGAGACGTGAGGTCACATGATAGACGTGAGGTCACATGACAGACGTGAGGTCACATGAGAGACGTGAGGTCACATGACAGACGTGAGGTCACCTGAGAGACGTGAGGTCACATGAGAGACGTGAGGTCACCGGAGAGACGTGAGGTCACATGAGAGACGTGAGGTCACATGAGAGACGTCAGGTCACCTGAGAGACCTAAGGTCACATGAGAGACGTGAGGTCACATGACAGACGTGAGGTCACATGACAGACGTGAGGTCACATGAGAGACGTGAGGTCACATGAGAGATGTGAGGTCACCGGAGAGACGTGAGGTCACATGAGAGACGTGAGGTCACCTGAGAGACGTGAGGTCACATGAGAGACGTGAGGTCACATGACAGACGTGAGGTCACATGAGAGACGTGAGGTCACATGACAGACGTGAGGTCACATGACAGACGTGAGGTCACATGAGAGACGTGAGGTCACATGACAGACGTGAGGTCACATGACAGACGTGAGGTCACATGAGAGACGTGAGGTCACATGAGAGACGTGAGGTCACATGACAGACGTGAGGTCACATGACAGACGTGAGGTCACATGAGAGCTGAGTCTTGTTTCCTCTGAAATCTCAACTTTTACTGGTTTTACTTTTCCCAGTTGTGTTCTGAGCTGCATTCCAGCATCTCGGCCTTTCAGGCCGCTCAATCTGTCTGAGAACATAATCGTCAATCAGCCGCTCTGTGCTCCTCCACTTCTGTTCCACACAGATCTATACTGGGCCCACTCACTTTTACTTTATATAATAATGACTCATCATCTGTTTGTCCCTGAACCACATGCTATGTGGCTGTTACATCCAGTGTGTGTACACAGCAGCACTGGAACACTACATAGTGCTGAGCTCAGAAACTCCATATGACCATGTTTAAAACTGTATTCTTGATTTTTACCAGGACAAATAACTCTTGTGTTGTGTGTGTTTATATCCTGAAAACATTACACGTGTAAATGTAACTAATTGCAGATTCGGCGCACAATCACATTACAAACTATTTAGTGTCCTTTGTCACAACAATAAAAACTTCTGTCACTGTGTTTAACACATACTGGCAAAGTAGCTCTGTCCACATTAGTAATGCATTGCTCTGTGCTGGTGTCAGCTCGCTAATGTCAGTCTGTCGGTGAACTTGATGTTGTGTGTGTGTGGCTGCTGCGTGTGTCGCTCCGTTGTTGTCATTTTCTCATTGTGCCATTAATTCGGTGCGATTTTGTGTTGCTTCAAATGAACTGAATGTGCTGCTTGTTTGCAGTTACTAATTTATATCGCTGCTCATTGTTCCAGTTCTCCTTAAACAGTAACGTTCAAATTACTCATCAGGATATTTCAATGTTGTTTGTTTCATTTTTATAATTTTTTTATGTTTCATTTGTAGAGTGTCACACATTATTCAAAATGTCTCTTTGTATTTGAGTCTTTTACTCAACTAAATAATCTGAAGACTTAACTTTGAAATTGAAATAGCACTAAAAAGACTTTAAATCATTTCATATTGAAAAACATTTAACCTTTTTTTGTGTTCTAAGTTATGAATGCAATTTCTGAATAATAAAAATATTTAAGTTTTGTTTTTTTATTTAGATAAAATTGTCCGCCTGTTCGCCTGGTTTTCAAAATGTAGATACACGAGCGATATATAGACAAAGAGATTTCTGGAAATAGAAAAGTGAAGTGATCAGGTTTTTGGATTTAATTTCTAGATGCGTTATTAAATCTGAGCAACTAAAATAAAGTATTCCCGGGATGATTAAACTTCTGGGATTTCTTTATGGCCTTCTTTTGTCCTTCTTATGGGTGTGGCTACCTCTGCCTCATTGACAGTTTTACTCTATAAATGTGCAGCTACGTGTCAGACATGTAAAGAAGTAAATAAAACCCGAGCCTGATGGGAAATCATGTCATAATTAACATTCTCCTCTCCCCTCTGGACGTCTGCTCTCAGTCCAGCCTTGTGAATAGTCTGTTGAGCCGATCCCTGCAGCCGGCCTCGTCTTCAACCTCCCCCGAGTTCTCCTTTGTTGCCTCCCCGTGCTCCTCACCTCGTCTCCCTCCTGGCTGCCGGTGGCTGTTCACATCAAATTCTAAATTCTTGTCGCATCATTCGAGGCTCCTCCGGGACCCGCATGTCCATAACTCCAGGCTGTGGTCTCTGCGTATTCTCCAGCCTGTGCTCCACCATAACCGTCCACTTAGCTCTGAGCTCCCTGCGGCGGCTTGGTCGTCTCCTCACCCGGCCTTGACTCCTCTTTCTGCTGCTCCCCAGTGGTGAACTGTCCTTCCCTCTCCTGGTGGGAGGGAAGAATTAGTCCATTTCAATTCTATGGAGAGTTTCCATTTCCCGTATCCTAATTCTGCACCTGCTACTTAAAAAACATCCCTCGTACCTGTTTACAAGGATTAGTCTCTTCTTATTTTTAGCATCTTTATCATAATGTGATATCAGGGATCTGTGTCGATCTCTTATCTGTGCACGAAGTCACTCCAGATAAACGTATCAGCCGATGTTTAACGAATTCATACCACTTTATCTTAATATTTTTAAGTCTATATAGTTTTTTTCCACCTCACCACTCTCAAAATTACCCATAAACACTTTCTCCACTGCAGCCAAAGCAAGTGGGTTGAAATCAACCTTTGTTACAAACACAGTGTTTCTAACTTGATTTAAATTCATGTCACAGTTAAACTCATCATGTATTTAATCATTTTACTGCAGATTAAGCTTTTCTATAGATTTATTTAAGCTAAGTTCTAGCTTTTTGGTTTGGATTATGGTCACATCATTGTTAAGTTTCAAATCAGATCAGTACTTTTTGGGCTTCAAAGTCTTAAATATAATGAATATAACAGTCTCGGTCTTGAACATCCTATTTATGTTAACATTCATTTAAAAGTTTCAGCAGCATACGTAGTTTATAATGTTGTTATTAATCATGATTCAGATTTTAGCACGGTGCAAAACAACAACTAGATACCGGACTAATGAGGAGCTGATATCTGATGAATGGATCTAAATACATTTGGCTCGGCTGTGGGTATTAATTCCGTGTCGAGGGTTATTCTCTTGTCTGCTACTCCAACTCATCGAGTGTAATTAATTCTGGGATATTCCTTCATATTTGTCGTACTTGACATTTGTCTTAAAATTTCATTCATCACGGCCTTAAAAAAAGTCCTACATTTTAACTGCAGGGAACTTTCCAAATCAACACATCAAACACGACTTTGGGATTTTCTCTCGTTTGTGGAAAAAGCTTTAAAAGGAATTATTGTGCTGGTTGAAATGTGTGGCAGCTCTCTCAAGTGTGTAAACAACAAGTAGTCGGTGACAGGAAAACTTTCTCAAAGAGTTTTCTCTTGAATTGTTTGACGTGTTTGGGTTTTGCTCCAATTATCTGTGATATATGGACGTCTGGATAAGACTCTGCGTGACAGGACCAGGCAGCTTCTCTCTTTCTCCTTCTCTCTGCTAATTCTACGACTGAGCTCAGCCAGTCTGGAGCATGTGAATATTAATCAGGACTTCTGCAGGTTCTGTGTCGGAGTCGTGCTCCTGATCGATCGCCGGCCTTTACACGGACCACACGCTCAACTGAAATCCATTATTTCTAAGGAATTCTACTCATGACTGCCTGCGTTATTGGCGCATGGTCAATTAATGTCAATATCTTGGCTCAGCGCTGGGAAATTGTTGACATTTTTCAGGATAATCATTTGCTTCAAGCAGTGGAGGATAGAATATTGACTTTTCTTCTAATCAATTCCACCAAATTAAAAGTTTCTCTGGAGAGAACGCTTCGCCTCTACGGCGACACGACAACGCACAGTTTTCAACACGGACAATTACACAACTGAATGGCTGCACAGAGCTGCACAGCTTCTCAGCCGCTCTCAGGCCACGAGGACTCGTCCCTTCTCCACTTTGGTTTCCACGTCCAATCATCTGTGTGTCCAAACGTGGGTTCGTCCATAAGGACTCCATTCACTCAGTCTCTACTCCCACTGTCCTTTGTGTGTGTTTGCCAGGACAAATGTATGACGTCAATCAAACAGATGAACTATATGGACACCTCAGGGAGTGTGTCCTTGTGCGTGTGTTTCTGTGTGTCTCTGTGTGCACGCTCTATGTACAGATATTTTTGTGAGGACCAGTTTGAGCCTACAGCAAATGGACTGAGGACTTTTTGACTGGTCCCCCCCCCCCCCCCCCCCCACACACACACACACACATTTAATGGACCCCTAATGGATTTAATTAGGGGTTAAGACTTGGTTGTAGGGTTAGAACCAAGTTTAGGTTGGGCTTAGGGTTAGGGTTAGGGTAAGGGGCTAGGGAATGCATTATGCCAATGACTGTTCTCATTAAGATAGCTGTACAAACATGTGTGTGTGTGTGTGGGGGGGGGGGGGGGGTATGTGTGTGTACATAGTAACATAAGGACACAGTGATGGGCTCAGCTGGGAAGAGCTTATGCATACAGAATGTGTGCATAAGTACACCTGGGGCACACACTATATATACTCCCTTTCTCTTTTCCACACACACACACATACACACACACACACACACACATGCACACAATGCTGTGCCACAATTACATTTGACTGCTGTTAAAAGCTCTTTTAACGCTCTGATGTCTCGGCTCTTTGACGGTTGCCGCTCTGTGTTCCCCCGCGTGTGCAATTTCCCCCCCCCGCTCTGTATGAACTTTCCCTCTGAGTTCAAGTCAGCTGAGACGGCAAGCGAAGGGAAAAGGTCACAGAGCGACTGCTCCAATCAATGTGTGCTACATCAAAGATGGCTGACACGGGACGCGGGAATTCGTTTTTATGGAAATGCGTTTGTAAATGTGCTGCTAGCGTTTAATAGATCACCGGGATTATTTGATTCGAGGATTCAATTTGGTTCACTGCTCCGGAGTCCTCGTGGACGGCCTGTCAGAAAAGTTTACTGAAGCATCCGTTTCCATCCTGTGCATCACGTCTGTACGACCGCGGAGTGTGTCAGTGTGTGTGAGTGTGTGTCAGTGTGTGTGTGTAGGTTCGCTCTGAGGTTTGGCAAAGTGGCTCCTCGCAGACAGGAGGAGAGAGACACCGCGAAGGAAGGGAGAGAAGGACAGAGGGAGGAACGAGGAGGGAGACGAGGGGAAGGACAGCTGATATTTTAATCATGCGGGTTGGTTGTTCTGCAGAGCCCGGCTCTATTTAAAGCCCGGCAGCATCTGCTCAGTACCCCTGTGTTTTCATCTGGTTTGGTTAGCTGGCACTGAGGGGAACACACACACACACACACAAACACACACACTGTACATGCTCTGTCTGCCCTTCAGCAGTCTTTGCGGTTACTCTCCACTGTTGTAATTCTACAGTGTGATGGAACCACCAGATGTGGAATGAGCAGGCGGGACGAGTACAGTTACAAGCTCCCTCCACACGGACGCTTGTATAACACTGACATGTCCTCTGTGATAAACCAAAGAAGAAGAAATATGACCTAATATTGTTTGTGCATGTGTGTGTGTGTTTGTGTGTGTGTGTGTGTTTCAGTAACAGCACGGTGGGCGGCGGCTCCTACATCAAGCAGTGCTGCAAGGGCTTCTGCATCGACATCCTGAAGAAGATAGCGAGGAACGTCAAGTTCACGTACGACCTCTACCTGGTCAACAACGGCAAACACGGCAAGAAGATCAACAACGTGTGGAACGGCATGGTTGGAGAGGTACTGCCCCCCCCCCCCCCCCACAAGCTAAGACCACCCTCATGTCCGCTGTAGATATAAAGTTACCACCAACAATCTCTCTTCAATCTAACCTCTTATATAATAAACTAAGGCTGTTATCTAACCTCTAATTCAGTTCATAGGGACGTCTATGTTCCTGCTGCCCCCCCTCCCCTCTTATCTTCTCTCCACCGCCAGTGCAATGCATGATGGTATATATTACTCGGTATCTGACCATTGGTTTTACTCTTCTTTTCAGGATGCATTGTAGGAAACAATGAGGACACTATATAGGGTACAACAGATTGCACTGCACACCACCATCAAGAAGTATTTCCCCAAAATATTTCCTTTACAGTGGCAGATCTGCTGTAACAGCCTGACATCACCAGAGCTATTTGACATCTGCCCTCATTTCCTTTTTCGATTTTCCAAGTCATTTGTACTTTTATAGAAAACCCACTATCCACTTCCAGCAGACCTCTCCACAACAGCAGCAGCAGCAGGTGCAGCAGCCATATTGGTTTGTGGCGCTGAAGCATCTTCCGTGCACCAGCGACACTTCCATTGTGTGCTCCAATCAAATCCTTTCCCCCATTTTAGATAAATGGAAGTGTCCGACGAGTTCCGGGGAAAGATGGAAATGCGTCTGAATGCGAGAGAGAGAGCGAGAGAGAGAGAGAGCGAGAGACCAGACTCATCAGCAAGAGAGAAGAAATGCTCAATGATTGCTTTCCTGAATAATGTGTATATGCAATCAGTTGCAAAATGCCACCTCAGTATTTTTGCTTTATCGCTTCCTCCACTCTACAGTTTAATGCTGCATAAAATTATTATTAAATGTTATGCTTAAGGCTGATGTTATTCCATATTTTTTATATTGTCCACAAATGCCATAAGCACGTCCCTTATCCTGTCTGAGACTTCCAGAGCTGAGGGTCGCTGATACAGAGAGATGACAAATTAAAGGAAAACACAAAGGTGATGGTTTCTCCACGGTCCACCAGCCTCAGTGCATCTTTCCTGTGAATCAGGGGAGAGTGTGGCCTAGGGGATAGAGCGGGTGCTCTGCAACAAGAAGGTTGCTGGTTTGAATCCCACTCTTTCCCATCTGCATGCCTAAGTGTCCTTGGCAAGATACTGAACCCCTAAATGGCCCCTCATAAATGTTGAGTGTACTTTAAATGTAAGTCGCTTTGGAAAAAAGCGTCAGCTAAATGACATGTAATGTAATGTAATGAATCAGGGAGGAACATCACTCTTCCAGAAGACGTTGCTTTATTAGGTGTTTTCACGATGCTGCTGCTGCAGAGCGTCGTCAAACTCCTCAGTTAAAAAATCTTCTATAAACTCTCATGTTTAGGATCCGGTGACTAAGAAGCTCAAACCATCATTTTCATTCTCATTAAACCGTTCAGTGACCCCTCCCACCCGGTGAATAGTTCATCATCATCCGGTTCCAGACTCATTTCTCAGATCACCCGACTGTAAACTATTACTTTTCTGAAAAGGCTCAACAATGTCCTTAAAACTGCAGTAGGTTTTTCTTCAATTTAAAGTAAAAGGTTACTTTAAAAGAAGTACATTTGTTGAGGAATATTTTCAGCTGTTGAATTAAAACTAGGTTCTGGTTTCGTCCCAGTTCATTGGTTTGTTTGTGAACAGGATTACACACTAACTATGGAACAGAGTGTGGTAGGATGGGATGGGGTCTCAGAAGAAGAAGCCATTCCATTTTAGCACGGATCTGAACAAAATCTAGAAATCTATGTTAAATAAAAACGAAATAACTTTGTGAGATGGTGTTTTTTTCAACCATTTTCCAGGGAAAGGTTTCTATGATTGTGTGTAATTTGTTGCAGCTTGATTGAATTTTAAGGAGACTTCCTTTTCGGAGGGATTCACTCTGGATTGCCATTCCACTTTTTTAATAGTTCTTAGACAACAGTAGAGCTCAGGGGCATAAAAGAACAAGACAATTCAGGCTGGTATACGCAGGCATTACTTCATAAGAATATAAATTCATTGTTGTGTTGTTCTTTTCATGAGATTTGTTGTCTTTGATAAACATGGAATTTGGACAGATTTCTCCTAAAGCTACAAACTGTGATCTAACAGTAAACCAGTGACACGTCCATACAGGACTGGAAGGCGATAAACATTTTGAATACAGATTGTGATAACGTTCTCTGATGCTGCATAATGTTTGTTTATTTTGTCATCATAAAATCGCCCATAAATTTGTATCTGTACTTTATACGCTCATTAAAGTCTCTTATTGCGGCTTTAACAGGAGCAGGAAACCTCGGCTTTCCCGATCACTCCTGTTTATCTTTGCTGGAATTAAATTATTCAGTCTCAGATTAAATTAAAACTAAGAGCTGTCATTGCAAAAATCCTTAAAGATTGAAGCGGGAACGTAAAAGGTTGATAACAGCACCTGACAACGTGATCCAGAGAAGCTGGTCGTGTTTATGGCCATCAGACAATTAATCTGAAAAAACATCATATTTTACCATGTAGTAAAGATGACAGCTTTATGAGAGGAATCTCCGTCTGTCAGAAAACATTCACACACACACACGCAGACACACACACGCAGACATGGTGGCATGACAAAAAAAAATGACAGCTGCATTTTTACTTTTCATCTGATATGGGTTGAAATGCCCTCAAACCACGGATGACATTCTGCGCTCATACCCTCACAACCACTGTGTTGTTTCCCATCCAGTATACAAAGCAGGGACATATCACAGAGAGAGCTGGTGATGAGTCATGTGCTCAGTGTGTCTGTTGTTTCCTCTGTCCTCCAGGTGGTGTACAAGAAGGCCGTGATGGCAGTGGGTTCGTTGACCATCAACGAGGAGCGGTCGGAGGCCATCGACTTCTCCGTGCCCTTTGTGGAGACGGGCATCAGTGTCATGGTGTCTCGTAGCAATGGCACCGTCTCCCCCTCCGCCTTCCTCGGTAATTATGTCTTTCTCCGCCGTAGACTTTGTATAGATGGACGACGTGTCTCTACTTCCTCCCGCTATCCGGGACTGAGGCCAACATACTGGGGATACAGACGCTGCCATCTGGCACCGGAGACATTCATCTGGAGCCAGGGTCCATTATCTAAGTCCTGTATAGGGTCAGAGCTGGAGCGGATCCCAGCCGACATGGGGCGACAGGTCACCAGTTCATCCCAGGACCAACACACAGAGACAAAGACTCATTCACACTCACCTACGGCCAATTTAGAGTCTCCCACACCTATACTGTTTATGACCTGTACTGCAGCCAGCCACCAGGGGGCGATCAGGACACTATGCTCAGTCTGTGTTTGCCCAATATGAGTTCCCCTCTTCTTTACCTCAGCCAGTCCCCCAGCGAGCTGACTACTAGGGGCAGCTAAATAAAAGGGAGGTCCTCACACGATGAGAGACCCAGTGTATAAAATGGAATATTTGACTCAACACCCTGAGCACATTGATATTTCGACCCGAGCAGAAGAAGTGGAGCGTGCCAGCTGTTTTTGGAGAAGTCAGCCCAGACAAAGCAGTCGTGATATTTGCCTCCTCTCCCTCCTCCTCTTCTCCTCCCTTCTCCTCTGCTCCCTCCTCCTCCTCTTCTCCCTTCTCCTCCAGTTGTTCAGATGACAACAAACAAAAGCGCTCCTTGGCGCTCGTCTAATGTCTTGTATTGTCACTGGAGCGATGTGGGGAGCGAGGGGATGTATTGGACCATGCGTGTGTTGGTCCTTGTGTGTCAAGTCATGTGTCAGTATGCATGTGTGCAAGAGGGGGGGAAGGAAAGTGAGTGATACTGCACGAATATGTTAGAGCATTTGTGTATGGAACCAAGGATGTGTGGAGAATGGATACGCTTTGGCTCTACGTATGTTAAGTGTGTGTGTGCGTTTGTGTGATGTGTGTGTATGACGTGTGTGTGTGTGCGTGTGTGTGTGTGTGTGTTTGTGTGTGTGTGTTGAGCCCGGGCCAGGGTATCAGTGACGGTTCAGTATCTCTCACACTCATATTAGAGGCACCTCAGCGCACAATCGCTCAGGGTTGGCTAACCCTGGTAGTCACATACTTTCACTCACTCACACACATTCACACACACACACACACATTCACACACACACACATACAGATACACACAACACGACACACGCACAACACGATTTGTCTGGGTTCAGTGTCTCTGATACTCATCCCGCTCTCTGAACTCCTGCCCTGCTTCACACCAAACACATGCGGCCTCGCACACGTGCACAGATCACACGCGAGTGGATCACACACACACACACAAACACACACACACACATGCCCACAGCAGGGCACATCAGATCACTCAAATCGCTCTCCCTCTTTCCCCCTCTCCCCTCTTCCTCTCCCCTCTTCCTCAGCCCTCTCCCTCGCTCCGGGCTTCTCCCTCTCTCAGCCCTCATCCAAGGGAATAATGAGAAATATGGAAATGTGCTCCGTCAAACTCTCTGTGACTAACTCCCCCTCTCCTCCCGTCCTCCTCTCTCACTCCATCTGTCTCCCTTTCTCCCCCTCTCCATGTCTCCTCCGCGCTGTATCTCCCCCCTCAACCCCCGATCTCCCCCTTCTTCACCTCCCTTGTTTTCCGAGCCCCAGTCTATCTTCCCCGGGCCTCACTTCCACAGTCTCTCTCTGTCTCATGTACTCGATTTTAACTCGCCCTCCTCCTCTCTTTCGTTCTCCCTCCTCCTCTTCCTCCTCCTCTCAGAGCCCTTCAGCGCGTCGGTGTGGGTGATGATGTTTGTGATGCTGCTCATCGTCACGGCCATCGCCGTCTTCCTCTTTGAGTTTGTCAGTCCGCTGGGCTTCAACCGCAACTTGGCCCAGGGCAAAGGTAGGCTCCCACACACGGCTCCAGGAACATCACATCAATCCCCCCCCCCCCCCCGCCCCCCCACAGTGCAAAGAGCACGAATCCAGATTTACCCCGGAGCGAAACAAGTGACCTGTTATCACTCAGGCCTTAGAGAGTTGGGTTGATGTTTCAGAGCATTAAGGGTTCTCTGTCCCACAGCGGGTTCCCAGGGCTGTTATCCGAGGCATCGTCAGAATCAGAACCTGCAGCGTCCCCCGCCGGCAGAGAATTAAGATTATTGTTGTGTTCAGCCAAATTCTTCCGAGCTCAAGGCCTGTCTGAGGTCTGAGTGCAGATGAAATGTTTTTTGCCTGAATTTTCCTCTCGGCCCTTTTGAGCACGCTTCAGTAAATCTGTGCGATGCGTTTAGTTTACTTTCTACCCTTTTCCCTCTCGCACTCCGACTTAACAACAAATGCCAGCCGTGTAATTTTCTAACTGCATATTTCCTCTACAAATACTTTCACCTTTCAGCGGAACAGTGCATCTCCGACGGAGCAGGTCCACATTCTCATTATTCACTTTCTACCAGAGCGCTTACATGAGGACATGGACACGACTCCCGTGTCTGCAGGTTAATATGAAGCTTAAGCCAGAGAGTGTGAGTGTAGCGTAGCATAAAGAGTGGAGGTGACTGAGTAAAGTGGTGAGGCTACATGAAGCTGCTGTTCTTATGAACATCTGTGGACAGCTACAAATTGGAAAAGTCAGCACTCAAAGTTCCCACCTTCTGTGTGAGACACTGAAGTTAGCAGCACAGACCTCTCCACTGATATCATCTTTTTATATTTGTACTAAGGCAAATTTTTCTACACATAAATCGACACAAGGAACATGAATAAAAAAGTGGATTTAGAGCCTCACACTTGAGGAGACAGCTCATTTGTAGCTCAAGACAATAAGTGAGGGTTGGACGACAGATTAAAGGTTCAGTGTGTAGAATTTAGTGACATCTAGTGGTGAAGTGTCATGTTGCAGCTCACCTCGCCCTCCCCTTTCGAACATGAAAGAGAACCTGTGGTGAACTTCAGTTGTCATAAAAAAACTCAAAAGATTAGTTTAGTTTGTCCAGTCTGGGCTACTGTAAAAAAAGACATGGCTGCCTCCTTAGAGAGGACCAGATGAAAATATAAAGTATTTAAATATAAAGGCTCATTCTAGGGTGAAGAAAACAACAAATTGTACAATTTAGATGAAACACACTAGTGAAAACAACACTAGGATTATTTTATATTCAATTTCTGTCAATAGATCCTTTCACCTAAACCGTTAAGCTCACAATCTTCATACCACCTGACCATTCGAACCGGAACTTTGCTTTTAGGTGACAGTGCAAACCACTGCTCCACCGTGATGCCCTAAAACAAAAACTTCTATACATTCATATTTGTACATTTTGAAGTTTACCATCACAATTAGAGTGTTGTGGTCTACAGCAACACAATGACTGAATCTTGAATCTTCCTTTTCTTGGCTCCTCGGAACTTCACTTTTTGATCCTCTCTCTCTCCCTCTCTCTCTCTTTCTCTCTCAGACCCACACGGTCCATCGTTCACCATCGGTAAGGCCGTATGGCTGCTCTGGGGTCTGGTGTTCAACAACTCCGTGCCCGTGCAGAACCCAAAGGGCACCACCAGTAAGGTCATCGTGTCGGTGTGGGCCTTCTTCGCCGTCATCTTCCTGGCCTCCTACACTGCCAACCTGGCCGCCTTCATGATCCAGGAGGAGTTTGTGGACCAAGTCACCGGACTGTCAGACAAGAAGGTGGGATTTAACACACAAACACAGGCACACACTCACAAGCACACACACGCATGTATGGAGAAGAAACTAAATGCATTCACAGTCAGGGTTGCTCTTGTAATGGATGCCAGCCCTGCGGCCAGACTGGACTCTCCGGGGAGCACCTCTGGGCTCCAACAGCCAGAACCCTCTGGTCGGAGCTGTCACCACACTAACACTGCCAGCACAGCACAGCCACAGGCGCACACACACTCACACACACACGCAACAAAAATACAAACACGCGGTCTTTGATCTATGCAGTGTGTGTGTATGTGAATGTGTATGTGTGTGTGAGTGAGTGTGTGTAGTTTTCAGAGGCTGGCAGTGTCAGCAGAACCACGGCCACTGTTACGCTATAGACTGGACACACAATGATGATGACTGATGAGTCCACTCCCTCCTCCTTTCTCCTCCGTCTCTTCTTGTCACCCTGCGCTCCTCCTCATCTCCTTCACTTTCTTATTTTTGGTCTTTAGCTCAGACTTCCCTGTCATCCCCTTCATCCTCTTTTTGTTTCTTGCTGTCTTCCATCGCCCTGCGCGTCAGCATAGCCAGGAGCAGGGTATTGTTTTCAGCTCCCTCTTTGTGTGTGTGTGTGTGTGTGTGTGTGTGTGTTGGTGGTTGTGTGTGTACAAAATATTTAAAAAATATTATCCATGGAAGTTGTTGTGAATGTTTCTTGGGAATTGATCTCCAGATCTCGGTCAAAGGTCAAGGTCAACAGATCGGAACAAAAACACATTTTGTAAGATATGTCAGCAGACAGTTTCTCAAAGGAAATAACATAAAGTTTAAATTCCATTTTTCGATGTATCGCTGCATCCTACAGAACTATAGACACGACCTAAAGTTCACAAACCATCAGATCCAAACATAACATTCAATCTCCTCAGTTAAGAATCATCATGAAATCCTTATGAAGTCCAAAAATAAAGTAATATAATCTAGTGATGCATTTAACTTTTGCAACAAAGAGCATGGAAGTTGAGATTTACAGCTTAACGAGATTAACCAGTCATCCGATTCCATGTGGCATAAGTGACACCATGATGACATCACTATGAAATGTCATTACATCTGCAGCACATGGAGGGTTTGCATCACACCTCAGATGCTTTTCATTCCTTCTCCTTCTCTTTTTTGTGTTCTTCTTCCTGTCTCCTCTTCTCACTTGTTACTTTTAACGATCCCTCTCTCTCTCTCTCTCTCTCTCTCTCTCTCCCTGCAGTTCCAGAGCCCGTACTCCTACTCCCCTCCATTTCGCTTCGGGACCGTTCCGAACGGCAGCACCGAGCGAAACATCAGGAAGAACTACCCCGATATGCATCAGTACATGACCAAATATCACCAGACCGGCGTCCAGGATGCACTAGTCAGCCTTAAGACCGGGTACTGTAAACCTGTCGAGCCGACTCTTTGTCAAGCTGATGTTCATTATATCTGAGAGGGAGATTCTGTTTGCAGACAGCGTGTGCGCTTAAGAAACATGTGAAAACAAACACAAAAAAGGCATTGCATCAGACAGAAAGTCCAGCCCCATGGGGCCCCGGCACTAGCTCATGCTAAAATGCTGCAGAAGCTGTGCTGAGAGTTTCTGTCACAGACGGTAAAATGCAGATGTTGTCTGCGAGAGCTCATTATACAGTCGTGTGGCTGCCGGAGAGGAGGGAGCTGCCAAAACAGAGAGGGGGTAATTTGTTCTGGAGTTTGCTACCTTTTGTTCTCCGTCCTGCACACACACTAATGGAGGGACGTCTGCAGAGCTTTTTATTCCTTCATTAGTTTTGTTTGTTTTGATCTTTCGAGTTTTTTCTCCAAACATAATATCTCATTTTGCTTTGTCCTTCCTTCATTACTTTTATCGATACTGAATATGAAATAGATCTCTCAAAGGTTTGATGCTTGTATTCGTCATGGACGTGTATTCAGATTAATTCTTGGGTAACATTTCTGTGACTTAATTAAAGCTGGAGCCCTCTCAGGATTTCAATTAAGGTATTAAATGTAATACGCGTATAAAGTACTACTTAAGCTGCAATAGATCTACAATATGTTGTTTTCCAGTTGTATATGAATATTTACGTGGAATTCAATCTAGTGCAACAGCAGATACTCCATGTGTTCATTTAACATATGCCCTTTGGTGTAAAGTGTAAATCAAAGTGGTTTATAATTATGCATACACATCTATAAGGGGGGGGGGGGGTGCCTCACACCACCACCTTGTTATATAACGATTTTTCTGCTCATAATGAAGTTAAAAAGCTGGATATGCTTTTATATACAGGCCGATTCCATCAGGTCCTGGTCACATTGTGTTTGGTTAAGAGCAATACATTAAATTTCTGTTTTTGCTGAGCTTGGATGTGTCAGCCACCCCCCCCCCCCCCCCCCCCCCCCCCCCCACCCACCCGTAAGGGGATTGGCTTGAATTCACCCTGTCACTTCGGAATAATGACAAAAACCTGCGAGTGCAAGAGCATCGCTCTGCCGGAACAAAGACGTCCTCGTGCACGAGAATATTTACTCCTGCAGCAAACACACTGGAGAGTGCTCTGTCATAGCCCCAGTCCAGATCTGATCTGCATGAGAACATTCAGCTACAAGAAGCCAGAGCGTTGTGAGTAATCGGAGAGTTTGTTCGTGGATCTGAGGACGAGTGTTACACCCAGTGCATTTAACCAATATCAGAAGACACTATGAAATGATATTGTTTTTAATAATGATAAGATGATAATAATAGATGCTTGGAATCACAGATGAATATGGCAGTTTATATAATGTATAATATACATTTCTGGACTTTTTGACCTCTACACATGATTCCATCAGCAGTCTACTTACAGCTGTGGGAAAAGAGCAAGAAATATAACTGTAGTCATTCTATTCATTAATAGTCTATTTGTTTATTTAGTTTATCTCTCCTTAAATTTAGTACTGCAGCAAACACAGTACACAACCTGACACCTGTTTTATTTATCACTCAAGATTGATAGAGAGACAAGTTGAGTTGCGCTGAATGTTTAGACAACATCAGCCAATAAGATCACACCGATCATGAATTATTTGCATGTGCACACGGAAGACGATCAAATTAGACGAAACCCAAAGGGAAGTTTCTCCAATAAACAGTGTGAACAACTGCAGGTGAATTATATCTGATGTAAAAAGACCTTAAACACATATTGTAAAATTGTGAAAAAGTGAAAATATGACTCATTGGTTTTGATTTAACAGTTGTTTTAATATTTGTTCAGACAAAGTAACTTCCTGGAATCTGCTTCATATGGAACATATGGTTTACAGTAGATTCTCTTATTAGGTGCAACTATCCTGAATATTCAATTAAATTGACAGAACATAAATTGGCCTGAGGATGATTATCTCAGTTCTTCTGTGGTGATCGTTCCACAGACCCTTGTGGATCTTTGAAGGTGGGAGCCACTGTTCTTGATACTAAGCCCAGACTGTGTCCTCCTCTCACAGGAAGCTGGACGCCTTCATCTACGACGCTGCCGTGCTGAACTACATGGCCGGCAGAGACGACGGCTGTAAGCTCGTGACCATCGGCAGCGGCTACATCTTCGCCACCACTGGTTACGGCATCGCTCTGCAGAAAGGAAGCTACTGGAAACGGCTGGTCGATCTGGCCATACTGGGCATCATCGGAGACGGTGAGGCCCTCCCACACGTTTCTGCTCCGTTTAAGATTCTTATTAGTAGGATTAAAGTGTTATTGCAATTGGGCCGTTGCTCTGCTTTCATGCCTCCTTCTCCTCCTTCAATGCCCCGCCCCCCCCCCCTCCCTCTGTCAGAAAGCTATCAGTGGCCAGTCTTAACACACCATTTCATCATCATTACGCCGTGTGGGTTAGTGTGTGTGTGTCTGTGTGTGTGTGTGTGTGTCTGTGTCCACCGTGTCCTGTTATGTTTACTCCTCCAGATTGTTCTGTATAATAAGCCGTGAGATGGTGCGAATGGAAGAGAGAGAATGAGCCAGACAGAAATCCAACTGCTGAAACCACTAAAGCGCCTCGCTTCCCACCGGCCGCTCTATCCAGTGCAAACACCTGCACGCACACACACAAGCGCACACACTCAATCTGATAATAATTCCTCCCATCTTTCCTTATCACTCAATCACTATCAATTCTTTCCCCCCTCCTCCTACAACCCTTTTTCCTCACTCCACCTCCTGTCCCCTTTCCATTACTATATATTTACCACCTCACCTCCCTCCCTCCTCCTCTCCATCTTCCCTCGTAATGATACACCCTTTTTTCCCACCACACCTCTTATTCCCTCCACTTCCCATCCCCGCCCTCTCCTTTTTGTTCCTTGACCTTGTTCCTCACCCCTATCTTCCACTGCCATCTTAAACACCCACTTGGCTATTCTCTCCCTCTCTAACAGGTGAGATGGAGGAGCTGGAGGCCCAGTGGCTGACGGGGATCTGCCACAGTGAGAAGAACGAGGTGATGTCCAGCCAGTTGGACGTGGACAACATGGCAGGGGTTTTCTACATGCTGGCCACGGCCATGGGCCTCGCCATCCTCACCTTCATCTCCGAACACCTTTTCTACTGGAGGCTGCGGTACTGCTTCACTGGCGTCTGCACCGGGAGGCCGGGTCTGCTCTTCACCATCAGCAGGGTGAGGAACACTGCAGGAGCCTTTCTCTGGAGCTTCAGCTGCACATTTACAGCAGATGGTTGGAGTTTGGTTCCTGTGGAGCAGCTCGTGTCTGCTTTGCTTCATGTGAAGGACTCTCAGGTGTCGGTGTGTTTGAATTTGACACGTCGACCTTTTACTTAATGAGCAAGCCCATTACTGCAGCAGCGCAGCAGCTAATGTCCAGGATTGATTTTTAGACCACTGGTTGTTGCAATATTACTATCAGGACTGTGAATTAGATTACACAGTGACCCTGTTGGCTGCAACTTAAAAGAGGGAATTATGGTATTTTTCAACCTGGGCCCTTTGTTTATAAATGTGTGTGTGAATAATTGATAAAAACGTTTTGAATCACTCCATAGATCACCTCTGCTGGCTGCTGTAACATAGCGGCAGCGGCTACAATGTAATGTAATGGGGCAACTGCGAAGGTGAAATCTGTCCAAACAGCAAAATAACCGAGTCCTGGCGCACAGTTTGAGCACAAGCAGAGCAAATCTAAGCCCAAGCATCACAGAATTTAAATAATGTTCTTGAATAGAGACGGGAAAACAATCCTTTGCAAGTAGGACACATAAAAGTGCTGAATCGAGCTGAGACATTCTCACTGGTTGATTTGTGACTTTGGAGAAGTTTCCCAAGGTGTTGGAAAATTAGTTAAAATGAAAGTACCCAACTGGCTTCCCTCACTTTTGTATTACTTTGTATACTTGCTTGTGTATTTGTAATGTTACGGCCTATTTGGTTGTGTCGTGTTTAATTGCAGAACACTTTCCTAAGTGGCAGTTTACTGAGCTTTCAGGGTCACCTCAGATTTCCTCTTAATTTGTTCTTACTGATGGTTAAACAACTCGCGGACTGACATGAAGAGAAATTGACCAAACACTCAGGGAGGCTCAACAAGGGAAACAGAAACACACAATGAATGCAAATTGTTTTAATGCGACTACACACTCAAGCAGAAAAATAACAGAAGGAAAACCCTCAGCATGTTATTGTGACTTTGAGCCGTTGTGTTTTTTAATATCATCAACACAGTCTTGCTCTGCACAAAATCTGAATCTCAAACAAAAGCTCGCAATTTTTAATCCTTTTAGTCGTGACAACATCCGAAGATCTGTGGACATCTGTAAACACCATGTGTGTATTTGTTAAACACACACACACACAATAGTAAATGTTAAGAGACAGAGGGAATGTGTGTTTAAGCTGCATGTGTGTGATAAAGGAGAAAGAAATGGGGTTGAATCCAACAGCTGAAACACTTGTGTACATGCACACAAAGCTCTCTCTCACCCGCTCGCCCACAAACGCAAGTCTGGTGTCGAGTTGAAAATGGTTCCACATGTTCAGGTGCAGTGAGTCGCGACTAGCTTGACCGCACACTCGCAGGCAGCTTGACAAATACACACACACACACACAAACCTAAATATACGCACGCAATACCGAAATGGGCACAACCAGACAGACCATTCTTCCATTATTCATATGTCATGTCTCTGTGTTGGGCAGGGCTTTTATTCCAGACGGGCAGCATTTCACACATTAAGCGTTTTACAAAAAGAGTGCGATGTGTGTGTGTGTGTGTGTCTCTCTCTCTCTCTCAGTGTGTGTGTGTGTGTGTGCCGTGAGAGCAGCGATGCTGGAGGTTAAGTGACTCTCGGAAGAACATCTCCTTGCACTCAAAGGCCCCCTCCAGTGACATCATCGCCTAAATTTAATCTCGGGGTGCCTGAAAGCAGTTTATCTAAAGAAGTGGCAATTATCTCTTCTGGCCACATTAGAAAACAAAATGAGGTGAAGGTTTGATGGTGAACGCACCGGAGGACAAGATGCAGAGGTCGCTTCCTGATTTACTCTCCAGAGAAATGAGCTGTGTACTTCGGATTTGAACGTCTCTCTCCTGAAGTCACGGGATTGAGAATAAAAGTCTTATATTTCTGTTATTTCTCTCCCATCTCCTCCATCTCATCTCCTCTTCTCCTCTGTCCTCCCCTCCTCTCCTCAGGGTATATGGAGCTGTATCCATGGAGTTCACATCGACATGAAGAAGAAGGCCCCTGAGCTGGGCTTCAGTCCTCAAGCCAACATGCTGCACCTGCTCAAGTCTGCCAAGTCCATGGCTCTGTCTTCTCCCAAACGCAACACAGTCCTCCTGCAGCCCAGCATCCTCGACATGATGAAAGGTACTTCTTCAGAGGTCGCCCTGTCTTTCTACCCGTCCCTGTGTATATAAGTAAAGGTGACTCCCTTCACCTTGTTGTGTAATCGCATTGGCTGTCATGCACTGGCTGGCCTCATGATTACAAACACATTAGGTGGTATACACAACGTGCCAGGGCAGTAGATTGTGTTTCAGCTAACTGGCTGAGCATCCACCGAGTGTATCTGCTGTCTGAGGTGCATCTTTCCTTGTCTCCTAGGTAACTCACTCCAGCCTCCGAAGGGTCCTGGTCTCTATAGCAACGCCGCCGGTCCACAGGGTTTCCTGTCATTGTCCGGGCGACACAAAAACCTCCTTAACAATGCGACACCGTTTCCTGTGCAACAAAAATCCCCCGCTCTCCAGACAAGCCCCAACAAGCCTCAACTGTCCATCGACAACGACAACGGTAAGGCCCGCCCCCCCGGGCCGGCGGTCGCCGCCTCGAAGCCTCGAGCTCTGTGGAAGAAAAGTGTCGAGACGCTGAAGACGCAGCCCACCGTCGTGCCTCCTGGCGCGAGCGCGAGCCCCACCCCAGCCGCTGGAGCTGGACCTCCACCGATGAAGAGCCAGCGTTACCTTCCCGAGGAGCCGCCGCACTCGGACATCTCCGAGTGCTCCAGCCGGCCGCAGTCGCACAAAGATTCTGACTCCATGGTGGCGAGGGGCGGATTTAAACCTGTCAATCAGCTGAGGAAGAGGGGAGGAGGTGGAGGAGGCGGGAGCGTAGGATCCAAGATCTACTCCATTGACTCTGACCAGGGCAGCCTCCAGTCGGCCCCCCCCTACCAGCGAGACAGCCAGGGGGGAAGTGACGAGCGCAGTTACCCCCCTGACCTGTTTCCACCCGACAACACGTACCCAGTCACTCACACACACTCCCACCAGGGGGACGCACCCATTCTGCAGCTGAGCGCCACCCTGCTGCATCACAGTCACAGCGCCGAGGCCGACCTGCACTCCCTGAAGGACAAGAAGTACAGCACCTACACACACAGCAGGTAGCGCGCTCAGAAAACACACACACACACACACACATGTTTCAGCTTCTTTAATCGTCTTCTGTGTGTAACTCCTGTCGTCCTCTCTCCCTCTAGTTCCAAGGACAAGTCTGGAGGTTCGTTCGAGGCTCCAGGTGCAGGCACGGGGACACAAGGCATCCGGCCGGGTCACTGTCGCTCCTGCCTGACCAAGCTGAGCGGTTACTCCGGCCTCTACACCGTTCGCTCGCCTCAGGCTCGATGTGACGCCTGCGCCCACCTGGGAAACCTGTACGACATCAGCGAAGACCACTTCCACTCGCACTACGCCCACACACAAACTCACCCACACAGCGGGGACATGTTTACACACTACCTACCCCAGAGCGAGCTGGGCCTGGTGGGTGAAGGGGACGGGCTCGTCAGCCACTTCGAGCCCTCTCCGCCCTCTCCATCTCCGCTCCCCTCCTCCGCGTCGGCCCAGCACCTCCAGCTGAGTCGTCAGCACTCCTATGAGAACATGATTCCCGACAGCGTTCCGGAGCGTCAGTCGCAGGCGCACGCCCACCTGCGGGGGCTGAGCCTGCCCGACAGAGACAGGGAGCGGGAGATGATGCTGGACGAGGGGGCCTATGCTAATGTTCTCACAATGCGCTCTGATCGACCGTTTAGCAGCCGCAGCCCCCCCTCTCCGTCACCCTCCCACCATCACAGTCTGGACACCCCCATGCCCCTGCCCCGGCGCTCGAAGAGTCTCTTCCCCGATCGGCCGTCTCACAACCCTTTCCTCCAGTCGGCCCCCGGCACGACACAACGAGAGCCCGCCCCCCAGGCTGCATCACGCATGCCACAGAGAAATTCTGCCCACGAGCTCTACAAGCAACGGATGCCGCTGTCGCTTACCCTGGGGAACCACGGCAGTCATCACGTCAACCACCATGGCGGCCATGTTGACCAACAATTGTTCTACCCCCAGCAGGAGCCCCCCGTGGTGGCGTACATGGTCCCGCCTGCTGCCTCTCAGCCAATGAGCTACGTGACGGCCCCCCGAGCCTCGAGCGCGGGGGGCAACCGGCCCCGGCTCTATCGCCGCATGCCCAGCATCGAGTCGGACGTCTGAGGGTCACACACAGCACACGTACTCTCACCAACACACACGCATGCAGGACAGAGGTGTGTGTGTGTGTGTGTGATAGGACCGGGAAGCTCTGACTCTAAGCACACATACAGAAACACACACACAGACACACACACACACAGGTGAAAGACGGGAAGGTCTGCGCCGGACTCAGAGGTTAATGGTGAAGTTGAGTAAATAAATGATTTGTTTCTTTATCGCACCCTCTATAGGGCAGGGTTGTGGCCACAGGGACACCTGGAGGCACAATACAAGATGAAGAGTGCGTGTGTGAGTTTCAGTGTGTGTAGTCGCCTCGAGCTGTGGGCAACGAGGCAAAGACTGACAGTACGTCTGACAAGACAGATTCGAATCCTGGTGGAATAAGAAAGACACTGTGCACGGAGTCCAGCGGCGACAGTGGGACGTGATGGAGTGTTTGGAAGAAATTCCGACCTGTCCTGTCCCCCCCCCCCTCTCACCAGCCTCTCGGAGATGATAGGGACACAGTGAACCCCTTTCTTTCTGAGAAAACACACACATGCACACACACATTCCACCCGAAACACACACCCGCCCCTCTCCAGGACTCTCCTGTTGCACTATGATTTCCACGGTCAACCCTGTATGTTGTCTGAGCCTCCAAACTGCACTGCCGGCATGGCTTAAAGAGTAGTTCACTACACTAGAGTAATCCTCGACGTGAATGGAAATGACTATCTATGTAATAGACTCGACTGGGAGACGGGCAGCTGGTCCGGACACAGGTCTGAGTGTGTCAGCTCCTGCCCGTAGATGTACAAACACTGGAACACACACACACTGTGTCAGTTTTTTGGGGGGAAGAGTAAAAAATACAAAAAACAACAACCAACGACTGTTTGTTTTTGTTGATGTCAGTTAAAGGAACATTCCAAAAAGTGGACCAAAAAGTGTCCGCCAGTAAAACGCCTCTCAGGATGAGAGTGTGTGTTCTAGTGTTTCTAGATCTAGACATTCAGTATAGCATTGTTGCTTCCTCTCTTAGCTAGCCTTCAGGTCATACTGCATGCTTCCTACTGCCCTGTGTTACAGTTAAACTCCTATACAGGGTCATATGTGCACACACACACTCACAAACACACACACATATATATGCACACACACACAAACATGCACATACGCAGTAGTCTAAGATAGTAGTTTAGGGTGGGTGTGTGTCGGTTGAGGCTATGAGATAGCTTCATCTATTTGTGCACTTTGTAGATTTTATACCCTGCCACCTAACACAGACGTTTGACCAAAAACACTTTTATACTGGAAGATATGAATATTCTCAGTCATTCGCTGAATAGATGTTTTTCTTTTCTCTTATTTCTCTCGGACATTTGGGTTTTAGGGGCCCAGTTCTGTCACTTTCCATTGTGAGGTCAGAAGTTCTACAGTGTTAGATAATGGGTACAGCATCATACAGTATACACGACACCGACTCTTAATCTTTCTCCTCTTTTTAAAACCTTTTCTGTGCTCATCTGTCGTTCTAGCCTCTCCCTCCTTTTCCTTTTCCTTTTTTGTGCTCCTCCCCCTCGCTTCTTTCTATAGAGTAGATTGAGTATCAGAAGAGTAAAAGTTCAGTCGTGGTGTTTAAATACTCAACATATTGTTGGAAATCACTTAATATCACTAGTTGTAAGAATTCCTCTGATTCAACAGCGGCTGTCGTAGGATGCAGAACTTTTTTACTAATTACTTTCTATGTCGAGCAAAGAAAAATAAAAAAACCAAGGCCCATTTTAATGGGTGAATCTAGAGGCTGAGTGCATCACTGTTGCAGTTTTACTCATCAAATTAATATTCCTAGACAAGTGCCAGAGCAGCTGATACTTGTGTGGCACTGAGTTCCAGCAAAGCGAGTCATGTGGCATCGCAGAGAGTTAGCGAAGTGACTCCTTACAGAGGCAACACACTCACACACACACACATACAGACACACATACACACTTGACAAGCTAGCAATGTGTGTATGAGTGTTCTAGAAATCCATAATCTACTCAGTAAGGGCATTGATTTTTGAGCACATGGATTTTGATGGAAAGGGGACTTGATTTCCCTTTAGCTGTGCATCTGTCTCTATTCTCTTTCCTTCTATTTTCTATTCTCTCTCTTACACACTCACGCAGAGACACACACATATAAATACACACATACGTATATCTATATATATGGCTGCAAGGAACGCAAGACGGTTTGAAACAAAAAAAAAACGCACCTTTGAACGGTGACCGCTGCCCCTCTTTTCGGTGATCTTAACAGGTGTGGTGTGTGAGTTATATGCACAATATCAGGTTGCAATATTATACTTCTGTACAGAGAAATCTTTGTTTTTCAATGTTAGAAACTGATTTCCTTTGTTTGATTTGAATGGTATTAAGTATTGAATTCATTTCAGAAACAACGTGGCTTTTTATTCTGCTTCTTTAGAGAAAAAACTAAAAAAAAGAAAAAAGACTGGCATGATTTTAGATTCTCGTGTGACTTTTATTTTTGATTTTATTTATTTGTTTCCTCTGGTGTGTTGTTGGTTGGTTGGGACCTCACTGTACAGTCCTCACTGCTGGTTAACGAGACTAGTCAACGACCGCTCCGCTCACTAGCCACTCGTTAGCCGGGTCTCTCATCCCAATCACACTCAATGAATAATGATAGTCCAGCCTGTGCGGCTAAAACCAACCCCCTCCCACTCACATAGTTCTCTTCCACTACGAGTCTGTGCTGTATCACCTCTGAGTGTGTGTGTGTGTGTTTGTGTGTGAGAGAGAGATAAAGTGTGTGCATGCATGAGTTTTACACCATGCAAGCATTTATATAAGACAGTGGATGACATGTGTATTTTGAGGTTGTTTGCGGTGTGTGTGTGTGTGAGTGTGTATGTGTGTGTGTGTGTGTTTGTGTGTACTTTTCTGTTCTCTCTTCCCTTCATCCCACACATAACATTTGACCTGGCTCTTACTCATAACACACAAATACAGTCTCACAAAACACACACACAAACATATATATATATATATATACACACGCACGCACACACACACATTGCGTCTGTACTGTTGTGGTTAAGACAGTGTGTAGATCGAGTTTCGTACGTCCACCATCAAAGAGATTTTTACACCAACCTTTAGTTTTTACTTTCGGAATTTTTTATTTTAAATTGCATGACGTGCTCGTGTTTCTGGTGGTACCTATTTTGCTGCAGCACCTGAGTTCTCCCTGATTTAGACCTACTGGGCTACATGTACCAACGTCCCCCTCCACCCTGGTTAGTGCACCGTGTAAGACATGGGGGGGGCCCCTGGATTATTACACCCCCCCAGCCCCAGCATAGTCCCGGCCGCCGACAGGGAGCATAAGGTTAATGTTCCCGTCCGGGCTCAGCTCACTTCCTCCTTTGTCCCGAGTGTACACACACATGTTCATTTATCGCTGGGTGGATGGTGTGCGTTGGTGTTTAGTCCTCTGGGTCTCCCTGCTGTTTATCTCACTTATGTATAAGTTCAGGGGTTTCTAAGCTACTAGTTGTGTTGTAAATACTACCTTGTCACTCAGTACCTCTGTACAATCTGTAAATAAGTAAAGGTTACATTTTTCTACTTGTCTGGGTCTGGTTCTTGTTAATTATTTTACCTTTCTACCTACCTACCTACTTCCCTAGCCTAGCTAAACTACCCACCCACCTACCTACCTACCTACCTACTTCCCTAGCCTAGCTATCCTACCCACTTACTTACCTAGCCTAGCTAATCTACCTACCTACTTTCCTAGCCGAGCTAACCTACCTACCTATCTACCTACCTACTTTCGTAGCCTAGTTATCCTATTCACCTATCTTCCTACTTCCCTAGCCTAGCTAACCTAACTACCTATCTTCCTACTTCCCTAGCCTAGCTAACCTATCTACCTACTTTCCTAGCCTAGCTAACCTACCCACCTACCTACCTACTTCCCTAGCCTAGCTAACCTACCCTAGTTACTCAACCTATCTACTTTCCTTCCAAACCAAATTACCCTAACCCTATGTAACATATCTTACCTACCCCACCTACCTTCCTAACCTAGCAAAATCCAACATAGTTTACATACCTACTGTATGTATCTACCTTAACTGACCTCCTTAACTAACCACCTACAGCACTTAACCTACCTACTTACCTATCGATACAATGGAGTTACGAGTGCTAGTCCTTTCTGTCCGTCCGTCCTGAATCTACAGTTTGCCGTCAACTGTGAGAATAAGAGCTTTTTGGGATTCTGCTGCAAAAGGACTCTCCTGCTCTCTGTAGGCTCCATAATGCAGCCTTAGTGTGTGTGTGAGTGTGTGTGTGTGTGTGTGTGTGTCTCTGTGATTGTGTGTGTGTTTAGATCAGTGTTCTGGTAAAAAGCTTTATTTTTATATTTCTGTCTCCCTCAGGAGACGGACGCTCTAATCTGGGCTGAAGTGGGACAGGAGAGGCGAGCAGAGAGCAGCACATAGACGAACATACACTCAGACACACACACACACACACACACACGCTTATGCATGCTGCAAATCCTCAAACACCACAGCTGGAGGATCTGACACAAGCCTTAGACCAGCTGTAGCCAGAGAACCAGGAGGAAAGAGGAGAACAAAGACATGAGAGCGGTCCCTGTGCAGCCGTCCACACTTTCTTTCAGAGGAATCGCATGGACAGTATCACAAAACACACCGCGGAGCATACACAGCCTTGCAAATCTGGTTGTGAGGAGTGTGCGATCATGTGCGTATGTATATGTGTGATCATCTGTGTGTCGCTTCCTCTGAGACGGGGTGTTGAGTCCTCTGCGGCCTAATTCCTCCTGACGTGATCCATATGCTGCGATCTAATGGACGGGGTAACAACACACACTCAGACACATGCCTATGCCTCTTATTTAATTAATAGAATTGAGCTGCCCCACATGTCAGCCTGTAATGTAATTACTGTATCACAGAGGAGTAGAAGATGTGCTCCATGTACCCCTGATGTAACATACAAGACGTAACACACTCGTAAGTACAAACATACATGTGTGCATTCCTGCTGCTACACAGACAAAGACCCAGGGCGACACACAAACACACACGTGGGGTTTTACCACATACATAGCCGGCACTGTGGGGATGTGAGATGAAGCAGATAAATGAAGATAATTAATTTCTTGGATTAAGAATGTCTCCATCTGAGCAACCCTGAGGCAGGAGGGGAGTCGGGAGGAAAACAAGAGAGGAGCGAAGACGAGCGCACGATGGAGGACGATGAGGAAGATGGTGTGGACGTTTACAGGCCGGCTGTTGGCTGCTGGCTCTTCCCAAGACTCCAAACATCCTCATTATCCAGCAGTCAGCCTACACACTTAACACGTGTGTGTTGGCATGTACACTTGTGTTCTTAAACTGTTGTGATTATGTGTATGTGTGTGTGTGTGTGAGAGAGAGAGAGGAGAAGAAGAAGAAGAGGAGGAGAGAGAGAGAGAGAGCAGCGCGTCAGCCTACACACTAAACAAACCCATGAAAATTCATAAGGACCTGGCGACGCCTACTCACAAATACTAAAAATACTGGAATGAGTTGAGCCTAGTCAGAGGAGAGGAGAGGGGAGGAAGAAGAGTGAGAGAGAGAGAGAGAGAGAGAGAGAGAGAGAGAGAGAGAGAGATAGAGATGAGATGATATGAGATGAATAGAAAGAAATGAGAGAGCAGCAGCAGTAGAGGAGGAGGGAGAGAGAGAAAGAGAGAGAGAGAGAGAGAGAGGTGTAACATGAACCAGAGAGCAGAGCAGTAAAGGATGAAATAATAGTTACTGCGTCCAACTTGGAACATCTATTCTCAGCCTCCGGTGGTCAGCTCTCACTGTGTGTGTTTGTGTGTGTGTTTGTGTGTGTGTGTGTGTGTGTGTGTGTGTGTGTGTGTGTGTGTGTGTGTGTTTTTGCACTTGATATTACTTTTGTTGCGGGGACCTAAAGCTATTTTCCCAGTCACAACATGGGGATTTGTCTTCTTTATGGGGGCAAAAAAACAACTGTCCTCTGAGACATGACTTTGTGCGTGTGTGCTTGTGTGTGGTCCAAGTGTGATGTGTGGACCTAAAGCTGTTGACATAGTCACATAATGGGGACAAATAGCACCTCTCCTGGAATTTTGATGTAAACCATTGTCCTCTGTGAGATGACTCTGTATGTGTGTGTGTCCATGTTCATACTGATTTGATGGCTACTGACAGAATTTACTGTCAAAGTCATCCATCCAGCAGGGGGTGGGGTTGGGGGTTGGGAGGGACGGGCAGTTTTGATTTTGCCTTCAGAGCTGATATATAGTCAAAGGAGACGTTTTGTTCTGGGCGTCTGAATCGGGACGAAGCAGCGGCTCCTTTCACAGCTCTGATGGTCGACTCTCTGCCGGCTCTCCCTGACGCTGACAGATGATGCCTGATTGACAGCACAGCCTCGTGTACTTGTGGATAAGTTCAAGGTTTTCTGAGCAGCTGGTCGTGTATATGTGTCCAGCTATCGATCAAATACTGCTCCTCCAGGCAAAAGGCACCTTAGTACGAGACGATCGATACATTCAAACGTGCCTGTTTAGGATAAAGCGACAGCCACCAGCTGTTTAGCTGAGGTTTGCACAAAAACAGGAGGAAACAAAAGAAACACAATCTGTGATCCAGCTCATGTACAGCTCCTTGATTTATACATTGAAACTGCAATCTTTCAGAAGAAGTACTCAGACTCTTTAATGAAATACAGAGTAGCACAGGGAAGAAATAAACTGTAATAAGTAATACATTTAAAGTTTTAAAGTAGCAAAATGTACTTAAAGTAGTAAAAGTAAAGACATTATGCATAAAACCACATTTTAGAATACATTACATTGTGTGCCTTTGAGATTTACTGATGCCATCAAGTTTTGTTACTTCTGCAGGGTAATAATGTTTAATCTTATAATAGATCAAATAATAATAAAATAATACTTGTATTTATTGATATTATACTTTGCTCAATCAGCAAGCCTTGTTAAATAACAGAGAATGTAAAATACAAGTAAATAAATAAATCCTAATACATCCTCATTTATTTATTTAGTGTGTTTATTTAAATATATTTTGTTTTATAAATCTGAATCATCATATTGTCTAAAGCTGTCAAATAAATGTCGGGAAAAAGTTCTTGTCTCTGTCCTGTTGAGAAGAAATACTAGTAAAAGTACGTTAGTATTTTACTAAAGTACATGAGTAAATGTATTTTGTTACTTTTCACCACTGTGGTTTTTCACAGGGTTTAGAAATAACATATTTACTGATGATTAACACAACTTGACAGATCATCACCTCATGATGTGCTCATGGTAAATGTGTTTGCAAACTGTTTGTTCATCCAGTTGTGTAACGTTAATACTGGTTCTGAACGGTGTCATGAATCCATGTCCAGTTTTCTCTCTGCTCGGAGCCCTGCAGTGATTCTCCACTAACTCCTGAGGGAAGTGTCCATCTCTTTATCTGGTAAATGCTCCACTGAGATCAGCCGCCTCACACTGTGCTGTTTGCTGCTGAGTGGGCAGCACAGTGAATTTATGCTGTTAACGAGAACTGTGAAACCAAACAGAACAAGTTGTGGATCACGAAAAACCAAAGCAAAGAGCTGCAGGAGTCCAGATTGAGAGAAGAATGATTCTCTGTTCATCACGAGACGTCTGTCACACTTGTATGTATTTGTGATCTGAAAACAAGGAAGTGAAGTAGATGACACAAACCTCCACCACACCTCTAATCCTTCATCTGTTCATCTTTCTACCTCGTCACTCTCTCTGATCTCATCACTTCATCCTCCTTCTCTCGTCCCTTCATCCTCCTTCCATCATCACTACCCACATCTGTTCATCCTCCTTCCTTCATCCCTTCATCCTCCTTCCATCATCACTACCCACATCTGTTCATCATCCTTCCTTCATCCCTTCATCCTCCTTCCATCATCACTTCACTCACCCTTTCATCATCACTTACCATATCCTCATTCCTTCATCCATTAATCCTCTTTCCCTCATTCCTACCCTCATCCATTCATCCTCCTTCCCTCATCCCTACCCTCATCCATTCATCCTCCTTCCTTCATCCCTTCATCCTCCTTCCATCATCACTTCACTCACCCTTTCATCATCACTTACCATATCCTCATTCCTTCATCCATTAATCCTCTTTCCCTCATTCCTACCCTCATCCATTCATCCTCCTTCCCTCATCCCTATCCTCATCCATTCATCCTCCTTCTCTCATCCCTACCCTCATCCCTTCATTCTCCTTCCCTCATCCCTACCCTCATCCCTTCAGCCTCCTTCCCTCATCCCTACCCTCATCCATTTATCCTACTTCCCTAATCCCTTCATCCTCCTTCCCTTATAACTTCATCCTTCTTCCCTCATCACTACCCACATCCATCCTCCCTTCCCTCATCCCCTCATCTATTCGTCCTTTTTCTCTCACCCCCTCCTTCCATTCCCTCGTCTTATGCCTGAGAAAGAACCCTGAGTCTCCCTCGGCCTGTTCAAACCTTTAAAACACATAAAAACACGTTGTTTACTTATATCAAATTAAATGATGAGGTTTTAAACTGGAGAGTAGGTTTCTAGTTGCTTTATGGGAATTGTAGAGTTAAACAACTTTTGCATGGCTGCACCAAACTGATCTTAGATGAGCTTATCTCAGTCTCCATTGCTTTGGATTGGAACCACACTTTATTTAATCAGTGTTCTGAAAGTCCTTCAACTTTTGGGAAGCGCCGTATTAAATCAGTGGAGCACCAGTGTAATATCTATGCTAAATGGGCCCTTTCACAGCTCTGATGGTCGACGCTCCGCCGCCTTTAGTGAACGGTGACAGGTGATGTTTGATTGACACCACAGTCTCTGTCAGTCAGCTCACTTTGAGCAACAAATGCAACACAGCTTCCCGGGTAGAAAGCTATAAACCTCAAATATGCACACAGAGGAGAGATGTCATGCATGACTGATGACAACGAGTCCCTTCCTCCTCTCTCTTAGTCTCTCTCTCTCTCTCTCTCTCTCTCTCTCTCTCTCTCTCTCGCGCTCTCGCTCTCTCACACACTCTCTCTCACACACACACACTCACACAAATAGTTCTGCCAGGCGGTTTTTAATAGCTGTATGCTAATCAGGATACTTCCAGGTGCAGAAATAGGCGCAGAGCATTTAGAGTAAATTTAGCTTTAATAACCTGGCTAATCACACTGTTAATGTTACATCCACTGTGACTCACACGTACACAGTCTGTAGCGTTGTTGTTGTTATTCTAATAGGAGAGTTTCCGACTGACTGCCGCTCGCTGAGGGACCCTGGGAGGCAGGAACAAGGAGTTGGACAAACTCGTGCCTGCGTGTGCATCTGCAGATACCTTCTCCGTGAGGCGCTGCTGTATGTGAGAGCTGCAGCGCCACCGACTTCACACCGTTTTGTTGTGTTTGTTTTATTGTGTCTCGTCTATAAATGATGAAGTTCTAGGCGGGGGAGAGAGCGAGAAAGAGAGCGAGAGAGAAAGAGCGAGGCACTCGGCGCTCCCTGGGGGGAGAGTGCTGAGAGCCCGCTGGGCATCGTCCCTTCAGCGTCACCCATCTCCCCCAACCAGGAGGCCTGCATGACACACACATGAGGACAGATTGTGATTATTTGTGACTGAAACCAACTATTATAAGTGAAACCGGGTTCTAATATTCACAGGCTTCAGTGTATTGTGTGTTTTTATTGATAATATTGAGTCTGTCATCGTAAAACAAAGTGACATATTAGTCATTACTCATCGTAAACGGTGTCATTAATTTTAAATGATGTTACTTTATTCATTACTTCCTTCAAACAGCCATTTGTCAACTCTGCCTGTAAAGAACCAGCGTTTTCATCTCTTCAAAGACTCCTAGTGACTAAATTGCCTTGTGAGTAATCGGCGTGACCGTCAAAATAAAAGATTGTTTGTTGCTCTTGTCGTCTGTTTGCAGGGTAAAGAAGAGAGTTGTGGGAATAATTTGCAGCAGAGAGAAGGTAAATCATCCTGTGAGAGAGAGAGAGAGAGAGAGAGAGAGAGAGAGAGAGGATGAGGGCAAAACGTTTCCTTCAGTTCACTCGATAATTTTACTTTTTAATATTGTGGATGATTTATTTTTCTTTGCATGGGTAAGTAATTCTAATTCTTAGCAGTTAGTGTGGAAGAAAAGGTTCCACATTTTGGAAGCTAAGTCTCAGTTCTTCTCTTGCTGACCTGGAGAGATTCGACTTTCATGATTCTCACAGCAGGGAATAAAATCTACAAGGATTGAAGGATATTTATTTAATATATCATACTTGAGGATAAGGACTTTTGTTTTGTTGGGCTTTGGAGTAGAAAACTAGTATAATTTAAAAAGTAATGATTCAAAATCTAAATGAATACATGGAAATAATGACAATGTATAAGTTCAAGGTTGTTTGTTTCTGTGTTTTGTGGTACATTTCAGAAAAAGTATAATGTACTATCTAACATTTGTAAACCAAACCAATGAACACACAATATCGTGTTTGTTTCACTACACAACCAAAAATGAAGAGATAAGGTTTATATAAATAGTGCTCTAACTATGCCTGGGAAACAACACTATCTAGCAGATGCTTCCCCTTGTTTATTAGTCTTTATTCTGTGGTTTCCAGTTTCACCATCTAAAAGGAGCGAGACTCCTTTAATGCTGATGGACTTGAAATCGAGTTAACAATTTAATAAAGTGCAGCTGAGTAAACATCCACAAGAGCCACAAATGATCTAGTTGCCAAAGCCCTCTGTGTAGTCGAGGTGAACCCTGCCTCTTTAAACGCCACTGTATTATTATTTTAAAGCTTTACGTGGATAGAAAAACCACGATTCTCCTCCAGAGGAAATCCTTCTAGAAACTTGTATTGAATCGAGTCTTGTTTTTAAATGAAACCTACGCCTGGGCCTCATTTATGTTCCCCACTGGCTGCATGTGCTGGATATGGATTTACACTTTAATCCCTCCAACTGTGGCAACGAGAACAATATCTTATCCCTTTATCCTCAAAGTCTTCTCCCACTGATTCCTTGTCTTTGTTGCAGCAAATACAGGCAAATGAAATCCACATGTTTTTTTGTCTTTAACGTAATTAGATTTGTTTACATTTTAAAGACTTTTGCAGAAGGAAAAGCTGCGTCTCTGTCCGTGGTGCTGGAGCCGAGCAGCAGAGCAGGAGCTGTCCAAGGTACCTGAAGAGTTTCATGCTGAAGCACTAAGCTGGTGATAGATCTTTCTTATTTATTACCGAGACATTATTTGTGGTTGTCTGCTGGTAAATACAAGCTGTGGGAGCTGCTTTCCTCGCTGAGAATTAGATTATAATGTCCTTTTTTGAGATTTTCTGTTTCGCGAGGCTGATTCTGTATGTTTCCTGTTAGTCTCCTGTCTGTCGCTCAGACCCACAGACACAAATTTCTTGTGAATATGTGTGTAAAACTACTGACATGAGCAGATTTACCTCTGGGAGCTTTCAGTAATATTTTTAACTTCATGTCCTTGGTTTCAAACAGTTGCAGACAAAAACATGTTTTTCATTTTTCAGGCAGAGCTGCTGATGTTACTCTAAACTCTAATTGAAACCAAGACCACCTTCCACCCAGTTGGTAAAACACTACACAGTGCATGCAACCAATGTAATGAATTAATGATTAGGCCCAAGTTGTGCTTCTTGCATATGAACATATTTTAGGTTGGCTTTTATTTTAGGTTACAGAGTTAGCCGTGAATCTATCAAGGGCCCGAGGAAGTGTAGTTTTGAATTTAGTGAGATGTGGACATGGCGTATGTTTAATATTAATAAACTTTGAATAAACAGGAGACTAGCGCTCTGTAGCGGTGGCGGTTGGGATGAGTGAACGGCTCCTTGTGCAGTCGCTAAATTACTGCAGGTCTTTTTAAGAGTTACAGAAAGAAAGCTGCATAAAAAAATTGATGGTTACCTCTGAAACCCAAATGTAGGCTAATAATTAAGAAGTACAAAATGGGACTAATTGATTAATCTCCCCCTGGCCTTTGGTTTGTTGTGTGTTCATTATCTAGACATGCTTAAGTGTGTAGTTTACAGGTTAGAGCAGACAAACACATGCTTTAATTCATCTCCTTCACTTTTCTTTTTCCATTTTTGGTTTCGGAAAAATCCCCTTCCATCTCTTTAAAGGTCAAGTATCGTTCTACAATCTCAAACTTGGTTGTCCTTTCATACTTAGTCGTAGTTGCTTAGCCATGATTGGACAATAGCTGTTCAGGGGGAGGGGTGCAGCTTCTTGAAACAGCAGCTTTCCCCTGTGACTGCTGATGAAGAGGGACACAGACTCAAGGTCACAGAGTAAGTGGTTTCCACGTAAATAACGTCTTTTGCTTTATCAAACAATCCACCTTATAATTTAGCCTCACTTTCATCTATTCACAGACCTCTGGCAGAGCTGTATGAAGGTGATAGCCCATCAGGAGAAACCTGTGGACGTGAGGAGGCAGGGATTTGACCTTCCAACCCACTAATGGACGACCTGCACTACATTCCCATATTCAGTGGACGTTTTTCACAGCAGACGTTTTGGTTTGTCGTTACAGGGAAAGTAGAGATGTGAGCGATAATGTAGAAACAGCTGAGCTCCTGCTATTGGCCGTGCTCCTTCCCTGTCATTACATGCTGGTATATTTGAGCTGAACCACTGTTTCCTGCTATCATAGTCATAATGTCTGCTGTGAAAAATGTCTACTCAGGTTTGAAGTGCAGGTCAGCACCTCAGCCGAAGACCTGTGGACGTTTGAATAATTCATTTACCTTCCCCAGCAGTGAAGAGTGGGTAAGACCCAAGCTCCTGCTGGGAACCTTTAATCAGGGGTTGGCTTAGAGCAGAAGGGGGGCCGGTGACATGTGAGCTCTACGACCGCCCAGAGGAGCTGATTAAGTTTGCCATTTGGTCTGACACCTGGCTCAGAGGGACACCTGAGGCTGGGAGAATAATGAGGATCCCGGGCCCGTCATGCAAATCAGGGGCCTCTTAGCGGACAGGAGAGGCCGTGAAATGACCGACTGCTCCTCCACTTCATCACACCTGATTGCTGCGCTTAAAGTCTCTTCATTTAACCTGAGCTATCAGTGGCTTGGAGTCTCTCCTGGCGGCTGCAGCCAAAGAGGAGTGCGTTAACAAAGTGTTTGTCATCATCATGAAGAGACTATTGGAAAACATTGGCTCTCTAAATTGGATTAATTTCCACTGGGGGAATTATACTGATTAACTTAAGTACACTTCCACTGGTTCCTCTGTGGGCCGTGCTTCTAATGGCAAAAGAGACGAGATGCAACAGGACACGCTTCAGCAGAAGTCAGACAGCAATATCTGGGATAATATACAAACAAACAACCAATAACAACAACCAACCAATTCCATCCCAACAACTACACAACCATATTTTCACTTATTATTTCAAATCCATCAACATCATCAATTAACGTTCACTCCATTCTTCATCAACAAAGGGGTCAAACAAATAATGCTCTTGCTCTTCATTCGGTTTTAACACAAACTAATCTCCAGCTTCTCTTATGACAAAGATGAGGGATCTTGATTTTCTTCTTTTGTTTTTCCTCCACTGGAATTAAACGTCCCCTCTGGTTTCAGACTGATTCTGAAACCTGGAAGCAGGAGGTGTTGGCAGCCTCCAGGACCAGGTGGACACCATCTTACATTTTCAACACTATGCTGTCATATCCCTCAACTCCGGCTCCAGAAATGTGACAGCGGATGTGGGCTTCCATTAGATTCACACAGTGGAAAATCTGTTTAGCTGGAACTTATCCTACTTCAGGACTGTATTTATGATACCTGTCAGAGGGTGAATCATCTCAGGGGTCAGGGCTACACACTGGCCTGCAACACACTCACAAGTGGACCTGCAACTGTTTGTGCATTTAGCGTGAAGCAGCTGCTGGTAATGGAGACAGTTGTCTTGACAGGTGACACATGAAGGGAGTCGACAATCCCTTTAACGGCAGCGCAGCGCTATAAGCTCCTCCAGATCTTCTCTGGGCTCGGGTGGTCACGGTCCTGTCTTCATCTGGATCATATCAATAATTCAACACTTCATAAATGGTGCAAAACACAAGTATACAGTTGAGGCTGATCCACCATTAGTTAAGTTAAATGGGGATTTGTGTTGGACAAATTGGAATTTTACCAAGTGGTGGAGAAAATGAAGTGACACCAAAATCTTAAAGATTCATCCTCTGGGAAGCATGAAGTTAAATTACCTACGAATCCATTCAAAGCTGTTGAGATATTTTTATTCAGGTGAACCAACAGATTAACATTGTCATTGTCATCAATAGCCATGATGCTATCAAGGCTAATGGAAAAACCTTTATTTTAATATTTTAAAATCAAAAGGTTATGTTGTTTAATTGTCTTTTGCTGTAAATCACCTGTGAACTGCATTTGTGCATGAAGGTGCTAAATACTGTTAATAAAGTTTATCCTTATCCAGCGATTATCACTATAATAAGTAATTCTCAAATGCTTACACTTGCTGAGCATAAATTAAGACATATGATGACTCATCGTTTTCTGAGATGTTTTGACTGCACGACTGCTTTGTGACTCAGCACAGACAAAAAAGCGTTGACGGCAAAGAACCTTACCGGAGCAACTGACAGCGACGGAGTCCAGTGACCTCACCAGCTTGGGGTGAATGTGTCCTCACAGTGTCCGCTGCAAGTCCATCAAGAAATAACTGATGGGGCAAACCCAACGCTAAGGGAAAGGTTTGATTGACTGGCCGACAAATCTGCTGTAAGAGGTAAGTACTCGGAACGTTGTAGTTTGCTAATGAGGTGTGTTTAAGGCCAAGTCAAGGTCTTTTACTGTCGACTCTGTTTAATTCCCCCTTATCACTGGATTCAGGATTCTCTGTGGATTCATTAGGGAGCTTTGTCACCTCCCTGCTCCTGCACTTGTCAGTCCCCCAGTATGTGCACCCCCCACAAGCAGAACTGTCACTCAGGCTGAAATCAGGGCAGTAATTTGCTGCTTAACGAACAATAGTCTCTGACGGAGAAACAGCCGCCAGCCGGTACGGAACCTAACAGAACCGTAAAGATGATCCACCCCTGAATAGAACAATTATCCGACACATTTGTTTTTCCTCTGGTTTACAGTCGGCACATTTCCGCTGTCTCTTTAAATCTGTGTTGTCACTCACTCTCATGCAATTTCTGCTTCTTATCCTCTCCCACGCTCTTTTCAGCCTAACAATACCCACAACGCACTGCCCCACAAAGGCTCCCTGCCCGTGGCGCTGGGCAGAGCCAGCTGAACTCTGGAGGCCTCATCTGTGTGTGTGTGTGTGTGTGTGTTTGTGTGTGTGTGTGTGTGTGTGTGTGTGCGTCTCAGAGTGAGTGAGAGGATGCAACGCCATCTTCTGCTGGTATATTGCTCTTATCAACCCTGTTCATCTGCACACACACACACACACATGCCCACACACTCTCAGACCTACGACACACACACATGCAGACAGCCATGCATGAAAGATAGTTTGCATTAAATACTTGATGAGGTGTGTGAGGCTGTCAGGCGTCGTTCTGCCGCTCAGTGAGAATAGTTGTCGCATCCAATGAACAATTTTGTCCCGTGTACGGCCTCCTGAGCCCCGATGTGGAGATTCAGCCCCGAGAAACAAAGTCCCAAACAACCTGCTCATGTTCAATACAGTAGCGTACGTACACACACTTAACAATCCACCACCGTGTGCGACAAACAACGCTCAGAAGATTACAGAGTGTTCTGTTTGGAGCGAACACACGGCTCACAGCACAACCTCGCAACACTCAGATTATCCATCTTGTTTTTCCCAAAGTAGATGAGGTTTGAAAAAGAATGATCTCATTCTCTCTCCCTCTCTCTCTCTCTGACAGTATCTGTTAAGATCTTCTGGTCTGAAGCTGCTTTCAGACGGAGACAGAACTCCGTACAGTCTCCTGGAACGATCTGGAAGGGCGGGATGAGGGAGAGCGCAGAACGTCCGAGTCAGGTGCTCCAGTCATTTTCCTGAGGATTTCTCACTAGGCAAAACTCCTGAGAATGTCCAAATTCACCATGAGCTAATGCTCTTTACCATGTGACCAAAGCAAAACTGGAAAATAGAAGTGGGAAAAAGAGAAGACACACACGTTGAAGACGCCAACAGATTCTCCTGCTGCGTCATATGCGAAAGGCAAAGTTCACGTCTGAAATCGGCTTGAGTAACTCTTCGCCCGGGCTCGTATTTATTTTCTCCTGTTTGATTTTGAAATGACCTTGTTGTGTTACTTCCTGGCTGTTTGTATGATTGCCGGTCACGCCCTCTTTAGTGTCACTGTGTCCTCACCACAGTATTAAAGTCTCTGTTTCCCCTTCAGTCAGTTTGTCTGTGTCGGTTCCCTCGTGTTTCCCCAGTGGATTTGTTACCTGTGCTTGGATTATCTGTTGTGTTGCTGATTGTGTTCTCTGGGTTTTTGCTTTTGTGTCGTTACCCTGTCGCCCGTGTTCCTGGAATCATTCCTGGCCATTTTGTTCCATCTAACTGTCCCGAAGCCTGTGTCAAAAATGACTTCACTCATCCAGCCTGCCTCTGTGTTAACCTGCATTTGGATCCTTCCCTGTGTTCCTGGCTTTGTCCTTTACAGTATCACACTTCACTGAGGTACAGATTCTAAATCTTGATCTTGTGTACACATATGTCTAGATAGATAGATAGATAGATAGATAGATAGATAGATAGATAGATAGATAGATAGATAGGTAGGTAGGTAGGTAGGTAGGTAGATAGATAGATAGATAGATAGATAGATAGATAGATAGATAGGTAGGTAGGTAGGTAGGTAGGTAGGTAGGTAGGTAGGTAGGTAGGTAGGTAGATAGATAGATAGATAGATAGATAGATAGATAGATAGATAGATAGATAGATAGATAGATAGATAGATAGATAGATAGATAGATAGATAGATAGATAGATAGATGATTGGGTAGGTGCACAGCATGTGTTTAAGGCCTTCAAATAAGAGAAGAAACTATACCGCACATGTCTGATGAAGGTTGTAGTCTTTATACAATCATTCAAAACCCAAAACAACTGTTCACGATTCATGTTTGCTCAGAAATGAATTCAAACAATACATTTTCTGACTCTGTTGCAAAAAATATATTTGTACCTGATCCGAATGGCCTCACTCAAAGGAGGCGAGATGCAATATGATTTAAAGCAACAGCATGTAACTCTAACTGAGCAACAGAGCCCTCTGCAGTCATACATGGGGATTAATTCTGTCAAGCTCCATTTTAAAAAAATCCACCAAACTCTGTTTAGAATTCTACATATTTTAAAAGATGTTTTTTTTAATGACTTCTGAGTCTTTTTAACTGATCCACAGTTCAACTTTAGTCTTCAACTTGCTGGACCTGATTCTGACTGTAGCTGCGACTGAAAGATCCACACTTCTCCCAGGAGATCAAACCCACTCACCAAAGTTTCTAAGAACAGACGTTCAGGGTGAAGAGTGGGAAAGAGAAGGGAAACTTTCTCCATATTCCAAGTTAGAGAAGCATCCAACTCATTTTGCAGCTGCTATACTGAGGCAAAATGTTGCTTTAAAGATGAAGATGATGGTGCAGAATTTTCGACAGCCTCTCCTGGAACACATTTATTCTTGAAGACAACGGCTGTGCAACGAATGAAAAAGAGCTAAAGGGAGAAATGTGGTGCCTGCCTCCTTCTTCACCTCTGCACAGCAGGAAGTGGTTGTGAACATCGGATTGTCAGTTTTCAGAAAGTTACACACAATCACCCGCAAACCGTGGCTGGAAAGCTGTGGGGTTGAGTGAAAAGTCAGTTTTATTTATACACCACCATGTTATCTCAGGGCGACTTTTCACACGGAGCAGATTTAGACCAGACTCTTTACAATATTATTTACAGAGACACAAGATTTCCCCCATGAGCGAGCACTTAAAGACACTGGCAAAGGAAAACTCCCTTTCAACAGGAAGTAACCTTGAGCAGAACGTGGCTCTGGGTGGGCACCATCTGTCTCGGCTGGTTGGGTGCAGAGAGAGAAAGAGCGAGGGGGAAAGAGCGAGAGCAGGAAGAAAGAGAACGCAACACAATGCAAGTTCCACATAGAGTTATATAGTGATAACAATGAAAAAAAAGTGGAAGAAGACGACTAATGATAATGATTGGAGCAGTGGGTGGTGAGAAGGATCATGGAGGTTTCTTGCAATCACAGGTTCAGTTGCAGAGGAGAAAGCAACAGGAGGAGAGAGACGAGAAAACACAGAACTATGGGAGAGGGAAGATGCTGAGTTAGTAACAAGCATCAGTGAGATGAACATATACAGACGGGAGAGGAGAGGACCTCGGTGCATCGTGGGAAGCTGCTTGAGTCCTATAGCAGCTAAACTGAGGAAAAGTTCAAGGAAAAACTTAGCTAGCTCATACAATAGCTGCATTTGAAGACTGAAGCAGATTTCAGACACCGTTCCTCTGTATCTTCTCTGCCTGTGTGAAATGTCCGAGTGAGAGGCTCAGCAGTTCCCGCAGACTTTATCCACCTGGCCCCCCTGAAATAAAGTCTTGTCCTGAAACAAGGTCATTTACACCATGTTTTTAGCCTTAAATCCAACTGGAAGTGGTTACCCCATTGGACATAGAAGGTGAAAGCACCTTGTAGGAACCTTTAGGCTTAAAACAAGGTGTAAACGAAGCCCTTGTGTTTTTTCTGTTGTTTTAAAGGACTCTACAAGTTGTTTTGGGACTGAAACACTGAACTATCCCTTTCAGATATGTGTGTGGGGATGTGTGTGATTGTGTGGCTGTGTGTTTTTACTGAGACGTGTATGACCACATGCATTTTCCCTTTGTGGGATAACAAAGTTGACCTTGACCTTCACAAACACACACACACACACACACACATACAAACACACACTTACACACACTGGAGGACTGGCTGGACCTTCAGGCCAGATTAGTCTGAGTGACTCAGACTATCTCAACTCTCCCGCTGTGTAACTTAACACTACCTCTGTACCCTCTCTGCTCACACCCTTAAATGCACAAACACAAGGTCATGTTTACGTTCATGAAGGTCACTGAGTTAAATATCACACTGTGGAGAATTCTGGAGGAAAAAGATAAAGAAAGTGAGAAAAAGAGAAAAGAGGACGGGAATATTAAAGTGAGGAGTGAAAACAAGAGAGAGGGGCACAGAGAGATGTAAGATGGCAGGGTGAGAAAAAAGCAGGGGATCCTTGTCTTTCCTAAATCCTCCTGCTGAGATGCTGCTCCGCTGATCAAATGGCGAGAGAAAGGAGGTGAGGGGGTGCATGTGGGAGGAGGAGAGAGATCAAGAGAGAAAGGGAAAGAGAAGCCACTTGACAGAGAGAATGAAAAGAAGGTAGGGAATAGGAGGAGCAGTGAGCAGCCGTCACATTAGAACCATAAGAGGAGTGATCACACGGAGCAAGATTTGACTTGTACAAGATATATCAGGACCCTCTCGGCTCTGTGAGCTGTCCACTTCTCCTTCTCCCTCTCCGTCAGGTTCTGTTTCATCACAGACGAGTCAGTCACACACACACCTGTAACACTGGCATCAGCCCACCGGCACTCGCCTGATGTCAGTGACATTGACGACCGCCATCTTAGGGATCTATGGCACGGAGGCAGAGAGGGAGACACTGTTTCGGGGTGTCCTGATGTGTGTGTGTGTGTGTGTGTGTGTGTGTGTGTCTGTGTTTGTGTGAGAGAGAGACATTGGGTCTGTCCTGGACTTTTGATTATCCTTGGGGTCCTTCTATGTTTGGAGTAGAGTTTTGAATTCTTTAATTGACCGTGAAGTTAGATTGTGGATCCCTGAGCCCTTCAGGAACTTTCCCCCAGCGTGACACAATCTCAGTGCAGCTTAAATTCACTGCATCCGGCTCGGATGGTTCGTTCACAACAGATGAAGAGCTCGGACGAGTTTGGATGGAAAAATTAGGTCCGTGTCTATTCGAAGTTTCATTTTGGTTTCACTTTGGACTTGATTTTTCCTTGTGTTTGAACTTCAGGTGTTTAGATTTTGTAGTTCCTGTTTTACTGTGAAGTTTCCTCTCTTGCTTTACTTCCTGTCTTTGTCTTATTTACCACTTCTGTGCTCGTATGCCCTAATGTATTTTATCCCCAGGTGTCTTTTTTGGGTCATACGTCCGTAAATCTTCCATTCGGTTCACTTTAGCTGGCCTGAATTCTTGAATCCAATTTTGTAGACTGAAACTTTTTGAAACCTCCTTTTATATATTAGAAGTATTTCCTGCCTTTATTTTACTCCATCAATACCTCATTAAAAGAAATGGGATGAATGGCCCTTGAAATTCAGACGACACAAACATGGACTGAGATACTTGTTGAGGAACATTTCAAACAAACTCCCTGCTCCATCAACATGCATGGGCAATAGGCTGAAATCGAAGGTATAGGAAATTGGTATTGTTAATATTAATGTGTGCCCTCCAGTCTGTTGCTCGATTGTTTTATTGTGTCTGTGAGATGTTTTCCATCTTTAGTTCCATCGTTTCTTTTTAAAGTCTCATTTCTTTCTTCAGCTAATGTTTCTGCATTACTATCCATCGCTTTCTCTTTGTAAATCAAGAGTAATTCCTCCCAAACAAAGCAAATACTGAGTCGGGGAAATGACAGAGACTGTGCTATCTTGCTACACAGACGATTGTTTCTGTCGACCTCAAGATCAAGTGCTCCCTGAGCGCCTCACAAACACTCCACTGGACGCCACCTGGCACTTCAGCTGTGAGATCCCCTGCAGTGAAATACCATCAGAGAATATTAGGGAGATTCAAAAAACCAAAGAGCAATGAGAAGGACAAGAAAGATGCTTGTGGGAATCTTATCTGCCCGACCCCTGGGAAGTATCCTCTTCGTGAAACAGTTTCAACTCTTCCTCTGTGGTTCAAAGGTGTTATTGGTAGTAGTTATGACTCTTATCCAGCACTGCCGAGCAGAGTTGATGACCTGGTGGGTCAAATAACAGGAATCAAGTGTAAGTGAGACAGAAGACCTGTTTTTTAAGATGACGAAACTGGACACATATTGGTGTTTTAGTTGGTAAAGGGAAGAAGAGCAGAATAGAGGAACATCCTAGCAAGGCCGGGAAATCACCAAAGTGAAACGTCTAGATTTGGATGTTTGGCTGTGTTTAAATTCAATTAACTTCTTTCCTTTGAAGTAATACGCTTCGATATTTTTGTCACATTTGGTTGGAAAGAGGGCTCGTTCATTATGGGACCACGTCTGATAAATACAACTGTGGGATGTCGGTTTAGGGTTAAAAACTCATGTCTCGTGATGAAAGGTCACATTCTTTTTTGTGCGCTAACCCCAAATATTAAAAACCCTGTACCTTGTAGATCCTTGAATTTACTTGTAGAATATCTCAGAGCTCATTCAACTGATAAATGTGTTGTATGTATCAAGACTTTTGATTTAATTTAGCTCTGTGACCAATTATAATAGATATTTGAAAACAATTGAGCTCAATGAGTTACATGATAGGAGCTGGATCTCCGATCTCTCTCTTTGAACACTGTTGTCTGTGTTGTAGAATAAATGTTAAGTTGTGTTTCGGGCAAATAGTGAAAATAGCTGTGGAGAACTATGAACTTAAAGGGAGAGTTCACCTAGAAATAAAAATCCACTCATTATCTACTCACCACTGCCCCGATGGAGTGTTTGAGTTTCGGGGCCAAACAGCGCTGCAGCCAAATCCAATACAATTGAATTAGTGGACTCAAAGACTTCAGCCCCCCCCCCCCCCCCATCGGCACAGTGGTGAGTCGATAATGAGTGAATTCTCCCTTTAACTTTGTGTGAAGTTGTGTGAAGTCAACACATTAGACTCCTTCATTCACATTGACCCTCACGAGTGCGTATGTCATGCATTTATTCATACATTAATTGGATTAATTCATGCTGAGTCTTGCGCTTATTAATATATGAATTGGTGATAAGTCACGTACGATCATGATTAAATGTTACATTCCTTTATGGAGCATTTTCATCCTAACATAAAAGTCAAGAATCAGCTGTGGCTTTTTTTCACTAATGTAAGGATAGCGGGGGCTTTCAGGTCAGAGATGTGAGCTATAAAGAGATCCTCAGCGTTGTGATGCTCACTTATGTATTCATAATTCATAACTCAAGCAGCAGAGCAGCAAAAAAAAAAGCCTTTGTTTAACCATTAGAGACGAACCCCACTGAGTAATTAGAAGCAGACCTCTACCAACAAGCATGGGTCCGCTCTCTGTTTTAGAGCTAAGCTGAAAGCTTTTCAGCCAAGACACGATTGTACCCGTGCAAGTACTTTACATCAGTACAAGGTCGTTTGATATGTGTAAACACTTGGAGGAGAAAAAAGGTACATATATTTTGAATTGTTCTGAACCACAGAAGTCTGACTCGGGAGAGAAGACAGCGGAGAGAGTTAGATAACCGAAATAAAACCTCATTATGTAGCTGTAAAATTAATTTTCTGTTCATCCAGCCGTCCCCTTTCGAGACATTTATTCGGGTCAGAGCAGAGCAGACAAATTCCCTCCAACAACTTCCCTCTGAAACTTTTCCAAGTTCTTCCAGACGCTCCGGTGGGATTTCTGGGCTTAGGGTTGACTTGATTCCAGGAGAGTGAGCACAGCTCTCTCTCTCTCCCTCTGAGGGGGCGAGAGGACTGAGAGCTCATAGCAGTGACCCTGGCACCTCACACTCCTGCACCTCCTCCGACCGGATCCCCCCGGGGGGAAACAGGGATAAGCCGTTTCTAAATCCACAAAACACATTTACACAGGATTAACACACGTTCCCCGGACTCATCTCTTATCTGCGTCGAGGAGAGAGTGTTGCTTCAGCGCTCCGTGGTCAAACACGTCCCGACTGACGAGAGGTTTGCGTCGCCTTTTTGGAAACACTGACGTCTGTCTAGACAAGACTGCTGTAGCCCATAGTAGTTTGTATTATATCTGTAATTATTCAGGCTTTCATTCAGTGATTGAGAAGCATCTCTGTTGAAGCCTCCAACAAGCAGGTTTAAGGAAAATTAAATATCCTTAAAAATAACACCAGTCTACTTGTTTTTAGACATTTTACTGAATATTGGTCAATATAATCTGTCTGCCCCCCCCCCCTCCCCCTCCTCTACTCTTCTCATCTCATCATATACCAACCCATCCCTTTACTGGCTATAGCCCCATGCACAGACTTTTACCTTTTACCACTTACATCTTATATATTTTTATATTTATATATATATATGTATATATCTTTTTGTACTATTCACTCCAGCAGCACAAGAACACTTTCAAACTAGACACTGACACAATCATATCATTGCATTCTGTACCATAGGGTCAGACCCATTCATGTACCTGTATCTGCAATGTTCTACCCATGTATATGTGTTTTATGTATGTATGTCGGTTAAGTGTATAAGCTACGGGATGACCGAAATTTCCCACGGGATTAATAAAGTATCCATCTATCTATCTATCTATCTTTGCTTGGACAATCTCTGGAACTACTCCCCGTCTGTGTCTCTTGGTTTGTCCCTGTCCTTTTCCTTCTGTCCTTTCTCTTCCTGCTCGTCCTGATGCGTGTCCAATGGTCCCAACCTCCCTCGTGCATTTGGTGATTCTCTGTGCTCTCTGTCCGTGTGTCTGCTGTGTCCCTGGTGTCCCCGTGTGCTCCTGGTTGTTCCTGCTGGTTTTCTGTTGTACTGGCAACCTGCTCAGAGTTATTTTGGTCTGTTCCTGCCCTTTGTTGTCCTCCTGTCATCTCATCTGGAAGTAACCTTTGTTTTTTTTTCCTTTTATTGAAGTTTCTGAGTTGCATCTTCCAACCTTTTGGTTTTTGTCTTCATTTGGATCCTAAGCATTTTAAAACAAACATCTCTGCAAGGCCACGTTGTAAAAGTTGTAAACACACAAGTCTGAGGAAACACTGTGAATAGCATACAACAAAGAACAGACTTTGGGCCACGACCATGTGGTTCAGTGAGCTCAGACTGCTAGAGCTTCATAATTCACACGTCTATATGAAATAAGGTCTGTCGATTTCCGTCTTGTAAACATGTGGAGTCATGTTACGAAAGGGATCCGTTTCTGGCCAGTATGAATAGGGGGGGGGGGGGGGGGGGTTTATTGCAGCAACCATTATCTTTCAATGTACACGTAGACATAAGAATATGAGATAGACCCCTTAAAAAATTCATAACATATCCTTTAGGCACAGCGGCACGTCAGGATAAATCTCATCCCCCCCTGCGCCTCTCCACTTACCACAGGTGTAATGTTCCGAGGAGACAAGGAGACATGTCATCCCCAATATTTCATATAGATAATTTATCCTCCTCAATTAACTCTATAGAGGCTCCATGACTATCTCTCCTCCGCTTCGATGGAAGAGAAACTGACAGAACGACGTGTTTCAAAGTCAAAGTGGACTTTATCATTCAGGCCACGCAACAAGGAGAGCACGGTTCGATTCTGTCAACATCCGCCCAGTGAACTAGAGGTTAGGTCAAGACCATAGTCAGAATCAACTCTTATTGTAATGCACAGCAATAATTGTTATGATTTAAAAAATAAAATAAAGAACTTTGATGGTGTGTAGCAGATGAAGTTGAAGTGTCTTTGATCTGTGGTGTTACGAAGCAGTTGAGGATGAATTGTGTTGTTTTGCTCTGTTGATGGATGTTGTGTTGAAGGAAACTGGAAAGACGCTTCTGTGCCACACTTGTAAACCTTCTGAGGAAATGTTTATAACAAATCTGTCCGACGTATTGAAAGTTAAACACTTGTTCACTCATCGATCTCTTTGTTGTGTGTGTGTGTGTCTCTCCTCGTGTGTGTGTGTCTCCCTTTGTGTCCCTCTTCCTGAAACCAAAGGCACGGAGACACCAGAGTGATGCAGTGCACCGTGTCAGGCATCTGAAACTCGGGGGCTTGGCGTCAGCGCCCTTCACAGGGACACTAAGTGTCTGCGGGCCCTGGGTTTCTGCTGCTCGTGCAGACGGTAGACAGGTGGAGGCAAAAAACTGCAAGAGCACAGAAAGTGACTGTGCAAGAAGAAAGTAATGATCCAGCAACATCAGGGACAAGTCTCTCTGCCTGTGTTCTAGATGTCTCCAAAGCACTTGACCAGATTAACAATTTGAGATTGCTTTAGTTGATTGGCACAGATATACTTTGTGCACATTGGGGTAGTGTGTTTTCTGATTTCCAGCAATAGTGCTCTGGAAGGTGGCAGCTTGCAGCCCCTTATCATTTAGTATAATTATAGAGGATCTGAGTCGAGTCATCTCCATTAACCACCTGTTTCATGCAGTTGGAGTATAGTAGATGAGCTGCCCCTCAGCGGAGACACTTCACCAACGACTTTCTGTCTGAGAAGATTATGGTCATTTAATCGAAGCTGTTTTTCTGTGAGTCGTTTAATGTATCTTCTCTCCCTTGGCTTTGCCCTTATTGGACCAACACCCGCTCATCAGATGGTAGTAATATGACTTTGCAATGTTGATTCCACTATATATTTTAGTAATGTGATTACTTCCAGCCCTGCAGCTCCATCCGACCCTCCTGGGAACAAACGCTTTACCCGTCACACAATGTTTTTATAGTTTCTTTTATTCAGTCTGTGCTGACGTATTTCAATTTGCCTTAGTCGTGTGTCAGCTATCCATGTTAGTTTTCTCATTGGAACTACACAGTGCCTCACCCACTAGTCTCAATTTGTGATGATCTTGCACATTGACATACTCACAGTTTCTGTTCATCCTCATCTCATCCCGGTCATGAAAAGGTTTGTTGATGATCATAATTATTCATAGTTTTCATTAAAGAATTAACACATTTTTTTAAATAAACCTTTAATTGGTATTTCATCCCCTGCTCCACTGCTGCGGGTTAGTTTTGAATAACAGCCTGTTCTCAGTTCACTGTTCTGGTCAGTGCATCATGTTCAGTGGCGGTATATGCAGTATATTACACACTCCAACTGTATCCCATTAAGAAGAATATAATTGTAGTAGCCAGAGCGGTTCCCAGTGGATGCCTCAGCCAAAGCTGAAATGAAATTATGCCCTTTCCTTTTAATAAGCTTTGCTCCAGCCCTCCGCTGCACAAATGGACCTGGAACCTTTCGAGTCTGCTGAGAACTGCGTCCCAAATTATGTGTCTGGCAGCTTTAGGAGTTGATGATACTTTTCCTTCCACCTTCAGACAGAGATCTCACCCAGGATCAGCGTGTCCTTGCACCTGCTGAACACAGGGGGAGCCGGGGTCGAGTCAGTGATCTGTCTCCTCACCTGGAATCACCAAAAAGATTTTTCCTCTCTGAACACCACTTTGCAGCTCACAACTTTTCTCCTGAGGTCTCTTCTTCTCAAACAGGCTTAAAAGATCCACTCCCACAGCTGGACAGCTTCATTCGACTTCCATGTTCACCAGCAGGATCTTCGGATTTATTTTTTGGCCATAAAAACAATCTTTCATCTTATAAAGTTGCTGCAAACAAGTGACAACAGCAACAATAAGGTGTCGGGATGCTTGAATGTAAAATACTTATCTTCTGTGTCAATGTGTTTTCCTTCATCAGATGTCACTTGACCTGGAAGTGACAGCAGAGACGCACAAAGCCAAAGATAAAGCAAAAGCAACACAATTGAAAGCCGACAAAAAGGAGAGTTTGCATAAAGTAAGTTGACATAATGAAGAGTAGTTACGTGTTACACCTTTTAGACCTTATTGGATGTTAACAGAAACATTTGACTCTTTGTCATTGGATGCATTAAAATAACAAACATGTTGTCAAATAAACAAAGTTCAATATTTTCTCTCTTTTTACTGCACAGTGATTCTCTCTGTTTGTTTATCTGCTATGGAGAATTGGAGAAGGTGGAACACCGTTATTTGACATTACTGATTAACATTATCATTGCACTGGGACAGAAATGCCCATCACTCATTCCCAAAGTACAGGATGATTCCTTGAAAATATCAAATTCATAACCATCACTACCTGTCCTGACGGTCTCGTGGTTGTAGCTCTGTTCATTATCCACAACGTCGACAGTCTCTCTCCTCCCATCATTTATTTTCCTCTCTCTTCTGGTGTCTCTCCTATACAAGCAAATAAATCCCCCTCTGCCAAAAACAATAAAAAAAAAGGAGACAATTATACAACGATGAGAGAAGCAGCAAAAGCCGACATATGGCAGGTTTATCATTATTTTACTACATAAAAAACACAACATCAAAAACTCAATGAAAAAAGCAAGGATTTTATCCAGTAATTAGTCGACTTTTTACCTTTTATGCTACAAAACATTTCATTTTTAATGTAAAATGACTTCAACATGCCAAGTTTCTGTTAACTTTGATTGAAAGACAAATAGTTGCAGCAGAGTCACCGACAACATTTCATCATTTCACGTCCTTGACCTCTAAGAGATGACAGTTACAAAAAAAAAAGCACTGGGCGGAAAAGGAACATGTTCTGTTTTGAGGGCTCACAGGTTTGAGTCCAGCGAGGGACCGGACCCGAGCGATCGACCCACAAAGGGAACAGCACGCTGGGTCGGGCACCTTCAGAAGCTAATGGCTCCACAAAGTCAGCCCCGTGTGGAGCCTGCTGCAAAATTCAAAATGTGCCAAAACAAAGCATCACTCCGAGCTGGGAACATTGGTAAAATGGAGGAGTGCTGAAGAGAGGGCAAGTGGGACTGTGAGTGTGTGTGTGAGGGCAGGCGTGTGGGTGTGTAGCACGTCGAGGAGCTGATCCTATCACACTCTTTGTCAGCTCCTGTTGTGTTGTTCTTTATAAACCTGTGACTTATGCTGCACAATCACTTTTTAACCGCCCCCCCCGTCCACTCTTCATCTGTTTCTCATTCACTCGTCCGTCTCGTCTCTTTCTGCATTTCCCCCTTTTCTCACATCATTAGTCTCTTTGTGTGTCTCCTTGTTCTCTCCCGGGAGCTCACCGAGGATTTAGGCCTCCTCTCCTCCTAGACTCACCTACATCGTTTCATCCTGCTCCCTCCCTTCATCCTCCTCCTCCTCCTCACTACCTTCTCTGTCTCTCTCTCTCCTCCTTGCTTAACCTGCTTCCTGAGCCCAAAAAATAAACCCCCACACACACACACACACTCTCTGACACATTACACACTGTGCACACGCATTCAGAATCAAGCCCAAACCCATCTGCAGCCAGCAGCACAACATCTAATCCTTATGCTCGGGTAGGAGGAGGGATGGGATGGGGGGGGGGGGGACCTTGCAATCATTCCTGCTCTCTTTCTGCCCTACCATTCATTTTCTTCATTCTTCTCCTCCTCAATCATGTCCTCCATCTTTTAAATACGTGCCCTGCATCCCACTGGTGTAGGAGCTGGTTTTGGAGGATGCACTCGAACCGCTTCCTCTCGATCTGTCCAGTCCGGTGGTTTGTCACTTATGTGCCGTGGAGATTGTTTGAAAGTTGACATATTGATGTGTCCTCTGATGAACAATGGAACAAGCTGGTGTTGGTAGTGTATTGAGGGGGGGGGGGCGGGCTGCAGCCCTGTGAGCCCTGCCTGGCACATGACTGAGAGCCACCGGTCCTCAGGGGATGATGCCTGGTGATGCTGCTGCGCTGGACGCTGCTGCCGCCCTGTGGCCTCGCGCGTGAACTGCAGCCCCTGCTTCAGTAATGACCGTTTGGTTTTTTGGAGATGTTGCATCACAGCCCCCACAACACACACACACACACATACATACATACACACGCACACACACGACCATCACCACCACCACCACCACCTCTACCTCCCCTCTCCATCTACCCCCCCCCCCCCCCCCCCTCCACCACCACCACCACAACCCCTCCTCTCTGGATTGGATAAATACTGCTGGAAGATATATAACGTGTTGCTATGGTGATCGGCTCGTGGGTTAGTTTTTTTTTTTGCTCCATGGCGTTTGTGGAAGACAGGGACATGCTGGTGCACAGGGAGCTCTGTGTGTGTGTGTGTGTGTGTGTGTGTGTGTATGTGTTGACGTTTGAGAGGTAAGGATGGAGGGAAGGGGGCGTGGGGGGGAAGCTCCTTTTGAAGAGGAGGAACACTCACACAAACAGAGGAGACCCAAAAATAGGAGGCAATCTCTCAGACATTGTGTTTTCATGCAGGCCACGCACCGCTCACCTGCCGTGGCCCATGCGCACAGAACTAAGAGCCCCTGACGAGCAGCTGTCTCTGGGGAGTGTTTAACCTCTCCTCCTCCTCCTCCTCTCCTCCTTCCCACTCTCCTCCGCCACCTCTCCATCTCCCACCCGGGCTCTCCGGCTGCTCTATCTCTCTGGGGACACATTCTCAGTCTGCCCGATTGGCTTCTGGTTATGTGCATGCGCTAATGTGTTAATGTGTGTGTGTGCGCGCGCGCGTGAGATTAAAGCACGCCCGTCCTCTATCAATTAGCGCAAACTGGTGCAGCAATTACCATTTGCCATTGTGTTTACGCTGTGTACGTCGGCGCACATCCGCACGTGCACACCAGGGACAACTAGTGCATCACTGATCGCCAGCTGTCTGCCATTGAAGACTCCCTAATGGTCAAGCCCACACAAACCCACAATGATGGATCGGACGTGTGTGTGTGCGTGTGTGTGTGTGTGTGTGTGCGTGAGTGTGTGTGTGTGTGTGGCTCTGCAAAGGTTCACAAGACACCACCAACTCTCTTTCAGACCAGACGGCATCCTAGGAGACACCTATATGTGTATGTTTATGAGTGTGCGTGTGTGTGTGTGTGTGTGTGTGTGTGTGTGTGTGTGTGTGTGTGTGTGTGTGAGCTGATATCAGCGCAGCCCAGATGGCCATCTTCGAGGGGTTTTCTGGAACATTCAGACACTTGTTGCTTCTCGTTATCTCTCTTTCTCCCTCCCTCTCTCTCTCTCTCTCTCTCTCTCTCTCTCTCTCTCTCTCTGCCTCAGTCACACACACATACACACACACGCACAGTGCTTCTTATGAAGTGTGAAACAGCTTGCGGTCAGCTCTGCTCCTCTTCCATGGTTCCATCACATAGCAGCCTTCAGAGCCTTCAGATACATGATGAAACAAAAACAACTCTGCAGTGTTCGGAGGAGAAAGAAGGAGCAGAGACATCCTCTCTCTGGCCTCCGCCGCCCTGATGGACCGGCTGAGCCAGGGGATCAAATGGTGGCGTTTACTTTTCCTTAAAGTGTGAGGTCAAGTGTGTGTCTGTTGTTGGCACATGGTGTCTGTAGATCTAGAGGTGATTTGGCAGTGATTTAGGGAAGACAGACAGCAGGGATCATAGTTGCTGAGAGCAGGTGTGAGTCTGTCTATGTGTGTATGTATGTGTGTGTCGGTGTGTGAGTATGTGTGTGTGTGTGTGTGTGTGTGTGTGTGTGTGTGTGTGTGTGTGTGTGTGTGTGTTTGTGTGTGTGTGTGTGTTTGCTGGCACTGAGGTGAAACCTGCTGTCAGATCATAGGGAGACATGGAACCAAAGACTCCTTCTAAAGCAGTGGTTCTCAGCTGGTCTGGCCTCGGGACCCACCTTCACCCCTTAATAACAAGACACAAACCAAATTCCGCTTCTTAAATTTATTGAATGAAAAGATGGCGCAGTTAGAACGTGTGATAGTACAGAATATCACAGTGTGTCAACTCAATAACACAACTTTACTGATAACCCAAAAAGACCAGCAGGGGGCGATGCTAGAGAGGGAAATAATCCATTTTACCCTCAATTAGCTGCATTTGAATTAAAAACCAAAAAGGGCATCTTAGGGACAAAAGGTTACACAACATACTGTTAAGAAGGAGTGTTAATAGACGGCATAAAAAGTCCCCTTCAAAATAAAAGCACAGGATATTGGTCTTAACATTTTTGTAGCAGAATCACAAAAGACGCCTGATTTTAGGCCCTTTGTGAAAGTTAGTTTAACGGATCAGAAAGGGGGCGGGGTTTTTATCATTCTTCTGTTGATTGAAAGTAGTTTTGTGGAGCATAGGGTGTCTTCATTTTTTATTCATGTTTAAAGTCGAGTACAACATTTTGAATTCTTAATGCATATTATTGATTAAAGGATAATGCAGTCATATCATTGGGAGATCTTTGACAACTAACAGATACAGTTAAAGAACAAGCAAATAGATTATATATATATATATATATATATATATATATATATATATATATATATATATACTATAGAATATCAAAATCCACTAGTTATAGTGTGGTTCAGTGAGGTAAGTATGTTGGAAACGTTTGTCGCAGTCATACAACAAAAAAGTGTTGTAGAATATCTGTTTGGTGGGAATGGTTGTGGCTGATTTGGACATTAGATTTGGAAAAATATCAAATCGTTCAACTTCAGGGTTTTTTGATGAATCATTTTTTATTCAAACTTAAGGCAGAATGTTTTTTCCTTTGCTCGTGATCTTGATTTCCAGGATTGGTCATTGAAATCTGTAGATTTGAACAAGAGGACTTGACTCAGAATATATTCACTTCATGATTAACAGATGTTAATTCATACGTAAACTCACTATCAGTTGTGTGACTGACACACAAGGTAACTGCTGAAAGGCCACAGATTAAATCAGTAGTTATTACAGTTTACGCTTCTCTGTTACCCCTAATTAGTTTGGACTTGTTTCCCTCTGATAGTTTATATAATCTTGATTTGTCCTTCAGCAAACCTCCCAATGTGGAAATAATACTTAATCCAAATATATTTATGCTGCCAAAATGTGGAAGATTAATTTGGCTGACAGAAAAACGAATTATGGAACTAAGAATCGACTGAGAAGAAAAATCTCATTAACAAGCACAAAGCAAAGAAATTATTCTGTTAGGAACCAAAATGGGCTTTAACAAAAAAAAGAGAAAAATAATCAAATCTCTGGTTGGACTGAAGAAGGACTGAATAAAGACAATCTGGAGTTACAGAGGACGTTCTACCATCAACAGTCAACAAATACTGCCGTGTCCGTGATCCCTGAACTTCTGTCCACTGGACCTCAGAGAAACAGACCAGCAGAACATTTGCATTTAAAAATCAACTTTCAACATCTGAAATTCTCTTCCTGCTGCCTCGATATTCTGTCAACTGGCTTCTTCACACATATTCCTCATTTCACGGCATCAGCTCTTCCAAAGATTGTCAGGACATCTCTTGTGTTGTGCTCCCACAGGCTCTGAAAGCTGCTGTCATCACACCCTTCTTTAAAAGGGTCAATTTTAAGGTGAAAATTAGTCAAATTATTTAAAAATATGTTTTCAAACTGATTACCAGTTCGATAACATTAGGAGTATGGTTTGTTTTCAGGCCTCCTTAAAAAATTTGATCCAACAGCTGCAGTAGATTCCCGAAGCAAGTCCTCACAAAGCCGAACAAAGAGAATCACTGTATCACTTCAGTTATCGGATCTTTCCACTGAAATAAAATAAATGATTTTTCTCTGGTTTGCTGCCATCCAGTCCCCTCAGGTCGTCTGGGACCGGTCTTCTTTCAGTCTGAGGACAGAACTCCCAGTTCTTTTAAATCAGGGCTGACTTCCTCTCTATCTTTTATTCAATCATCATCAATGTCTTTTGAACTTTAGATTTTTTTTATATGACTTCTATTAGAATTCGAAATGCTTTTTGTGTCTCATCTTATGTAAGGCACTTTGAATTGACTTTCTATTTAAATGTTCTTCCACACGTTTAAATCAATATTTGAATGGAACATGGCTTATTTTATATTGTCAATATTTTATCTATTATTGTGGCATTTCATTCCCTGTGTTTATGTATTGTTGTGTGTGTGTTAAGCTAAGAAGATACAACGCTGTCTGTGTCGCCCTCATGTGTTGGAAAAGGTAAACTACACGTTCTCAGAATTGTTGAGTTTGTTGACAACCTCCTATGTGAAGCATAAACAGTGATAAACACACATTCTCCTTTTAGCAGATCCCTTGTTCTCCTGCCTTTAGGGAATTATGACAATACACTGACAAGCTGGTTTCTTTCAAGGGGAGAAAATAAAGAACTAAAAGGAACAATGCACTCGGAGCAATGTTAATCATAGACATATGGTTTCCTCAGCAGCCATTTTGACATGAGGGGAGAAGTCACATCAGTAAAGGTTTTCCTCCTATACAACAGAACCTTGATTAATGTCATTACAAACAACTCTTTACCTAATAAATTGCATTTCAAAATGGCTGCTGTGAAAGTTCTACAGTTGAACATTGAATCCAACAAACTGGAAACCAGACAACTTATTTAAACTCTTTATTTTCTTTAATGTCAGAATTGTTATTGTACATGGACATCCCAATGGATTTGCACTTCTTTTTACAATATGTACCACATATAACAGCACCTACATGTTATTTACACACATTACACAAGATTGTATCACAAAGCAGTGTGTGAAACTAGCAAAAAAACAAGTGGCCCTTGCCTCGTCGAACCATCACACCCAATAGCCCATGAACTGGCGAGACAAAACAAAGTATCACAGCCGTTGGCCTCCTGTAAGTTAACAGGTAACTTCTGTTTAAAGCTGAAATCACAGGTGTCAAAGTGTCGTTTCTGAAGTACAAGAGACAGAATGAAAACAAAGCATCCGTTTGGGTTCTTATCAGTGGGACAAATGTAAACATGTCGGTAAAATGCAAGATTTGAAACACTGATACTCGTCTTTATGCAAACACGTCTTTGTCTAATGCTGAGAGGGAAACTAAATGTTTCGGTATTTGGAAACTAAATACAAAAACTTAAATACAATTTGGGACAATGGTTCTTGAGCAAAGAAAACTGTTGAAAATAAATCTTGCTTACTCTCGTCATCCCACCATTCAAGTTGAGAACCACGACCTGTGTGAATCGGACCTGCTTTGTGATAAAACCCTGGTTTGGGCTGCAAAGAGCAACTAAAGAGAAAAAGGATGAATTTAAGTAAAACTGAAAATTGGGTCAAGTGGGTGCTGATGCAGAACCCTGCATCCACAAGCGCACACACACACACATACTCAAACACACACACTCACTGTTGCACAACAACCAGAGATACTGTAGCAGCTTTCTCAAAGGCAAAGACGAGTACAACACAGTAAGTGGCAGTTCTGCTGTCAGATATGCAAAAAACACAAAGCAGCAGCAGAATGAGAAACAAGCTGACAAGCGTTGTGAGTGGAGCCACACAGCAGGGACGCTCAGCCCCATGGAGCCCGAGTTTCAGTCCAGCCTGGTCTGGCCAGCACTCCACAGAGGAGGAGGAAGTACATTTGAGGGAGGCGGGGAAGAGGACAGCAAACAGAAGGCTACAGCCCGGATCATCTGATAACTGGATGTGAAGCACGAAGGAACCCGGCCATAAACAATGTCTAAATGCAACATTCTGCAGTTTAAGGATTTAAAGAGTGACGTGTGCTTGCTTCTGTATTAGGTCTACGGTGGGAAATCAAACAAAAAGGAAAGAAACATACTCTCATAAAGACTACAACCCAAACATGGCGGATGTCTGAGACAACAGGTGTCAGGTGGTGGGAAACAAAGAAGGGGAGAACTATGTGGGTTGGTAATAAGGAAGGTTTTCTTTATTTGTAGCATTGTAACTAAGATGAATAGGAGGAAGATTTCAATGGTTGGCCAAGGCATCAGTCCTCATCAGCTGTCCAGTCGGCCACCGAGGAGAGGACAGAGGAGGGATTAGTGGTGTAGGAAAAGTTCAGAGCATCCTGTTACGTTTATGAGTGGGTGAGTCTGTGATGACGTCACTACAGGGGGCAGGGCCGCGTTTGCGATTGGCCGTGGAATCCAAATGAAGCGCCATCTCCTCAGCGATGAAGGTGTTGAGGTCCACGTCATGAAGGCCGTTCCTACGCCGGCTGAGGGACTGGGCAGGATGGGTTGGGGAACCAGGAGGACCCGAGCGCACAGAAATGCTCGCCATGGCACCGCTAAGACCTGGAAAGACCAAAATAAAATAGATAAGGCTACAGCATACAGTATGCAATCCAGCATCACATCACGCTAATGAAACAGATGCTAACTGAACAGAGCCTCTTGACTTACCGTGCAGTGCAATGGCCTCTCTGAAGGGCTGCAGGTCGGTCTCCACAGAGCTGCCTGTCTCAGGGGGCGCTGGTCGGCTTGCAGTAACCATGGCAACCCTAGGTGGGGCCCGACCTGTCCTTGGGGGGGGAACTTTGCCACACAGGAAGCTGATGAGATCCTCTCGCCTGATCGTTCTTCTGCGTTTCTTTACCCATGCAATAACCTCCTTATTTCTGCGCTGGTAGCCTAAGTGTATGCCCAGGTCATAGCTCCGCTGGCGGGCCTCCATACTCTCTGAAGACAGACAAGGACAAATATTGTTAGGGAAATCTGAAGTCATATGTTACTTGAACCGATCGAGGGCTTGAAAAATAACGAGGAAACTGGTACTTGCCTTTGTACAGGTTAGTGACAGCTGTGGCTGCGTTCTGGAAGGGCACCCAGAGAGAGAGGCCTTGCTGCTGACAAACTCTGTCTGTAAATGAGATGCAAAGAGGTTTTATTACTGTAACTTTAAAATGTCAACGCTGCTGCATAAAGAACAAGCTCCTCCTGCTAAACTCAAATGTCCTCTCTGGATATATTCGAGCAAAGACAGTAAAAAAAACTGACAAACCACCCTCACTCGTTTAGACAAGTAATTGGGATATAATTCCCAGGGCTACTTTAGGTCTTATTGTACAAATTAGTTCATAGGCCTAACAATAACAGAGTAATTATGCAAAAAGTGACAAGTGATTTGAGCAGGTCTGAACCAATCAGTGCAAAAAAATAACTGCAGTGGTGCTCTAAGAGAAGCAGTATATAAACAGTATAAATAAAGTGCCGATGTTTAACAACAAAACATGTATGTTTATAATAGGTGACGGCCCGAGTTGCACTATTTAAACCCTGGCTGCAGTTATTTACAGCCAACCTGCAGGAGCGGGCTATAGGGTTCCCCTGGAAATGACTCACTCAGAGGTGTATCATTTTAAGAAGCTATTCTAAACATACAGTGTAGGGGGGGTGGGAGTTTGGAAGCTGAAGCATCTCACTGAGCAAGATTTCCAGACTAAGTGAAGAATGAGCACAGTTGCTGTAAAACAATAATGCAAAGGATGATGCAACTATGGAGTCAAATATAATCAGCCTGGAAAGAATGAACCAAAAACAACCGTGGACATGTTCCTCTCTTTACCCAGACTACAGTCTGCGTTTCTAGGTTTACTTCCCATTTCAATATGAGCGAATAGCAGAAGTCGATTGAACAATTTCCTGTAGAAAACACTCAAAAGTCAGTGTCACGGTAAAGCAGCTGATTGGAGACTTAAAGAAGACAACATTCAAGATAACCATCTCGCCATTTTGTTCTGGATATTGCAGACGCAGCTGCAAACCGTGTTAAGTCTATTGGATTACGTGTTGGTACAAAATGTCTGTGTCAATAACTCATCAACATCCAGTTCTGCACCGCAAAAGAATTATCGCTGCATTTCAGTCGTCAACAATCGAGTTTGTTTTCAGCCGGAGGAACTCCTCCCTTTGTATCGCCATTTTGACTGAGCTGGGTTACTGTTAACGGGTGGACTAAACATTTTAGTGTGAGTCAAAGGACCAGTATGTGCTGGAAACAATGATCCCACACACACGCACCACTGGGGGATTAGAGAGCCGGGGCTCGAGAGCCTCTTTGCGGGGCTACACGTCAATCTGTGATCTATCCCCGGAGGTCTCCCTGTCAGCTCCAGGCCACCGGGAACCACATCCAGCCCCGATATCCCTCTGTCTGACACGGTCACCGGCTGCTAGCCCTCGCTGCTAGTTGACGTTAGCCCGGTGAACTAGCTCCGGAACCCGGGTCACAACATGGAGGAGTTAAACACGTGAACTCGGGAATTTGATGGACGGATATAAATGTAGGTGTCACCCAACACAACCGGACACTAGCATCGCTGGTGACGCTGCTGGGGAAACAGCTGCTAGGAGCTAACACCGTTAGCCTAGCCGGTGCCCTTTGTGTCTCTGTGGCCGGCGGTGTCGCTAGCTAGCGGGATTAGCGTTCATTAGCATTAGCACTGACAGTTAGCTTTGGTACGGACCTTTGTAGAGCTGAGCTACGGCGGTGGCCGAGTTCTGGAACAAGTGCCACAGCTTCTGTTGACTCTGTTCCGACTCCTCCTCGTTCGGCTCGTCCTGCTCGGCCTCGGCTAGGCACTGTCGCTCCCACTTGGAGAACCAGTGCTCGGGGCCGTGCTCCTGGATCTCCCCCTCCTCCTTCCTCTCCTCCATAGCTAAGGCGCTAGGCGTTAGCCGGTTAGCTTCTGGAGCTAGCCCGTCTGTGCGGTGTGCTGGATGGTTCGGAATCCGGGGGGGGGTTCGGATCACCGTTGTCCTTGTGCGCGCTGTTAGAGAAAAACGTTTAAAACGTCGCTAGCGGCGCGGGGGGAAGTGAAAGAGCGGTTAGAGCCACATTGTTCGATTCTTTCCACGAAGCTCAACGTGAAACAAACCGAACAAGCGACCGCGATGACAACATCTAAAGGGCTCCGCTGCTGGACACGCCCAGCCCGTCGCTTCACTGAGCGGGGATTGGCCGGAAATACTTTTTATGGGTGGTCCCCCGTGCAAACTACGAAGCCTGATTGGCTGAGGGGCAGGAGAGAGAAAAGGTCAAGAGAAAAACAGCGTTGACTCCGCCCATTAATGCGCGTGTGTTTGTGTCCGTGTTCCGGTAATTATACCTTTGTGAGGCCCATATTGAGCATATGTCCTTACAAAGTGAGGACATTTTGGAATGTGAGGACATTTCGACCCGTCCTCACAAATTCAGAGGGCTGTTTCAGGAAGGGGCCTTGATTTTAAAGTTTAGGGTTAGGTTAGGATGGGTTTAGATTAGAATTAGGTTAGGACTAGGTATAGTTTAGGGTTAGAATCCGGTTTAGGTTAGGGTTAGGTCTAGATTGGTGTTAAAGTTCTAGTTTGTATGGTTAAGTTCTAGGGAATGTATTAGGTCAATGTGTGTCCTCCCTGAAATAGAAGTACACTCATGTGTGTGTTACTCATGTTGTGGGGACCTTAATCTGTTTACACATTCACATTATGGGGACTTGTCTCCCTTATTGGGAGAAAAAGTAATTCCCCGTAACGTGATTATTGAAATTAAAGGTGGCGACATGTTTTAGGTTAAGGTTAGCCAAGTAGCTACCAGGTTTATGTTTAGAATAAATCTCCTGAAAATCAATGTAGGTGAATGTAATGTCCTCTGAAGTCATTCAGACTGTGTGTGTGTGTGTGTGTGTGTGTGTGTGTGTGTGTGTGTGTGTGTGAGTGTGTGCTTGTGTGTGTGCATTCTATCCAGAAGGGGGCAGCCTGATCGTGGAAGTATTACCCATTATTCCCTGTGGCAAGAGTATAGAGACCTGTCTGCAATTGGTGGTAAAGGAAGCATGGAAACATATGCAGTCATCGAAAGTAAAAGTACCTCATTCACTTTTATAAGTTAGTATTTTCTTTTAAACACATTAGCTTTTTCCCTAATTCAACGGTTTACTAGCTCATGAACTGTGGCCACAGTAAATTCGGTCTAATACAAGAATAATACAAACTGTCTTATTAATAAATGGGTGAGTCTCGGTGGTTGCTTCCCCTGATTCAATTTAAGATGTCAAGAGTACATGTGCAAAGTACATAAAAGTTATATAGTAAATTATAGATGCATGCAAAATCCAATTACGTACTTACAGTAACAAAGTAAATGTACTTTCTTAAATAGCACCAAGTAAAAGTACCAATATAACAACACAAATTCCAATCTTAAAAGTGAAAGTCCTGAATGCATATTTTTCTGAAAGGAAAATAAAGATGTTATCAGCTAAAGTAACTTAAAAAATCAAAATAAATGTACTTGTTTTGCAGAATTTTAACTACTTTGTAAAGTACATCCAGTTTGAGTATTTTGGTCTGAAGTAGTTTTTTTATTTGTGGTTGGTTTTCAATAAAAGAATACATTGGCCACTAGAGCCTAGTTTTTAAACTGAACATATATCGATGATATCCGAATGGAGAACACGTGAGCAGCAGTCACTTACACACAATTTAAACACTGTCAAGTGTTATAATCATCATCACAACCCGTAGTTATGTATTTATTGTTGTAATCTAGCTAAGCGGGCAAAGTTCAATGTCGCACTATCTTTCTGACACCAATCATAAGTCATTGGGCGTCGGATTGAGGGGGTCCAAAGATCTGATGAGTTATAACAGAGACACTGAGTGCAAGCTCTCTCTCTCTCTCTTTCTCTCACTCTCTCTCACACATGTCTGTCTCTCTGTCAGACTGTGTCTCTCTTTGAGTCTTCCTTTCTTTCTCACTGTTGGTGATATTTCTGTTTTTGATGATGTCTAAGGGGAAGGATGATTTTCGCAGCGTTGAGGAGCATTTCCAGGAACGAGGGCCAACTGTCACATTCAGCAACTTGAATTACTGTGTCCAGGAGACGACATGCTGCCGCAAGATAGGTGCTGAAAAATACATCCTCAAAGATGTGAGGTAGGATATGAAAGCTCCCAGTGAGCAGGTACATAGATGCACCATAATATAAAGTGTGTTATTAAAAAAAAGGTGACTGTCGATGCTCTGCAGCTGCTTGTTGACCATCACTCAAGGTGCTTTTCCATTGCTTTCTGTTTTTATGTATTGTATAAATATGACAGACAACTTTGAACTATATTCCCATTGTGGTTTTGTACAGCATGTTGGTCATTAGGCCTTGAGTCTATAATATTTTATTGTTTTAAAGTAGCTCCTGTAAAAATATTGACTTTACTTCATATTGATTTTGCAGTGGCATCATGAGACCTGGGATGAACGCTATCATGGGTGCGACAGGAAGTGGTAAAACATCGTAAGTAAAATGTTCTCGTTCAAGCAAACACAATATGTCTCACAATCATAGACAGCCAAATCAATCTCTTTTTCCTCATCAGACTTCTGGATGTAATAGCAGGAAGAAAAAACCCTGCCGGACTGCGCCAAGGGATCGTCTTGGTGGATGGAAAACCCATAACCTCTGAACTGCGGCTTACCTCTGCCTATGTGGTCCAGGTGCACATATATAAACACACACAAACACACACACCTTTTACGTTATTGTGTATCGTTACTGACTGGTTTGTGCGCACGTTGTGCTTGTGTCTGCAGGATGACATCCTGATGGGAACTCTGAGTGTGAAGGAGAATCTGTTGTTCAGTGCAAACCTCCGCCTCAACCCAAAGCACTACTCCACCATGGATAAATACAGCAAAGTAAACACCATAATACAAGACCTGGGCCTGACAGACTGTGCAAACACTAAGGTACAAACATAAGCTCATTTATTGTGCATTGTAGTAAATCAGTTCATATCATTGTTTATTAGTTGAAATCAATGATGGCACTTGTTTTATTTTACAGCCTAGGACAAGGTGGAGAATATCTCTTCTATGTTGAGGGTCAACCGCACAATTTAAGATGCCAGCCCCAAGTTGGCAGTACATTATCTATTATGATATTTAAATTAGGTTGGATATGGTAACTACCAAGACACACTCATAAATATCGGTCATATAAAAATGCCTTATTTCTCTCATTAAGCTCAATGAATTATAATCTGGAAACTTGAAAATGTTGAAAAACGTTCTATCCAACAATTTTAAAGAAAGTGAAAAATACTTCCTGCATCTGCACATTTTTCTAGATCTGCTCCAAAAAGTTATGCGTTCTTTCATATAACCTCCTCGGCCGCTTTAGTTAGAGTATCTATTTATTTACTGTTTGATGTGTTTCTTGTGTGTGTGTCCAGATCGGGACCGAGTTCATTCGCGGTGTATCAGGAGGTGAGAGGAAGAGGTGCAGCATCGGGATGGAGCTCATCACTTCTCCTTCACTGCTGTTTCTGGATGAACCCACCACAGGCCTGGATTCCAACACTGCCAACTGCATCATCACTCTGCTGCACAAGTACTTGTATTAATAACATAACTCAATAACTAATTAATCACACGGTAGACAGATAAAATGTAAATTACATTAACATTAACTGTGGTTGGAGCAGCCATTATTGATGATCTCTGAGCAGCTTCCCTTTCTTCTGCTGTCTCTATGTTGTTAACAATACGTGAGAATGAATGTGATTTTTTTAAACATGTGTCCAGGCTGTCCAGGAGTGGTAAGACTGTGATCTTCTCCATCCACCAGCCACGCTTCTCCATCTTCAGGCAGTTTGACCACTTGAGTCTGATGCATAAAGGGGAGGTGGTGTATGCAGGAGCAACGGATCACGCACTGGACTACTTCACAGACCTTGGTACATACGTGTTTAGAAATAATTTAATATAACGATCATTAAAAAGATAAAGACGTTGTATTGCTGTATGAAATGCTGTATTATATATAATGTTCTACTGCCTTAATATGAAAGTCTAGATCGTGAACTACTGTTCTATGTACCCTCTCAAATACCATGTGGAGTTCTCTTAAAGACACTTACTACAGTTGTTCACATGTTGGATGCTGTGTGTGTGTTTTTGTACAGGTTATCAAATTGAGTCCTTCAACAATCCTGCTGATTTCTTCATGGACATCACAAATGGAGAGGCAGTCTCCACATTACAGTCACTCACTGCAGGTACACACACACACACAAACACAAACGCACACACAGTATGTAGATTTTTCTGGATTAAGGTGTAGATATTTACTATATGCATGTAGTCTATGTATTATCTAGCTAATTTTGGTTGAATCGATATATAATCATTGTTTCAGCAGAATTTTGATAATAGTATTTTTAAATACGTAGCTGATTAGTAATATAACTTACTGTAAAGCCTTTGAAAATGGTGCTTATGTTTCAATATAGTAATATCCTGTTCGGTCTTTCCGCAGATGATAGTAAAAACACATTGGCAGGAAAATATCGCCAGTCCCAACTCTGCCAGACAGTTCTTCAGGAACTGGAGCGCGTAAATCAGAGCATGGGTGACGGGGTCAAAGGTCAAGATGAGATTCCCAACTATGTTACGTCTTTTCTCTATCAGGTGAGACAACTCTGGAATCCCAAAGGAGAGTAGATTAAAGATCCAACAATAATAATATTTCTCAAATTAAAATCTACATAGAATAATTAAAATTACTGGAATAAATGCTGATAAAGTTTTATGAGTTTTATGATGTTATTATGTAATTAAGTAACATCAATTTATCCTGCCAGACGTTATATCATGGTTCTTATCTGCCCGCAGAATTTAGGTGTCATTATGACCATGAAAGATGTTTTAATCCCTGTGTGTGTGTGTGTGTGTGTGTGTGTGTGTGTGTGTGTGTGTGTGTGTGTGTGTGTGTGTGTGTGTGTGCATGTGTGTGGAACAGATGCGTGTGGTGTGTGCCAGGACAGTCTTGAGCGGTCTGAGGAACCCTCAGGTCACTTATGGCCAGTTTGCCCTAAACATCTTTTTTGCGCTTCTGGTGGGACTCATTTATTACCAAATGCCTCTGACGCTGCCTGAGGCTCTACAGAACAGGTACCAGGTTCAACCAACACTACAACATGTATATGTCCAACATAATGAAAATAAAAGCTAGATCAAATTTAAGAGGAGCATTTTAGTTTTGCATGATATAGGCATGGAAATGTGGTAAGAATATCTCCACATTAGAAAAAGGCTGAAATAATTTAAGAGCTCTTAAGATGAGATAGAGACAAATGTCAAAGTGACTTTTAAGACAATAATTAGTTGAGTTCAATTGAAAGTGAGATAAGATGCCACGATGTGAACACAAAGACACAACTTTTATGATGCTCTGATTTATGGGTCAGAAGGTGATTGGCCTTGGTCTCACCCTCTCTCATCCACAGGAGTGGAGCGTTCTTCTTCCTTATCATCAACATGGTGTTTGGGAACCTCTCCGCTGTCGAGATCTTTATCAACGAGAGGAGGATCTTCATGTGAGTGTGTACAGATTTTTTGTAAGCAATAAATCTCTATTTTTAATTTCCCTTCATACTGTAAGGCTGACATTAACATTTTTATTCTTAAAATTAAGTTCATTCCTTTGTTCATGGGATTTATTGACAAATACAAAACATACATAATCAAACAGGTTATATCAGAGGCATTCGTGTTTTTGTTTATTTCCCATTGTTTCAATTGGTTCTTGTTTCCTCTTTGCAGTCACGAGAACTCCAGTGGCTATTATCGTACATCTGTCTACTTCCTGTCTAAGCTCTTTGCTGATCTTCTTCCCAACCGCATCATCCCCATCTTTGCGTTTGCAGCCATCGCCTACTATATGATGGGTAATTATCTATCTGTGTACAAGCACATGTATGCAGGTGTGTGTGTGCACCATATCATTGTACATCATTCAGATCAGAGACTGTAAATAAGGTTTCGGTACGGGTGCTGCCATCTTTGTGCCTGTGAAACCATTTGACACCAGATTCTGTGCAGCAGGGATCGTATAGGAGATCCACTGTAACAAGGTCCCACTGATGTATGTACTCAACCCTTATTAGTAAAATTAACACTTGAACATACATCGGTGTAAAAATAGCTACCTATAATAATAATGTCCCATGTCCTATTTGCTAACATGGAAGAGGTGGGGTTTATGACCTATACTGCAGTCAGCCATTAGGGGCCGGACAAGTAGATTTGGTCTGTTTTAGGCTTGACTTTATTCCAAGAGGATTCCAGTTTAGAGAAAAGAAAAATCGAGATGAACGGAGATTCCTCTGTCGTCTCATTTACACGTTTGTTCTCCTTCAGGTTTGAAACCTGCCTTTGTTGCCTTCCTGTGTTTTGCTCTGACCATGTCTCTGGTCAGCCTGGCCGGAGTCAGCCTGGCTTTCCTCATCTCAGCAAGTGTTTCCTCCTTAGCCGTGGCTAACATCCTGATTGCTCTACCCTTTATCTTCATGATGGTGAGACACAAAGACACACACTGTACAGACACCATACAACAATAACAATTAGGCTTATAAATATGGTGCTTTCATGGATACAGAGTATAATTCTATCCCTCGTTCCCTGTTTCAGGTTTTCGGTGGTTTCCTTGTCAATCTTAATGCCATGCTGAGCTGGCTGTCGTGGCTGAAATGGATGAGTATCTTCAATTACGGATTGAATGTAAGATGTGGAAGAGGAGGAGGGAGTTTTCGTTACGTGAATGAGATCAGTGGGACAGAGGTTAAAGCAACACCCTGTCACTTTGCCTAAGTAACAGCACCCTCTGCAGCCACACGTGGCGAATAACTCTTTTGGAGATTCATGATGGCATTAATGTCAAGCTCAGACAACAAGACTTTCAAAGTCATCGAATCAGTGACTTCTGATCACCAGGAGATAGGAAGAGGAAAGGATTCAATCCCCCCTTTTCGTGGGTTTAAAAACAAACCTCCCTATACACGGTTGCTGACGTGAACAGAAGTTCAGGCTGAGGATTGGGAATGAAAGCGAAAACATTCTCCCTTTTCCAAGTTAGTGAACCATGAAACTCCATTTGAAGCCGCTGTTTTAAAGGCTCTTCTCTTCTCTCATTTATTCAGGCTGCGTTCATCATCGAATTGGAAGGACAGGTGTTCTACAACAACCAAACGATGTGAGTGTCATAAAACAGTACAATAACCCCCCCACCCTCACACACACACACACACACACACACAAACACACACACTGAGCTTCTGTTGTCTGTGCTGCAGGATCCCAGGGGAGGTGTTCCTGAAAAGCCAGGGCATCGACTACTCTGTGTGGGGCTTCTGGCAGAACCAGGTGGCTCTGCTGGGAATCATCACTGTCTGCATGTTCCTGTCCTACGTGCAGCTGAGACGCATCAACCGCTGGAAATGAACCAACGTCCAACTGGTTAAATGTATCCGTCAACCATGCACTATGTCTTTTTCCTATTTATTTAGCTGGTGGGGAAGTTAGAAAGCTTTTTGGTTTATGTGTGATCATTTAAAGTATTATTACAAATCATATCTGTTGAACATTACACATAATACTGTGTGTATGTGTGTGTGTGTGTGTGTGTGTCACGTTCTCAAACATAAACAAACACACGTGCTGTAAAATCTGACCTCCAGGTAGATAAGCTGCAGATAAGCACTCCTGGCCCGTCCACGAGGGGAAATGTCAAAGTCGAGCTCTTACAAAGCTTCTTATAACATCTGAGACATATGAGCTACAGTCAAGAAAACAGTCAAACGCTTTAAAGGGAAATGTTTATTAAAAAAACATTTCCCCCCACTTCTCCATATGAAGAATAATAAATATAATATAAAATCATCTATTAAAGCCAGTAAATGATTTGTCGTTGTATAATAAACATTTTTACAAGCATTACTGTATTATCACAAAGTGAAGAAGAACAGATTCTTTGACAGCTGACTTTAGAAGAATGAAAAAATGTAGATGCAGATTTGAAAATAATTAAAATCCACTTCTCAGTTTCCTACATGATTGACATTAGATTTATTAATTCTTCCTTTTCCACGCTGTCTGTCAGGATCATATATTATATGTATCATCTCCCACCTCGCCATTGAAGCTGCATGGTGTTTACACTTGGTGACATCTTCAAACTCACAACTTTCAAATCTCCACCAAGGAGGATTATCTCCACCTATCTGTGTTAAGTTTAATTGTTTGCAGGATGAATCCAAAGGTAGTGAACTGACAAACTAAGTGGAGGGGTGAGGCTTCGGCCTGAGATGAACCCATTAAAGTTTGGTGCAGATGCTTATTAATGGGTGAATCCAGGAAGGTATTATTAGTCAGGCTATTCTCATCAAAATGTTGGCATTATTTGCTTTATGAAAAACTAGAGTAACATACACTTTATTTGGATCTGCACCAAATTCCACATACTCATAGATTTCAGAGTCCTAAACCTAAAACACTTCCTTGATCTGTCCCCTGATCCAGATCTAAATCTGATAATTGGAAATTGATTGAGATGTTTTTGCGTAAATCTTCAAACTAACAAAGAAACAACTGAGGACAATTCAAATTAATTGGTAGAAGAAATAAGTCTGAATAAACGTTTACTTGAACAAGACAATCATTTGTATGATTGTTTAGCTTTGGCTGAGGTTTATGCACTCAACTACTTATATCTGCATCATTCTAGAAGTATTCTAGATATCACAGTTTTCCAGGTTTCCATTTAAAGAGACATAAAGCAGTTGAGATCTTCAGGTTCATTGATGTGTTGTGTCTCCATCACATTATCAACAGAGTCAGTTTTCAGTGCTGGTGAATTACTTGTCGTCCCAATATAAAGAATCTGCCTCCACTTGGATACAGATTTAAAAGTGAAACTACAACATAATTGCTAACTTAATGTGTGTTAGCAGCTGAAGTATTATTTTAAGTTGGAAAGCTACTTTTCTTTTTACAGTGATTTAACAAACATATGCACCAATCACCTTGTTAGAGAATGAGCACAGATCAGTGTTGGATACATTTTACTTGCAGCCACGTGGTCATTTCGACTCTGAAGTGCAAAAACCTCTGTTCTGCAAATAACTTAAAAGCTATATGTAAAAAAAAAAAAACTATATGTAATCCACCTGAAATCAAGTGAACACCTGTCAAACACAGAAATAGAAGCCTGAGTCTCATCTCTTCACCTTTAGAAGCTTTTCACGCCGCTCACACTCTTACTCAGGCTGTTCCCCACAGTCACCGGAGTGTTCTCCAGCCCACGGAGCCACTCAGTACATTTCAGCACCACCCGCTCGTCCACACCGTAGTCCCCCTCGTCCTCGTACTCCACGTCGTCGTACTTGTGCTGCTCGTTCAGAAGTGAGATCTTCAAAATGGAGCTGATGTCTCGCAGCTCGTCCCCGCTGTTGTTCTTCCCGGGTGCCCTGCTGGTTGGAGTGCTGTGTCTCTGCGCAGGCGTCTGATTCCTTTTGGAGACGTTCTCCCTCCGGCGTCGGAAATCGGTGGCGCTTCCGGAAACGCCGGCCACACTCTCAGCGTTTCTCACTGCTGGACGTTGAGGCCTCTCACCGCTCCTCCTCTGCAGCAGGAGAACAGCCTCAGGGGTGAGCATCAGGGTGAAACGGGCCTCCTCCTCGTGCCTGGGCCTCGTCTTCACCTCTGGTTCTCTCCTCACAGAGCTCTGGATCACAGGTTTCTGCCTCTGAGTCTTGGACAGGGACTCACCTGAGCTGGAGGCCGGGGCGCTGTCTGTCTGGGATGAGGGCACCAGTCTGTCTCTTCTCTTTGACACTCCTTTAGTGGCGGTTGGCAGGTGACTCCTGGGTTGGCTCTTCTTGCCCAGCTGTTTGAGGTTCAGCGTCAGCCGCTCCTTCACTGAGCTGCCCTTGTCTTCTTTAGACTCCCCTACCTTGGCCACAGCGGGTGAAGATGAGGAGCGGTTGATGGTTCTCTCCTTCCCCGTCAGTCCTGACACCGAGCGAGCGATTGACACGGGTGGTATGAACGGCATTTTGACCACACACAGTATCAGGTAGGACAGGAATTCAGTTTTGCAGCTAAAGCGCTGGTAGAAGAACAAAGAGGGCGCGAGGGAGGAAACTGATTTACCGAGGGAGGTGAGAAACTCTGATGCATCCTTGGCCATGCAGGGGTCAGCAGGCAGCTCGAGTGCAGCGGCAGCCGGGATCCAACTGGGCTCATCTACACTGAACCAGCCGACATCCTGACAAACGTCCGAGGTCCGAGGAGGGCGTGGGTCCAAATGAACTCACAGGAAGGGTAACGAAGGGTTTTCCTGTGTCTTAGCATGCTCATTACTCTCAGGCTCAAGGATCTAAAAAAAAACTCCACTGCTAATCCTGGTGTTATCAGCGAAGGCACGTTTACTACACCCGGCTCACATGCAGGCTTAATGGACACAGGCAGCAGTGAGTGGGGGCAGTGGAAAGTAGACAGGGTTCAATCAGTCTCATGTTCTTCATCAGCAGAGGGAAAAAGCCACTTAGTAAATCTAAGTTCTGTAGTTTTGGAGCAAAATATAAAATAGAATGACAGTAAAGTTCCCTTAAACTCAGTGAAGCTGCACTAAAATTTATCAAATATACATATTATAGTTCCCTTAATAAAAAATCTGATGATTGTCACCACAATCTTTGAATTATTTCTGGGAAATCAGGGAAAAATGACCTTTGACCCATATTCGACAGTTTCCAAGTATTGTGGAAATCTGCTTAGTTGATATTTAAAACATAATCTCCTTGGCAGAGGAAACAATCTGCAAAGTTCAGAAGTTTTTTTATCCAATATGGTGATTTTTTAAAAGATAGAAACATGAGCTGATTTCCATAGAAAACATTTATTTGATTGGACTGTAACACAACATAAGTTAAAAACGTATAGATAAAATCTTCTAGATAAATTATGCATCGTTGTAAATATAAATTCATTTAAGTATCCACTTAATACACACTGTTAGTGACAGAAGTCTTGCTGAAAAAGTAGTGTGTGTGTGTGTGTGTTCAGCCACAGCATGTCCTCCTGTGAACGTGCAGAACCCGTCTACAGTGAGGACAAATGTGATAGACGTCCTTGAAGTGCTTCACAAAGAAAGGAATCAGGCAGCAACCGAGCACCAACCTGCGGGAGAGAATTCACACGTCACTGTGTGTCGGTGAGATGGATTCTGGGTAATTAGATTGCCTAGTTTTGAACGCGGCTCTTCTCACCCGCAAAACACAAACACAAGACACATGAGCCATGCATATCTCCCGACTTTGTAGTCGACCTGTGTGGTGACCTGAGTCCGACAGGAGTGACAACACGTCAGGCCCGGAGAGCGAAACAGTTCGTTCTCATAGCTCACGAACTTTGGCCTGGGGCTGCATGGATACAGACCGGATACTAGAGAGAAGACACCGGGGGACAAAAGGGAAAGTTACCTTAAAAAACACAAGTGTAAATCAGCATCTCCCACCTCTTCATTGAAGCTGCATGGTGTTTACACTGGATGACATATTCAAAACCGTTGTGTTGGAATCTCCACAGAGGAAGTTGTGTTTTCATCTGTGACAATTATGCAAAAACTACTCACACTGATTTCCATAAGTTTTGGAATTTCGGTCATGACCCAAGGAAGTACCAGTTACTTTATGGTGGGACTCCTGAAGTTTCTCTGCTTTTCAACTTTAGTCAGAGAATATTTCATTAATCTTTATGACAAATTTGTTAAAGTCGATGCAGATCCAACTTAAAATCCAGATCTTGTGGTTTTAAATGTGGTTTAATTTCACAAACTTACAGATATCAGTCCCTTCAAATATGCTGGATGTTTTTTATCAAGATGCATTCATTACTGCCTGGCAAATTGGTGAAAATTAGAACCACCCTCTCACAATGTTAAAGAAAGTAACTTCTAAGAATAATTCCTGGATCTTTGCCTCATCCTTGCACCAAGCTCCTTGTAAACCTGTTCTGCAAACAATGTTGAAAACATAACCTCAGAATAAAATCTACTCAGGTTGAAATGATTTCTGAATAAAAAATATGTTTGTTTTTCTAAACTACCACATCAAATGTAACCAGCAAAACTACCATTGTATATAAAGTGTAAATACTGACGACAGCTCATAGTCGACAAACTTCTTCACAATCAACACATCTCACTTATTATCGCAGAATATCAGCCCCTGAAGTCCAGGGGAAAAGTAAATCATGAAAGTGGAAAGACATCGAGGCGTCAATATAATCAAAATGGAGGCCGAGTGTAAGCGAGCAGGTACCCGGCAGAGGTAGATGAGATTGAGTGGAGATGCCATCAGAAGCGAAGGAGAAGGAGGGAGGAGGAGGTGGAGGACTGAACGGTGAGTGGATGTGGTAAATCCTCACATCTTTACCCGTTTGACTTTCATCTGGAAATAAAAAGATAATGAAGTACTTGAGCTTTTACTGTGACCACATATTATTTCAGGCTCTGCAGAGCAAGCAGCATGGAGTGGGGGACTCTACCTTGTGGGAAGTAAGGTGGAGGTGAAGGAAAAGCCTCATCCACTTTCGATAATGACTCCATTCAGTGGGTGAGGTGATGTTCCACAGGAAAACAGGGGGTTTGGATGTTTGCAGCAGCAGCAGTTAATCTGCAGGCCGCCTGCCAGGTGCAGTTAATGAAATCTCCTCTGATTGGTTGAACAGCCTATTACCCAAAAGTCACCGGGAGGATGTTGTTTTCCAATGAGGCTCAGAGGAACGTTTACTTTTTAAATGTGCATCTAAATTCCACCAAACTGCTCCATTGATTGGATTTGTCTGCTCGTGTGTTTGTTCTATAACCTCACTAACTTTAAAAAGTTAGACAGGAAGTGGGCTCTGTTCATTAACAAAATAATGATTATCTCTATCTGCCATTATGACTGTTCCTGGCTGACTCTATTGAAGTTCATCAGTTTTTACTCATTTAACATTCCCAAATGTAAAAACAAAAAATGTACTTCCATTTATAATGTCACCCTTTCAATCATTTAGAAATAGATTTGTTCAAAATAACCCAATGCAGATGGAAAAGGACGTTACATACTGGAGGAATCATTTGCATTTGTCAAAGCCTCCATTTAGAGAAAACGCTTAAAGTTAACATTTAACACTATCCTTCTATCCGTCAATCTATCTATCTATGCTTCTATCCTTCTATCTATCCTTCTATCCGTCTATCAATCTATCTGTCTATCTATCTATCTGGCCATCTATCCATCTATCTATCTATCTATATATCTGTCTATCCGTATATCAATCGATCTGTCTATCTATCTTTCTATACGTCTATCTATCTATCTATCTATCTGTCCCTCTCTCCATCTCTCCCTCCCTCTTTTTTTCCACTAGATGGCGGTATTTTGTACCCGGCTCCCCTCCCCGCCCTTGCTGCTTCCACCGCTGGGGGCGCTCTTTCCCCCTCGTCGCGGTGGGAGGACTCAGGCGGATGCTCAGTTGAATGTAGCAGCTAGCTTGATGATGCTAAGCTAGCTGTCAGCCAGGCATCCACGGGTTTCGCTGCCGACTTTTAGCCGCCGGATGCTCCGGGTCGTGTCCCGCTGGCCTTCTTGACATTCCCTCCTCAACACTCCCGGACGAATTCGTGTCGACTGACCAGAGTCCGCGAATTCAGGTCCAGCCCCGACCTAACCTTCTTCCCCCCCAAACACACACACCGCTAGCGTCGCTTAGCTCGCCGGGCTAACGAGACCGACACCCGGGGTCTGAGGAGAGAGGTGAGTTAGCACAGCGGCTAGCGGAATGTCGCTCCCCCCGGACAGTGAATGCATCTGCTCGGGGGGAGAAACCCCCGGGACTGGTGCGGAGGATTTGGGGCCTTTTGGGTTTAAAATGTGGGCGATAGTGAATCTATATTCGGCTTCCAGGCCTCGTTGACACCGGTGAATCGCAAGCTAGCAATTAGATTAACCTGCTAGCGGCGTTAGGGATGCATTTCCCGGTGGGATCGAACATATGACGCCTTTAAAAACATGTCACGTCCCCATTAGCTGCTGGCTAAGTCCATCTCCATCTATACGAGTGGTTAACAGGTTAAAACCGGTGAAAGTCATCTCGCTCATGCTAACTGGGGGATATCCTCTGAGCTAACAGTAGCGAGAAGCGTCGGGATTCTGGGTGTTTTCCCCGGGTTTTGCAGCAAAGTTAATATCTAACTTGTTGTTCAGTATAACCAGTGGAGCAGGTGTTTTTTATGGTCGTTTACTGGTTTATGTGGGAATTTAACGCCGATGGAGCCAAAATTCAGCAGATGTTCAGCTGCAGGAGCCGGTTTGTTGGTCGCTTGTTGTTTAAACTCGACTTCTTTTTGTGTTATTGCTGTGTGACTGGTCAGACTTGGAGGGCCACACCCAGACAAGATGTCCCTGCATCAGTTCCTGTTGGAGCCCATCACCTGCCACGCGTGGAACCACGACAGGACACGTAAGACTCAAGAGTGTCAAGTCATTTTGTAACCCTGAGTCATTCATAATTACACGTTCATAATTGATCTGATATAAGTAGAGGAGTCATTTGATTTCAGGCTGTGGCAGTTTTGTTTCGTTGCTCCTACTCAGTCTCATCCTTTGTGTTTCACCGTGTTTTTGCAGAACTTGCCATCAGTCCCAATAACCACGAAGTTCACATCTACAAGAAGAGCGGCAACCAGTGGGTCAAGACCCACGAGCTGAAGGAGCACAATGGACACATAACAGGTTTGTAATTTGACTCCTGTGACAGGCAGGTTCCAAACAAAGTATCTGCAGGTGACCCGGGTCGGTGTCAGTCTTTGTCTGTGATCGTGTGAAAAAACTCACAAGTGGAAAAGAGCTTTTAACACAACAAGCTGACACACATTTGATAAACACACGATCTGTAAAGGGGAAAAATCCATCTGGAGCTTTGCAATAGTCAGTCACTTACATTTAAGTTATTAATTGATTTGCTGATATTTACTCAGATTACTCGAATTATTCATCCGTCTTTTAAATGTCAGAATATCGTAAATATCGTTGCTTTAAGCGAATTGTTGATTATCAAAAAAGTTGCTTTTAAGCCTTAAATAACACATCATCTCTTTGTTTATATTCCTTCTTCTCCCGTCCGTGTAGGCATCGACTGGGCTCCCAAAAGTGACCGTATAGTGACGTGTGGCGCCGACCGGAACGCCTACGTGTGGTCCCAGAAGGAGGGCGTGTGGAAGCCCACGCTGGTCATCCTCAGGATCAACCGAGCCGCCACCTTCGTCAAGTGGTCTCCACTGGAGAACAAGTTTGCAGTCGGCAGTGGAGCTCGACTCATCTCCGTCTGCTACTTTGAGTCTGAGAACGACTGGTGAGTCCTGCACGGTTAATATAATGTTGACCCTTTCTGAAATGTGTCTCGTGAAACTGAAGACAACAGCAGAGACGAGTACGTAACGACTCTCCCTGTGCCTCAGGTGGGTGAGCAAGCACATCAAGAAGCCAGTCCGCTCCACCGTCCTCAGTCTGGACTGGCATCCCAACAACGTGCTGCTGGCGGCTGGCTCCTGTGACTTCAAATGCAGGTAAAAGTCCCAAGCAATAATAATAATAATGAGTGTTGCAAAAATAAAAATTCTAACAGGGACAAGAGTAGAAGATTAAATGATCGACAACCTGTCAACATCCTCTCGCCCTACTTTTCTTTCCGTTCTTTTATTCTGTTCTTTCTCCCTCCCTCCCTCCCTCCCTCTCTGGCCTCCAGGGTGTTCTCAGCCTACATTAAGGAGGTGGAGGAGAAACCAGGCCCCACACCCTGGGGCAGCAAGATGCCATTTGGGGCTGTGCTAGCAGAATTTGGAGGAGCGGGTCTGTATCTCCTCATTTCTATTTGCTACAGTAAAAATCCTCTTTTTGCGTTTCACTCAGTTTTTCTTTGAACTAAACTCTATATGGGTTTTGGTTTATGTGTGTTGTGTTTGTTAGGTGGAGGAGGTTGGGTCCACTCTGTCTCTTTCTCTGCATCTGGTAACCGCCTGGCCTGGGTCAGCCATGACAGCACTGTCACTGTGGTGGACAGCTCCAAGACTGCCAGGTATTGCCGGACACAGAGGGGTCTCAGTTAAAGACACTTTACATTTTCCAAATTAACTACTAAAGTTAATTGCAGATATAATTTATTAATTTCATAATTTTTTTTCTAGGCACATATGGTAAAATAGAAACTGTGAGGATTCAATTTTCAGATGCCTGTAGATTTACTCTCTTTATCTTTCCACACATATATCCGTGTTTTCAGGGTAAAGTAAACTCAAATGACTCTCCTTGAATAATTAATATGAGAATTTTAAAATGAGTTACGCCCGGACAGAGAGTTTGTGGTTTTCAAGGCGACTAAAAACAGGAAAGGAGATAAAGTGTTGTTAAATATATTGGCCACTGAACATAAACAGTGATGTCAGATTCCTCATGGTGCCAATAGGTTGAGTGAGGTGGATTTAACCAGATCCATGGTTAGACTCATAATAACAGGCTGTCAACAAATTGCAGGTGACTTAAGGGGGATGTGTGTGTTCTGACTGGTAACCTGCACAGGCTGCCACAGTTTGAAACAAATCACAAAATCAATGTGGACTTTCTTGTGTATTTGTTGGAAGTATTGTTGCCTGTGAAATCCTGAATCTCTGTGTGTTTGTGTTTAGTCCTTCACAGATGAAGACGGAGTTCCTCCCTCTCCTCAGTGTCCTTTTTATCTCAGAGAACAGTCTAGTAGCAGCGGTAAGAAAAAACCTATAAGTGTCGTTGATGCATTTCCATACTCCAATGTGAGGAAAAAGCATTTAAACTGTGTTGTGTGTCTGCCCAGGGCCACGACTGCTGCCCCATGCTGTTCCGCTGCGACGACGGTGGAACGCTGACGTTCGTGTCGAAGCTGGACCTCCCGAAGCAGAGCATCCAGAGGAACATCTCTGCCATGGAGCGCTTCAGGAACATGGACAAAAGAGCCACCACCGAGGACCGCAACACCGCCCTGGACACACTGCACCAGAACAGCATCACGTAGGTCCCACAGCACAGAGACCCACTGCAGGAACTCATTCAATGTCATTGATTTAGATTCTATCACAACACAATAAAAGGGGTGTTACCCTTGAAAGTGTAATTCATCCCTCTGAGATCTTCAGCTGCACCACAGCTCCTGTTCTTCTACGTCAAACCATGTTGTTAGAATTCAGTCACTTTTGATGCCACAAGTTTTTGTTGTCACTGTGTCTTTTGTTTGTGTTTTCACTTTGTCCCTGACATCACACTCTCGGTAGTTTCCCTGAACTGCATCACGATGACGACTTTCAGTTTCATCACCTCTCTTCCTTTTCAAGTGTCTGTATTTAATCTGTGTGTTTGTTCCTCAGCCAAGTGTCTATCTATGAAGGAGACAAAAGGGATTGTCGCAAGTTCTGCACCACAGGCATCGATGGAGCGATGACTATTTGGGATTTCAAGGTAAACACACGCATTCGCACACAGACACACACACACACACAGACACCCACGGCCCTTCTTTAGATCTTTATTTTCCCAGCTCCCTCGGCTCTAATGTGTTATTCTGCTTTCATCTCCACAGAGTCTAGAAGCTTCTATCCAGGGTCTCCGCATCATGTGAAGAAATCTTGTGAATGAATGAAGAAACGCCGCAGCCTCACGTGTCGCCCCCCCCCCCCCTTCCTCGCCCTAACCCCTCCCTCCCTCCCTCCCTCCCTCCTCTCCCCCCTCCACTCCTGCGACGCAGCCAGTAACGTACATAACTGACCACCTAATCTCGAGTGTCTGCTGAAGCACTGATCAGACCACAACACACTGGTGGGTGTGTTCTAACACACACACAAACACACACACTAAAATACACAACCACACATACACTACACACACTGAGCTGACGTGTGTGGCATCACTGTTCATTTTTTGTTTGTTTGTTTTTTAAATGAAGGTTAACCAGGTGTCAAAGTGGGACGCTCCTCTGACACGTATTAAGCGTGACGTGAAACTGTGTGTTTTTATGTTCTCTAACCTCCTGTACCAAAAGTTTGAGCACTAAAAAGTGTATTTTATCCAAAAATCAGACTGTATTTCACCTCAGATCAACCTCAACATGATCTCACAGCATCAGCACTCGGGGGGGCAAATCACAGGAAGCGACTGTTTACTTCCTGCAGCACCGTGAGTCACTGCTCGGACCGGGACCTGGCTCTTGATAGGGTGAGGTCATGTTGCTGGTTGGCTGCAGAGCGCTGTACAGGATCTGATGGTGGAGAGAGAGAAAGCAGCGGTCTGTCACGGCTGCTCAGCACTTGACTCTAAAGCTACTTCACTAAAAACCACGTGAGATGGAGGATTTCTATGTAACTGATCATGAGGTAGACATAAAATAAAGATGAATACATTTACAGTACACAACTCACCTGACTGCTCTCTTCCTTTGTCTCTGCCTCTCTGGCCTGGTGGGTGGTCAGCGGGGAACACTCCCACTTCTTCTAAACAAAGTTGTTTACAGTCTGAAAAAAATTACTGTTTGGGGTTGAAAAGTGTTTTTTTAAACATTGAAAAATTTGCAAAAACAATTTAGAGTTTATCCTTTGCTCTGTTTACATAAGGTTTTACCAGGTTGAGGTCTTCCACATTCCACAGGCCTTTGCACGTTGCTGTCGATGAGCAGAAAAACCTGAAAGCAGCAGCAGGAATCTGAGCGCTGTCGGCTGTGTGCTCATGTCTGGGCCCAGTACAAACAAAACTGAATAGACTTTGACTCCCTGGTTCTACAAGTGGTTAAAAAACCCTCCAAAGAATTTGAGTGAATAATCACAGTGGCTTAATATGCACCTAGGAGGAAGGTGGAGAGGAAACTGTTTCTCTATTTAAGAATGTTCATTTCACTATTATAAACTTTTTAAAACAATAAAAACCTAGAGAAGAATAACACAAATGAGCAAACTAGGTCAACCAGAGGCAACATAAAATACAAAGAGTGTTATTTGATCCTCTCACATCCATTGTCACTCCTTTTATTAACTCCTGAGAGAATGAGCCTTGTACAGACGTCAATTCAATATTTCATTTTTATGATCTAGTTTTTAAGGTTTTCACTGACAGCCACTTGTGTGATCCACCTCTCAACCCTGCCTGGAAATAAGGAGTAAAGTAAAAGTGCTTTGACTTCAAAAAGCGGAAAAACAGGAGGAATCTCTCAGTTCAGTCAAGTCAACTCCTTTTCTCTCCTCCTCCTGAAGCTGTCACGCCTCCTCTGCTCCTCTCCCCTCCCCTCCCCTTTTCCTTGTTCCGCTTTCTCTCTACAGAAGTGACCACCTCCCTCCCCTTTTTCTTTATGTCTTTCATGGTTCATAACCAACCCCCCCCCCCCCCCCCCCCTCCTCAGTTTCTACCACCTCCTCCTTTTTTCTTTTATGCAGAACCTTGTTCTGTGCTCTGGCTCCACCCTCACTAGTTCCACTCCAGACAAAACTTATCTCCTCCTCCCTAGTTCCTTTAAAGAATATAACTTTTAATCCACACCTCTCACATTCTAAGTGTGTTACACCCGTGATCTTTATTCTCCCCGCCTGCATCAACTTCTTCTCTGTCAGCCCCCCCCCCCCTCTCAAAGCTTCACTGTGCCCTCCTCCACTTCCCCCTCTGACCTCTCCTCCCTCTCTGCAGCTCCTCTCCTCTTCCTGAGCTCACTCTGTCGTTGGCGTTCGCGTTGACTGGCCAGAGTCCGCGAGCTGATCTCCCTCGTCTCTCTCTCTCTCTCTCTCTCTCTCTCCCTCTCTCTCTGTCTCTGTCCATCTCTGCAGCTCTTTACCCATTCATCTCTGGGCTGCCCCCAGGGTAAGTAGCCGAGAAGATATTTAACAGTTGACTGAGTGTGTTTAGACATGCCACACTCACACACACAAAGACACACTCACACACAATTTGTAAGTCTAATGCATTACCAGGAATCAGTAGGAAGTGTTCAACAGGCGACTCTGCTGCCGCTCGCTCACGTTATCACATGAGATTAGTTTTCTTTTAAGTAACCGACTGTGATGGAGATGTTGGAATTCACTTCCTGGATGTGTAACTGTCGAGTGAGCTGGATGTGTGTGTGTGTGTGTGTGTGTGTGTGTGTGTGTGTGTCCCCTTTGACCTACACCTCTCGTGCTTCTGCAAGTCTGGATTTCATTAACACAACCCCGGTGAAATAAGATAAGTTTGTTTTCTGTGCCCTGGAAAGTTTAACAGTCAGCTCCGATGACGTCAACTAGTTTGAACCAACTCTGGACTAAATATGGCAAAACAAAGTTCCTCTTGTTTAAAAAAGATTTGTGTCACTTCTCTTTTTCCAGACAGTTCTGTGCACATCACTTCCTGGTCTGTTTCTAACACCTGATTGGCCATGGCGTACTACAGTTTCCTGCTGGAACCAATTAGCTGCCATGCCTGGAACAAGGATCGCACCCGTAAGTCGTTTCTCTTTCTCTCTGCTTTCTCACTTCAGCGGCTCAGCCTCCTCTTTCCTCCTCTTTCCTCCTCTTTCCTCCTCTTTCCTCCTCTCGCCTCCTCACAGCTTCAAACACAGACATCACGGAACATCTTGCTTCACCGAGTGTCTGCGCCAAAGCACAAATGCTGTAATAGACGGAGGGTTGTGATTGGCTCCCAGGTGGGAGAAGGTATTTCCTGTTTCCTGTAACAGTGAGCGTTTCTCTCTGAGAGGCTCTTGTGCTCCGTTAGCTGCAGGAAACCCCTTATTTGGCTGTTTTGATGAGCGCCTCTTTGGTTTCTGGGTGAAGCGGATGTAGCAGGCGGCTGTGGTCGAGTCACACAGTTGACGTTTCACTCAATTTGCAGGAACCACTGGGCCTGACTCATCTGCTGACTCAAAACCAGTGCAGAGTTTGCTTCAACATTATGGGGAAGGAAGATTTCAGATGTGGCACAATGTCTATTTAAAGAGACCCATGTGTTTGTGAGCTGCCTCCAGGCTGATACACACTGGGCTCCTCCTGCTCGTCTCTGTTCTCCTGCAGCCCGGTCAGCTGCTCCCTGTTCCCCTCCACTGAGCATCCCATAAAAGCCCGTCTCCTGTCAGTCGCCCAGTTCATTTCTTCTGTTTGTGTTGTTCTAATTCGCACAGTTTCGTTTGTTTCTCTGTGGTTGCACAAACTTGAACTCTGTCTTGTGTCTCTGTGCTGCAGAGATCGCCCTCTGCCCCAACAACCACGATGTCCACGTCTACAAGAAGGACGGGGCCACGTGGAAGAAGATCCACGAGCTGAAGGAGCATAACGGCCAAGTGACCGGTGAGTCATTTACTGGCATCACTTTTATAATTTGTGTCTGTCACTTTGGGTAGTTCTTTTATAGTGTATGTTCAAGTGTTCTTGTTTCTGATAAGTTTGGTTTCAATTCGTTTTTGATGCTATCTTCACTAATACAAAGTTGTGTATATTTCCTTTAAATCCTCCTTTGCTTAAAAGCTCAGCTCAAGTTTTGGAATTTTGATTTGAACTTTCATTTTGGAAAAGTCCTGAAAAAAATCTCTTTGTGGAATAAATAGATTCAGTCTAAGTACAGATAATATGAAACTACTTTCCAAAGACTGGAAACAGTGACACAGCTTCTCCGGCTCTTTCCAGCTGCACAGACCAGCGCAGATAAAGCTCACTAATAAACATGCTATATGCAAAAAGCCTGAGTTTTATGAGAGGCTGGTGCTCAAATGTTCAATGACTTCCATGTATATATATATATATATATATATATCTCAGTAAGCGTTTTGTTTCTCCTGCAGGAATCGACTGGGCTCCAGACAGTAACCGTATAGTGACCTGTGGAGCTGACCGGAACGCCTACGTGTGGTCCCTCAAGGAAGGCGCCTGGAAGCCCACCCTGGTCATCCTCAGGATCAACCGCGCCGCCCGCTGTGTGAAGTGGTCGCCCAAAGAGAACAAGTTTGCCGTGGGCAGCGGCTCCCGCCTCATCTCCATCTGTTACTTTGAGCAGGAGAATGACTGGTGAGGATGGGCTTCCTGTTCCTATAGCTCACGTAAAGAAGGCTGCAACAGGAGTTCATTGTCGTGTGATTCTCCTCCAGGTGGGTGTGTAAGCACATCAAGAAGCCCATCCGCTCCACCATCCTCAGTCTGGACTGGCATCCCAACAACGTGCTGCTGGCGGCTGGCTCCTGTGACTTCAAATGCAGGTAAAACCAGAGAAGTTGTAATGGGACAAGAGATAAAGAATCAATAATTGACTTGTGAAGTGTGTCTCTATGAACACAGGTAGCAGTGAATCAACAACTTTCCAGATAATGCAGAATAAACCTTTTATGAATCTAATAAGCCTCCCAGCCGTTAGTTTTAATGGTAACACTGGCTAACGTGGGCCCCTCTTGCCTGCAGGGTGTTCTCGGCCTACATCAAGGAGGTGGAGGAGAAGCCCGGCCCGACTCCCTGGGGCAGCAAGATGCCGTTCGGGGAGATGCTGCTGGAGTCCGGAGGCTCCGGAGCCGCTGATCAGAGTTCAGTGGGAGGCGGCGGCTGGGTGCACAGCGTCTGTTTCTCTCACTCCGGCAACCGCCTGGCCTGGACCTCCCACGACTCCACTGTGTCTGTGGCCGAGGGCGGCAAGACCGGAACGTAAGAGAGGGCGGGACAGCATACCTGTTTGTGTGTGTGTCTGTTTGTGTCAGTGTGTGTGTCTTAGTCAGTCTGTGTGCACTCTGACCTGTGTTACTTCATCCACAGGGTGAACAGTCTGCGCTCTGAGACACTTCCTCTCCTCTGTGTCACCTTCATTACTGAGAACAGCATCGTAGCAGCTGTGAGTGTTCACTACACACCCAGTATTTATTCTGAACACATTCATAATTGATAAAGTGTCACCCAGGAGAGCACATACCTCCACTAAGGCCCAACAGTCTCCTTACATTCAATCATGGATAAATAGATATCCGTCCTCTCGACATGCCTGATGATATTCATCAAGATCCGGGAGTTATTCCCTGTGAAAACTCTGACATTTTTACATTTTTTTAAATGCAACGTTTATGATCCATGCTAATTTTTGAATGGGTTAATTTTTGTCCGACGTCCAGCCCTTCCTCTAATTTTTAGGGAAATGTGTTTAGCACTTTTTCCGTTATCGTTCTGACAAACCAAGGGACAGTGTGAAAGCATCACCTCCTTGCAGAGTTACAATGAACAATTTGCAACACACACATTTAAACACAGACTCTTAATTAAAACAGTTACTCCTCCATTAAGTTAGGTAGTAAAATGACAAATGACCTGGTCTCTATGTGCGACTGATACTCTAGCTGCATTGTGTTCCTGCAGGGCCACGACTGTTACCCGGTGCTGTTCGTGTACGACGGGGCCAAAGGCAGCTTGACGTTCGGTGGGAAGCTGGACGTTCCCAAGGAGGCGGCCCAGAAGGGCATCAGCGCCAGGGAACGTTTCCAGAACCTGGACCGCCGGGCCTCCGAGACCCAGAGCACCGAGAAGAACCTGATCACGGTGCACAAGAACAGCATCAGGTCGGGAGAGGAAACAGATATCAGAGTGTGGACTGAAAGACTTGAATAGTGTGGGATGCACAGGGAGAGAGAGAGAGAGAGATGATATGTCTTATTTGCACTGAAATGGTGGAAAAACAATTATCAAGGTCTAAATATGAATCATATGAATTTATATGAAATGATAAGCGTTTGAAATACTTAAATGACAGGGATGTAGTGAAATGCTGCCAAACGTTTAGTTTTACGACATCTTGGTTTCCACATGTTCTCTCTTATAGGAACAAGGAAGCTAGAAATGTTTAATTATTATTTGAGGAACTCACACACACACACATTTTAAAAGTCACTGTCAGTGTAGGTTCCTGAAAGAATTCAACTGGCTTTTCAATCGTGGCAAAGCAAACCAGCACAAACAATAAAAGAAATACAATAGAAAGTCAATCTGTAGAAACTCAGTAAGAGAAAGAATAAAAGTTACAAGGAAATAAGAAAATTAAATATTGAATATAATGATCGGCTTTATCAGAATCAGAAAATAGACTCAAGCTGAATTCAAATGCATGATTAAAAAGGTACCACTTTAAATAAATGCATAATTATCATTATCCATGTTAAATTTATTTGCATTTTCATGTTTGTGCAGAGTTTGATTTTCTCAAACTGTATTGCAGCCAAATCTCGGTGCTGGACGGAGGACGGAACAAGTGCAGCAAGTTCTGCACCACCGGCATGGACGGAGGAATGAGCATCTGGGATGTGAAGGTAACACACACACACACGATGGATCCATTCAATCTCACCTTATATGTGTGTAATCCTGCAGACATGATGTTTTCACAGTTATAATACAGATAAAAAAAATGTTTTATTTCTTCTTTCAGACTCTGGAATCTGCGATGAAGAACTTGAAAATAGTTTAAACTGAAGTTTACACCAAACCACGCAACTTATAGTAGCTTCTGGATATATGAAGGAAAACCGCTGCCTTATCGCTCAAAGCTTCTCGGCCATATTTTAATCAGGTGTTTTTATATATAGAGGTTAAACGATCAGACTCGGGTCAAATTCCCCCCCCCCCCCCCCCCCGAAGCCCTTTGTGGAGCTTGTTGAAGTCAGACCTGTAAACGGAGGGACTGGCCGTGGGTCTGTGAACGGTACTTCACGAGTAAATCACAGACAGTCCAGTCTGAGCTCAGTGCTTGAAGCAGGAATTTTTATATTAATCAAGTTGAAATGCTGCAGTACTTGTTTAAAGCTTATGCTGGTCATAATACGCCTTTAATAAATGATTGTTACGATTCAACCAAGCTTTGTTCATTACAGGTGTGTGTGTGTGTGTGTGTGTGTGTGTGTGTGTGTGTGTGTGTGTGTGTGTGTTTGTGTGTGTTGATCAAGTTTTGCCACATTCAGTTTCATATTTTCATCTATATAATGGAATATAAATGAAAATGTCCATAAATGGGCCTTTTTAATATTATGTTTCAGCTTTGGTTTGAGTCAGTGGGTCACGTGATATGGAAGCTATTGAAAAACTATATCAGAAACACAAAAGAAACACAAATGAAAGTCGTGTTGTCTTGGGTCGCAAAAATATCTGATCTGAGGTATTAGAAATAATGATTTTTAAATGTAAATATTCATGTGAAATATCAGAAGCACCAAAAATTGAGTAGTAAGAGGTGTGTCATGTGTGGCTCGGGAATCAATACAATTTAGCATTTCATTGTCAGTGGGTCACGTGACATGGAAACCATATATATATTTTTTTTTTATTATTGATTTAAAATACATTTCAATACATTTCACATAAAAAACCGGTTCATCGTGAGCCGGACTCCTCCTCCCCCTGGAGGCTGCACCGGGAACTGCAAACCCACACACACACTGGTGCTCTCACCGGTGAGGGAGAAAGCGCTGCATTTAGAAACGGATGCGGCAGCTGCACTGATGGAAAACAACCTGCTCGCCGAGTCGTGATGAGAGAGAGGGAGGGAGGGGGGAGAGAGAGAGAAAGAAAGAGAAAGAGAAAGAGACAGAGAGAGACAGCAGCGGGACCACCACCACCACCACCGACCGTGCACGAGAACCGGCTCTTCCCCCCCACCCCACCCCACCCACAAACACACACACACACACACACCACCACCACCACCCGGACGCCCACACCTCCGGACCGGATCCTCTGGAGCAGCCGCTGGGTTCGGGGATGAATCCGTGTCCCGGTGCCTGAGATGCGGATCGGAAGACGACGTCTCCGGTGACACCGCGCTACCCGTCACGTTACATTCCGTTTCCCGTTCCGTTACCCGAGATGAGTCCGTTACCGCCGGAGCTGAAGTGATCAGATCGGTGATTTGCTCCGGACCGAACGGATCCAGGCTCCAGCCTCACACACAGACACACACACACACACACACACACAGGCAGACACACACACACACACACACACACCGTCCGTCTGCTGGCAAACTGTTGCTGATTTCCACTGTAAATGAATCTTGTAAGGTAGGTCCCGTTATTTCACGTAATTTACATCTATGATATTATTATTTTATAGTCGGGAATAAATGTAAATGTTCCTCATGTTGGTGCCTGGTAGTGATGCTGAGGAGGAGGAGGAGGAGGAGGAGGAGGAGGAGGAGGAGAGGGGTTTGGAAATGATGTCTTTATAAGAATAAGTCATCCCTTTTTCCAATGTGCATCTCATAACTACTGATGATTGGTCACATTGTTTAATATGATTTACCTTCGATGGTGATGTTATGTATTGTTAGAAATAAATAGAAATGTTCCTCGTGTTGATGCCTGGTAGTGATGAGGAGGAGGAGTAGGAGGAGGAGGAGGAGGAGGAAGAGGAGGAGGAGGAGGAAGGGGTTTAGAAATGGTCTTTATTTTATAACTACTGATGTAAATTAATCTTGTGAGGTAGGTCACATTATAGGTTATTGTTAGAAATAAATATAATTTTTTCTCATGTTGATGCCTGATGGTAACAATGATGCTGAGGTGTGTGGAATTATCTTAGAATATAAATCAACCTTTTATTCAGTGTGTCCAATAACTAGTTATTGCCGTCCATTGTTTATTTGCTTGACAAACAAATAAAAAAAAACACACACCTGCCACTTTCCTTCTCCTCCTCCTCCTTCTCCTCCTCCTCCTCCTCCTCCTCCTCCTTGTCATCGTCTTGGCTGTCTCTTCACGCCTCCTCTCTCATTGTGTATGTGCTCATCCTCCTCTGAGACACAGGAGGCCCCACAAACACACACTCTGTCCTCAGTGTCTGATAAGCCTCACTGGACACGTATGGAGGCACATGAGAAAGCCAGGTTGGGTCTCTGATGAGGCTGCCTTGAGACTCGAGAGGCCAGAACCATCATATTTCTTCTGTCACGCGATAATCAAGATTGTGGTTCTCTCATCTCTCAGAGACGACCACGCTGCACAAGATCCTTTTAAATCCACATGTTTGCCTCGGGCCCTCGAGCAACACGCCCCTCAGCTGAGACATAGACTCAGATATGGAACAATCATCTTGTGTGTAAAGTCTGACCGAGGCTGAAGCCAAATGGTTTTATGTAACCTGACATGAGCTGTCCTGCATGACAGCTTCTGAGTTTCTACACCTTTAGCCATAAATAAGAAGGCGGGAGGTTATTTTTTCATAATTTTTGCAGCTTTTTTGGCCTCTTCTTTAGAAACTTAAACAACACAAACCATAGATGATCAACAATAACCGTTGTTTGATGAAGAGTTACTGCTTTCGTGCAAATTTGATCATTTAAAAGACGTGTTTGAGGGATTGTACAAACTGTCCTCGGACTAAATTCATAATCAAAAAAGAGAAGAAGAACCATTGTTTCTGTTTGGTTTGAAGAGTTATTATTATTACTTTTTTATTTCATATCATTTGGCTTACAATTAGTACACTCAACATTTAGGAGGGGCCATTTTAGGGGTTCGGTATCTTGCCAAGGACACTTCGGCATGCAGATGGGGAAGGGTGGGGATTGAACCAGCGACCTTCTTGTTGGAGAACGACCACTCTACCCCCTAGGCCACACTGTTATTCTTGCTCCGGCGTGAAGGTTGTGGTTTTAAACTAAATGAGCAAAAAAAAAACAGTTGATAAGAAGCAAGTGGATCAAGTGTCTGTACATCACAATGCATCAGCAGGGTTTCGATAAATAGGGGAATCTCTTATAAGGTATAAGGCAACTGAGAGCTACAAACATTATTATCAAAATGTTTCTCCAGATTACTCTAAATGGTCATTTTTAATCTTCTGGCGTTGTGTTTTTGGTTTCGCTTCACGTTTTCTTAAGTACTTTCCCCCAGCGCCCACACGTGGACAAAGAGCAGTAACCCAGGCTGTAATATTAATTCATGCTGACCATTAAGTGAACTGGGGTCGTGCTCTTCAGGCTTCGATAAGACGACTGAGGCAGAGAGAGTTCCTTCTGTCCGGCCGGCTGCTGGCCGCTCTGTGCGAGCTGATGCTTCCACAGCTCTGCTCCCCTCTGGATCTCTGCCTGCTAATTATCAGCCAGCTTGATAAAGTCATTAATGAACCGGCCAGGCCTGCTGGGCACTGGCACTGACACACACACCACAGACACAGCCAACCAGACGGCGGCGGCGGCGGCGGACACAGGGCGGGGGAGCCTCACATCGGGGACGGTGTGTTTCTGGGTTGGGTCACTTCGTATTATTAGCTCTGAATTAGTGTCACTTAAAAAAAAAACCATCTGCTTGAGGAACGAACACACGATGGAGCAGGAGGAGGAGGAGAAAGGAGAGGTGGATTCTGGGTCTTTTGTCCCCTCCTGTCCTGGATCTGTCCGTCCAGAATCACTGGTGTCCTGATCTACTGTAATGAAGAGACAGTTCATCACATAGAGATACAGCGTGCTTTGATTTAAGGCTAATTTAGCTGCTGATACTGAAACACCCGATTTTTCTAAATGCTAAAGGTGGAGAACATGTTAATTTTCCTCTATGAATTTGGCCTAGCAGAGTATCCCCATCCCCCCCCCCCCGTGATATGAGACACACATGCATGGCTCCATAGATGCATAATGTGGTTTGTTAACGATGGCTGAGACATCTTCAAGTTTTAAAAGCTAACTGACTGTGTTATGAATTTTTAATGGTGGTTTTCCCTCCCATGGAAGCCTCTGTGTCATTCTATCTCCCTGGAATCTTAGAACAATGTGTACTGGTGTGTGTGCGTTTGTGTGTGTGTGCGTGTGTATGTGTATTTGTGTGTGTGTGGGTGTCTCAGAGAGAGATAGAGACAGAGACATCACTAAATCTAGGTCTCTTATGAAATCTTGTTCTGCAAGATGCAGCATAAAAACAGGGAGGGGTTGTGGTTTGTGTGAGTGCACGTGTGCATGTGTGTGGGTGTGTGTGTGTGTGTCTACGTGCATGTGAGTGTGCGCACACGTGTCCATGTTTGTCTGCGTGGACGTCGTCTGCTGCCCTGCATGTTAATTGAATCATCGGGGAAGCAGGGAGGAGACGCAGCCGGGGGAACAGGAGGAGGAAGAGATGGAGGAGAAGAAGAAGAAGAGGGAAGAAAGATGAGAGAGGAGAGGACATCCCTGCTCGCTGGTTTCCATGACAACAGTGACATTAGTGACAGAGCGGCGCCTGTTTGTGTTTCTGAGGCGTGTTCATGTTCTCAAAAAAAGACACACAACAGAACATGCATGTATGTGCTTGTGTTCATGTGTGTGTGTGTGTGTGTGTGTGTGTGAACATGTGAGAGATCATCTGGAAAAAATCTGTGGTTCAGTCGGTACTCGGTTACCCACTGTTGCCAGGCAACAGCAGCCATGGCAACAAGTCGAAGCATGATCTAGTGTTGCTAAGCGAAGTGGGGGGGGGGGGGGGGGGGGATTATGAGCATCACTGAGAAACAAACTATGAAGATGTTTGACACGTTTCCACGACTTTAAGAAGAAACACATTGATACAAGGATTTGAAATGAAGAAGATGTCACATATTAATAAACATGTGTTGTTTGAAGGACGAGCGATTAATAACAAAGTAAAAGATTTATACTTTCTGTATTGTCAGCTCTGCTAGAAGGTTGATTTCATATGTTTTACTCTTATGTCAAAGATATTTCCACTTTCGGTTATTTGTTTGATTTACTGATCTGTTGTTTCTGAGCAAGGGAAGATTCTCGAGTGTGGTAACCAGAGACGTTTTGGTTTTTTGCTTTAATGTTTTTGCCCCAAAACAGAAAATGGATTATTGCTTTTCTTCCATGAGACTGATCGTCTACTTGTTGCAGCTCAGGAAGATGCTGTTGAATATTTAAATTCTCAATCTGTTGATTTGTGTCATTTCCAGGTTTATGAACAACCGTGTTCCTCCTAACAAGAGATACCAGCCCACAGAGTATGAGCACGCTGCCAACTGTGCTACGCATGCGGTGAGTGCACACACACACACACACACACACAGAACGATGAAATAACACACTCCAGGAAAGCAGGAGAAAAATCCAGATAAATGAGACACCATCAGGTTTATTTCACACCACACACACACACACACACACACACACACACACATCTCGAACATTGTGTATTCAGTATCGATTTCCGTCTCATGTCTCGTTTCTGTTGTGACTTCATGTAGTTATGGATAATCCCCAGCCTGCTGGGCAGCTCCCTGCTGCACCTCCATTCAGAGGACCAATGGGAGCGCATGTCGGCCTGGGTGTACGGGGCGGGGCTCACCTCGCTCTTCATCATCTCCACCCTGTTCCACACGGTGGCCTGGAAGAAGAGCCACTTACGGTACAAACACACACACGTTTAGCTTTTCCAGAATCTGGTGTTTTTCTGTGGAGATTGAAAAAATAATTTTTGGAAACCGTCCCTGGAACGAATCCCTGCCTCCCACACTGACGCTGCATGTATGAACAGAGGCTTCTTGGTTTCTCTCTGCAGGTCCGTGGAGCACTGCTTCCACATGTGTGACAGGATGGTGATCTACTTCTTCATCGCTGCCTCCTACGCCCCATGGTAAACAGCTCAGCCTGTCGTTCACGTGTGTCTCTGGAGGTGTGGACAGTGTTCCTGTGAATGTATTCTATATTTGTGTTTTTCTGTTTCGCGACCAGGCTGAACCTGAGGGAGCTGGGTCCTTGGGCGTGCCACATGCGCTGGTTGGTGTGGGTCATGGCCTCGTTTGGTACCACCTACGTCTTCTTCTTCCATGAGAGGTCGGCTCATACATCCAAACATTTACTCAAATCTGATTTACTGTGATAACGTGATAAAACAATCTCAACTCCAAGGTCCATTTACTAGTTTTTCCATCACATGCTTAGGTGTTCCTCCCTATACAACAATGTCTTTCTACCAGAATGAAAATCTTTAAACCCGTCTGCGCAGAGACAGTTAAAATATGTGCAACAAGAGAACAGAGATTAAATTAAGCTTCAATTTAAGTTAAAGCACTTAGTTTTCTTCTGCACCTCTTCATGAAGCCACTTATAATTTAAAATATTTTTGAACTGGTTTCTTTATACTTTGCAGTATTGATATACTGGCCTGAAGGAGAGAGTGAGAATGAGAGTATCCTGTCTTTTATTTTTGAAGAAACAGGAAATTCGTTTTTTGTTGTGGCTGCACAGTTAAATGATTGTGAACATGTCGTCTTCAAAAAGTTGCCTCTTGCATTGGGGCATGGATCCCGTGTGAGTGACAGTCAGTACCGTCCAATGGGTGCAGGTCGTAGGTGTAGGTGGGCGTGCAGCGTCCCAGAGCTCTCAGTCAGGCTCCGCCTCCCTCTCTTCCAAATATGGTTACCTCCGGTTTCTTTTAAAAACAAGATGGCGCTGTATGAAATGACCAACTCTTACCACCCTGGTGCCCCCTTGAGATAAGACCCACATCTCAGAGAGTCGTATAAGATGGATCTCTGAGCTGAGATTATTTTATCACTCACACTGTTGTCGTGGTCGAGATTGAACAGCCGTGCTCACCCCCCCCCCCTCTGAATCAGGTACAAGATCATGGAGTTGATCTGCTACACGGTGATGGGTGTTTTTCCAGCCCTGGTCATCCTCTCAATGGTGAGTCCCCTCCTTCCAGCCTCTCCTGTACATGTGTGGTTTTAACACGTCTCCTCTGTAATATCTGCGAAACCATTAAACTTCCTGTCTCTTCGCAGCCGGAGCAGTCGGGCCTGTGGGAGCTTCTGGTGGGCGGAGCCTGCTACTGTCTGGGGATGATCTTCTTCAAAAGCGACGGCATTGTCCCGTTCGCTCACGCCATCTGGCACCTGTTTGTAGCTATGGGAGCCGCCGTACACTACTACGCCATCTGGAGGTACCTCTATGCCCAGCCGCCCAATCAGGTTCAGACCTCCAGATGACATCAGCAGTGACCTCACGGGGGGCAGCTCCTGTGTTTGCGCGACAACACTGAGATGACGGGAGCTGTGTTCAGATTCAGGGGTTGCCTCGCTGGGAGGATAGATGCGCGACCATGTGCCTCCTCCGCCCCCCCCCCCCCCCCCCCCCCAAAAAAAATAATACAGTCTAACCTCACACAGACCAAAACTGATGCTGCGTTCAAGTGCTCCTCGTGAACCCGTAGAGTCAAACATGCCCGTGTTCATCACTGGGAACTCACAGAAACCAGTGAAGAACAGTGATGACACTGGGCCGTGTTCGATGATTACATCCACATCACTTGAATTTACAGGCAACGCTCTGTTTACCATCATTACAGACTTTTAACAAGGATGAATAGTGTAATGTACAACCGGCATCCATTATTTCCATTAGTGTTTGGTTTCAGATGCATTCTGCAGTATCAGTCAGAAGCAAGATAAATAATGTGAATGTTTTATTAATGCAAATCCCTTAAAATCCTTTTAAGTTTTATTGATGGGTTCTGCTGGATTTGCAGAAACGTGCTACCGCCTTATATTTTGGGTGATGATGTTATTTTAAGATTCTTTTTTAGGAGAATCTCAGCTGCCAATCAACATTCAAATTTATTCATAACGATTTTAAAAAGCCCTGACAAGCATTTGCAGATATTCCTGCGAGGCCACCTATTAGCCGACAACTTTCCGCCAATCAGAGAGTCAGGCCAAACTTAATTTAGCCTGTGAGACGATTCTTAGGGCAAAAGTGCTCAGACAAAATGTCCTCTTACTTTGAAAGATCGTCGCTCTTAGTGCAAAATAGAAAATCAATCCAGTGTTTGTGGATTGTGACCGCTGAGAGGACGGAGGTGTTTACAGAGATTCAGGGAATAAATCATCCCCAGTGGAAATTAAGACCTTGCATGGATTGCACCCTGAACTGGTTTAGTGACTGATGACCACCTGAAGCCAAACACCTCGCACTTATGATGTGACATTTCCTGACTTTATGAGGGGAAGAGGAAATTTGAACGCACCATTATGCCATTGACCGGCATGCGATAGATTGTAGGACACCGAGAGTCGCAGACACCAGTTTGACCAGTAAGAAGGCTGCGTTTGGAAGAAGGAGCCTCTGAAACCAGCCCCGTCAGCCCGCTGAGATGAGTCGGCTCTTCCAGGGAGGCTAGCCTGTAAACTGAGACACAGCTCAATTCATTTCAATCCTAATTTAAAGTGTTTTTTTTGCAGGAATTCAGTTTCATTCCAACGATCAGGGGTTCGATTGCTATTCTTGAAGATTTCTCTCTTTTAGGTGCGTGTCCATGTTCAGGAGCTGAATCCGGGGACATCGACTTATTATCAAGAGAACGACAGTGTTTACAATGAACTGACTCGGCTATCGTGATTATTTAAAAGTATTATCATCGTCACAGACAGAAGGTTTTATTAGGTGTTTCTATTTAAGAGGTCGCAACGTCAGTAATTAACTATTCCAATTCAGAGCTCTAGATTGTATTATTACTGTTATTGTTATTAGTCGTGCTTTCTACACTCTAGTACACAATTTGGTTTTAACAGCAGTTGCTTCAGTCTGTGATTTACTGTGATGTCCGGATCAAGCATGACACTAGAATGCATTTATTTTATGTTGACTGATGTTCATGGTGTCAGTCTGGAGGACTTTACCCGTGACCAAGTTCTATTTAGTCGATTTTTTTCTAGAATATTTACTGAATTCTAATAGTTTACTGTTGTTGATTAGGTTTAGTGAGTGAAGATGTCACCGGTACTAACTATAACAGTATATATTTATCAATGAGGTAGAGTATATGTTGACTTCATCCATATTTTATTCTGACGTACTTAGCGGAATATCTTTGTCATCGCCATCTTGAATGACCCGTCTGTCAAAGCTCCGTGGTCAAAGCTCCGGGGGGGCCACCGCTCGTCTGACTCAGCACTGCCAGAAGACTCGCCCACTGCCGCAACCGATAGCACACGACTTCCATATATGTCTCACACTTGAAAGGAAACTCAAGCTATAGTATTGTTGAACAATCCGGCCCAATAGGCATCTCAGGTGTGTGTGTGTGTGCATGTGTGTGTGTGTGTGTTCGTATGTATCCTATACTATCTGACTCAATCCAGAGCCGATAATCGGCTGAGTCTATGTTTACACGTGAACACATGTACTTTGAACACGTTAAAAACATAAAGAGGACATTTGAATATGTATGTGTTCTCATGGTGTTAAAGTGTCTGTGGTGGCACATGATCTATTGGACAGGGGTTGTATGGTGTGAAACATGTGGCTAAAGGACCAAAAGGTCAAACCGTCTCATATTTAAAACCTCAGCTTGTGTTTGACATAGTTCTGCTCCTGTCCGTCTCTCAGGATCTGGATCATTTGGGCTCAAAAGCCTGTGAAGCCACATCCAACCACCGGTAGAGCTGCTGTGGGTGTTCGGGCTCTGACTGCTGTGGTAACTAATTATCAATGAGTTGCCCAATATGCGGCAGCAGCCTCTACACATGAGTCAAATTTGTACAGTAACCAAACAGGAAGAAGCTTTAAAGGTGCAGGGTGGACACTTCAGTGGCTGCTAGTGGTTGAATTGTAGATTACACCTCTAGATGATATATGAAGAAAGATGAAGTTACAGCTCCCAAAGGTGGTTTGGTCGCCTCCTGGTGGCTGGCTGCAGTATTGGTCATAAACCCCACCTCCTCCATGTGAATGGATAGGACATGGACCAAACGAAAGAGTTAAAGTACACGTCAAACACTTGTATGTATTGTCACACAGATGTTCAAGTGATAATTCTTTCAGTGAGTAGTTTTAATTTGTCATTTGATGCTATAAGGACGGGCTCCAGATCCTTATCGCTGCTGCAGAATCGTATTTGTTTGTTATCGGAGGTGTTGGCTTCTTTCCTGGACGGTGGGAGGAAGTGGAGACGCGTCGTCCATCTTTACAGTCAGTGAATGCAACCAACTGCCCCTCACCTCACCTTCCCCTCCCAGGCATTAGAACCTGCCCCTTCAAAAGGCCTCTAGAGCAAGGATGGGGTTTGTCCAATATGGGACACTATAGGAACTTGGCGGGCAACATGGTGGAGGAGGAGCCGCTCTGTGGATATGAAGGGGTTTTGTAGTTTCAAGTGATTTAATAAAAACAAAACGATGAATCCAAATAAATCCTTCACACTGGACCAGTAAGGTCTTGATAAATCAACACAAACCCGTTGCATATGATGGCAGAAACATATGTTCATTATAGTAAATAGAAGTAGAAACTTATTTTCACCAAAGCTTCAAAACTGCATCAGATGTTACTGCAAAAAATACCATTGTGGTCGACACTCACCGGATCTTTTTTTTATATATATATGAATATATGGAAGTTTTCCTTTTCAGACGTCTCCCACAGGAGCCGTGTGTGTGTGAGCGGAAATATCCAAGTCAGCTGAACTTGACATTAAACGGAGTCAAAGTGTTTGTTCTGTCTAATTGAGTTGATGTAGAACGGATTAAGAGCCGAACCTGGCGGACAAGAGGCAACATTACAGTATCACAAATACACTACTTTGTATATTACTGTTCAACAACAGTTTTTGATGTCACACATTGATCCTACACAACTCAGCCATATGCTACAGTCATTCAGGAGAAACTGCTTTAGTTTACAAGGTTAAGCGGCCATTTAAAAAAATGTCTGCATCCAGACTGTGATTCAATACATAACCAAACACTTACAATTCCCCCCTCGTGCCAAGGTCACACTTTACAAACTTTAAAGATATTTCATGTAACTTGCAAAGGGACAAACTGAGAAAAAATGAAACGTCCGTGGCAAAGGTTGCTTATAACGTGATTATTAATCCTGTGGCTGTTGTACAACTCATATTGAACACACCTGCACATTGTTAATAAAAGAAAACCCTTTGCTGGAAGATTCTGAACTGCCACTCAACGTTCATTCCTCAAAACAAAATAAAACATTTACATCTTAACCAGCACAAGCTCACAAGCTCGATGACAAAATGTAAAAAATCATGTTATAACAACTGAAAACACCAAGATTCCACTGTTATCATCAATGTCTTCTTTTATCATCACAATATCTTTGAGATATTTGACCAATAAACACAGTTGAGTGAACACATATCTTTGTATACTCAAACAGCAAGTTGTTGTTTTTCGAGCCCCCCCGCTCAGTTTGAACTGAACCTCTCCTTTTATTCTACATTTAAAGAGCATCTTTGAGTATTGTTACTCTCTGTGTTTACTTGAGCCTCCGAGACAAACCTAACGATGGAGACTACAGATCCACGGACGGGTTTGTCCACTCGGAGGTGAAGTATCTGAGGGTTTGACGCGTGTCTGTCTCGTCCATGTGTCTCGTTAGGACATGCGGCGCCCCACCTGACTTTGTATAGAGCTCCCATGGTTTTAGAAAGCCTCCATGACGCCTTCATGGACCCTCTGTACATTGTTTCCAGACGCTCTGTGATTGTGGCTCTGTTCTCAGTGCTGCTGGTATTTTCTTTCTCTGGTCCAACACGACTCATTCTATGAGCAGACATTCCATTGTCTCTTCTTTCTCCTTCACTTGGGTTGTTGTGTCCGTGGTGCTTTTTGTGCTGTGATAACAACCATACGATGCCAACAATGCTTTTATCTTTTCTATTTCTCTTATAATAAAAAAAAGCTTTTTTCATGCAATGTGTATTCCAAGACTCGACATTTCTTTTTTACACCTTTTCAAACACATCATGAGCTTTATATTTGTTCATGTCGTGAAATATAATGTTGTGAAATACTTGAAAGCTATTTTGGACAGTGTACAATACACACAGTTAAGAGTGCAGTCTGCAGATGTATCTAGCAGCCAGCTATAGCTTTTCATAGGTCAGGTGATAGGTGATAACCCCTGTTTATAAAAGAAGCTATAGAGTGTCACTACTTCATTTATGAAGCATTATTTGGATGATGTTACACTGCAATCATAATTGTGAGAAAATGGGAAATAATAAAGGAAAACAAAAAACATTTATAAATCTCATAAAAAAAGTATGGTTTTACCCATTCTTTGTGTGAATCTAGAAATTATTGATTTATCCAGATTCTTAGCAAAGAGCCAGAATAACAACTTGAGCCTTTTATTGATGGAAAAACAAAACTGACTTCTATTGGGTATATCGTGGACTGTCGCAGTTTCCCCATAAGATTACATTGTAGTCACTGCTGCAGTGAGCGATCCAATGGAACGACCCCAAAGGTTTCTGTAAGTACCTTTCATGTACACACACACACATACACACACACACACATATATGTATAAACATAGGGCTAACATGTCGCTGTTTGGGATGAGCTGGGCAGACGGTGAAGGGAAAGCAACCTGCCAGTGGAAACTTCTGCAACAATGTCAGGACTTGTTTTTATTCATGAGCTATTAAATCATGTGAATATAATTACAAACTTGTGGTGCACGTGGACATTTTGTGGACTCTACCTGACGCCCCTTTACATCGTAGCCACTGCCACCATGATGTGGAGGAGACATCTACTGGACTAATCCCAGTACCATTTATCTAAAACACACACGTGGTCAGTAGTTAATAGGTGAATTTACATTTTTCAGTGAACTATCCCTTTAAGCCCAATTAGACAAATTGTGTTGTCTTTACAAAATAGTGTGATTGATTGATAGATAATCTACACTTTATTACATCCTGTTAGTGCAGTGAGGGAATACACAGTGCACATTCCAACACGACCTGTCCTCGTGCAGCTGCTCGTGCTCGTGTTGTCGGGAGTTGTGCGTCGAGACACCTCCAGGGCAGCGCCTCCCTGCAGTTCCCCTCGGCGTCCACCAGGCGGAGTCGTCTCGGGTACCAGAGGCAGGTGCGCCGAGGTGAAGCGGACGCGGGGGGAGCTCGGGTGTTTCCGTCGCGGCTCGGCTCTGAACCGCGGCGAACGAGGGAATGCGGCTCGGCGGCGCGTCGCTGGACACTCGGCGGAGATGTGCGCACGGAGCGGGGAGCGCCCGGCGGCCGGCTGCGGTCCAAGTTAACCGGCTGTTTGCGGGGATGAGGGCGGGAGGCAGCCCCGGTCGCTCGGAGCAGGGTTAGCGGGAGGGGGGTTCTGTTTTCTACTCCTCCTCCCCGGGATTTTCCTGACTCTCGTCGGGGAGACGGAATGCGAGAGGAGCCGAGGAGGAGTCCCCAGCTCCCCGGAGCCACGCACTGCAGCCAGCGTGAGTATGAGCACAGCCCGGGGTGGGGGGACAGCCCCCCGGGGGACAGACACCCTGGGGACCGGGATTCACACCTCAACTTTTCATGGACCTATTTTATTTCATCTTTTAATCATCTGTTATTTAACCACGGATTATTATTATTATTAATCTGCTTGTTGTTGAGTGTTGCTCAGGGGGGGGGGGGGGGGGGGTGGATATTGATCTTTATTGATTATCGATCGCGACGTGTCACCTGGAGCACCTGCGGACGCGCACAGGCCGAGCCCGCAGCTCCTCACGCGGCGCCTCGCGACTCCTCGGCGGATTAATTCCTGAGGATTTCCTCCTGCCTTTTGTTGCTCCGCCGGTTGCCACTGACGACCACTGACGCGAAATAAAGAACCCGCAAGAACCCGCAGACATCACAAGTTGCGTTTTTTTTCTTTTTTTTATATTGTGTTGCGGGTTTGTGGTCCCTGCGCGTTTTCCCCCCTCACCCAGGGTTTGATTGTGACCTTCCCTCAGGCAAGGCAAGGGCAGACAGGAAGTCAAGAAGCCGCTGGAGAAGTTGGAGAGTGTGTGTGTGTGTGTGTGTGTGTGTGACGTGGTTACCAAATGCAACACACAACCCCTGTAGATCACAAAAACAACACACAACCCAGCATTGAGGCCTTTTGAGTGTGTTTTTCTTTGTGTGGAGGTGCAGGAGGGGTTTGTTGGGCCCAGGATTGAGTTAACTGCGGCCAAGTGGCCAGATTACTGCGGATTAGCGGGCATTTAAAATAGTCACGTTGTCCCACCAGGGCCTGCAGAGTCAGCTCCAACAACACCTTTTAGGCCCGGCTCCAGATCTCTGCTGGAATCATGTATTAATGTGTGTGGAGCAGCTGAGGGGAGGTGATGTGTTCCTGAGAGTCAACCTGCGTTAAAGAGTTCATGACCCAAAAGCCAAGATTGAGATGTGACTCACCTCCTGCAGGGACAGACAGGCATGACCTGGATGACCTGTATCCACGATTTAAAGGACCAAACACTCGATGACGCTCAAGTGCACGACTGAAGTAATGTCCCTAACATCCGCTGGTATAGTTTCAAACAGCTGCTAACATCTCATGGTGACTTAAATTGTGCAGAAGACCTTCAAACATATATGTTCTCCTGGAAAATGCATGTAGGAAAATCTGAAATGAAAGATAAAGGCAGAACAAATATTAGTGGGCTGATCCATTCCAACGATGTTGATGCTCACTTCATCATGAAAGTTGTAAATCAAGCAATAAATGCCAAGTGTTCGCTGATCACAAAGTCTTACTGCTTCTCTATATCAGTGTAAAGTGAAAACTGAAGAGTGACTCACCTGCTGCTGCAGGGACACCGACTGGAGACAGAGCTGTGTGTGTGTGTGTGTGCGTGTGTGTGTGTGTGTGTGTGTGTGTGTGTCTGGAGGGAGAAACACACAACCAGGCTGCAGAGAGAGGAAGAGTTAATACCTGAAATCCACCAGTTTCTACCGAGCTGTATAATCAGTTTAACAGAAGAAGAGGGAGGAACATGCTTGTAGAAAACTGACAAATGACAGCAAGACTAAAAATATGAAATATTAGAGAGCTGCAAAGTGAAAACTGAAGAGTGTCTCGCCTCCTGCAGGGACACTGACTGGAACCAGAGCTTCTTATTGGAGGGAGAAATGCATGACCTGGATACAAGCAGAGGAAGAGTTTATCCCTGTGACTGATATCCACCAGTATGTGTGTTTTATTTTTTTACAAGAGAGCCGGGAAAACAAGACGAGTGAAAGACGATGCAGCAAAGCAAACATTTGAAATATTATAAAGCTGATCAATCGTTTGAACAGTCTCTACCCCTCTACCCCTTTTTCAATTTAACATCGAATATAAACATATCGGACCCGAAACACATCACATGATTTGATTGTTGGAAATGAGAAATATCGGGTTAATTGCATCCAGCAAACTCAAAATTGGAGGAATAATAGATATTCTAAAACAAGTAGGTTATTTTGATAACCAGTTCATACTTAAGTAATTTTTTAATGCATTACGACTTATTCTTTTATCTCTTTTGCTGGTTTTCTCTGCTTTTTTATTATTGTAAATTTAATAATTTTGAGTTCTGAACTGATATTTAAGCTGCAGCTTTGGACTTCTCCATGGTTCATACACCAAAAAATTAGTTGTTCAAAAATAAATCAGTTAACAATTGCAGCCCTGTTGTATGATATCGGTCATTGAATACAGACACAACTGTAAAGGGCCCTGATCTGAGGTGTCCACCGTCTCAGCCTGGACATCTGTGGTTGGTTCCATCAAACCCGGGTTAGAGTTTTGGTTCTTCAGGCAGCGTGATGTTGCTTTGCAGTTTGGACTCGGATGTGAAAACAGCTGAGCTCAGTCAAGAAGTCATCACGAAGCAGAAAGCCACAGCAGAATTATATGAGTCCCAGAGGTTTCCTCCGTGATCCAGAACTCAACGAGGGGAAACTCCAGAGCTGCTGTGAAGTGACATTAATCTCTTGTCTCTTCTTCCTCCTCCAGTGTGAGAGGTGACAGTGAAATGAAAAGCAAGGCGTCTGCCACTCAACTCTAAACCTTCAGAGCTGCTGCAGATAGAGCTGACGATACGTGACTGCATCAAGGTACTTTGTGTATTTCCTTTCATGGACGCACATGTGGGCTTTGAACCTCTGTAGAGATTGAATCCTGTGCCTGTAAATGTGTTTCTCTCACTCACTCAGTTGTGAAGAGTGTGTGGAACCGACAGCAGCATCATGTTCTACGGTTCCTCCTCTGGGGCGAGTATGTCCCTGCCGTCCAAGAGTCGCCTGAAGCGCCAGAGCAGGACCTTCACTCAGGTACACACACACACATGCACAAACACACACACACACACAAACACACAAACTGTCATTCTCAAGAGAATACCCAGCTGAATAGAGGTCAAAATAAATGTAGGAAACAAACAACAGTAAATAGTTAATACTGTATTTATTGAACTGCCTGGCTTTGCTCTTTATATCTAAATATGTTTTTTAACAGGTCACTTCACATTAAAAACAAAAAAAAACTATTCTTTACTTTAGTGAGATTTATCCCTGTAGATGAATGTGTGTTCATTGTATTTAATTTGAGGGATTGTTGGTCAGTCAGCACCATTTTGGACCGCAGTATGTGAACAGCTATTGGATGGACGGCCATGAACTTTGGTTTGAGATTTGCATTAATTAAAATGAATCCTGCTGACATTCATGTTCCCGTGGTCGTGAATGAAACGTCTGTTTGTTCCTCTCGGGATGAATCGTGAGAACTTTGGTGATCTGTCACAAATCACCTGGAACTTTGCTTTACTTTATCAAGTCGACTAAATACCTCTCTGTCACTGAATATGTTAGCATTTAGCTCAATAGCATGTCTATAGATTATTAGATATTATATAGATATTGTTCTGGTTCACTTGTAGTTTGTTTAAGAACTATGAAAACTAAAATTGAAATGTTATTCATCTCCAGTTTATTGAGACCTGTGCACATCGCCCATCCTCAGCAGGTCCTCATGGTTCAACGCCCAATCAGTGATCTGACCCTTTATTATACGGGACACATGTCCTGTACACGATGTCTGTGACACTCTGGCCCTGCAGGACGTCCATTGTTGTGTGTCTGTCTGTCCTCCAGGTCCTGTACCGGACTCTGAGCTACAGAGACCGCGTTGCAGCAGAAACTGGAACAAACACCCGGGGGGACCGGCGCTCCACCACCGAACCCCCCGAGCGGCCGGCCGACGACCCGGCTGAACTCTCCACGCAGAGCTCGGCCCCCGGGGTGCTGAAGATTTTCGGGGATGAAATTTGCGCCGGTGCCAACTACAAGAGCGTCCTGGCCACGCCACGCTCCAGTGCACAGGAACTGGTCAAAGAGGCGCTCGAACGTTACTCGCTCAACAAGGCTGCAGCCCACACGTACGTCCTGTGCGATGTGATCGGACACTTGGAGGGGGGCAGTGAGATAGAGGGAAGTGTGATAGGGGGGGGTGTGATAGGGGGGAGTGTGATAGGGGGAGGTGGGTGGCGGACTGAGTGCTTGCGTGCACTGGGAGACAATGAGAAGCCGCTGCTGCTCCAGGAGTTGTGGAAACCCCGAGAAGGACACGCTCGCAGGTTTGAGCTGCGCCGGAGAGCAGAGGTGGAGGAGCTCAACGCCAAGGAGAAGGACACCATCACTGCTGGTGAGGAAAACACACAAGCAGAGACACGTACACACAAACAGGGCACACACACTCGTCAGACAGACAAGGGACACACATGCAAAGCTGTGCGCACACACACACGCACACACAGCAGCTGGTCCAACTCCTGTCCTTTCTGAACATGTCAAACTCAGCAGAAAAGCACAGCTCGTTAGCTCCTCTGCAGAGTGTGAGTGAGTGTGTGTGTGTGTGTGTGTGTGATGCAGTATAAAACTTTTTGTCAGTTACTACTCCTAGATATTATTTCTGTAAAATTACCAGTGTTTGTTTTAAATGAAGCTTCTCTCCAGTGAAGACATTGTCTCCTCTCACATTCTTTTACATACACACACACACTTACACACACTGTCATCAGCAATTAACATACATACACACACACACACACACACACACTATTACACAGTGCTGTAGAATTGCACAGACAGCTGGTCGATTGATTGACTGAAAGCTGAATCCTTTTGCAACCGGAGGTGTGGATTTGTGTTACTGTTTTCATGAATGACACATTTCTACCACATTGTTCTGGCTCAAACCTCAATTGTGTATTGTTGAGTTCCCACAAGAGACTGACTAATATAAACTTCAATAGATAATATGGAAACAAGTCGAATTCACACTCAGGAAAACAGCTGTTGTGTCTTAACATCTGCATTGCAGTATATATTAATCCAAGTCTATCATGCAATGACCTTTATGTGAAATTCACTGATTGATTCCAGCTACACACACACACACACACAGACACACACTCGTCCCTGTGCATCCTGCCAAAGCAATTCACAAGCATCCAGTTGGTGCACAGTCGTGTTCAGAGAGATTCAGAGTATTTCCAGCCTCACAGTCGGAGGGAGCACTTTGCAGCAGCACATAATGTCTCGTGAGGCATGCCAGGGTTTACTGGTTGCTATGTCAACTTCTGTGGAAGCCAGAGTCAGTCAGCGGTCTCCTGCACTGTTCCTCAGTGCGGTGCGGTCCGGCTGTATAGTCAGACGGCAGAGGAGACGAGCGTGAGACCCTGAGAGGATGAGGCTGGTGGTTCTGTACATATTTGTGTACAACGGTCAACACATCCCAGGAGACCCAGGAAACCTGTGATGCAAGATTATAGTGTCTTTCTATCAATGTGTTTCTCATATGTGTATATGAGAAAGACCCGACACCATTTGGTACGAAGTTATAAAGTTATGAGATTCTATTAATCCGTCAAGGGGGAATCTGAACGTGACCTTACACATAGGACAGACAACAGGCAAGAAACAATCCTACATGTCTCAAGGCAGAACCAGATCAGCACAGCACCAAACTACATACTATCAATGTGACAACAACGTATTCATGCAGCAAATACCATCATCACCACAATCCTCAGTACAAGCATCTTTCTCATCCTCCAGAAAAAAGTACACTTATTGCTTTTTACTCTTTACGCTTTTTAGTGTTTCTTCCTCTTCCTCCAGTTTTCAGCAAAAACTTCCCAAAAGCAGTAAATTCTGAATTATGTGGAGATTGTCCGTTTGCAGTTTAGGTATTTAGGGCAGGACGGTGAATGTTGGGATTGACTCAAAATAAACTGCAGTTTTCATTGTAGTGGAGGAACACAACAGCCGGCTTAACACTGTGACTTACTGATGTATTTTTAACACACACACACACACACACACACACACACACACACACAGATTCACTGTTGTTTGTGTATCATATGTAAAATATATATATCCACCAGCCCTAATCTTTTTCTCTTAAAAACATTCTCTCATATTTACTGTGCTTAAAAGTGAGAGCAATTCTTTTTGTGGCTTATTCTTTATTTTTTATTTACCATTTGAAAATATCCACCAAAGTGCCTTCTGGGATAAAACCGCTTTAACTAATACACACATATCATTTTCGCACTAACCCTTCCTCTGTTGTGTTGAAGTGTTGAAAACCTCACACACCTTGAGATTCCCTTTGTTTCTCTCTTTACTTCTTTTATATCTTTTTCCCCTCGGGGTTTGTGTGAGTGTGCATGTGCATGTGTGAATTGTGTTTCTTCTATTTTTTAACAATGAGATGGCACTTTTAAAGGTCGACAGGATTTTCAATGAATACGTGAACACGCCAAATTCTGTGAAGACAAAAACAAGTGAATTGGACTCAACACAAAAACAACAACAGATATTAGTTTGTTGATTTGACAGTGATACAATGGGAGGAGAATCCTGTTCCTCACACCTTTAACTGGGTATCTCTTCCTCTAACTGGTGATGTGACTCCATAGAAACACCACAGACCCTTTCTGCTCCACAGTGCACACCTGTGTTGAGGTGTGCGGATGGTGTGTGTGTGTGTGTGTGTGTGAGTTTCTATGGGGGTTATTCTCTGCTTTGCTTGGTGTTTTGGAGAGGAGGGTGTTTTCTCAGCCTCCTAACCCCTCCCACCCTGCTGTAGGGCCCAAAACCCCCCAATTCCTGGCGGCTCTAATGGGTCGGTCCGGACTTGGCAAACACAGGAGCTCCCCCCTACGGTGTGGTCGAGTGGTACAATCCAGCTCTAAAGGTGGGGACTGGTCTCAGGTAGGGTGACTGTCAGTCATTCCCATGGAGACCACCTTTACCTGCGTTGTCACCAGCACCACTCCCATTACCAACAATTCAACCAGTCTGAGTGTGTGTGTGTGTGTGTGTGTGTGTGTGTGTGTGTGTGGGACATTGCATGGCTGCTGGGTTCACGTCTCATCAGGGTCACTGTTGTCTGTGCTGCTCCATCCCTTGACTTCATCTGACTGGTTTCCACTCAGTCTCCACTCCGCTCACACATGAAGACACTTTGTCCAGACGTCCCTCATGAGTCCAACGTGCCAACACTGCATCTCATGGTCGTTTCTTTATGTGTCCTCAACTTTTCCCTGCTCCATCTCTTCCTTTTGCTTCTTATTACTCTCCACCTGTCCCCCCCCCCCCTCCTGCCTCCCTCCCTCTCTCCCTCCTTCTTTTCTGATCCTCTCCACCTCCCTGTAGACATCAACGCCCAGGCTCGTAAGCTCCAGAGGAACCGGGCGAAGGGGACGCTGACCCTGCCCCGATCCAGCAACTCCTCCCTCTGCCGCAGCCTCAGTGAAACCAGCCTCAACCAGGTGGGGACTCCCACAGAAGCTTAGTGGGGATGATTGATTGTTATTATGAATGGGGCTGTTAACGCTTTCTGTGTGTGTGTACGTGTGTGTTTTCAGCTGGGAGTCGGAGATGAGCCCAAACGTTATTACTCCACTCTGCCCGGGCCGTTAAGAGCCCGAGAGCGTGAGTTGGCCTCCAGTGGCCGGAGGAAGGAGGAGGGGAGTCAGGGAGGAGGAGGGGGGGTGAGGCACTCTCTCTACCAGTCGCCACATCTCCTCCTGCTGCAGGGATACAATCGCCAGGTGAAGACAGTGAAAGATGTACCTGTGATGTCTGAAGCGTGTGGTCCTATCGTGACGTTAACCGTGGGATGTGTTTCAGGACTGTCTGGTGTACCTGCTGAACAGAGAGCAGCACACAGTGGGCCAGGAGACTCCCTCGGCTCGGCCCAACATCTGCCTGTTCTCTCCTGACATCCTGCCTCTGCACTGCCGCCTGCGCAGAGTCCCCGCACCCCGCCGCCATGCCACCACCACCACCAACAACAAGGGGGACGAGCTGGCGGAGAACCAGCGCTCCTGTGTTGCTGTGGAGCCCGTCCTCCACGCCACCGTCCTGGTGAACTTCTCCCGCTGCGAGCGTTCCACCACGCTGCGACACGGTGACCTCCTCTCGTTCGGATCGCATTACATCTTCTTGTACAAGGACCCTACGGGCGCTAAGCCTCTGCCTGCTCAGACCTTGGCACGCCTCCGCACCCTGGGACAGCTTTACGATGCAGGCATGGAGGAAGGAGAGGGCGGGGCCCAGACCTGTAAGATGTGTGGTTCGGTGCTGAAGGACAGAGCTGCGAACGTGTCGAGCGCTCCGGCGGTCAGACGCAGCTTCAAACCTCACCTGGTGAAACCCCGCAGCGTGGGGACAACAGCAGGAGGACCCCTTAGTGTGTCGGGAGTGGAAGGAGGCGGAGGAGGAGGAGGAGGAGGAGTGGGAGGAGGAGTGGGAGGAGGAGGAGGAGGAGTCGTGGGAGTAAGAGGTCAGAAAAGGAGGCTACAACTGGACTTTGACCAGGCTCATGAAGACCAGCTGTTGAGCAGAATTCTGGGTCTCATTGAACCTGGAGGTGAGTGCTGTGATATACAAAAGAATATAGAAAGTGTATCTTCAAATTACAACTAGTACATATCGACTATTTCAGATATCTTTATTCAACATTCCTGCTGCCACAACATTAAAGAGGAGGTGCATTGTTCATATGTGAAAGTCCAGAGAATATCCAGACCCAATAGTTTGCACATTTTCTGGATAAGGAGGTTTTAGAGCCACTCTCTGCGATTGCACCCCAACTTCTCAACAGTCACTCATTCACATTGTCTGTGTGCTGTTTAGTTTATTTTGGTAATTTGTGCTGAATTGTATTTGATGTACTTTTATTTTGAAATTAAGGAAGATTACATGAGTGACGGAACAACACAATCGGACTCAGTCTCCTTGCACACACTCATAGTTATCACTCTGTTTGAATTGTTCAGATCAATACATGTTTCCCTGGTAAATTGGTGAAAATGTTGAAAAAACGTAGAGTATAACAAAGTGGAATATAATCTCTGGATCCGTCCACTGGTCTTAATGGTTTCCTTCCAGATCCTGAAGTTGTTTTTGTGTAATCTCGCTTACAAACATGAACAGGGGTGAAAACATAACCTCCTTTGCAGAGGTTATGAGTTAAAAGGCAATAATCAATGTTTCCTCAGAGTAAGATTCTCATTTCATCCATCAACGTTTAACTCTCAAACGGCATAGATATAAAACAGTGAATCTAGAATCGATCCATTTGAATTACATTTAAAAAACGACTTTCCAGTATCAGTGTGCTACTCGTGATACTGGTCTTAGCTAGAGAATAGTGCCAGTGAAACCTGTGGTTTTTAAAAACACTCATCTTATCATAAATGTTTTGAATCCTTGTCTTTCTCTCAGGAGACGACCACAAGCTGACGCCAGCCTACCTGCTGTGTCTGTGCATACAGCACTCCGCCTCGACCTTCCCTCCGGGGAGCTTTGGAAAACTGCTGCTCAAGATCGTCCGGCGAATCCAGACCATCGCATGGGTCAGTTGACTGTCTGTCTGTCCGTCTGTCTGTCTGTGTGTCTGTCTGTCTGTCTGTCTGTCTGTCTGTGTGTCTGTCTGTCTGTCTGTGTGTCTGTGTGTCTGTGTCTCTGTGGTCTCCGATTAAGATTACCTCACGTGGAGGGAAACTGTGTCAGGTCAGGTGAAGAGGAGACAGGGTTTTTGTAAATTTGATAGTGGTACTGCATTTCTCTCTGCAGCGAAGGTTCTCCTACGCACATCCTGAAAGTTTAATGAAGACTTAATTGCTCTCTGTGTGTGTGTGTGTGTGTGTGTGTGTGTGTGTGTGTGTGTGTGTGCCTTTCAGGAGAAGACAAAGGAGCTGGCTCAGAAGCAAGCTCAGCAGTGAGTATTGCTTTCCAACTTGTGCTGGAAAGAAAGAGAGCATCGTGTGTGCTCATGTACCATTTTCGTACTTTGCATGTCGATGTCTACTAAACTGTTTGTGCATGTGTGTGAACATATATGTGTGTGTCTGTGTGTCCATGTAGCCAGGACCCGTCCTCCCTGTCCCTGCTCAGTATCTCAGACCTGATCCCAGACCTGCAGATCATCTTCTTCTGGATGTCCAACTCCATCGAGATCCTCTATTTTATACAGCAAAGAGTTCCCGCGTACACACACAGCATCGAGACACTGCAAGGTACACACACACACCACACACACACACACACACACGGCCTGAATGATGAGCTTGGAAACAACTTGGCTGAGGAGTCATTACTCACACTGACGTACACTAGACACTGATACAGATGCAACACTCCCTCTCTCCCAGTGAGTAACTCTGAAGTGTGGCTCTCTCTCTGTCGTGTGTGTCCAGGGTCGAAGGAGTCGCTGCTGTCTGCCACGATATCAGCCAATGAGGAGGCGATGACCATCCTGGAGGAAGTGATCATGTACACGTTCCAGCAATGTGTCTACTACATCACCAAGGTAATCTGTCACCGCCACACAGTGTCATCTTCTTAATGATCAAGATTTTATCTTGTTTTTAGAGCCAAGATACATGAATAATAATTCAAGCTGTGGCCCTGATTGGGTTGTTACACACTCTCTCACACAGACACACACACACACACACACACACACACAAACACACTCTCTCTCTCTCAATTTATGACTAGATGAGGTAAGAATATGATTAAATTAGAAGCTATTCTGCAATTTCAAATCGCTTCCATCACCAAACGTATCTTTGTGTGTGTGTGTGTGTGTGTGTGTCTGTGTGTGTGTTTCCAGGCTCTTTATGTAGTGTTGCCAGGTTTGTTAGACTGTAATCCATTCCCGGTCGACAGCTCTGAGCCGTGCTGGAAAGGAGGTGTAGGGTTTCCTGAACCGATACGCAGGGTCCTGCAGGTAAGGACACTTTAATTATATATATATATAATACTTTTCAATCTTGAGGATTTGCTGCTCTTCACACAATTAGAAAAGCTACAACTGCAAAAACCAAACTACAGAAACACAACCACAGAGAAAGTAGGTGACAATGAAACGTGCTGAGTTGCTTTTGCAGTTGTGTTGTGGCTCTCACAGTTGTTTTCCATCGATGTGCTTGTGTGAGACGTCTTGGCCGCTCTGGAAATGAAACCCGCTGATACACAATACACGACAAAAGCCCAAATATGACGTTGACACATGGCTGTACTGTATTGATTACTGTATTTTCTACAACAGTATTTCTGTGTGTGTGTGTGCAGGTGTTGCAGAATGCCCAGGAGCTTCTGCACGGCTACGAGGTCCACCCAGAGATCCAGGCTCAGATGTTTGCTTACCTCTTCTTCTTCTCCAACGTGTCTCTGTTTAACCAGCTAATGGACAAAGGTACGGGGGGGGGGGGTATAAAAAGCACACACACACTCTCACTCTCGCTTCCATTTGACCTCCCTGAGGATTTGTACAGTTGTTAGTGTGTGTGACAGAGAGAGAGAGAGAGGGAGAGAGAGAACCTGTGAGTCCTTGTGTCCTTGTCAGCATTTTGACAGAGACTAACCCGGGTTTGTCCTCAATGCCCTTCGCCTATCTGCATTCTATGTCTCCCCCTCTTCCCCCTCTTCCTCCTCCTCCTCCTCCTCCTCGCCTTCCTTCCTTCCATCTGGCCATCAGGGGGTAAAGGGCGAAGAAGAGTAGATGTCGGATTGGATGGAGGGAAAGAGAGGAGAAAGGGAGGGGCAGAAAAGGGCAGAGTGAAGGGCAAAGGGCTGGAAGGCCGTCCAGTTGTTGCGGTGACCTTGTTAATCGTCTATTACTGTGTCTAAATACAGAAAACGGTCATTTAAGACCAAATATACGTCAACGTGTCGGACTCCCCGTCACTTTCAACCTCTCCACACCCGCCCTGTATATCTCTACCTATACACACACACACACACACACCTACACACACTTCTATAGAGTCACGCACACGCCATATGTCTTCATTAGCCGGTGCAGACAGGAGAGATCACATGTCTGGCAAAGAGAGAAGGAGAAATACCTTTATATTCATGCAGAGGCTGCCCCCCCCCACACACCCACCTCCTCCTCCTCCTCTCACTCGCTGTCTGGCTTTTTTATTCTCTCTCTCCTCCGCTCCCCGTTTTATTTTTTCGGGTCGCCCATTGATATTTCTCTGCTGATGCTGATGCTGATGTTTGGACCTGGTCAGCGTCATTTCACACCGGCTGTTAAAGTGCGTCACTGAATTTGCCTCCTGGCGCTGAATGAATCTCACGACGCGGCTGTGAAGAACGATTAAAAAAGAAAAGTGCAGATTGTGGTCACTGAGAAGAGTAACAACACATTTGATTCATTGTGAATGTCAGGAGGCATTCAGGTGCGTTCACACCTCTACTAAGCGCTGACCTCTGTTCAGGGTCAGACCTCCTCGGGGATCTGATCACAGATTGAAAGCTCCAAGGTCAAGTACCAATGCACCGAAGATGCTGAGGATGCATCTGAGATCCGGTCAGCGAGACACACAGTCGGAGGTTATCTGGGACACATGTGGCCACGTCCTCCTGAACGTCTCCTGGGACCGTCTGCTCGGCTCACGTCCTCTGACCTGCTGCAGCTTCGTGATGAACAGAAGTTATTCTTCCACTTTTCAGTGTTTCCCATACACTGATTTATTTGTGCCCTTCCGAAGTATCAACACTGACGGCCACATATTGATTTTTCCATTTTATTTAGCCTTGCAATTGAATAAAACCTTATTTAATTTTAGAGATGTGAGCAGTAAACTGATTGTCTCAGCATCTTGTGGCCCCACTCTCTCTCTCTCTCTCTCTCTCTCTCTCTCTGGCGCTCTGTCTCACACACACACACACAAAGGCACACACACACACGTACACAGACTGACAATGGACCTGTACCCATCTGTCAGTCTGACTAGCTAAGAATAATAATTTTATATGAATTCATAAAAGCGAGATTGAATAACTGAAACTCATGATATAATTTGGCAAATCAACACTGTTTGTGATTCTGCTGGTTTGTGAGTGTGTGTCCAAATCACTCGGGTTGATCCGGTGAAAATGTCACAATCTCTATAATTCAATAGAGAATTTGTAAAGATCATTATTTAAAATCGATCGTATTCCCCGACCTTCGCCCAGTAAACAGCCGTCAGTGGAAACCAGCTCGTCGTTGTCGCTCTGTTGGTTTTTGTGAGTGTGTGTCGGCTCCTCTGTGTTTAAAGGTGAGTGTGTTTATGTGAAACCAGCTGCTATGAAGCATTATGACACCTTTGCTAAGGGGTTAAGTGATGTCTCGTCTGTTTGCGATGCCTCACACGCAGATTACTGTATGCCTAGACATAAGCCTATTACAGAGGAGGCGTGTGTGTGTGTGTGTGTGCAACCTAAACATATGGCAGAATATTTGAATGGTTATGTGTGAGCTGCAAGTTCATCATCTGTCTGAAGTGTCCTGTTTAATTTGATATCAAACTTTACAGATTTTTATTTGGTGCCGAACAATTCAATTCATCTAAACTTTCAAGTACAAGAAGATGGAGTTGGTTGATCTGTTCAGTTTCATCATCACGTTTTTACTTGTTCTCTTCTGATTTATAACTTTAAGCTTAAATTAGGTAGAATAAAACAAACACAATATGTCTGTTAGGTAAAGAAAAAAGCACATTGTTTACAACTTAAAATATCGGGGGTTTATTATCAATCCACTTTTTTCAGTCTTTCCAAACGATATCTTCTAATTTCAATAAAGATCCATTTAAACAGCAAATAAGAGCATAACGAGCATTTCAAGTTTTTTGTCCGTGTGAGCAAAAGCTTTTCGATTTACTGAGTAATTGAATCAATGGAATCACGACCCTGTGACGGTAATATTAGGTAAAACAATACAACAATGCTGATAGGCCGATGCATGTAACATGCTCTCTGATTGGCTATCACCTGGCTGGTCATATGCAGATGAGTGAATCAGGGTGGATGACAGAGTGGAGGGAGTCTGGAGGCAAAACAGAGCCTGGACAAAGAAATGTAGGTTGTCTCTAACCAATCAGAGAGCTTGTAAGTCTCTTCTCTTTGAGATAATAAAAAATGTCCAGTTGTTTGTCATTGTTTGTACCAAAGCCCATCAGAGGCCTGAGCTGAGGGGGGGTAATTTCACAAAGCTTAAAAAGGCATTATAGTCACAGTGAGGTAATGACAGCATGACAGATGCTAGATCTGGAGGAACTGCTGCCTGCTTAACTTGTCACCAAACTTCTCTGAGCTCCTCCATGGGCTGCAGAGAAAGAAGGGATGAGGCAGAGGGAGGAACGGAGGATGTGTGTTGGTTTGTTTCTCACTAAAACACAAACCCGGTCCACTGGGCTCCTCTGCACCGCTCCATTGGTATTCTGAGAGGAGATATTCGATGCTGTTTCATCGAATATTGATTTAATAAGAAATGAATGTCTGTGTTACATGAACATGCAAAGAAACAGAGCATCTCTCTCAAAATGATGAGACACGTAGGGGGAAAGGGTGATTGTGTGTTCCATGGAGCATTGGACCGTTCAGTTCTCCCCTTCTTAAGACTAGACTCAATGTTTGTGTGTCTGTGTGTGTCTGTGTGTGTGTAGGTCCCTCCCGGGGTTGGTTCCAGCGCTCCAAGGTGCTGCAGATTCAGGCGTGTTTGCGGATGGTCATGGAGTGGGCGAGCAGATCCAGTCTGGGACATCTGGCCGACAAATTCTTCACCAAACTCACCAGCACGGTGTCCATACTGGCCACATCCCCACAACAGCTCAAACAGGTAACACCCACACACACACACACACACACACACAGGCACATAGGATAACATTGTAAGATAGGTAATCAAAATTCTTGTTGATTTTTCAGTGTAATGCATGTATCTGGACATACTAAATTAGTATAAAAATAAAAATACTAATACATACTAATACTTTAAAATAAGAATAAAGTTGACCATATTCATTGTCCCGCTCCCTTAATTGATTAATTGTATTAAAAAAGGATTGATAATTAAATACTGTTTCCTCTGTTTGGTTTCCTCTGGGTCTGCAGCTGAGTTGGAGAGCGTTGTCCAGTGAGCATCCGTCTCTGAAACCAGTTCAGCTGCACAGGATTCTCACCCAGTACCAGCTCACAGCAGAGATCGGCCCGGTCCCAATCTGGCAGCCCAGCAGTGAGGACGAGGCCTACATTTACAGAACAGGTACAAATGTGTAGCAGTGCGTGTGTGTGGGGGGGGGGGTTCATTTGCGTAGCCAGTAGAAGTGTTAAAATGATGGGAACGTAAAGCCCTTGTCGTATAATTTTGTCCAGGGGGTATACTCACCAAGAGGCTGAGTATGAGAGACAAAGCTGCTCGACCCACTAGCCGGTTAATACATTTAAAAAAGGCTCAAAAACATCCAAAGCTCTCAAAGTTCATAAAGAGCGATCAACAGAACAAGCAGAGCCCCCCCCCCCCCCCCCATCAACACCTCTACCTTCATTCACAACCAACCAGTGAACACGTGCTATAACTAAAGCCTCCATCACCAACACCATGTGACCCAGATTACCGTAAGTAACCTAAAAAGGTGCGAAACAACAACTGTGGAACTCTGATATTCCTTCAAATCTTTTGTACTCAACACAAATGTAACATTTTATTCATTATGGTTTTAAAAAGTCTTAAATTTAACACGTTGAATTCTGCAGAAACACAGAATTGACTTACTTCAAGAGTAAACACACTGCAATTAGAGAGTTGTGTGCGTGTGTGAAAGCTGCAAAACAAAGAGTAAGAGGCTGATGGAGCAGGTGAAGCAATCCTGGATCAGCCTTTTAATGATGTATATGTGTATTCATGTGTGTGTGTACTTGTTTTAACATCTGTGTGTGTGTGTGTGGTTGTGTGTTCAGTGGACCTCCTGGAGAGCTTCGAGAACCACCCTCCCATTGTGTTGCCCAGCGCCGGGTTCCGAGTGGACCTGGACAGCGAGTGTGTGGAAGACAGCATCTACAGGCAGCTGCTCTACATCCGCCACTACCTGTGGGGGCTACGCACCAAGACGCAGCCTCACGGCACCGCCCCGAGCGTGCACACACACTCCAACGGAACCAACACGGCCGACTGGCCCGACATCCAGGTCACAAGACTCACGTGCACACGTACACGCAGCGTACTGTCAAATACACACACCTAGCGGTAATCCAGGCCATGTGCCTCAGCAGCTGTGGCTGTTGAGGAGTTCTTCATAATCCCATAAATGAAAGACAAAAAACCCTCAGACGCACACACACACACACACACACAGAGAGACACACTCACAGAAACCTAGACATGGTTAAATCATGGTTAATCTGATTAGTCTTTAGGCTGTCTAATTAGTGGGAACGGCCGACTAGACCATAATCCCGAGTGTTACTGCACCCTCATATGTAAACATACAGAAACACACATACATTCACAGATATTGCTCAGGTGTAAATCAGTGATGGTAAATTTGTAAAATGATCAATCAATCAAACTCTAGTTGAGGTGTTGTATCGAGCAACACAACTTTTTGTTCATAGGGTCAAAAACGCTCGTCCACAGATGAATGGAAAACAGGATTTTTGTATCTTTTGTTTTGCTTCCTTTGCATCCGTGAAACTTTAAAACCTTGTTCTGGTTTCTAAAGTCTCTCTGGTCCTTCCTGACAACAGAGGGAGCTGCTGCCTCCCACCCACAACAGTCCCCGCTCCGGAGGTCCCGGGGACGAGGCGGAGACGGGGGAGGAGAGAGGACGGGACAGACCCCCGGGACAGACACACACACACAGCCTCAGGAGGAACGGGACTATGCACCACCCCCGGCCGGCAAATCCGGACCCTACCTGCCTCTTGACCCCCCCCAACACCCCGCTGTACCCCGACGGAGGCGGGGGAGGGGTCCTCGGGCCGATCATGGGCCCCAACGCTCAGACCAACGGCTGCGGCGGCAGAGCGGCGGCAGAATGCAAGAAGACCAACGGGCTCATCAGCAACGGACTGGAGGGTAGGCTGAGACATACAGGAAGTCCACAGAGTAACACAAGAGCAGCTTAACGGAAACTAGAACGGAGCAGACCGGCCAAATTTAAAGATATAACATTCTAAAATGTTGAGAATCAAGTAATTTTATGAGATAAGTCAATTTACAACTTTTTTTTGTAGTATTCCGACTTATTCTCCTAATCTCATCTGCTATGTCCTCCACTTGGCCCTAATACCCTGATACTCAGATATGTCACTTATATTTATTATTTGAGAGACCATAGCTCTGCTCTCCCAAAGTTCAAAGCTCACTGAATAAGGTTTTGGGTCTTTAAGGAAACACCAGGCCGGGGGGGGGATGAATCATAGAGGGAAACACTGAACTTTATAACAGCATTAATAAAGCTGTGTTTAATGTTAATGATTCGCATCGTGCCCAGAACCCATGTATCCCTACAAAGTATATCATCAGTATATTATCCAGTTTACAAGGTGCTTAAACTTAACAGCACATTCTATCATATGGATATAAAGATAGTGTAACAGTCATTTTCCCACTGGTTCTGTGGCTCTGTTTGTATCTCAGTGATTTGCAAAGACAACAGGACAAACATTATAATTATATGATAATAACATTCTTTGGTATTTCTAATTCACCTGAAGCTACATTCATCAATACCATGTTTATTAAAGGGGGTAATTTAAATCACCTCCTCTGCACCAACAAAGCTTTTTAGCCTCCTTGAACTAAATCTCAAAGATTCACATTCTCTGTTTGAGTCAGTCAGACTCAGAGACTGTAAATAAAGATGGACGACTTCTTTCCAGTTCCTCTCATTGTCCAGAAGTGATGCTATAATTAACCCTTTCATTCATCAGTGTGAGGAGAACTACCTTAATGACAGGAACCATCTTTCAGAAACATTTATTCGACTTTTTCGTTCCTTCCACCAACACGGAGGAGACAGGATTTATTACCTATACCGCAACCAGCCACCAGGTGGAGATTAAGATGCTTTGGCTTCTTTTTTTGGGGGAGATGACATGTCGTCCATCTTTATATATACTGTACGGTCAGAATACTGTTGATCAGTGGTAAAAAATACCTTTTTTAACGCAACCAGGACAAGAATGAAAGCTAATGATCAACTATCGCGTCCAGGAATATGATAAATCAGAGATAAAGCTCAGTTTGTTCTATGTGTAATTAATTAACAACGGTTTCTAACCTGTTAGCTACAATCACACATCATAATATGATCAAACTGTATCTGAGTTTTGTGCCACTCTGGTTGTTTTGGAGTTCTTCTGTCCCCTAGTGGCCACAAAGTAAATGCAGTTTTAGTGCCTGACACAGAATTGCCCGAGCTGCACCAGAGATTTCACACCTGTGTAGTTTCCTCCAGTGTAGTGAGTGTGACATCATGTGTGTGTGTCCGTATGTGTCTCAGTATCTGTGTGTGTCTCCTCTGCACAGCGAGACCTCTTTTTGTCTGTCTGACCCCATAGCAAGACCCTGTGTGTGTGTGTGTGTGTGTGTTTGTGTCTTTGTGGATGTGGGTGTCCGTGTCCTCTGCAGGGTGTATTAGTGGGTGTGAGTTTCCTTTCCCTGTATCCTCCCCTGGCGTCCCTCCCCTCCCTGATGACTTGTGTGTGGTGTTTGTAGTGGAACTGGACAAGGGACCGTACGGACTGGGAATGGGACTCATAGACGGACTGGTGAGTCGCCCGAGTCCCATCAGAGACTTCTTCTATTTGTGATTCACCGTTTCAACTCCACTGGAATTTAGAAAATCACACACAGTGCATTTATTCATCCTTAACTATCCTCTGATGATTATTATTACCTGCCATCTGTATTTGTTGGTTTCTTTCCTTTGTCTGTTAGCAGGATTATAGGAATAAATAATATATATAAACAATCTTGACACATACCACAGCCTTCCCTAAACCATGTTCAGTAGTTTTCCATAATCTTAACAACTAATAAACAAACAAATGCAGATGAAAACACAGCATCCTTGCCAGAGGTATATACTGCATGTACACATTTAGTTTCAAGTTCAAATTCAAATTACTATAATATTGACTTTTATTCTACTTTATTCATTTATTAAAAAACATCTTTAGTGCTGGAACAATTAGCTGGTGGACACGGTTTCTTCTTGATAACCATGTTTGCGGTTCTGCCGGCTGATGAGAATCAGATATCCTCCATCGATGTGGTAGAGATTGATTTCCATTACCACTAACACGTCTCCCTCCTGCAGCACACTCCTCTCAACGCTCCAGGCATCTACATCCGGACCCTGATCCCCGACGGGCCGGCTGCCTCCGACGGCCGCCTGAGGATCGGGGACCGCATCCTGGCTGTGAACGGCACCAGTCTGATCGGAGCAGACTACCAGAGGTAACAGAGGCTGTTCCCCTGGTGGTGGTGGTGGCTGTTTGTGGAGATTAATGAAACTATATTAGATTATGATTGAGTTAACTTCGCCCTCTACCATCAGCCTCGTTCATTGATTACTGTGATTGATCGGTGTGAGTCCAGACTGTGACAATCCTCCGTCTGTGCTCTCGTCTCTGCTGAGTTTCGTGTAACCGGACTCTGTTTGTTTCTCCGTCTGCTTCCTCCTGTGCAGCGCGGTGGATCTGATCCGTCTGGGGGGGGGTCGACTCCGCTTCCTGGTCGCCAAGTCTGACCCCGAGGTTTCGGATAAGATCAGTGCCTCCTCCTGCTGACCGCCTCCAGGGCGCAGCCAAGAAACGCACACAGTCCACAGGTGCAGATGTGTGTGTGTGTGCTGATGAACAGGAAACACACAAACGCACCCCCGGAATGCGTTACACACTCCGCATGAAATATGGATGCAACACCTCATGTCAGCACATAAGCCGGACTGACCCCCCCCCCCCCCCCTCTCTCTAACCCACAACAACATCCCACCAGTGTTCTGCGAGGTGGGCGGGGTCTAACGAGCCAGTCAGACGTCTTGATGGGTTTTTAGGTTCTCGTCAGTCGGAGCATGTGTGACCCCTGGACTCCCCCCCCCCCCCCCCCCCCGCCTGTATTTTAGAATAATTTGTATTAGTGATGCAGGGGCATTAATTAGCATGACGGACCCGGCTCTCGGACACAGAGTGTCTGATGGACATGAAGTGAGAACCTGGAGACGACCTCCATGTCTCACACGGAATGTTTAATAAACCTTTTTGCTGGTGAAGCCTCCAACACATGATCTCTGAATGCTCCACAGACTCAATTCCATCGTGTATGAATGTCGGCTCTCGCTGGAGAAGCGGACGAGGAGGCAAACCTCTCGAGTGTGAAGTCGACCGACGCAGCTCCTCCCTCTCACATTTAACCTCATCAGTGAACTTTTCAGGATGATCTCTGTGGGACGTTGTTTATTAATCACTGGATCGTCGAGTCTCTGATGCGTCTGTGTGTAAACCCTCATTTTACTGAGAATATAAGCTGCTGTATGTGTCTGGTTCTGAGAGCTGTAAATAACTGTTTGTACATATTCAACTTTTGAAGGGGGGGGGGAGCCACAGTATTAACTGGAAAGAGAGAAACATAAATTGGGTTGTGTTAATGTTTTTTAAATATTTTATTCTGAAACCATGTTAATTTATTTTGATTCCAAATAATAGAAATGTGGGTTGTGTGCTGTAGAACCGCAAACTCCCGTTTACACAGGTCGGTAAAAAGTCAGTACACGATCACTTCAAGAAATCCATCTTCTAGTGATGAGCAGCAGATTTCAGTCAAATTAACCCGAAGGTTCAAGGCGTCTAGTCAGTGAATTTTTAACATTTAAATCCTTCAGCAGCAAAAGTGTGTCTTTGTTTCTCTGATTAATCTACTGACCAGACTCTGGGTTTTCACCGGGACCTCGTTTTCATATCAAATCGATCCAAAGAAGAGAAAACAATTCCCAAAAACCAGGAGATTCAATTGGATTCACAGTGAAAACTAAGAAAAGTGAAGAAATCTGGACATGAACACTGAACATTTGCTCTTTTTACTTGACTTGACTGATTCATTGATTAGTTACTAATTACAGCTCTGAAGTTGACATTCTTTTCGGGGTGTTGTTATTGTTGCACTGTCTTTTTTTTTAAAACATATTTTAATTACTAAATTATTACACACGTAAAAAAAAACAATGTTTCTTCTCTTCCATCAGTTTTGTTTCTATCAATATCTTTTGAATTTGTTCCATTTTCAAGGTTTGACCTCGCGTGTGTATTATTCTTCTCTGGTCATTATTTATACTGGTTAATGATGCTACTTAATAAATAAATACTGTTGGACGACTGAAGTTTTTCTCTTTTTGAAACACAACGTGGGATCGAATCTCATCAGCTCGTCCAGGGGAAAAAAACAACGAGAAATCACAGCAAGACATTTACGTCAAAGAGGAATTTTAATTTGTGCTAAACATTTTTAACAAATCACAAAAACAGGAACATTTAAAAATACATATACTTCTCTATTTTCCAGAATGTTTGCGTATTGATGCGGCTGTTTCTTTTTTTTATATATATATATATATTTTTATATAAAAAAAAGAAATATTTCTTTTTTTTCCAAAATGAGAAAAAATACCTTCTAGAAAAGCTTTGTCATTTAGCAGATAGAGCAGCATACAATCATTACGCATCTTTTTTTGTTTGTCTTTTCTTTCTAATGTGCAACAACAATCACTGAAATCTTTGTGCCTGATTACCAGCTGAACATGAGAGGCCTTCTGGGAGGACATTCGGATAGAAGCTAAAGACAGAGTGAGAACGAGAGGATGGAGAGAGAGATGGGGGGGTGCAGGGTTGGGGGTGGGGGGGAGATAGTGCTGATGAATGTCTTATTAGAGCCATGTCTGTGACAGGAACTGCCAACAGCTCGATGTCTCTGTAGACTGAAAAGATGGAGACTGCTCGCTGGGGACAAGGGGAGAGGTTATGAGTATAAGGGCCACTTAAAGGGTTTTAAAAGAAAAAATAAGAATCTGAAATTTTGAGAATAAAGTTGTAATATTATGAGAATTAAGTCACAGGAATAAGTCGTAACAATGAGGGAAAACAGGCATAAATATACGAGAATGAAGTAACATTCTGAGAAAATAAAGTCAAACTCTTGCAGCATCTTGTAAGATTATACGTGGCCGGTTTCATAAATAACATAATACTTACGTTTTGGGCTCATCTGCTCATTATCGGGACTCTGGAAAAGTTTGTGCAAGTAACTAAGTCTACTCTGAAGAAGGAATCACACGGACTTTGGAGATAATTGTGTCTTTTTCTGGAGGAGGAAATGTTTGCGTGAGATTGCATCAAGCATTCTGGATCGGGGGGGAGAAACTCCATCTCCTCGCTGCTCATTTCCTTAAAAACATTTTTGATTTAAATCTCACAATATGACTCCTCATTGAATTACGACTTTCTTCTCATGTACAACTTTTCTTGTCAGAATCTCAGAATTCGTTTTTTTTTCTTCAAAATGGCCCCAATGCCAGAGAAAGGTAGATTTGGGAGAGAGAGAGAGAAAAAGAAAACAGCAGAACTTGAAAGCAGAAAAGATCAAAGAGGCTGTGAAATGTACCATAAAGAAAGAAAAACAACAGACAAGAAAAACAGATGGAAATGTTTGTCCACATGTGTTGGTCCCGCCCGTCCCCTGATAAAAAACGAATCCCAAGTCTGCCAAAGCAACGCTAGCTGTCACCGCTGTAGTGTTGCCGATCATTAGCTGTTAAAGAAGCGCCGTGTTAATCTAAAAAAGGTAAAGCTTTTTCTAAAGGTTAAAATAAAATGACGAGAAACAAAGAAAAATGTAGAAATATTTAAGGCTTTAAGGATTATTACAATAATGCTTTGCTGTGCCGAGACAGAACAGTAGGCACGCGCCGTTTCATTTGTCCTTTCACCACTACTGAAACAAGAAAAAAAAAAATTTTAAAAACAACAATCAGTTTGTCTACATTAGGTTAGCTCCACTTCAATCAGCTCCAAATAGTTGCCTCTTTTTTATTTTTTTCATTTTTTTTTATTTATTTGTGCTCGTTCCTGCTGTGACCTGCCGAGTCGCCCGGATCACGTCGAGTCTGAGGATCCAAACCGAGCTGACGTGAAGCGAGGCAAGTCCTGGTTTGTTATTCCTGGATTTTCTCCATCTCCTCTTGAAAAGAAAAAACGACACCACTGTCTCTCTCTCTCTCTCTCTCTCTCTTTGTGCTTTACAGAGAAGACGAAGGGAGGAGACGCCTCATGTTCTGGTCTTGGCTTTAATAATAACATTTCTCTCTTTATCTGACAAGAGACCACCAGTTGGGATTTCTTCTGTCTCAACTTTTTTCCAAGATATTCTTTATAGCCTCCCAAGCCCCAAGTCAACCTGGTCTGCGGTTACCTTTCTATCCACATCTGCGTTAAGATATGTTTCAACTCCAATCGTCACAGCTTCTTCTGTAAATACAGGCCGGGGGGGAGGGGGGGGGGGGGATCTCTGAGCACGTTCCCTGCTTTGGAATCAGGCAGCGGCTCTGATCAGACGTGCAGGAGAGTCAGCTCTTCTTCTTCTTCTTTGGCCTGAGAGCGATAATAACCGACGGATCGGATCCATCGACGAGAATAATTCTCCAACATTCACATAAGTGGAAGTAGTGCTAAAATGATTTTTACTATGCATAATGCTCTCACATGATTAAAGTCCTGACTTGTTTGTGAACGGTGGATTACGTTATAAAAAGAGCGTAAAGCTGAAAAAGCCCTGAAATATCCGCTTACTGTCAAATTGAGAATGTATGTGAAGGTTTTTCATCTACTGTCGAACAGCGCATGTTCCTTACAAGTGAATTCCCTTCGCTGGAGAGAGGCTGCGGGTACATTTTTTGGCCATGTCGGCTGCAGTCATATCATATGTAGTATAAAAGGTGAAACGTTAGGAGAGGCTGTCCGCTGGGTACCTGGTGAGGACGCCCGCGTTCTACTTCCTGGGGTCGTGGGTTTGCGAGGTCATGGCGACGATGACGGGCTGCTGGGCAGACGTGACTTGATGCTGCACGGAGTCGGTTCCGCCGTCGGCCTCCATCTTCAGCCGCTTGGCCTGGGGGCCGCCCGGCTGCTCGGCTAAAGTGTCCGCACTGGGCTGCCGGCTCAGGAGCACCGGGGGGGAGCTGGAGGCCTGAGCGGCCAAGATCTGGAGAGGACTAGTGAGCCCTGGGAGGGACATGAAGAGAGAGCGAGTGTTAACGGTGAGCAGAGGCAGGGAGGTCACAGATATCTCATGTGATTATGAGACGTGTAAAAAGACTTTGGGATCACAGTGCTGAGGAGGAGGTCATGTTCTCATTGCCGTCTGTTTGTCCGTCTGTTAGCAGAATCACACAAACGCTACAAATCGGATTTGGATGAGACGAGATGGAAAGATGAGTCAACAAGGAATCCATTAGGTTTGGAGCAGATCCAAGAGAGGACGAGGCTCCAGCAATTTTTTCAATTTCTTAAGAAACGTCACTCAGTGCAGAGTTCAGCTCCACCGAGGGTCAACAGCCCCCCCCCCCCCCCTGCTTAATGCTGTTAATAAACAAACTAACTAAAAACCCTAAAGGAGGTAATAAAGCAGAGATCTTTCAGTTCATGAAGTATTAAGGGGGCTGATATCTGTGAGTTTGAGCAGGTAATTGAATTAAAGGAGACTGTTGGGCCTTGGCTGACGTATGAGCTCTACTGGTTGTGAAACTATAGTGGGACCAATTAGACTGTGTGTGTGTGTAGGGTAATTAATGGGAAACATTGTGTTTGACTGCGTTTCACATCAGCACTGCAGGTGTGTGATGTGTGAATCCTTCTGTTCTATTGTTTATGCTATTTACACAAATAAATATACAACCTTTGTTTAAAAAAATGTTAAATTGGTATTTTCTAAAGCGTCTCTTCCATTCCAAACATAATGTTCTTGTTGGTTAAGGAGTTAGAACACCCCTAACCCGTTCTCATCAGTCCTGTAATAAAAGCTGCCTTTATAAAAATGTATAACGCTCAGTTTTGGGTGGAAGGAGTTTTAGAGAAGTACTGATAAGGTAATTTAGTTTATTTGTTTTTACATTATACAGAAACACAAGCTCTGTATATTACAGCAGTTTACTTCTCCCTGTTTATAGCACTGATAGGATAACTAATAGACACCATCTGTATAACACAATAAAGTACGACAGCATCAGAAAATACAGCCTCCATAACGAGCATGTAGATGAATCAGCTCCTACATATTAACCCGTTTTTATGACTAATGTTATCTCAGCTTAAACTGAGGATAATAGTCTTTATGGAGGGAGGATTTATTACAGAACTCCTTTATTAGACCACATTAGTTGAAGTTATTTATACTTAATAAACTGACCATATACGCTTAAATCTCCTGTGTGTAAATAATCACTTGTGTGCAGGACACTGTGGTTTTTATCCCGATCTCAACAGGCAGTAACAACCCGTCTTCATCAGTGGGAGGGGTCAGTGTGTATCTTACCAGATGCATTAGCCAGGCTGGTTGCTGTGGCTACAGTGGTGTGTTTGCCATTCTGAGTCACAGCCCGAACAGGAAGTTGATGTAGACCTGGAGTCAGGATCCGTCCATGTCCGTCTCCGCCCTGCACGGCACTGTCTACGCTCTGGATCACCCGCTCTCTGTTCATCTGGGCGTCTGAGGGGAAAAGCATTTCAAAGGTTCAAATATGTAAAGAAATCAAATCTGCTACTAAAAAGGTTCTCATCCTAAAACAGAGCTCACCCATTCAGAACTCATGAGATGCACATCTTATTTATAAGTTCTGTCTCTGTGGATTTCTTCAAACTCATTGTATATATTATATCATTTTAGATTTAAACAAAAATAATAATCAATAATCATGATATTGATTTGAAGTCCTATCACACAGCTCAACTCTCATTGTCCCTCCCTATTTAAATAAAGGTTAAAATAATGATAATGCAAACACACATGTTCAATTACACGAGTAACATTCAAACAGAACAGTATGAAGTAACCCTGTGTCCCATAATAAGTGAATATGTGTCAGTTGCTATTATTTTAAAATAACTGGCATTTGGTCAAAGATCAGTTCAGGTCACCTGTTGAAGTGACCTGAAGTTGTAGTTAACAGATATATAATTATCCCGAACATTTGACATTTTAAAAGATGTTAAAGGTTTAAAAAAGGAGTTTGGACCCAAATTACTATAGAATGTGCAAAACAGTAACGTAACACTATCCCCAACCCACGTGGAGCTGAGAACACTAAGGTAAATATAGTTGGTCACATAATACAGAAGGTCTCTCCTGAGGAGACTCACATACCTCTGAGCTCACCCTCTGCTCCTCCACCAGAGGGGGCACTGTAACCGTTCGGGGGGTTGGAAAGTGGATGGGCACTGGTGACCAACCGCATCATGGTGACAGCCGACTGAGGGACGCTCTGGAGCAAGTGGATGGGCTGACCGCCACCGCCTGGAACCAGAGCCAGGGTCTTTCCTGCTCCAGTGGACAGGAGTGTCTGGTGGGAGGGCGCTGCCATGATGACCGGCTGAGTGTGGACAGGAGACCCTGCAGGGACACAACCCAACCACAATGTCACCTGATTCGTGGAGCATGTGAAAGGCTTTGTGTGTCTTTGAATGCGTTTTGTGTTTGAAGGGCTTGTGTGCATGTTCACCTGGAGCGCTCTGGGAGTACCTGTACTCAGGTACCGACGCCAGTTTGTGAGCCAGCTGTTCGTGGTGGTCGTGGGGGATAGGAGAGCCCTCCCTGCTCAGACACTCAGGAGTCTGAAGTCCACTGGATGGAGGAGAAAGAAGCCCCTGGTGCGTCGGGGAGGCAGGGGCACTCCTGAAAAACAGAGTGAAGGGATACAGATTCAAATAGTAAGAGACTCCAATTAACTTACGGCGCTCCTCTACTGTCAGAAGCTACTGCTGAAATTAAACTTACTTTGTTCTATCCAATCAAATGATAGCGAGGATCAGAAGCAGAGAAACAGGAAGAAGAGTTAACCAAGTCAAAACTGAAGAGACAGAGTGTGACAGTCTCTCGTGTGTGTTTGTGCAGAAACACCTAAGCACAGTCCCCACTCACCGAGAAGAGAGAGGTCCAAATGGCGTCCTGAAGCAGGCCACCCCCCTCTGCCGTCTTTTCCTGAAGGCCTGCTCCACCAACTTGCTCTCGGAGGCGGAGTCCACGCGCCAGAAACTGCCTTTCCCAGGCTCGTCCTGAGAGCGGGCCACTTTCAGGAAGTAGCGGTTGAGTGACAGGTTGTGTCTGATTGAGTTCTGGACGGAGGCAAAGTATAAAGAGGATTCGGTCACTGGACAAACAGACACGCATCTAAATTAAAGGAAACTAAGGGAGAAGAAAGTCTCCGGAGGGATTTCTTTCCTTGTTCATGGAAATGTAAAGAAAACAATATATATATATATATATGTATATACTGTACAGATATCACTATAAATCAGATATTATACTGTAATAGAGCTGGGTGATATGGCCAATAACTACATCATGTTCGAATATGTGATAATCATAATTATCACATATTAATGTCACATTATTTCTTTAAAGCTTAAACACAGATTTTTGCTCCTGATATTTGATTCTTTATTTTACAGAGAATGACAAACACTTGATAAACATAGAAACATTTAATAAACCTGAAGGTATATATTTAATCAATATTTATTGGACCTGTTTTATTGCTATTGATGAAAGTTATATTGCGATAATGAATTGATATTGTTTTATTGACCAGTGAAATTTGTGGTGTTTGTACCTACCTGCCAGCCCTTGTCTGCAGTGCGGTAGTAGGGGTAGTGTTTAGTGATGTGGGCGTAGATGCCACTAAGAGTCAACTGTTTGTCCAGTGCTGAAGAGATGGCCTGGACGATCAGCTGTGCGTAGGAATACGGGGGTTTGGATTCATCCTGGACACACGAGACAAGAATTAACAAACGCACATCCTCCTGCACATGTTGTGAAAGAATGTGGTTGAAAAGCTGATGTGGTTATTAATCAAACAGAATCGACTTCAGGATGTGTCTCTCCGCTGAAGATTCACCTTGGGGCTGTCTCCACCTGCCGAGTCCCCCCGCTGCTCACTCCCCCCCCCTCTCTGCTCAGCAAGGCTCCGTCTCTCAGAAACGGCCTTGGCAGCATATTCAGCTGCTAACTGGAGGTCAGGGGTCACGTTGCGTCCGTATCGATACCCCGATGACCCAGCTCCACGTGGACTGACTGGACAGGAGTTAGGAACACTGGAAGAGAGGAGAGACCAAGTCAGAGACTCAATAGCTGAAAACTGTCCTTGAGAGGAAACCCTTCTGGAATCATGAATATATCATTATACAAATATACAGGAAACTATTTAGGTTTTGTAAAGTGAATTGTAACTCTGTTTATTATCTTCATTTAAATGAAAGGAAAAGAACGAGCCAGAAAGGCGTTATATGAAATTCCCAATTTATTAAATAGATACTGTATGAAAAAAAGAATCTACTTTGAAATTATAAAAACACCTATTCATCTTTTCAGAGAATCTTTTTGATTATTTGAATGTAATGTAAGTCAAAACACCCAGTAGAATATAAAACAATTATAAATAAATATGGGATTTGATCTAAAATATAACTGATAAATGTAGTTTAATAGAAAAAACATCCACCAAAAGCTCAGTTTGGGAAAATTATTAAATCTCAGATCCACTGTGATTTGAACAAATAGAGCAATCGTAAAATACACAACAATGATCGAAAATACTGAAAAGCGTGTGAATCATTAACTCGTGTTTTTATCTGTCGCTGTTCGAGAGACGGAGCACAGAGGAAACCCTGTAACTTATTATACAACATACACCTGCTTCTGTTAGTTGAGTCAACAGCAGTTTCTGGGAGAGTCAGTGTGCTTTGATTTGCCTTTGGCAACGGAGAAGCTCGAAAACATAGAGAGACAGTAACACACACGGGGGCGGCGGGGGGGGGGGGGGGGGGGGGGGAGCGAGAGCGAGAGAGCGAGAGAGAGAGAGAGACAGAGAGAGATGTTTGTAGTTTTGGGCCGGTGAAACGAGGCTACGGGCTCTGTTGCTGAAATGGCTCCGTAATCTCAATGCTGCAAAGTGAATGAAGACAAACACGGTGCTCTGGGTTTCCTTTGGTATATAAAAAAAAAAAAAACATAATTCCATTTGTAACTCTACACACGATCATTATTAAAAGTTATGTGTGGCCCTATCAGGGAGTGAGTCTCGCTCTTTTTCATTCCTCTTACGACAACAGTTCCACCTCCTCCTCATCCGTCTGTGAACAGGGGCCTGAACTACAAGTGACTGACGGGGGGGGGGAAGGAATGTTATTGTGAGTCGTTCTTTGAAAGTCACCAAACAGGAAAAGTGACTCCTACCGCCCTGTGAGAAGACACTGTTTGTGTTGTAGGTTGCAACACGTGCTGTTGCGCAATCCTCTTCCAGTGTTTGTATTGTACGCGAGTATTGTACATGAGGAAGGTGACACAACAAGGGAGAGTGACTGAGAGATGTACGAGCGAGCGTCTTCACTCTGTATGTGTGTGTGTGTGTGTGCGTGTGTGTCCACGTGCGAGAGAACAGGAGCTGCGGGCTGAAGGGGAGGGGTGGGGGGGCTCTGAAAAGGAAACCACGAATGGACGGAAAAACGGGCCGCAGGCAAAACAATCTGCCCGACAGCCAATCACGCGCCTCAAAGCTGCAGCCATCCCATATAAGGCATGCACACACAGGCCGACAGTGGTGGGGATATGATCTGCAAGTACGCACACGCGCCACCAGAGGATGCACTCAGCAGCAGCGCCTCACACTCTCTCTCGCCCCACATGCTGTCTGCTCTGTACATTTATAGAGCAGTGATTTTCAGACATGTGCTGCCACAGCTGCTTCGAGTGCAGATTTCCAACTCGACAGAAAACGCAGCAGGAGCTGCTGCCGCTGAATTCACCGTCAACCACAACACATACTTTCCTTCAGCGAGAAACGAAACCCCCCCCCCCCCCCCCCCCCCTCGTGTTCCTGGCAAGTCGTCACAGATGACTACGTGAACATGCACGGACTCGAGAGGATTCGAGAGTTACCAATACAAATAATCTAGAAAGAGCCCAAGCACTTGTAATATGATGTGTCAAAGACAAACAGTCATAGAGAGGCGGTTACGTAAGAGTGTTTCCAGTTCAGGGTAATTAGAACCATAAGTGCAACACACGCATGTTCCTTCACAAACTGTCATGTTTACCATCTTGTTAAAATAAAAAATAGATTAATTATTTGTCTAATCTTTCCCTGAAGGATTTAGATTTAATTGAACAATTATCTTCTGCTTATGGGAATTTAGTTAAATTTTTATTAAATGAATTAACCCATGGTGCTTGTGATTTCTTAACCTTTCCTCTCACATCAGTTTTATTAGTTTCAACTGTTTAAATCACATTTAATCAATATTAAAGCTGCAACAAATATTGTTAATTAATTCTCTGGTATATAAATAAAAACTCTCAGTCCTTCTGCCAAGTCTCCTGGTGAAATTATGAATTAAGCAAGTTTCATGCTGTGTTTGCATCTATCAAGGTCCACGTGTTAGTGGTCGAATCTGTGTGTGTTTGTGTGTCTGTGTGTCTCCCCTCACCTGATGGTGCCGGTGGGCGATGGCAGTGGAGATCCGAACGCCCTGATGTGGTCTTCATGCTGCTGCATTGTGGGAATGGTGATTTTCAGAGGGGAAATGTGGGGCAGAAGCGGACGAGGGGGAGGAGAGGGGTGCTCCCTGTCTCGATGATCCTCGGGTTCCAGGAGTGACATGAACTGGATTTTGATGACGGTACTGGGAAAACGAAACACACACCTGGAGAGCGGACCAGCAGGAGAGACAGATGGGGAAAGGAAAAGGGACGGAGGACGAGAGGAAATGGAGAAAAGTTTGGATTAGTACACTCAGCCAAGCATTTAAATAATTTTTCTAAAGCTTTTTCTCATAGCAAGATCTCGGTTAATTTAATTGTATATACGCAACTGCATCGTTTGTCTTCTTCTCTTAGAACTCATGTGTGCTCAGGTAAAGAAGGATTTAACATCTAAACATCAGAACGCACAAGCTTTGCTTTTCTCTGCAATGAACTGCCCAGTGACATGTACTGGTGAAGAAGAAGTGGTTTCCAGTAGCCAGTGCTCGCTAACGTGTCAGCAATTTGTCAATATTTCAGCTTGTGAAGCCCAAAAAATAAAAACAGTAAAGTGTAGCATGTAAACAACACCCACGAGGGGTAGACCTCTTTGAAGAAAAATAAAAAGGGAAGTTGTGTATTTCTAGATTTATATATTCGTTTTCTTTTTAGTTATGACTGAAAGTGTCCATTCGTTGTTTGTCCTTTGTTTTAGTCATCACTTTCATACAGCTGTTATTTGTTAAACATACTTGTATCCGATTGGTATCATCTATAGTTTGTTATTGAGGTGATAGTCATCAGTGATATTTATGTGACGGGAGTTGTGACTTCCCTCTGTCACTCAGTGCTATACTAAATAACCTTCACTTACTTGTGTATTATGTGTAGTTTGCCTGTGCAGCTATAACGATGGTCTCTTGTGAGGCGAAACAGAATCCCTACTAATGCAAGGGGTGCTGAGCTGCAGAGAACGTCAGGCTCAGGTCTCCAAATAAAGAGAAGCAAATTACTGAATGGGTCACAGGGCTGCAAAAGTGTTGCAAGCAGTTGCAGAGGGTTACACCAGTCGGTGATATGAATATGGAAGAACTGCCTCTGCCAGTCGAGCACTGGATCCATGAACACACTGCTCACAGCTGTCTCTGCCCACAGCCGGCCAACCCCACAAACTGAATGCCTGCACTGAGGCAGGAGAAAGACGCCTGTGGCTGTAGGTTCCTACGCCGAGATGAAAGAGACAGGGCCTAGAAAAACTCCATCAGGCCCAGCTGCAGCAAAGAGAAAGCCTCTGTTAAAAGAAATCACATGACATAACGATGAATGTTGACTAGAAGGCTCAAGGGGGACTCGGAAACGAAGTAGTAGAAAGTTCAGCGGTCTGAGCGGACCAGAATTAAGCTTCTTGGCATTCATACTGAATAGTGCACAACTGCATATCACACAAAACACATCACATCCACAACATGGTGGTGGGAGCATTATATTGTGTGGCTGTGTCATGGCTGCAGGTCGGTTTAAGCCAACAACTAAAATGCAGCGAAGTCGATCGGCTGGGGCCAACACGACGAGGTTAACATCCTTGAGAAGCCAAGATGGAGTCCATGCCTCAATCCAATCCAGACCTGAAAACTAACATGTCACTCAGAAGGTGCAGACCTCTGCCAACAGTCTCAGTCTTATGAAAACATAATTAAATTCAATAGAACCAGACTTCTATCTGGATCTGCACTAAATTTCAAACACTCCCAGATATCACCTCCTTAAATATAACATATTTCTCCATCAAGATCAATGTACATGTGTATTATATACTATAATAATATCCTGCATGTTAAAGAAAGTGAAACACTCCTTGATCCACACCAAACTTTAACGGCTCCTTCCCTGACTCATATCCTTTGACCACATTTCATAGTCATCCACTCAGTAGTTTGTGTAAAGCAGGCAACTAACAGATAAACCAACAAATGCAGATAAAAACAAAACCTCCTTGATGGAGGTAATCACTGCTCAGTCTGGGGAACAAGAGAAACTTGACAAATTAGGAATTTAGCTCAGAAAACTGTGAGCTCTGGATAAACCACAATACAACACAAAGATTCAAAGCTGCAATTTCATCCAAATGTGCAATAACTGTACTTAACTCATTAATACTTATGCAAGCCACTATGTTGTGCATATACACAACACTGAATTTCCCTCGGGATTAATAAAGTGTCCATCTATCTATCTATACATGTACTCAACTTAGATTAACCCTTAGAAATAGAGCTTTGATTTGACAGCTGACTTAATTAAACCAAAGAGATTAAAAGCTGTAAGATATATAAGCACTGAGGGGAAGATCCAGGGGTGGGAGCCCGGGGCCCTGTCCTGTAACAATGCCATCAATGACCAGGCTTTAAAAAAATACATGTTTTTAGGATAAGGGTCAAAAGTGCTCGATCAAGGAATGATTGTTAAAACATATTGAAGGATGTGGGACTCAAATTTGTCATTTACACCAAGTTATTAGCCTAAATGTCTGTTAAACATGAAGTAGCGATGCTAGCGAGAACCCCCTTTAGGTCGAGTCCTTGTGTACCCTGTGTGCATTGACTGTGTGAATGCGCCTCCGGAGGATAACAGAGGACATGTAGGACAAAACATGGTGTAAATGACACCACAGGAGCAGTATGGAGGTTTGTTTACGTTTAAAGAAGGAGGGCCCCCTTCCACTTACTTTAATTGTATTGGATTTGGCTGCAATACTGTTTACACCTGAAACTCCAAAAGTGTTCACCTCACCCCACCCCTCCAGTGGCGGGTGGATAATGAGTGAAATGTGATTTGGGGGTGAACAAACCCTTGAACTGAATCATTTCAGAGTCAGCCCTGTGGTCCCGAGCCGGGCTGCGGGGCCACAGCAACACAGACCAACATGGCCGAGGTGGAGTCTGTGGAAGTCCTGTGTTTACTCCATGTGCGTCTGCAACGAGGATGTCAGTCACACTTCCTGTTCAATGTAAGACACACCTCCCAAACAGTCCTGACAGCCAATCAGAGCGGAGACATACACAGCCACCCTACCTCCAGCACCCCCTACCCCCACCCAGTGACTGACTGCACTCACCGCCACAACTTTCCGTTTCTGCGGCAGAGGAACCAGCGAGCAGGGCAACACGTTTAACCTTGACACGATAGTAAAGCTCCGAAACATCTTTCAGCTCCACACACGTTCAACCTCGATACAATTAAAAAAATGACATTTGAAGTTCGAATACACAAAAATAAAGAAGCGCACCTCGACCCACAACACCAGTGAGCCCCAGTGTCAGGGGTGCGTTTGTTTACACTACACTTACGTGACGGCCCCGCTGACTAAACAACTAGCTAGCTAACTGTACACACACAGACACACTCCTCACAGCAGCCAACACACATTCACATGAGGAAAAAGTGTGTAAAGTGTATTTATAGAATAAAGCAGATTATGAAATAGTGTTTAAAATATAGTTATCCGAGTGAAACAAAAACGAAAGCTAACTTTTAATACATGTGCTAGCTAGGCCAGACTGAGCTAAGTTTGCTAGCAGCTAAAACTAGCTAGGTTAATTCAAAAAGATTAAAAAGGCCTCAGATTATAAACCAGTATCTTCTTAGAAGTCACAATGAATCACAGGCAGGACACTCGACTGGTTAAGTTGCGGCTTCACTGGTCGAACCGATGTTAAAAGTGCGTTTTACACGAATCTATCAAACTGGTTCTAATCCGGGGTGTCGCGACCAACTCTGCGTCCCTGGTAGAACGCGTCTCCTGTCTCAACATGGAGGTCGTTCATCGGCTTAAGAAAAAATAAATAATCTAAAGTGTCCACAGCAAACAGCAGAAGTGTTAAGTGTCCACTGGACACTGGAGGTTTTACGGGTTTCATTCAGCCGTGTTGGACCGAGGAGGCGGAAGGAAGACGGGATGTGAACCTATCATAACATCTAACAACGCTGTCAGTAGCAGGGAAGTTGGAGCTAACGTGTTGCCGTCATGGAGCAGCCCCCCTGACCGCACTCACTCTCTGGGCAGCGGCAGCGGCGGCGCCCCTCTCCGCTGGAACACCCCGTCAACGAACACGCCGTTCTTGCCCAGGCACCGCAGGGAGAAGCCGCCCGCCTCGTCGTGGGTGATCTGCAGGTGTCGCCGCGAGATGAAGCTCGAGTGGCCCATGTTGATGTCCACGGAGCCGTGGGACGAGTTCCGGCCTATGGTGACCGTCCTCTGGCGCATGACGAACTCAAAGTCCCGGCCCTCCAGCCTGGCGAGGGCCCGTGCCGGCGGAGCGGCGAGGCGCATTGGAAGGAGCCCGCCGTCCCCGCGGGCTTCCATCAGCGGGGGACCCAGCAGGGCGAGCGAGGGCTGGTGGTAGATGTGCGAGGTCACCGCGACGCGCACGGGGCTGCACGGTGCCGACTGGAGGGCAAGCAGGGCTCTCGCTCCGGTGTCGTCCCGGTAGTCTGCCATCTTCTTTCGGAGGGTCAACACTCAACACGCACGCACGCAGGCACACACACTCACACACTCTTCACTTCTCGCACACACACACAGTTGCAACGTGAGAGTTTTCGGACGCAGCACTTGTTCGCTCCGTGGCTGTCGGAACAACATGGAGTCCGGGATCCGGCAAGAACCGGAGCGGATCCCCGGCCAGGAACCGGACTGAGGCTGCGTTCAAGACCCCCTCGTACAACAATAACAACAACAAGAAGGGGAAAGAAAAGAATAATGAGAATGACAAGAAGAAGGAGAAGAAAAATAATGTTTTTATTTATTTTGCACTTATCAAAGTGTGTGCTTCAATGTCTGCTGCTGCCAGTCCTGTACTTATAGTCTTAATTTACCTTCATTGTAAATTATATGTGTATAACTTACCTCAATGCACTCAAATGACTTTACTCATTCAGGTGCAGAGATAATTAAATACAAATATCCATCTTGGTCAATGATACAAGATGTCAAGAGATATAACTGCAAAACAAAAATAAGGAATCCTCCATATCGATGCTGGCCAGTGAGACGTGACTTCAGAGCTTGTTCCCTGAACGCACCATCGAGGCCCTCTGTGGATAGGCTGCGTTTCGTGACGTCACACCAGGAAACTGTTGGCTGACTTCGTGTCTCTAGGTTTATGTTGTGTGTTTATTTTTAGAGGTGATCATTTATTAAACAGTTTAATACTTTACTAAGATTACATCTTCGTATTTTTTTCGCATTTAACTGCGATTTTATACTTTAAATTTTCCCTTTGCATTTTAACTATTCTCGTAACATTACGACTTTCCTTCAAATTAATTTACAACATAATGATTTTATAAATTACTTTATTCCATTAATATTATAACTTTTCTTTTAAATTACAAGTGTATTCTCCTGAATGCATTCACAACATAAGGATTTTTTTTAAAAACTACATTGCACTTGTAATATCATGACTTTTTCCTTTAAATTACAACTTTATAATTTTAATACTATGGTTATGTTTGTATTCATAAGTGATCACGTGTACCAAGAAAGTTTTACTTCCGTTTCTTTCCAGGAAATGCATATTTGAATACGTGTGCACAAAGTTCTTTGAAGTTAACAAAATAAAATGCACAATTAACAAATCATGCAAAGTAGCCACTGAAATCACATATGAGACTGTGATGTGTAGCTATTACTTTAGATTGTGTTGTCATGGTGCCACAGGTGGGTTGTCTTGAAAGTATAAATTAAGATGTTGTGATATCATGGATCCAATGCTCTTGTTGTGTAGATCGCAGACAACATGTGTGAGCAGAGGAGCTGGTTTCCCCACCTCAGATTCTTCTATTTTTTTTTTATCTCTACCCTCTGTTTATAAACATGGAAAGAACAAGATGGTGAAAAAACCCGGATGAAGGATCTTGTGAAAGAGCAGGAGCACATGATGAAGGGACCAAAAGTAGAAAGAGACTGCCCCCTGGAGTGTGCTGCTGGGCCATCAACTATCCAGAGGGCAGAGGTGAACTCATTGACAACTTCACTTCTCAATGAATTTCCCTGAAGAGAAGAACTAAGTAAAATTCACACTTAAAACAAGTTTTAGAAATGATCCATCCTGACTTTGTTTAGGTTGAAAATCAACAAAAGCCTTAAACAGGAACAAAACAGACACAACTGTAATACTTATTAAAAATTAAGTTAGTTTATTATGGCAATATTATGATATTCTTCATTAAATCATAACTTTATTCTCATATTGTGATTTCTTCTCATTAAATTAAAACTTTATTGTCGTAATTTGTAGGATTTTTCATTCAATTTTGACTTTATTCTCTTAACATTAAGATATTTTTCATTAAATCACAACTTTATTCTCATAATATTGTGACTTTCTCCTAATTAAATATGACTTCAATTTCACAACATTATGACTTTTAATTAAATAAGATTAGGATTACAATCAAATTACAAGATTTAGCTTTTTTGATAACTTTATTTTTCTAATATTTAGACTTTTTCTCATTAGATTATAAACATCTCCTTAAATTGTGACTCATTTCTTGTAATATTACGACCTTATTCTTAGTGTATGCTCCTGAGACTCTGTTGTAGTTTCTGGTGTATCGATGGCAGAAGCACAAGCTCTTGCTTCCTTGGTCCAGGTTATTTCGTTGCCCAGCAGGAACCAGGAAGGGGTTAAATTATTGTGTCACACAACTAAAAGAGTCCGACCTCCTTGAAATGCTGTCAGAGTTCAGTGTAAACCGAAATCACCACAACCTGGACAAGCTGGACAGAGTCATGGGCTTTCTTCCCTTCTTCTCTTTAGAAACATGGATTCTACTGATCACGTCCATCTGCTTGTTTGTCCTGTAAGTATCCAAGACTGGTTCCAATCAAAATGACTTCTGATGTCTGATTAACAATATGTGACTTTTAATGAAATTAATTCTCTACTTGTTCTACAAAGGTACTGCTACTCGAGTTATGGAGTGTTTGAGAAGATGGGGATCCCTGGTCCCAAACCAAGGATGTTCATGGGCACAGTTGGCCGGTATAACAAAGTGCGTAAATCCTTGACTTGTAATTCTCTTATTTTAAATGATTGACCTTTTTAGAAATACATTTAAGGATCCAGATAGATATGCATGTTAATAATTCATGATCATTATGGCATCTTTGTTATCAGGTTTCATACTTAGATGATCTCGAGTGTGCTAAGAAGTATGGGAGAGTGTGGGGGTGAGTCGGCCACAACGCAGTAACAGCACCACTTCAGAATCTGACACACTTCAAGACTTAAGTCAAAACATTAGGAGACAAATTCGTAATTTTAGGAAAAATGTAACTTGATTTATATTTACTGAACTAGCTTCTCTGATATCTAACAACAGTCTGTCCCACAACTTTTTACAAAAGTTTACAAAATCTGCATCTCTGATTTTCTTCGGGCTGTTGTTCAGCATTTTATAGATTTATATGATCTCAGTGTTCGAGAGGCAACGTACTAAACTAGAGAGTCAGTTACGGAAGTCAAGTTAATTTGCAACTTTACGACTATTTCCTATTACTCATTGAAATTATGACTTTATTCTACAAATATTACGACCTTATTCTCAAAATCTCCAAATATCTTTTTCTTCGATAGGGCTCTAATACTCTGTTGCATAACACCAAGCAATCCATCCATATTAATGTTTAATGAAACTAATGCCCTGTGTGTCTGTGTGAATGTCCAGCATGTATGAGTTCAAGAGGCCCATGTTGGCTGTGATGGATCCTGACATGGTGAAAACCATCCTGGTGAAGGAGTGCTTCACCTACTTTATCAACCGGAGGGTGAGAACACGTTACACAATATTTGTATTAGACCATAAATACCAGTAAGGTCCAAAATACAGATCCTCTGATTTCCAGCAGAGTAACAACACCTGCAGGCTGGGCTCATGACAACAAGTTTATATACTCGCTATGTATTTTCTTACATCAGAAGTTTTAAATAAAAATGGCTAAATAAATCTGGGATTGGTCGCTTTTAGCAGATGTTACTCATTCAGGAGTAAAGCTTTTGTTTCATTATATATTTTATTGTTTTAACACAGATTTTATGAGTATTTGTTTGGCAGCAGTAGAATTAAGATTAAGATGCATTTATTAGTCCCAAACACATGCTCAGACATGCAAAGGCACACTCATGCAGGTACGGAAATGTAACCTCTGCTTTTGACCCATCTGGTGCAGATGTTGGGGGAGTAAGGTGCCTTGCTCAGGGGCACTAGACAGGGTAGGGAGTCGAACCAGGGATGAACCAGAGACCTTCTCTTTTGAATTAGACAAAATATAGAATTCCATGCAGGGGATAATAGATTGGAATTGAACTGTAGTACTGTGGTACTGGAAGTTATGCTAATGGTAGTGATTATTTGCCTCCACTGTGGACAGCTTTACCACAAATACATTCACCATTAATCACACGTATATATTCCCACATGATGATTATGCCCCCTTAGATCTTCCCGACGATCGGGGAACTGTACGACACTCTTTTCTTTTCCATGGGCGATGACTGGAGACGGATTCGTAACACCCTGTCCCCCACGTTCTCCTCTGGGCGTTTGAAAGAGGTGAGAGTTCAGTATCTTGCTGATCTGTTGTTTCAATTCATATTTGGGTAGATTGAGTGTTTTTAGAGATTCAACCTTTTCTCTGTTTAGTTTTGCACTGTTTCGCTCTGTTTAAGATGTTTAGCATCGTGAGACATCATTCCCATAAAATGGTGGACAGGCTGCGGCTCAAGGTGGACAACAATGAAGTTATTGAATTAAAGAGGTACGTGGTGCCGTCCTATATACAGTTGTACAGATTTCAGTGTACATATGTGTTTATACTAAAATAAGGGAATGAACATACAATCCACTTGTTTAACCAAACTAATGATGATATAATATGTGTGTGTGTGTGTCTCAGCGTCTTTGCCCCCTACAGTCTGGATGCGATTGCGAGTTGTGCGTTCAGCGTGGACGTGGACTCCATCAACAACCCCTCGAGTCCCATCTTCATCCACAGCTCAAAGATGTTTAAACTTTCCGTCCTCGTTTTCATATGCCAAGGTTCTTCAACGTTTTTATTAAACTACAGTGTCTCTACATGTTGACAGGTATGTTCTGCGACTACAATCATATTTGACTACAATCCCCCTTTTTCTCAGGGTACTTCCCCTTCCTGGTTCCTCTCTTGGAGCTGTTGGGTTTCTCTATTTTTGACAAGACGTCCTCATCTTACTTGAGAGCGGTTGTGGAGAAGATCCGAGCAGAGCGCAACGGCCAGGTTGAAACATAGAGATCAAATATTCTAGTTTATATTGTTATAAAATGTAGAGATAGTTGAATAACCGATCTCTTACCTGTTTGCAGGATTCACGAGACATCCTTCAACAGATGATCGACTCACAGACAGTCAGTGAATCCAGAAGAGAGAAGCAGAATAAGGGTAATCTGACAAATCACATTACATTAGTCGCACAAACACAGAAATTAATGAAACCTGTCAAGCCTTCCTTCTCCGTTCCGGCGTGACAGGTCTCAATGATCATGAGATTAGTTCTCAGGGTATATTGTTCTTGAATGCTGGTTTGGAGACAAGCAACTCTGCTCTCAGCTTCTTGGCCTACAATCTGGCCCAAAACCCTGAGGTCATGCAACATCTGCAGAAGGAGATCGACGAGACGTTCCCTAACAAGGTAGAAATCAAGGGGTCTGGTTTATGACGATGGTTCCTAAATCCTGATTATGCTTCAACTGACGGTTGTAACCCCCCCCCCCCTCCTCCCTCCACAGGGTCAGGTTCAGTATGAAGCTCTGATGCAGATGGAGTATTTAGAGTGTGTGGTCAACGAGAGTCTGAGGTGAAGAGGGTTTCTCTGATCTGAACTGATTCATGATCTGACAAAAAAAAACAGATTTCTAAATCAAGAATTCTTACAATTATCTTTTGAGTTTTTACGAAAACTGAAGTTACCACAGGTTTTCTTTCATGTCTGCAAGGGGGGGGGGGGGGGGGGGGGTTAATCAGGAGGCGGTGGTCTAGTGGCAGAAACTTGGACTATGGGGAGAAAAGGTCTCTGGTTCTTCTTTGGTTCGACTCCATGGAGAAACAACAAAAAGACGAACCTGGATTGATCTGTCCAAAAATCCAAGAGGATTCTCCCTACCCTGTCTTGTGCCCCTGAGCAAGGCACCTTGCTCCCCCAACATATGCTCCCCGGGCGCAGTACATGGTCGCTCACTGCTCCGTGTGTCCTGCAACAGATGGGTTAAAAGCAGAGATTCAATTCCCCTACCTGCATGAGTGTGCCTGTGCATGTCTGTGCATGTGTTTGGGACTAATAAATGTATCTTAATCTTAATCTTAATCTTAATGACACTTCACCACTAGAGGTCACTACATTCTGCACACTGGACCTTTAAAAACATGATCATTTTGTCACCAGGCTCTACCCTCCGGGCACACGTCTCGAGCGAGAGGCCAAAGAAACTGTCAAGATCAATGGAATCATGATCCCGAAGGGCATGTTAGTTGCGATCCCCGTCTACGCTCTGCACCGCGACCCCGAGCTGTGGCCCGAGCCCGAGGAGTTCAAACCTGACAGGTGCTTAAGTTTGTGACTTGTCCACGAGGATTGAATTGTAGAGATTCTCCATAGCACAGTTAGGAAATGACTTATCGGATTACATGATTTATCGCTGCTGTTAACGAGCTACAAGGAAATGGAAATAATCAGGGTATTGTTTACGTTTTTGAGAGGAGGGGTACAATGTCCCGGTTATTTCATTATATGATGTCTGTCTTTATATATTATATGTTTATTATTTAGCACTTTTCTAGTCTTAATAATCACTCAAAGCACATCACAGTACAGTTTGCCATTCACCCAATCACACAGGGAATCTTTTAGAAGTAATTTTTTTTCCTATGAGGGGAAATTCGTTGTTCAGCCTCTTGAACGAGGACATTTCAGCATGCAGTTAGGAAAGACTGGAATTGAACCGCCGACCTTCTGGTTGTAGAACAACCGGGTCGACCGCTCTACTCCTCAGCCACAGCCTATGCTCTGGTGAATGGTTATAGAGCGGAATTATGTTAATTATTATAATGGATTTGTAAGAAATCACCTAAGCTGAATTCATGTGACATCTGGGAGAATATGACCATCGTAAATTCAGATTTCATACGGTGTGAATAATTATCTTCACCGAGGACGTAACGTCATTCCCACAACACTCAGGATCGGACATACGTGAAGAAGGAAGCCACTATATTTTGAAGTGGATCTGGTTAAAGGTGCGAATCCAGAGTATATAATGATTGTTAAAGTTTCCCACGGAAAAAATACAGATTTAAAAGATATTTAGGGAACTGATATCGACAGTATGAGTGTACACGTGGTTTGATTGACTCAAAGAGAACTGTAAGGTCTTGACAAAGGTATGAACTGTAATGACAGCCATTCAAATTAACATTATGGTTCATACATAGTTTAAACATTGATTTTCAAATGAAAATTATCTTAACTTTAGAAATAGAAAAAATTATGACATGAGACTATTTTATGTAATATTTTGTCAATTTATTCATAAATGTTTGACTTCTTTTTTCACTTGCTGCTGTCCTCTTGTTTTCTAGATTTAGCAAAGAGAACAAACAGAACATCAACCCATACGCTTTCCTGCCATTCGGCCTCGGGCCTCGGAACTGCGTGGGCATGCGGTTCGCTAAGATCATAGTTAAACTGGCTCTGGTGGAAATGTTGCAGAACTACAGCTTCTCAGTCTGCGAGGAGACAGAGGTGATCATATTCAAGTTTACAAATATGCCTGGTCATGATCGACAGGATTGTTTTATAATTCTTGTATAATATGACATTTAACAAGTGACAGCCAGAAGATCCTGATGTGAGTTTGCCGATTCCACAGATCCCCTTGCAGATGGATCCTCAAGGCCTCCTTGGACCATTAAAACCAATAAAGCTGAAGCTGGTGCCACGTTCCGACGCCTCCGAACATGTGGACGTGTGCAGCTAGGAAGGACCAAGAGAGACACGTCCCTCAACACTGAATTATCTTCTTAATTTATTGACAATGCTGCACAAACACATTATTATCGTTTTCATCAGAAACTTGAAATCTTATGTAAACAAATAATAGTGATCATGTTGATTTTTGTATCATGTCATTTTGTACAAAATACAGAATATATAAAATAATTGACATATTTTGAATGATACAAATATGTTGTTTACCAAATGTAAAGTCTGAGTAGAAGTGGTGGTCGACTGATGCCGACTTGTAGAGAAAGAGAGTAAATATAATAACAAAAATCTTCTGACACTAAATAAACTTTCCTTTCCCACGTCAGGAACATTTCTTTGCTCTCTGTCATGTTTGTTTGTCTTTGTGGGTCAATGGTAACCGTCCATATTTAGTAATATAATCACAATGACACATTTGGCGAATGTATAACCTGTAGGTATAACCACACCTGATTGACTGAGGATCAGCTTGGAGGTAGAGTCAAGTTATTTATGTTATGCTCCATGTGAAAAAAAAAAAGCATCGTCACAGTAAACAAACACAAACATCTTTTTTAAAAAAAAAAAAATCTCAGGTCAAAGATGAATCTCAGGTCAGAGACAGTGTCGATGCAGCGTGAGCGCTCCTCACTCTGATCTCCAGGATGAAATACCTCCAGTGTATTAAATCCTCCCTTCTGCTTAGTGAGGGTGGGTCTCATGTTTTTGAAGTACTTTCAATTAAATAGGTGGGAGAGGGAAAGTCCCGGTGAGCAGATGTCAATAATTAAAAGAAGCCCGGAAATCTTTCTCCCACTCTTTCTCCCTTTGCTCTTTTCTGCTACTTTCTTCCTTCCTCCTCCCTTTTCCTTTCCTCTCCTGTAGATGCTTGAACGGTGGTTTGATGGCGTCACGGTCCCTGGCTTGGAAGTGTGTAACTTTGGCTCTTCTCATGTGTCCGAAGCCCAGACCTTCATGGTCCCTCTTCAGCACAGTCGGCACTGGCTGCTGCGGCCCCTCCCCCTCTGGGCCCAGTCCCGACCCTGGTTTCCAGCCACAGCGAAGCATCATCTTGTAGCTGTTGCTGGAGGCGGGGAGACAGTAGAGTGGGGTGGGGGGAGGATGCCGCACACTGAACTGGTGCAGAGTGGAGGAGAGATGAGACGACAGGCTGCTGCTGTACTGGTTGCAACACACGTCACACCACTGAGCCTGAAAGGAACTGGGGACAAACAAATATCATTCAACAAGTTTCACTCGAAAAACAATATTTGAAATGTACTTAAACACAGACTTTTTATGTTGTCACCCCTTTGATCATTTTGGCCATAACAGATCCTTTCCTGATAGTGATGACGGACAAAAGGCTCTTGTTTCTTAGATTATTTTGATGACAATTTGAACTTCATCATAATAACACTCATACTTCTAAGTCGAAGCTCTGCTGTAGTTACGCAAAGAGGTTATGTTTTCACTCCAGTACAAACTACTGGACACATTACAATGAAACTGGTTGGGAGGATGATGTGTGGGTCCAAGAAGACATTTTATTTTGAAGAGAAACCAGAACAGGTAGTGGATGCCAGATTTGTTTTGATACTTTCTTTATCAATGAATGATGTAGTTTGTGGTGCTGCTAGATAAAATTGTCTTATACAGAAAGTTGATCAAGTTTAGTCAAAAGATTTTTATCTTTATCTATTGCACAGGCTTTAATTTGAATCTTTCCTTACAATGATATAAAGCTGTGAGATTTCTAACCTGCCACCCAACTTGGTGTCTTCCTGAGCACTTCTCCCGTAGCTCGCCAACTCCTCCAGCACGTCACGGTGGCCCGCTGAGGAAAACGTAAAGTCATGGATGAGATCAATTACACAGGCAAGACAAACATAGGGTTATAGTTATATGTGTTAGAGGAGCTGCATGGTTCTACCTTCCAGGGCCAGGTCTTTGGCATCCCTTCCCCGTGTGTCGACCACTCCCACCCAGGCGGCTCCCTGTGTCAGCAGCAGCCTCACCGCAGCTCTCTGTCCAGACCAGCTCGCACACATCATCGCCGTCCAGAAGTACGAATCCTGGAGAACACAAACTCATGAAGTTAACACAAATTGAACGGATGTCACATGACAAGAGACACCCGAGCTTTGAGTATCACACCTGGAAGTTAATGTCCACCCCCCTGGAGAGCAGGTCTCTGAGGGCAGGGACGTCCCCCTCGTTGGCACAGCGCAGGAACCTGAGTCCCAGGAGCTCCGTGGAGCTCTCTGAGTTGCTGCTCGATGGCGTCTCTCTCCTTTGGGAGTCTTCACTTCCTCTCCCAGTCTGTCTTTCCACTCTTGAACTGGTTGGGTTCTGATGCGTGTCTGCGGCCCTGTCTCTCCTCCGGGCTCTTCTGTTGGACTCTCTGGTTTGTCGGCGGACACTCTTTGATGCTTCTTTTCCTCGAGCACCTTCTTTCGTTAAGTTCTCGTAGAACTGCCTGGCCTCTTCCCCGGTGATCACACAGTTCGCTTTAGAGCTGGACTGACCCATCGTCTCAGCGCAGAAGAAATCCTGCTCACTGGCAGGAGTGAAGCCGAAAGTAGCCATGAGGAGAGATCCTAGTTTCACCGGTGTTTCATAGAAATTCAGTCCCAGTGACGACGTCCCTTTCCAGGTTAGGACACTGCTCTTGCTAAGGTCGCAAACAATGTGAAAGGTCCGATTTGAAACGTCTCGTAGCGTCCAGCACGTTAGAAGCCACAAATACCATGTTTAGCAATTACTTATTAACTTAGCCAGGTAGCTAGCGGGTTAATTTAAGAATCCTAATATAATTTATCCATGTGTTGTATATTAAAACACCATTTAACCCAGAATACTCCTTGGCTAACATGTAGCATTCAGCTAGCCTCGGTTAGCTTTAGCCGTAGCTTTAGATAAATAGAGGCACGACGGCTCGTTTAAGTTGAACTAAAGGTTTCGGTTTGTCAACGTCACCAAAGACGCTTCAGACGAGGATCCTGATAAAGACACAAAGTGAGAGAAACACGATCAATGTCTTAAATAACGTGTTCGTTGCTTCAGGGTAAAGTTGCCCTGTCTTCCTCTGTTTGTAAACAGGAACCGTACGTTAAGGATATACGAGTGTGAGTAAAGCTGAGTGCTGCCCCCTGTCGGACTGGCGGTCACCTCCCTCTGTTCAACTTGTGCTTTGTGAATAAATCAAAGGTTTTGAGTTATAACCAAACGTAAATGTGACTAATTGATGTTAATTATGGAATTATACAACTTAACAATATAGTCAGTAAAATAATAAAACATAAAAAAACTGTGTAAAACGACCTGATGATCAGAATATATTCATTTTGTTGTCAAACATGTGATGCAGCTGTTAGTATCCATATTGTCTTTTTTAATCTGTTTATTGTTTTTAAATATTCTGCATTAATTGAACAGAAAAAAAAACATTTTCACATATTATTAAATCAGTTTATAGACGTGGTAAAGTTCTGTATATCACGTGATTTTTGGATTTCACTCGTCTTTTCTATATTTGGTGTTTACGTCTTATCTCTTATGTTTAGGACTGAGAAAAATATGAATGGGTTTGTAAATTAGAATAAACGTGTTAATACTTATGAACACATTCTGTAAGTCTTTGCAACTGTGCTGATTACATGCAGCTATAGCTCCTGATTGGTTTCTAATTAATATATTATATATAATATTAATTGGGGATATGATGCAGTAAGTGGATTCCTATTCATAAAATATATCATACAATAATCTTTTGTTCACTTTCCTGTTATTAGTTTCACATGTATAAACATTATTAACTCTCATTGACTTTACCTTTGAATCAAAAGCTTTTGAAACTTTTGCAAAGATTGTTAAAAAAATCCCTCTTACATGTACTAGTCGAATAATAGTTTTATTATTATGTCACTTTTCTAAACAGGGATAATAATGCTTGGTTACACAGGAGCCTGAAAAACAAAACATATAAAAAAAGGGAAATAAACATGACAGCGTAACAACACACACAGAGGCACGGGCAGCGAGAGAATGAGCTGAGATCTCTTAAGTCTTGTTAATGTTTGACCTTCACTGCCCTTGAGCTGTTAAACAGCAGATTCAGCTGCTTTTTGCAGGAAGAAGCGAGTAGAGTCAGTTTTTTATTGTTTTTAGTGTCATTTGTGTCCATGTGAGCGACTGATCGTATCCCGACTGAATCCACGAGGGACAGTGAGAAGTGTGTGAGAGAGTAAAAACAAGCTTATGATGCTTGAATGAGAAAAAAGGCTGAATGCACCCGGCTCAGCGGAGAGTGAGCGAGAACAAGGCGGACCAAACCATCATGCAGAGCTTCTGTATTTAAACAGTGATGTAGTGATACGGAGGAGAGCCCGGGCTTGAAGTTCAGAAACACAAAACCGCAGGGACGACAAACGCTTGTACTGCTCAGAGAAATAGTTTGACAACAGTTCAGCAAATACCTTCGCCAAGGTTTGTTGTGAGCACGACTACAAACAAACAACTGAACAGATTCCCTCGAAGCTCAGTGGGCGAAAGAAGTGCTTTTTCCACTTTCTTGAACATTTCAATCTGGAGCATTTTTTAAAGACATTTCACTGTTTTCCAGGAGAACAAGAAATAAGTCGTTATTTGTGGACTTATACTTATTAGTGTGTGACTGGGTCTGCTGAGCCTTGGCGGAGGAATGAGCTCGACTGAGTGCCGCTCTGGTTTCAAATTATTTTGCCCACGTGTGCATTAAAAGGTCCAGTGTGTAAGATTTAGGTGAAAGGAATCTATTGGTAGAAATTTGAATAAAATGTGTTTCACCTAATTGTACGAATTGTTGTTTTCTTTATCCTAGTAAGGGCCCTTTTATATTTAAATACTTTATATATACACATATAAGGAGTGGGTCCTCTTTATGGACGCCGCCATGTTTTTTTTTTACAGTGGCCCAGACTGGACAACTGAAGGCTTCCACAGGTTCTCTCTCATGTGTGGAAGGAGAGTGTGAAGTGAGGGGTGTTCGGCTGCTACATGCAACTTCACCACTAGATGTCACTAAATTCTACACACTGAACCTTCAAGCGAAAGTGTGCCATTCAAAATAATTGAAATGAAATGGACAAAATACCAGAAAATCAGTTATGACAATCTAGTGTTGAGCTTTTCACATATTTTGGTTTCTTTTTACTTTCTCTGAATTGACTCGTAATGACACCCACACACACACAATCATGCAGAACCACAGGTCCAACCATTCAAAACTGAAGCCTCACTGGAGCTCTGTCGGATTCTAACTAGTGATATTTACTGATGTGTCTGTTTCTGTCCCCGGTCTGTGTGAATGTCTGTCCACAGTGGGGACAGGAGTACGGCCTCTCCCCCGTGTGTGTCCTCATGTGAACGTTCAGTTTGTCCTTGCTGATGAAGCGCTTGCTGCAGCAGGTGCACGAGTACGGCTTGTCCCCCGTGTGGTAACGCTGGTGCATCTTCAGCTCCGTCATGCGTCCGTACGTCCGGCCGCACTCGGGACACTCGTAGATGGGACGCACCTCCATGTGCTGCCGGCCGTGCAGCCGCAGGCCGCTGGACGACCTGAAGCTCTTGACGCACTGCGAGCACTTGAAGGGCTTCTCCCCGGTGTGGATGGTGACGTGCAGCTTGAGGCTGGCGGCGGAGGGGAAGCCGTTGCCGCAGATGGAGCAGAGGTGGGGTCTCTCCCCCGTGTGGATGCTCAGGTGCTTCTCCAGCTTCTTCTTGTTCAGGAAGGTTTTGCCGCAGACGGGACAGTTGGAGGGCAGCTCTCCCTCGTGTTCGCTCATGTGCTCCGTCAGCGCCACCAGCGTGGGGAAGGCGGAGTCACACCGAGTGCAGGAGAAGGGCCTCTCTTTTTTGTACTTCCTGTGTTTGAGACGGTGCTGCTCCAGGTCCTCCTCCACCTCGAAGGTCTCGATGCAGCAGACGCACTGGTGCGGCCGCTCCTCGCTGTGGGTCCTCAGGTGATACTTCAGAGCTGTGACCTGTAGGAAGACGCTGTCGCAGTGAGGACATTTACATTCCCGCCGCTCGTGGACCAGTAGGTGTCTCTTGTAGTGAGACAGCTTGATGAACCGCTTTCGGCACAACGAACAATAATACTGTTCGCTCTGGTGAACCTGCTCATGCTTCTTCAGCGCGTACTCCACCTTGAACTTCTTCCCGCAGGTGCTGCAGGCGTACGTCTTGTCGTGGACCTCCATGTGCGTCTCCAGCTCCTCGGGACCGTGGAAGGTTTGGTCACATTTCGGACAGGTCCCGTTGTTCTCCTTCACGTGGACCTCCAGGTGTTTGTTCAAGTCCTCTGGGAAGGAGAACTTCTTGTGACAGTCGGGGCACGTGAAGCTCTCGCTGCTGGCCGCCTTGCGGTGGGTCTTGATGTGACGTTTCAAATGATACAATCGACGAAACACTTTGCCGCAATCGCCGCAGATGAGGCTGCGCGGATTGGTGTGGACCTTCTTGTGCAGCTTGAGGTGACTCACGAGCGCCGCCTTCTCCTTGAACTGTGTATCGCAGGCGAGACACTTCAGACCGTCTCCTGCGTGAGTCTTCTTGTGGGTTTTCAGCTCCAGCCAGCTGCTGGAACCTTTCCCACATTTAGAGCAGATGTATTTGCCCGAGCCGTGCTGGTTCCTCACGTGTCGGGTCATGTGGTAGGACTGGCTGAAGGTCAGAGAGCAGACGGGGCAGCTGAACGGTTTCTCCTTCGTGTGCGTCCTCATGTGTCTGGCGAGTTTGTTCGGTCCCCTGAAGCGCCGGCCGTCACAGATGGGACAAAAGTGTCCTTTCGGTTTCGCCCTGGAAGCGATTTTTTCTTTCTTACCGGCTCCGTCTCGACATATAGCCACAGAGTCTTCCTCCATCTTGATATCAACTTCACATCCTCTATCCGAAGTCTCAACACAACCAGAGTCTGAGTCGTTGTTACTGTCGTTGTTCGGACTCGAGTCGACCGTCACTTGATCCACCGCTTCCTCACTTTGCCCTAAAGTCTGTTCCTGGACTGTGTCATGTGACAGCACGTGGCTGCGCAGCGTGTCGTGGTTTGTGAATTGTTCGCCGCACTCGGGACACGACAGCGCCTGGTTGTGCGTCCTCTTGTGACTCTTCAACTCGGCGAAGCTTCCTAAGCTTTCCCCGCAGGTGGAGCAGACGTGCTGCCCGGCGCCGTGCTGGTTCCTCAGGTGTCGGGTCATGTGGTACGACTGGCTGAAGGTCAGGGCGCAGACGGGGCAGCTGAACGGTTTCTCCTTGGTGTGCGTCCTCATGTGTCGGCCCAGCTTGTTTGCGTCTCTGAAGCGCCGGCCGGGGCAGAAGGGGCAGTAGGGCCCTTTGAGTTTGGCTGTGGAATCTACCAAGTCATCATCATCGTCTTCATCGTTATCATCTTCATCATCGTCGCAGGCTTCCTCCTTCACCATCTGTGACGATGACGAGGCTTCAGTATCACCATCACCTTCATCGCTGGGTTCGACACACGCAGGAGTCGTCTCAGCAGAACTTTTGCATTTATCTTTATCGTTGGAACTGTTATAGAGTTTATCGGTGCCGTGATAGAAGTTGTCTTTGCGTCTCGAGGGTTTTCTGGAGGTTTGAATCACGAGGGGTTTTGCTGCAGGTCTTTTCTCGCCCTTCCTCGGTCGTCCTCTTTTGGCTTTGATCCGAACGGGGACGTCCAAATCGTCCTCGATCGCCACACTGACCTCCTCAAATCCAAACGCCTCCGATTGGCTCAAAGCGGATTCCACCTCTTTGCCGATTAGCAACGCTTCGGCCAAGGTCAGCGTGTCCTCCACCAGGAGGAGCCTCTCTTTGAGTGGAGGGCAGCTGGTTTTTGCAATCAGCTGATCCAGGACACGTTTTTCTTGCGAGTCTCCGAAGTCACAGCGCCACAGCAGGTCCTGTAACGCAGCCACAAACTGCTCCGTGGTCTCCCCGGGCATCTGGGCCCGGTGGTGGAACTCGAGTCGGTACATCTGCGCGCTCTGATCGGCCGTGAAGAAGCCCGTCAGCGCCGAGATGGCCTCGGCGTACGTGGTGCCGCCCGGGATCAGCGAGGCGAAGACGTGCTGCCCCTCCGGACCGAGGCAGTTCTGTAGCAGGTCGCACTTACTGGAGTCCACCAGCTGGTGCTCCCCCAGCGCCTCCAGGTAGCGGTGGAAAGATTTAAGCCACTTGTGCCAGAACATGGTCGGCTGCCCGGGGGCCGGTAGGAAAGGCGGAGGAGGGGAGAGGATGATCAGCAGCGGCTCTGGAAGCGGCTCGGAGCCCACTTCCTGTTCGGTCGCCTCCTCTTCCGCCTCGACCATCACGTCACCCATCGTTAGTTTGTGTTGTTTTCACAAAGTGGATGTGATTTCCTCTTTGACTTGTTACTGAGGTGAAAATCCTCCGTGTGCTCCGGAGGGTTCATCCCCCCCAGGCGGGGCTCAGGGAGCTGGGGAAGGAAAACAGAAACACGTGGTTCAGGATCAACTCTGTGAGGAATTTAATCCAGTTTCAAAAAAACAAAGTTTATACTTTTGACTTTTAATTCTGCATTCAAGATCACGACAACAAACTAATGTGTGGTCACAAAGAAACACACACAACAACTACACACAACAGAAACAGTGTGTTCACTTTTTAAACCAGAGACATTTTGTTTTCAGCTGTCACAGAAAAACTGGTTCATCTGCCACAACACACAGGAGGAAGAGGAGGAGAAGAAGAGGAGGAGGAAAAGGGAGAAGAGAGGAGTAGAAGAAGAGGAGGTGGAAGAAGACAAGAAGAGGAGAAGGAAAGGGAGAAGAGGAGGAAAGGGAGAAGAAGAGGAGGAGAAAAGGGAGAAGAAGAGGAAGGAGAGTAGAAGAGAGGAAGAGGAGGAGGACAAAAAGAGTAGGAGGAAGAAAGGGAGAAGAAGAGAAGAGAGGAAGAGAAAGACGGCAAGAAGAGGGGGATGACAGGGAGAAGAAGAGGAAGAAATGGAGTAGGAAGGGGAATAAAATAAGAAGAGAGGAGAGGAAGACAACAAGAAGAGGAGGAGGAAAGGGAGAAAAAGAGAGGAAGAGGAGAAGGAGAGGAGGAAAGGGAAGAGGAGAAGAAGAGAGGAGGAGAAGAAGAGGAAGAAGACAAGAAGAGGTGAGGGAAAGGGAGAAGAGGAGGAAAGGGAGAAGAAGAGGAAGAAGAGGAAGAAAGGGAGTAGAAAGGAAGAGGAGAAGAAGAGAGGAGGAGTAGAAGAGAACGAAGAAGAACACAAGCAGAGGAGGAGGAAAGGGAGAAGATGAGAAGAAGAGCAGGAGGAAGAAGAGGAGGAGGAAGAACTCACCGAACCAAACTGGGTCTCAAGTCCCGATGTGTGCGCATCGATACCGAGGCAGACAGCGGTGACGCGGCAGCTTCGACTCTGCGGAGCTGCAGTCGTTTAGTCTCAGAGGAAATAGTTCGCTGCTGTGATGCGGTTTTATTGATCAATTGTTGGTTTTAAATTATTTAAATTAAATCATCACAAACGTCTGGGCTGCAAAACTCGACGTGAAAAACACATCCGCCATGATTACTGACGCTCTACCGGACACACCATCACACCCCTGCGGGCCACAGCGCCCCCTGCCGACTGGGAGTTCTTTTTTTATTATTTATTATTGTTAATATTGGGTAGAAATAATATAATTTACAGAAACAAAATCGTCTGAGACAAAACACTGCAACATAACTCTCTTTTCAGAAACTATTTTTTCATTCCCTTGTGTTGACTTTTCATCTATATGGTTGTTTTGCTTCTTTCGTTATTTCTTTGTGGATGTTTTGTGTCTCATTCTGATTATTGTCTTGCAATTTATGTCATTGCATAATTTTGCATTTCAGTTGGTTTTGTTTAATATTTGTGTTAATCATTATTATTTGGGTCAGTTGGAGTACACCAGTGTTTCTGTGACATTTTAACGACTCATTAAAGATCAAATCAACCGACTTCTCAGATTATTTAATGAGGTTTAACAGTTTGAGGCCTGAATAGATAAAAATGTGTAAAAAATTTATGATGAGAGAAAAAGATTTCTGTCAGTTCTTGTGGACTTCCTGCTTCCACTAATCATATCACAACCCCTCAGGAATCAGCTTCTGCAAATACACAACTGAGGGAAAAGAATCACACAGATCACACACAAACAATGGAGAATAAAGACCAGAGAACAGCTGATGGAGCTTCTTCTTCTTCTTCTTCTGCTTTAATTACAGACATCAGCAGTGCTCTCAGAGGTTTAAGGCCCATCTTTAATTCATCTGATGTAACGGAGAGAGTGATGTTCACTGTGGCAGAGTCAAGAGAGAGACCACACAGACACGCCGTTTAAACAATGACCATTTATTCACACGCTGCATGGGACTCGAAAAAACAAGCGTGACAGAGTGAGGGTGTGCGGAGAATCTCTAAATCAAACATGAGCATCGAACTTACGGGTGATTCCTGTTTGCACTTGAAGGGGAAAGTGCAACGTACACGTGAGTCGGCCGCTGGAGCCGAGGGTTCAAACTCCAACCACTTTGAGAGTGAGAGTGAAATATCCTGTAATCCTGTTCCAGTCGTGAAATGACTCGGCCTCCTCCTCCTCCTCCTCCTCCTCCTCCTCCTCCTCCTCCTCCTCCTCCTCCTTCTCCTCCTCCTCCTCCTCCTCTTCTTCTTCTCCCTGCTGATCTGTCGTTTCCACCATTAGCTTTGAGTAACACAAACATGGCTGAGCTACGTACGACAGTAAAAAGTTTTTTTTCTGTACAAAATCCAGCTTAAAAATACAAACATACACACAATGGCACACTTTGCTTAGCGTTGAAAATGACGGAGAGACAAACGAGGGCCATATATACACACACACACACACACACACACACACACATGCTTGTACACACGTGTCACACTCAAACGCACACGCACGCTCAAACTTGTAAAAAATGAAAAACCTCAGCAGGGTAAAGATGAGATGTGTGGGGGGGCGGCATCGGCTCACGGTCGGGGGGGCGGGGGGTTTACAGCAGTAGACGGTAAAAAATACATGTTTTTTCATTTATTCCAACACAAACCCCAGAAACCACACAACACGCTCACTGAGAATTCCTTAAGTGCTGAAGAACACTCGCTCTGCGTCCTTCATCAAACACGATGATTAATCCATTGTGTTGTTTTTCTTCTTCTCTTCCTCCGTGTTGTGGTCGTTTAAAGTCGACAGCTCAATGTTTGTGTCGCACATGATTCAGGTCATGAAAGCTGCTGCTTCCCTTTTGAATAATTCTTCACTCTTTGAGTTCATTCTCTCCAAGTTGCTCCAATCAGGGCATAAGAAAATGCAGATGTGTGTGTTTGTGTGTGTGTTTGTGCAATTATGCGTAAATACAGGAAACCGAAGAAGAAGCGTTGTGCAGAAATTCCATGTTCGCCGAGTCCGAGGTGGAATTCTCTCCTCCACCTTTACACAAGCTGGTCCGTCTCTCGTGGGAGAGTCTCTGAAATAGGCATGAGAGTGTGTGAGAGTGTGTGTGTGTGTGTGTGGAAACATTGACTGCATGTGTGAGCACAGTGACGGAGAAGAGCAGGAGAGCGACACACACACACACACACAGTGGAGATCTTTGTGAACGAGGGGAGAAGCTGAGTGAGACTTGTGGGTTTAGTTTTTGGGGCGTGAAGGTTCGTCACTCGTCCTCCTCATCGTGTCCCCCCCTCTCCTCTGAAGCCGTCAGCTCTCGAACACACACTGCCCCCACCCCTCTTTCACTTTGTGTACATATGTGTGTGTATGTGTTTGTGTGTGTGTGTGTGTGTGTATCACTTTTGTGCAGGGTTTTTTTGTCTCTAGAGTCAAACGAAGGAGGAGAATCCCGTGACGGGGGTGCGTGATCCCGGCGGGTTGGTGTTGGGGTTGACGTGCGTGTGCGCCGGCTGCCCCGTCGGTGTGTAGGCCCCCCCCGTGCTGTGCTGGGTGACCACGGTCTGGTAGTAGGGCTCCGTCTCGGCGGCGGCACACTCCTCGTAGCCGAACGGCGCGGTGATGGCTTTGAGGCCTTTGGGCTGCCGCTTCCACGAGTTGTAGTAGGTGGGGTCGCTCATGTAGTGGTTGACGAAGGAGTGCTTCGGCTGCTCGTCCTCGTAGTCGCTGTCCGTTAACTGGACACACACACACACACACACAAAGACACACACACACAGCAGGGGTTAGTTTATGTGTAAGACAGATCATTTATACACAGTGATGTGATGATGCAATCAAATCAGTGACTGATCGCCTCACATCTTCTTTGAGGTTCTTTTTATTTTTCATTTAGAGGAAACGGGACTCGAGGACATCTAGAAAAAGACTTAACCACTCCGACTGCAGGGGGCGCTGGTGCTCAGTAAAAGTTACATAGTATGGCTCTGAATTGGAGAGAGAAAGAGGGAGAGATGACAGATAGATAGAGAGATAGATAGATAGAGAGAGAGAGAGAGATGACAGATAGATAGAGAGATAGAGAGAGAGAGATGACAGATAGATAGAGAGAGAAAGAGAGAGAGACAGAGAGAGAGAGGACAGATAGATAGAGAGATAGATAGATAGAGAGAGAAATGACAGATAGAGAGAGAGAGAGATAGGGATATCTCTCTCTCTCTATATCTGAGAGAGACAGAGAGAGAGATGACAGATAGATAGATAGAGAAAGAGAGAGAGACAGAGACAGATAGAGAGATGACAGATAGATAGAGAAATAGATAGATAGAGAGAGAAATGACAGATAGAGAGAGAGAGAGATAGGGATATAAAGAAAGAGAGAGAGAAAGAGAGAGAGACAGAGAGAGAGATGACAGACAGATAGAGAGAGAGACAGAGACAGATAGAGAGATGACAGATAGATAGAGAAATAGATAGATAGAGAGAGAAATGACAGATAGAGAGAGAGAGAGAAATAGGATATAAAGAAAGAGAGAGAAAGAGAGAGAGACAGAGAGAGAGAGATGACAGACAGATAGAGAGAGAGAGATAGAGATATAAAGAAAGAGAGAGAGGGAGAGAGAGAGAGAGAGAGAGATGACAGACAGATAGAGAGAGATAGATAGAGAGAGAGACAGAGATGACAGACTGATAGAGAGATAGATAGAGAGAGAGAAATGACAGATGGAGAGAGAGATAGAGATATAAAGAAAGAGAGAGAGGGAGAGAGAGAGAGAGAGATGGATGGACATGTACCTCTGACTCCGACACCTCGTTGGGTTTCTCTGTCAGCGTGGTGCTCTCAGTGAGCGCGGTTCCATTGTAGTTGTTACAGATGTCCTCATCAGAGTAGTGAAGACCAGCTGGAGTGGGCCTGGGAGGAGATCTGCACACACAAACACACACAGACACACAATCTGTTATATATCAAACCCATGATTGTGTATTGTGTGTGTGTGTGTGAGTGTGTGTGAGCTCTCACCTGGTGCCGTTCTTCTTCAGGAAGGAGTTCTTGGTGTTGAGCGTCCTGCTGTTGAGCTCCAGAGCCGTGAAGCCTCCGTTGTCCAGAGTCACCGACTCCTCGGCCGTGGACACGTGTTTCCCTGGAGGAGAAAAGAGGAGGAGTCAGAAGGATAAACACTAAAAGAAACTTTCAGGGACGGCAGCTGAAAAACGTCCCAGAAGTTGTTCCTCCTGCTGTTTATGATCTGTGTCTCTCATAGACATCACTGAGGCCCCAGTAACTCTGTAGACTTTGAAAAAGTTGCTGTGGCATTAACTTCAACATCTGTCCTGATGTAACCTGCTCATCAGGACTCAGTGTGTGTTTCCAGATTTTCATGGACACACACAAAGTGGCTGCTGTGCCTGCTGCTGAGGACGCGACAGGAAGCCTGAGAGGAGGCGCTGGAACAGGAAGAGAAGCATCAACACGAGGAGCCGGAGCCTCGGATGAGCGGCTGGGAGACACATCACATAAGCTGATGGTGTTTGGTTCTAACGAGGAGGGAGTTTGTCCTTCGACCCGGGTGGGGAGCGTTCGTCCTGCTGAGACATGGTGGAGTAAGACTCCGGTTCCTCCAGCTCCGGGCGGCCGAGTTGTCGGACCCTTTGGAGGTGACGTGTTTCTCCTGTGGAGCTCTGAGTGGATCGGCTCTGAACGGAGCTTTACTCACATTTCATAAAGAAAAAATACATTTCGGGATTGTGAAATAATATAAATCATTAAAGCACCAAATTGGAAACTTTTTGGAGCTTTTACATCTATTTAATCACAAACGAGGTGTTTAATGGTGTATCGATTGAAATGGTTCTTATTTCAGATTAAACTTTATACTAAGCTTTGAATAATTGTAAAACTCTAAGTCTTAAATCAAGGTTTATCAGTTTAATTCTACACAATCCATCCGTCCATCCAAAGTGCATTTGTTTGTTAGTTAGCAGGGTTACACATAAACTACAAGACTAATCACCACGGACACTGTTGGAGGGATTCAGTGAATCCACCTACTGGTGTAGATCAGGATCAAGGACATTTTTTTTACTTCCTGTAACCTTACAAGATGCTTTCAACATTTTCATTGATTTGTCAATTCAGTAATTCATGGCATCTTGATGAGAAACAATCTGACATATTTATGAGACAGATATTTACGAGTGTGTGGAAGCCTGAGCAGATCCAGATAAACATCTAGTTAAAGGTGGTTTCACGATCTCTGAGTGTTATTGTAGTTCGTTAGTCGGAGCCGAGATGACAGTGAGCTGTGAGGTTCTCGTAAAGTGTAACTCAGATTTACAGGACTGTCACGACTCAGGCAGCTGAAGAGGCTGAACTCTGATCTGAGCTCTGTTTTTTATTGAGGAGATATTTTCTTTTTCGCTACGAGATGTGAGACCTTGGAAGTCGAGTGAGTGAGTGTATGTGTGTGTCTGTGTGTGTGTCGGGGGTTATCATTACATAGAGTCTCTGTACTTAGCTCATGTATCTGCTACTCTATCTGCATATGTGTGTTTTTCCTTATAATGTCGCCTTTGAGTCACGAGTCAACCGGTTCACAGTTTAATAACAATTTAAATGTGCACTAAAAACATTTTTATATTCAACTTTCAAGGAAAAATTCAGCTCTGATCAACAGACCTGTGCCACAGGCCTTGTACTTGGAGCTGTGTCCGTGCAGCAGCAGCGTGAAGACCAGGACCAGTATGAGGATGATTCCCACCAGGGCCATCACCAGCAGGAACCACCACTCCTCGTAGAACGGACGCTCGGACAGCGCTGCAGGCAGAGAGAGGGACACAGTTCAGGCCAATGGTCACTTTTCTTCTTCTGTGGTTTCTTCTGGATGCTGCGGTTTGTCCCACAGGAGCAGAAATACTCCTCCCAGTGTCAGTCCCAGTCAAATATACTTTTAGAGGATTGACTCTCTCACTGAGGCACTGCTGCTTTGTTTAACTGGGCAAGACATATAAGAATGTTTGGATTGAAGACTCTAAACATATTGTGATTGTTCTTTATGATGAGTTGTGAGTCCTTCTGCAGCTTGAAATCACAAAGGTGCTTTCAGCTCACATGTAGTTGTGTGACTCTGCCTGTAGATGGCAGCGTACCCACAGGCACACCACGACAGTCACTGTAACTTCACCCTCCACTGCAGCGAATCCAGCAGAATAAACGTTCAGTCACGCCCCAGCCAGACGAGTGGGATCAGCCTGTTCATTAACCCGACTCCTCCAGTTTGTGTGTCTGTGTGTGTGTTTGTGTGTGTGTGTGTGTTTACCAGCTAGAGCTGCAGAGGCTGTACTCGGCTGGCCGTAGCCGTAGCGATTAACAGCGATGACTCTGAACTCGTAGCTGATCCCCGACCTCAGGCGTTCCATCTGTACCGACACCGACCTGCTGCTGGGGGGGAGGGGTCTGATGAAGGAGTCCCACACCCCCTCATCTGGAAGGAGAGCGAGAGAGAGAGAGAGAGGGGAGAGGGGAGAGAGAGGGAGAGAGGGAGAGAGAGAGAGAGAGGGAGAGAGGGGGAGGAAGAGAGAGGGAGGGAGACAGAGGGAGAGAGGGAGAGGGAGAGGGAGAGAGAGAGAGAGAGAGAGAGAGAGAGGGAGCGAGGGAGGGAGGGAGGGAGAGAGGGAGACAGATAGGGGTGGAGAAGAGGCAGAGAGAGAGAGGGACAGAGAGAGAGAGGGAGAGAGAGAGAGAGAGGAGGGGGAGTGAGAGACATAGAGGGAGGGATGGAGAGAGGGAGACAGATAGGGGTGGAGAAGAGGGAGAGAGAGTGAGGGACAGAGAGAGAGAGGGAGAGAGAGAGGGACAGAGAGAGAGGGACAGAGAGAGAGGGAGAGAGATTCAACTAAATGTTAAAATCAAATTGCATTTCAGACAGTGATGATTATTATTATCAGGAGTAGAATTAAAGCCCAGTGGATGATCCCGCTGAGCCTCCTCCCTCCTCCTCACTCTCACCCGCGGTGTTACACCTCTGGTAATCTTTATTAGAAAATTGCAGCTGACTTGATTTTCACAGCAGGTCTGAATGAATCCAGCGAGCGCCACATCACGTTCAGAGTGGAAGTGGATCTGGAGCTTTCTGGAGAAACACATGAATGACTGAGTGTCTGTGTTGGAGCTCACCTGAGGGCCGAGCCTCGATCACGTATCCAGTGACGGGGGCTGCTCCCACGTCTCCCTCCGACCAGTGGAGGGTCAGATCAGAGGACGTCTTGGTGATGGACATTTCCACAGGAGACCCAGGGGAGCCTGTGACGTCACACACACACACACACACACACACACACAAGTTGATTCTCCATAATGTAACTTTGAAAACACATCTTTTTCTTCACATGATTAAAACAAGTGGAGACGTGACACACACACACACAGAGTTGTGGTCCTCCTTACCTTGCACAGGCTGAGCAGTGATGTTGGTCTGGGCGGGGGGGCCGTGGCTGACGGTGAGCGCCTGGACGCTGAACGTGTACGTGGCCCCTTTGACCAGGTCTCGAACCTTCAGCCATCGCTGCCAGCTGCCTTTCACATCCACTGTCACAACTTTACTCACCCCTGCTCGCACACAAACACACAATTTAAGAGAACTGTCAGTCTCCTGCCCATCATGAGTTTGTGTGTGTGTGTGTGTGTGTGTGTGTGTGTGTGTGTGTGTGTGTGTTCATACCTTGCACAGGAGCTGTGGGCTGGTAGACGACCCTGTAGCCCTCTATCTGTCCATTAGGAGTGAGGGGGGCTCCCCAGGACACGTTGACGCTTCCTCCCGTCACCTCGGAGAAGGACAGGTAGCTGGGCGGGCTGGGAGCTGAGGACACGAGGAGAACGACCAATGAGATGAGATCAAACATCAGATCATGTGGTTAGTTTGGTTTTGAGGGAACAGAACCGTCGCCCCTCCCTACCAGACTGCAGGGTCCGAGCCCCGCGGGGGTCGCTGGGCGGTCCGTCCCCTGCCGTGTTGAAGGCCGTCAGGGTCACCTGGTACGGCGTGTAGCTGGTCAGGTTGGTGAGCTGCACACGCGTGTCGGGGACAAAAATCACTTTCACCTTCTCGCTCTGGTTCTGCTTGTCCCTCTCCCAGTAGTGGATCTAACAACACAGGGAATCAAACACACGTTATCCATGATGTTCTTCATCGTTCTCCTGTTTTTCTCCTCTCCCTCACTTCATCTCTGGCAAGTATATGTTCGTCCTTTTGCTCCTGAGGTCAGATATTGATCCAGTTAAAGTACAAGTGCACCTGCATTGTTTTACCAGGAAGACAAAGCTGGTTATAAAGGGGTTAGATGGCGTTGACACTTTAACACAAAGCTTTAAGTAGATGAACAGATACCACTGCTCGGGTCATAAAGGAGTCGAACCTCCAGAGGACCACTCCTCATCCATATCTCACACAGTTCTCATGCTCATGGGAGAATGAAATTATAATCTTGGACGTGACTATGAATAGAAGCACTGTGGTTGATCACTGTAAAATGAAATAGAACCAAAGCACCGGATTATTAAACCCAGAAATGTGAATTGAATTGGTGAATTTGGCAATTTAATGGAGACAAAACTGTCTTTTCACGATCAAACACAATCACTGGTTCCATTTCACGTGGCAGAGAAATGTGCTCGTTGACTGACAACATTAACCTTATAGAAAAACCATGAATGTGTGACTTCCACTTTGTGTCAGGGTCGCACACTTTCAATGGAACAGGCTGTAAATAATGACAACAAACAGATGAGCAATATACTTGATATCTCACAGCCGGTAAACAGCCTATATAAATGCATATCCAGCATCAGAATCAGTGTGGTGCAGTAAAGCTGCTCGTCTCCTGCTCATAATGGTCCCTCTTATTTTATATATGACCTTAAATAAATGACTTCTCATCTTTTTACTGAAGTTTCTATATATAACACAAACAAAACCCTGTCTGTAAATGACACTGGTGGCCGTTGAGTGAACTGCAGTAGGCCTCCTGTTGCTCGGGTGTTTTAAGGACCAATGAGGTTCTGTGATCTCTGAAGGAAGTCGCCTCAGGCTCCACGTTCATTGAGAGACTTGGTGCAGAAGAGAGAGAGAGAGAGAGAGAGAGAGAGAGAGAGAGAGAGAGAGAGAGAGAGAGAGACAGAGAGAGAGAGCGCTAAACTTGTAATTTGAGAGAAAAGACATTTGAGACTGGCTGTTTTGGCTTAAAACATATTTAAAAGAAAAAGAAGCAGATGTGAGAAAGGTCCAGAGGCTGTTACTGGAAACTGAGAAAGTCAAGGAATGTTTAATTTTTTATCAATTGAAAAGAAATAGAAAGAGCAAATACGTGTAAATCGCTTCATCGTCTCACTTGAGGAAATATTTCCATCAACATGAACTATTCATGTTTTAAAGAGCAGCTGGGTCACATAGGTGGTTGAGCCCCGTGCATTAGAAATGACTCGTACACAGCCTGATGATCCACCAGAGAGGGAGGGAGAAGTCTGTATCGTGACTTCTTCTCACTGGGACTAATCTATCTGAAGCTTCAATGTGTCAGAGGCTGTGTGAGTGAAGTGAAGCACATGGACCCCCCCCCCCCCCCGCGCTCCCTAATCAAACAGAGCACGGTCGTCAGCTCATTAAAACGTCAACTGGCAGATTTCAGAAT